>NC_138033.1:40066794-40666794 GCF_964106645.2 Podarcis pityusensis
TTGTGTCTATGACAACAACAACACCAGTCTTTGGAAGGGCCTACAGCCAACCATCCCACCTGGGTTTAGGAATACAGCACTTGGCTAACACTGTGCAAGCCCTTGTCACTGGAACTGGGACTAGATCTTTGGACCAGGGGTTTAAGCCTCAAATACCCAACAGAGCCCACGCCAAGTTTTGCATTTTTGTATTGTTTTAAAGGTGGGCCAGCTTCACTAAGATGGGCCAACTTAAGATAGACAGAAGCTGTTTTGCACATCTGACAGTTGTGGCTGCTTCACTTGTTCAGAAAGTCTATTTTGGTTTAAGCGCAAGAACATGTGCATGCATGTGCAAAGATCTTAAAAGACGATGACCTTTTAAAGTCAATCAAGCTGAATGTTGACAGCCACGCTGGCGTGGGTGGCAGAAGATGTGGTTGGAGATACTTTGGTGTAGGAGGAAACTAATGAAGCTGTGCAGTTTCCTTGCCCATCAAGAGAAAAACCTCCTGGTGCTCTAGGTTTTGTCAAACGATTATATATATACACATACCCTTTCATGTTTGTTTATGGGAAACTTCCATATAGGTTTCTTAAAGGGCCAGAAAATAGCCGTCTCATTTGTATTTATTTTTAATCTGAGCGTTTGAAAAGATCTGTGCAGTGCAAGTGAAAGATCAGGGATGGGGATCCAGGTGTTGTTGGACTCCAACTCCCATCAAGCCAAGCCAGCATGACCAGTGGCCAAGGATGATGGGAACTGTAATTTAGTAATATCTGGTTGTTGCCAGGTTTTGGGAGCTCTTGGGTAAGACACCCATTCTCAGTGTGAGCTGCCTCCCTTGGTTGGACCATCCCTCCTCACTGCTGCTGTCACCAGCTGTTGCTGCTGTGCCTCCTTTTCATCAATGCCAGAACCTGCTCTCTGGCCACATAGCTGGCAGGCAGGCAGGTGATGACAGCTGCCACCATTATTCAGTTGCTCACCCCTTCTGGACCAGAGAGGTCAGGCAAGCACGCAAGGGAGCTGGAGAAGGTCTAGGGAACGCTTTGTGGTCTGTTTTCACTCAGCCATGCCAACCCCAATTGTAGCAATTCAGTATAGGGAAACTCAGGTTCACATCCATGACCAAAAGTCACTGGGAGGCTCTGGGCAATTTCCTCCCTCTTTTCTCCTATTCCCCACTGTCAAAATTCTTCATATCCTGGTGCTTTTCATGCAGAAGGTTGCAGGTTCCTGTTCTCCAGGAAGAGCTGGGAGAGACTGCTGCCTGAAACCCTGGAGAGAATCCTGGGGAAACCCAGCCAAATGGGCGGGGTAATAATAATAACAATAATAATAATAATAATAATAATAATAATAATAATAATAATAATAATTTATTAGTTACCAGTCAGTGTAGTGTGTTGAACTAGTTGGAAAAATAGCCTGACTCGGTACAGCACTTTCCTCTGTTCCAAATGTGCTAGGATGATCCAGACCATCAGGACTGGGACATGTCCCTTGTGTGCCCTTCAGATCCTTAGAGAACATACCTGCGCATTCCCCACAGCAAACATCAGTGCCTGTGTGCCAAGCTGCGTCAAGGGCAAGCCAGTCCGGCTGTGCACATCAGTGTGTCTGCAGCTGCATGAGGTCAGCAGAAAAGTCAACGCACACATGGCGCAGAAGGTGAGCGAGGAAGCTGCTGCTCCTCCATGTCAGATGTGAACTGTGTGGGTGAGCTTCTTCTCACTCTTCTCCTCCAGCAGATTTTTGGATGGAGACTTCACAACCTGGGGCAATGGGTATGAACACAGCCAGCCTCAAAGAGATCATGGGGCTGATGAAGAGTAAAGTGTTTGTTTTGTTGATGCAAACAGGATGAGGTTAAGACTTTCTAATTCAGGGCAACAGAGCACGTTGTGTTTTCTTGGGGAGTTTGGGGTTTTTTGTTTTGGTTTCTTGTTTTGGCAAAGGCTCACTTTCCCCTCAACTTGCTTACACATCCATTTGGTTTAGGTTTGGACTTGTGCAGGGGAAGACAAAATGTGCAGGGGAAGACACACACACACATGTTCGTGCCTGTGCATGCATACAGCTATATCGATCTATCTGTATCTATATTTGGCCTCCGGCTTTGTTCTCTTTTCTGCTTCTGTCAAAAAGGCAAACAGGTGCATCGGCTGCATAGAGCAACAGATGGCAACCTCCACCCTTCCCCAGTAACTTTGATGGATTGAAGGAGTCAAGAGTCTCAGCTGGGGAAGGGCTGTAGCTCAGAGGCAGAGCATCTGCTTTGCAGGCAGAAGGTCCCGGGTTCAATCCCTGGCCTCCCTAGATTGGACTGGGAAAGAATCTTGCTTGAAACCCTGGAGAGTCACTGCCAGTGTTGACAACACTGAGCAAGATTGACCACTGGTCTGATACATTAAAATGCAGCTCCCTATGCTGGGAAGGGCTGTAGCTCAATGATAGGCTAGTTGCTCTGCAGACAGAAGGTCCCATGTTCAACCCCTGGCCTTTCCAGGTAGGGATGTGAGAGTCCCTGCCTGCAACCTTGGAGAGCCCCTGCCAGTCAGTGTCTAGATAACACTGCACTAGTTGGACCAAACGCTCTTGAATAAGGCAGCTTCCTATGGGCTTTTTCTGGTTGGCAACAGAGAACAAGGCAGCCTCACATCCTCCAAGGTTAGCTTAAAACCGCTAAGCTTGGACAGTGAATCAAACTGAGGTGGGGGAGAAGGCAGTGTGTGTATGGTACAGCTTCTGAAGATGAAAGTTAAGGAACTGCTGAATCAGGCTGTTTGCAGCATCAAAACACTTGCCATTTAGAGTGTTTGACTGGAGTGTTTCTTGCACTCTTCAACAGTGCCTTTCCAACTGTATTTCTGGGAATGTTTGAGGTTTCCCTAGAACTTTTCAGGGCTTTCCTCAAAGGGAAGATCACAGCTTGGAAAACACGCTGCCCTGAAACACAGCTTGTCTGTTAGTAATAAACTTGTTACTGTGAAGTGAAGGCACCCGAGGGGGGGCTAGGAATATTCTACGTCACATTCTCCATTCCAGAAGAGCAGCAAGCCAAGCTGGTGCCCTGCAGGAGCTGAGCTGATGCCTCAGAGCAGGTTGGAAAGAAGGGGGAACCGATGACCATTAGCCACATTTCTGATGAGTTGCCCAATAATGCCTGCTTGCTTCTCACAAAGCATTCTGGACTTGACTCAGCTATGAAGATATACTCAAGATCACTTAACACAGATGTGTTGGAATGGGGAACCCATAGTCCTCCAGATGGGGATAAATTTCCGACTCTCATCAGCCCCAGTCAGCACAGCCAATGACCATGTCGGTCAGCATCTGGAGGGCCACAAGTTCTCCATCCCCAGTGTGTGTGTATGGGGGAAGGGCCCTTCTCTCATGTTAAGGGATGAAGGACTGGTGGTTAAAAAGAGTTCTCCTCCCCTCCCAGTCAACACATGAAAGCAACGACCCTTGTCCATGCCTCCATTAAGTGAATATTTCAATAGACAGTCCAAAGGTTTGCTCATAGCTTGGGTACAGGGGTGGAGCACCTGTGGCTCTCCAGATTTTGATGGACTACATCCCCCCATCTTCTCTGCCCTTTGGTCATCCGGGCTGGGGCACCACAACATCTAGAGCAGTGTTTCCCAACCTTGGGCCTCCAGCTGTTTTCGAACTACAATTCCCATCATCCCTGACCACTGGTCTTGCTAGCTGAGGATTATGGGAGTTGTAGTCCAAAAACAGCTGGAGGCCCAAGGTTGGGAAATGCTGATCTAGAGCACCACAGGTTCCCCACCCCTGCCTTAGTTATGTATGTTAGTTGTGCATAATTATATTTTTTTTGTTTTAAATCTGTATACTGTCCTATACCTGCAGGTCTCAGGGCAGTTCTCTACATAACATCACAAAATAAAACGGGGAAAGTTCCACACGCCTATTTTTGGACCCTGTTGACCAATCTAGGCTGCCTTATTCAAAGGCAATGAACAAATGCACTTGACTTGAAGCAAAGGAAACATGAAACAGCTTCCTCTTTCGCTCTCTCTAGTTGAGGGCTCACTGACTCCCACCTCACTTGTTTCCTGAAACCAACTGTCTGCTGGGGCAAGGCTGGAGGCTGCTCTATGCACTCCAAGGCCCAGAGGAAGAATGACACAAACATTTTATTGGATCATCCCATTAACCTGCAAGCCTATTCTGAGGTCCCCAGCACTTTACAGGAAAGGAACTCTGGCATCAGTAGAATTTGATAGGCAGGGAAACCAGGGATAACTGGGCCACACCAAAAGAATACTTTGATCATACCTGCATCCTTTTCAGGTATTTTATACACAGATATGTCCCATTTTATCCTCTTAATAACCCTGTGAGATATGGTCGAGATTATGTGTGCTCAAGGTCCCCTAGATAAAGAAATCACTTGGCACACATCAGTAGTATCTGCCAAAGGCTTAGAAAGCAACAAGGATTAGTGGGAAACCTTCACAGTTAAGGGATAGGATTTCTTTAGTTAATGCAGCAATTAAATCCATTGTCATGCTTCCACTTGTGGTCTCCTTTCCTCCTCTAAACTTTTTTCTTTTTTAAAAGACCAAAAAGGAGTAACGAAAACATATAAAACGTTTGTGCATATTTTCAGAAATATTCTTTAGGCACAGATCACTCTTCACCATCTACACAAAACTGCCGGATGAGGTCACGCAGAGGTTTGGGTTGACATATCAGTGCACTGATGACACTCAGCCATCCTTCTCATTTCTATCAGATGATCCTAGGGAGATGGTGGAAACTTTGAACCAGTGTCTGCAGGCAGTTTTGATTCTGATAAGGGCAAACTAACCGAAACAATCCAGGCAAGACAGAGGCTCTGGTAGTTGGGCATTCTGCTGATCTGGGTGGAGGTATGCAGCTTCTTCCAGGTCAGACTGCATTTCCCCCTGAAGCAGGGCTTTCCCCCCCAGCCAGAACCCACTGGAACTCAGTTCTGGCACCTCTCAGGTGGGCGCCATTTCCATTATAAGAGAACAAGGGAGGCATTCAGGGTGAGTTCTGGCACCTCTTTTTCTAGAATAATAGCACTGCCCTGGAGGATCAAGTTTGAAGTCTGGGGTTTATCCTAGACCCCACATTGTTCCTGGATGCCCAGGTGCCATTGATAGTTAAAATGCCTTTTATCAGCTTCACGCTGGAGAAAGCAGATCTGGTATCAATCACATATGTGTTGGTTAGATCCTGGCTAGACTACTGCAATGCTCTCATGTGGGGCTGCCTTTAGAAGAGTTTGGAAACTGCGATGGGTTCAAAATGTGGCCATAGGATCATGGCAAGAGTAAGACCATTAGCACAGACTATATCGAGCCTATACCAATTACTTTGCTTACTAGTTTGTTTCTGGGCTCAGTATGAACTGCTGGTTTCCACCCAGAAGTGGCTAACCTGTGATCTTCCACATGTTGTTGGGCTACAACTCCAATCTTCCCTAATCACTGAATATGCTAGCTGGGGTGACTGGAGTTTGAATCCAACATCTGGAGGGTCACAGGTCGGCTGCTACTCGATTAACCTTTACTGCCCTAATTGACCTACGACTATATTACCTTAAGGATCACCTCCGCCCATTTGAATGCAATCTAAGTCCCAAGATCAGCATCAGCGACCTTATTCCCTGATGTGTCATTAGCAAAAATGTGAATGGCAGGTTAAAGGGAGTGGGATTTTTGGACAGTGGCTCGCCAATTCAGGAATTCTCTATCTG
Organism: Podarcis pityusensis; assembly: GCF_964106645.2. Classification (NCBI taxonomy): domain Eukaryota; kingdom Metazoa; phylum Chordata; class Lepidosauria; order Squamata; family Lacertidae; genus Podarcis; species Podarcis pityusensis. Next base: position 40,072,536 of record NC_138033.1, read on the forward strand.
CGAAAGTACACCAATCCTCATCTACTCCTGTGTTTGGAAAAGCGCTGAAAACCATTTTATCCATCAAGGCTTGTAATGATTACTTTCCCCTAGTTTTATGCTGTCTCCTTTGCATTGCAGCTGTGATGGTTTTGACATTTGACAGATCTTAACTTTCCCCCTCTTTTTTATTATATCTGTGATTTTCATGAGTTGCTTTGGGGGAATTTTTTTCTTTGTAATTGTTTGGATATACACAATTAAAATAAAATAAGAAATATAATTTGAAGTTAACAACCAGGCTGTGGTTTATTTTTTATTTCTAAAGAAAAAGTCTGAACTCCAGGCACCCAACAAACATTCCTTTGCAAGCCCACTTTATCACCACATTGTGCCATTTGCCATCTTCTCCCGTTGCAGAGATCCCCAGTGCTCAACAGCAGGAAAACAACATCGTTGCTGCAACATGATAGAAAGGCTTGTTTAAAAGCGCCCTTAGCAGAAGGGCTCCTGCAAGCAGAGCAAAGGGATTAAAGTAATCCAACACAGAGCTGGATTATGGCTGAAGATCTGCTACGGTTTGCCAAATCGTGTCAGGGCCATCTCTTCCCCCACCCCACGCCTGCTCAGAAGAGCACTGTGACTCCACTGGGAATCCCTGGACTCAGGCCAGCCAACTGTTTCTGAACGCTGCCTCGTCTCCAAGGGATGCACAGAAATCCCAGCTTGCAAAGTCTGCACTCAGGGTGTAATTCATTATCAGCAAATAAACAGATGAGCACAGGTATGATGTATTGCTTTAACTTTAACCCCTAAATCATCTGCAGGCTCTCTCGCTAAGAGACAAACAAAACTTTCAGCAAAAAGACTCGGATATTTGAGTCTAAGTCTTTGACAAACTTCTAAAAAGCAAGGGGACGAGGGTAAAGGAATAGCATTTGGAGTGGGGGGTGGGTGGGAGGGATGCTTAACCCATCACCTTCCGGCTCCCCCCACAATTTCTCCCCACAAAGCGCTGGATTCCATCACCCAAGTGTTTCGCCAAACATCTAGTTTGACCGTAAGGCAATTAGGAGGAAAATGATATTAAAATCCACAGTCACTTGATAGCTAATGCACATGAAAGAAGGCAGCTGTCTACTTATTTCATTTCATTTTCAATTTATATTACAGGCTTTCTTCATTGCTGTCCTCAAGGTAGTTTGCAGCCCATAGAAATGACAAAAATATACAACAAAAATCAATGAAAACTGCCATCCTATAAGCATTCAAAAAAGGCCTGAATTCTTGTAAGCACATTTCAACAACCCATTTCACATAAAATACAACAAAACACCAGCAAACAAATCTCTCCTTCCTCATTACAAAGAAACAAGACAATTTCTGCAAAAATACAGAACCTCATAATGCCAGAGGACACGCAAAAAGAAGAATGGAGCAGTTAGGTTACATAGATCCTTCCTTGCCCATTGCAATCCATCCAATCACAGCAAGGGGGCCAGAAACACCCCTGTCCTGAAAACACAGTGCCATCCATTTCATAGATCCAGGATCAATATGATGTTGAGTTGGCACTTAAAATCTTGGTGCCACCGCATCAACTCCCCCCCCCCCCCATCTCTTGGCACAGGCAAAGAGCCACATGGCAAGCGTTCTTTGGCTGTTGCTAAAGGATTACCGGTACATGAAAGGCCCAAGCAGCTCTCAAATGAACAAACTACCTGCTTCCAGGTGTCTGCACTTCTGCTCATCAGCTCTGAACTCTTATTCCCTTCTCACCTCACCTGCACCATTTTGTAGAAGTTTGAAAGCTGGCATTATACCCAGGTCACAACAGCACAGCAAACTGAAATTACCTTCCCAATGGTGACAAGACCCACAGGGCTTAATTCGCTGGAGGGTGTGCGTGTGCAGTGCTGCCATGGCTCTCTAAAAACTCAGCAACAAACAGGCAAAACCCCTGGGGAGACTCAGTACCATTCTGACAGTCTAAACACACACGGTTCCTCTCTCAAAAGAGAGTCCTCACAGTTCTGGATTAATTTCAGTTGAGTTGCATACACAAATGTGAAAACACAATGACTTTAAAGGGGTCTAGGGAATGAAGCCAAAAGTGTACGTTACAAGACTTCTGTCAGCTTTTTTAAAGCAAGAGTGCCAAAGTAAGAATATTGTAGCATAAGAGAAAGATAGCTGGCGTGTTCATTAAAAAGAAACACCAGAACATAACTGCTTTTTAACTATGTGCAAGTCACTTTCTTTCTCAACTTGCAAAGAATGATAAAGTAGGAGGAATGGAAAGCAGATACAGGGAAATGGTGGCACACACAAGAATCAGGAAAGAGGACAAGGAGGGATGCAGAATATTTGGACCCATAGCCACTTCCCTGCAGGTTCTGGACTTTCAGCAATGCAAGGGCTGCAAAACCCAGCTTTTCTTATATAATCAGTTCTTACAGCACTGAGTTCCAAAGTAATTTTCAGGCTTGCTTTTCGACTTTATGACAGAACAGCTTGTGTGCAAACGTATTCTGGGTGGCAGAAGGTGGGGGGCAAAAACAAATTCAGAGTTATTCCTGTTATCAAAGCAGGAAAAACTCTCTTGTCACAACTTGCCAATCTGAAGATTTCCCAGAGTGAAACAACAGCAAGGAAAACATTCCCACTAGGACTTATTGAACAGATTTTGCACAGAGTCATATAAAGCCTGAGGTCACTGCTTTGTTCACACGCCACTAAAGCGAAGGCTATTAATAGGCTAAGCCTTGGCCGCATGTTTTACTTGAACTCCAGGCGCTCTGCCTGTCGGACTAAGCCGCCCTTTTGGAGAACCTCCATTTCAAGCTGGATCCTAGCTACTCAACTGTAGCAAAGCAAAAACCACCTGAAGCTGGAGTATGAATGTAGCAAATAAATAAATGAAAACAATTATCATACCCAGAAAGCAATATTAACAACAGTACGTTTCTGCAGGTCCACACTCCTGAACCGCAAGAAGACAACACTCGAGAACTCAAATACCACTGAGGCATCAAGCTGATTGTTTTGAAGTTTCTGTATGTTTTATAAATTTCAAAGTTATATGTTAAATGCATATTATTATTGTTGGTATCAACCCCCACTCTCACTCCAAACCTGCAGTTAAACAATAATTGCCTGCTATGTTGAATAATCAATATTGCTTATTTTTTTATTTCTCTATTTTGTGCAGCAGGTTCCAATGTAACCACTGAACTGGTTTTCAAACTATTTTTTACCTGTGTTTATATATGGAATTGTTTTTAATTTTTTTAATGCTTTTCTTGTTGTGACCTTTTTACAATTGCATATTTTACTGCCCCAGGACCTTATGGTTAAAGGGAAAGTAAGAACCCTAAGAAAGGAAAACATACAAACTGAAGGGTGGGAGGGAATCATGAGGACTAGGAGCAATCTGTATTGCAGGGGTTGAACTAGATGGCCCTCGTAGTCCCTGCTGACTCTACAATTCTGTAATTCTATACTTTCAAGTGGATTTTGCCAGAAGAGCTCACCGCCTATCATTCTTTGCATTCTGCCTTTGCCGGGGGACAACAAATAACAAGCTCACGCAGAGGTTGTGTATTCAGGAGATCAGAGGCTGGTGCCAGCCAGACAACAGCCACTAGCTGAGAACAAGGTCCTTTTGGCTGCGATACTTGCCGCCTGCCCCAGTTAACCCTACCCCCACCCCACCCCGGCCACCTGCTCCCCCCCCCCCGGTGACTTTTAGTTGTCACAACTGGTGACAAAACCCTTTTGTGAATGAGAAGTCCTTTAACAAGCTCACACCTGTTTCTCATGGCACTGCAGCCCTGCTGAAAGCCTCCTGAAAGCTGCGCTGCCCTGCAGGTCAGAGTGGGTAAGTTAAAAAAAGAAAAAGAAAGAAAAACCACCCAAGCATTTTTGAAGCCTGAACCAGAGAGCAGCTGAGCTGCCATGTGGCTCTGAAACTGCCCTGCTGGAGTTTCGCTATTCAAGCAGCGTTTGGCCCCACATTCCAGGGCTGGGCTCGGCTTGAAGCCTGGGACATTCCAAAAATCGTTCCACTGACATTTCCTCAGGAGAAGGGAGTCCCCAATGCAGGAGTATCTAAGGCCAAAGGGCTTATAAGAGCTCTTCAGAGTCACATTCCAAATGGACAGTGTGCAAATGCAGAAGGGGAGAGATGGCAGCATCTCCTGCACTGAGATCTTTGACAGGGCACCCATTTCTGGCTTTTGTTTGTTTACTTATTTAGATTTGCATGCTTAAAAACAACAACACACAAATCAAAAATCAGGGCAGAAATCAGAATTAATTGAGATGCAGCATCCGAACCATTTCTGGGCAATCCAAAACTCGATAACACTAAGGTGCGGAACATTTTCCAGACAGAAGGCCGCATTCTATTCAGGGCAGCTGCCTGGAGACCACATGCACCCGGTGGTCAGAAGCAAATGTAGGCAAAGAAAATGTGAATTTTGCCTTTGTGCCGGTGGCAAGTTTCTACACACACTCACACACACCTCTTTCCTGCACTTAGGCAAGCACGAAGCATTATTGGAGTTCAAAGACACAATCCAGATAGGAAAAACACTTCTCAGTGGCTAGTCCAAACAGGTAGGATCTTACCATGCTTTCAAAAGGCTACAGTGGGGGAGTTATAATTTTGTGTGTGGTGGTGTGACATCCCTCTTTGGATCTGTGCTGGCTAAATTGGGTAACAGATGGTGTCGTTAAGAGGGAGTCCTTATAGGGACAAGCGACAGTACAAATGCTGTGCCGAGAAAATCCCAGTCCCTCAAAATCAATGCTCAGATTAAATCAATGGTGCATATTTGATGTTGACCTAGTTTTCATGCGTGAATCATAAGCAGATCATTGACGTTTTTGCTGCACCGGACTTCTGTTTGTTTGCAAGCTGAAGTGTGACTGCTGTGGTGAGCATGGCAGAAATACCAGTAGCCATGTTGAAGCAGAGACAGAAGTAGTTTTGAGTATGGGCTCACCCAGAAAGTGGCCTCCTCTGCTCCTGGTTCAGCATTACCAAGGCGGTAAGGTCAGCAGTACAGTAGCACACAGCTGGAGCATGAGCTACGGACCACACTGCCCTCTGCTGTTTATATCGAGTACAACCCCCCCTTGCATTTGGTTTAGTTGACAGGAATCTTGTTTTTCAAGGTACATAAGAGATGTAACAGAAGAGATAAAAACAGAACAGAAAATAGTGAAGGAAATCTCTCTCAGTTCTAAGTAGCTCCCACAGTTACTGCAACCAAATAAATGAGATATCATTAGAGACAGGAGTGCTGGGGAGCAGGAGCCTTCTTTTGGGAATCACCGGTAAGGACCCAGTAAGGTCCCCAAGCACCATGCTTTACTTTCTCTTATGTAAGTGAATGGATGCCCTTCATTTGTATGGCAGAAATGAAAGCATTACAGAACAAGAGTCTGGCTGCTGGATCAAGCCAATAGCTCATCTAGTCTAGCATCTTATTTTCACAGTGGCCATCAAGCCCACAAGCAGGACTTGGAGTGCAAGAACACTCTCCCTACTTGAATATCAGTTACTGGGAATCACAATTGAGCTCGAGGACAACTTTTCGGTGGGACAAAATCGGCCACCCATCCTTTACACACTTGGTGGCCCAACATTCATTTGTCCTCATGATTTCTCTGCAACATACCGTTTCCCCATTCCCAGCTCCTAACCATGTCTCAAAACTGCATTCCATTTGTTTTGCCCCACAGAACTTTGTGGGAGAAATCTGGGACTGAATCAGCTCAAGCCTAAGTTTTGTTTTTTGATCATGAAGGGAATGTTGCTAGTATACAAATAGTCTTGACTATTCTAAAAAGGTAAGGAGATCATCTAAATATAATGGGTTCAGATAATTACTTTTGTCCCCCTCATCTCACTTTGGCTCGGAATATAATCAAAACATAAGAAAGCACTTAACGTAAAACCACTTTTAGGAGACAGGGGATCATCTTTTTAATTGATACTTACAGAAGACAGACAAATAACAAGATGTACACTTTTTTTGAACTTCATATAGCTTAAAATTTCATATAGCTCAAAAAGATACATTCTGTAAAAAGGGTTGCCAATGTGTTGCCCTCCACATATATGACCACAACTCTCATCATTCACAACCACTGTCCATGTTGGAAGGGGCTGATGGGAACTGTAGTTCAACAACATCCAAGCTCCACCATGTTGGCTTCTGCTGCTGTAAAAGGTAAGGAAAAGATGTATAGCAAGATCTGCTTCCACCCTAGCCACCTTCCCTCCTTAGCTACAAATCTGTATTAAGATTCTCACCAGCCTGCAACCAAACATCAGATATTAAATAGATAATATATTCAATATATCTGTGACACTGGGGTTACTGCCCTTGAGCTCCTTTGTGTCACTGAGCTCTTCCCAAAGAGAGAACCAGCTGGCTAACTGACTGAAGACTGCTGTGTAGGAAGATCATTTCAAACCGGAAAACTGCAGGACTATTTAAACACACACATTAACTTTCTCCCCATTTACTGGAAAAGAGAATTCAATGCAGAGCCAATCTTCTTCTCTCAATGAAACTGCAAGCTACAAAGGCATCAAAGGAAGAGCAGAAAGAAGCAACTGCAATTCAAAATCCAGAGTTGTCTGTTCCAGCGGACTGCATCCAGAAGAAATAGAGGGTGAGTGGGGCAAGCTGCATAGTTGTAGAATGGCTGTTTTCACACCATCGCAACACTTAAGAAACACTGGGGTTAGAAGTGCCTGGAATAAAATGAGTTTTTTTGCAAGCAGCCTCGGCTACAAGGTCATTTCCGTGCTCTCCATTGTTCAAGTGTTCCTGGTCTTGCCTCTTGCGTTTGTTAACCAAATGGTTTGCTTCTTCATTCCATTTCCCTTCTGGGAGGCCAAGGGTTCGTAAACAGGCAATAGCTGCAGCTTGTTCTGCTAACTTCTTTGACTTTTCCCTGTAAGAAAGAACAAAACGTAAGGTAGGAAGAGAACAATTTAGAAACGTACATGCTGCCCAACCCCAGCTGTGACACTTGCGTGTCCTATGATGAATTCTCAAGGTAGGGCTGGAAGAGACTCCTCCTGACTGACACCCCAGAGAGTTGCTGTCAGTCAGTGTATGCAATACTGAGCTAGACTGACTAATGGTCTGACTTGATATACAGCAGGTTCCTACATTCCAATTAACCACAGTCTGCCTGGCTTTGGACAACACAGCAAGCTGTAATTAATCAAAAGCTTTTGAAATCGTCACAGCTGTAACGGAGGGGACGGAACAAGCCCAAGGCTTGCTGCAGTTCATTCTGGCAAAGCAAAATGGTAGTTTAGTGTGCTACCAGTCTAATGCATGTGAAGTTCTTTAAACATTTGAAATTGCTATGCCTACACACCAGCATCACTTGTTATTTACAGGTTATGCAAACTAATGAACAGTTATATGTTGTTCCCTCTGACCCTCCAGCTCCTATTTGGGGTAAAAAACCCACCCTCCAAAAAGACTTACCATAAAGTTGATCTGTACTTTTGTTCTGCTACCGTGACAATAGAACAGAAGAGTCTATCTAGTGGTCTTTCGACCTAAAATAAGGCAAGACATCAAAGGATAATTTCATGTTGTCTTCATAAAATGAAAAAGACACCTGTGAGCTGTGAGTTGGCTCTGTCTCCAGGGTCATATATCCTCTTGGGAAAGTGGTAAGGGCAGCCCTCAGGTGGCAGGTCCCTGGAATTGCAACTGTGAAATTGTAAATGGGAGCAACAGCACAGCTCTCTTTGAATGCACGTAACTTATTCAATAGGTGTATTGCTGTGGTACTTCAACATGAAACATCAGATCCTGCCCACCAAGCAGCTAGGATATTTTAACTTGATGTTGGGGCAAATGTCACCACCAAGAAGTAAACCTGTGTTTGGCCTGTACCACTTCACCTTGCAGACTGGAACTCATCCAACTGAATTTTCTGATAGAAATCTAGGTGTCAGGCAGAAGAGTTCCAGCCCAGTCTACTCCCTGACATGCTAGTTTTCTATGAACATGGGATTTTAAAAATGAACTAGCTGTCACCTGAACAGTAAAGTTGCTTAGCCCAGATAATAGGCCCACCAGAACTAGATCTACAGCTTGTTTCAAAGATGCAGGGTGGATGTATGATCCAGTAAATACAAAAGCAGAAAACAGTTCGTTGGGGTTTTCACAGAGGAACCAGATGAGAAAGTCACTTCTTCCCTTACAAGGAACAGTTTTATATTTGAAATGTGGAACTATGTGCACTAATTCTAAGAAATGAGCAAAAAAATCAGAAAATACCATCCTTGTAAAAGTTGCCCATCTTTGAAGAAAAAGTGCTCCAGACATGTAAGATAACTTTTGGCAATGCAATTTTTTGCAAAAAAATAGTGTGGAAGGTTTCACATACCCTCACAATAAATGCCAGAGGGTGGCATCAAAGATGGCTGAAGTCGTATCTGGCTGGAGGTCTTTGATTCTGGGAAGCTTCTATGTCACAACTTCAAACACAATTATTGCAACTTCAAATGATAACAACTTGCGTGTGCCCAACAGCCACCACAGATAAATCTTAAATCCTGCTCAACATTATCATTGTAATTATACTTTGCAGGTAGCTCACACATTCACCTGAGACTCAATAAGTGTTCAGAAACTAAACACATGTGGCATATTCATTTACAGACAAAACTGCCACATAGAAATAAAACATGAGACCACTTTGTACAAATGCAGCATGGCTTTCAATCATGCTGCACACTACCTGGAAAGCTGATTTATATGTTTGTGTGTGAATCAGCCCATTTTCCTGGTAGCAAATCCCATCAAACTCAATTGGACTTTTTTCTCAGTACAGTGGTACCTCGAGTTACAAACACCTCAGGTTACAAATGCTTCCGCTTACCTGGAAGAGTTACCTCGAGTTGAGAACTTTGCCCCAGGATGAGAACAGAAATCGTGTGCCGCTGGCGCAGCGGCAGCAAGAGGCCCCATTAGCGAAAGCACGGCTCTATTTAAGAACAGTTTCAGGTTAAGAGCAGATGTCCCGAGCGAATTAAGTTCGTAACTAGAGGTACCACTATAGACATGTATAGGATTAACTGTGTCTTTCAAAAGAGTACTTGTTGCAGAACGCAGAGACTCACAGTTTCATAAACAGGCTGAGGGTGCTTTTCTTTCCTACACCATTCCAAGAGACACATTTTGGGTGTGATCTGTGGGGGATATTCTCGTCTGAGGAGAAAAGCAAAAACATAATTATTACTCATCCCAGGAGAGTCACTGTGTTTGGATGGCAAAAGGATGACTGAAGTGGGCACAATGCAAAAAAAAGGACTGCAGAAACAAACTCTTCTGGGCAACTGACATGGTGTGTGGTGCCTGTGCTAAAAATAAAAATTAAGCTCTGCATCCAGGCAATCCAAATTCCGAGCCAATAAAATCAAAATTCTACAACCTGAGTAAATTATGGAAACTGAGTATATGTTCCATGGATTGTATTCAATGTTACATCTACTCAGGAGACCCAGTGGAATTAATGAACAATGATTAACTTAGTTTCAATCATTTCGTTGGGTCTACTCTGAGTAGATCGTGGTTGCATACCCTCATTTATTTTATTCTGCATAATTAATTCTCGCTTTTCCTAGTCATAATCAAAATTAAAGAGTATTGTGGGGGCACCAAAGGAACTTGTCCCTTGCCTGCAATCATTGAAAATTGGCTCCTCTCTGGCTTCTGAAATTTTAGCAAGCATTGCCTACACACTTCCAAGCATATCTGTGTCACCATCAGGGTTTCTTTAAATACAAAAACTGGGACTCTCAGAAAGCTGAACCTTGTGTCCAAGGAAGACAGTGACCATCTTAGGTGCATCCGATATGTGTGCAACAGTGTCGAAACTGGAAGTGACCACAAAACATCACAACTAAAGGCAGGGACAGAGTGGGGTGTTTGAAGGCTTTTTCAATGGAGAACAGAAGACATTGGGATAGCCCTGTACTGAAAGAAACAGAACAATCAAATCCTTTTTCTTACTTATCAAATTTAACAGCCATTTTTATGACATCAGAATCTTCACTGTGGTCTTCTTCATCTTGGTTGTTAGCTTCTAAAGATGCTTTTTTGGCTTCCAAAAGAGCAGAAGTTTCTTGGTAAAAACTGCTCATCTCAAAAGCTTCACTAATGAAAAACAAAGCCACAATACATCCAAATTAATACTAGAAATATACCCTCTAATTGCAGAGAAGTTTTGAAGAATGCATCAGGTGTCAAAGCTAGCAGGGATGGTATTACTATTTTCCCATTTCATAATTTCTTAAGAAATGTCTTGGGCAGTCTATGCCACAAAATTTGTTGCACGGCTGTGTATAAAGTGTGTGCATAGGTTTCTTTAGAACTGCAGGATTACATTGGAAACATGGAAAGCTGCTGTGGGGAGATGATTTCCAAAAAGATTTTGTTCCTTGGTTCTGAATGATCATGCTGGAGTTACATTTTTTACATCAGAGCCAAGATCTCTCCTGAACAGCTGCCAAGCAGCAGCATGGGGTGCTAAATTATAGCAAGGAAGAGGAAGATGTTTAACCTGACTGCCATTTTGCCCTGCAATCTTCACACCCCACCCTACTGCAGCAACTATGTGCCTGGAAGCCCAGTTAGCGAAGTGACTGGGAAGTAGGTATTGCAGGAACAAGCAGGAGACCAAGTTAAGCATCCTCTTTATCCCCCTCACTCTGCCACTTGGCAGTGAATGCAATCTGTCACTGAACATGCTGCTCTGACCTCAAAAACTTGTCTCTGATGGCAACTCTCTACTAGATGCAATAAACCATTGACTACTAGGAGGTGGTCCTAAACTACTTTTTAAAATTCAAGGTCATCGTATGGTACTTTAACTGAAATATTAAAACGGCAACCTCAATATCACATTTCAAATGCATTTACATTTTAAAACTCATCCCCTTCCAGGCCCTCTTCCTCAGTCACAGTACAATGGTCGCTTTACCAAGGGCTATTTACTTTGGTTCAAAAGGAAATACTCCTACCAGATTTCCTGCATGGATTGTGCTGCATGTAGCTTCTTCCCTTGCGCGTTTTCTAATTGCTCCCTTAACATCTGGCACAAGCAGTACTTGGTGTTGGTGTAGTGGTTATCATATCTCACTGCCTGATGAAAGCAATACAAGAAACAACATGGTAGAAGAAAAAGCAGGTTGTAATCAGCTAGTGAACCTACAGCCTGTGAGCCTCCTTCAGTCACTTACTGAATTTCATCCTGCTCGTAGTAAGTGTATCTAAATATAAATTTATTATAGTAGACTGAGAAGGGATGCTTTTGCCTTTATTTACACTTTCACCTTTCTCAAAACTATCCCTCATTTTCCCTTGTGTGAAGTGTCCCCCAACTACTTCTTCTTCTTCTTCTTCTTCTTCTTCTTCTCCTTCTTCTTCTTCTTCTTCTTCTTCTTCTTCTTCTTCTTCTTCTTCTTCTTCTTCTTGGATCAATGGCCCTTGGGGTTGAGGGGAGGCCTCCCAATCCTGTTCTAGCCCAGGCCATCCCATCTTGTTTCTTTATATCCCTAGGTTGAAATGTCTAGGTTGGTTAAAATCCTACTATCTGGAGGGCCTATTTATCTAAAAACAAAGGGCTTGATGAAACTCGTTAAGATGGAAGTGCTGTTATGGAGTAGCTCTTGAATCTGGAAATTGGGTAGACAGCATGTTCTGGATAGGGTTTGCACTTCCCTTAAAAGAGCAGATTCAAGTTTGTCACTAGAGCTCATTTGTTTCAGTGCCATGGAGTGTCTTTCCCGCTTTGACTGGTTTGCCAGTTACAATCATTCCTGGATAGAGTGTGGCTACAGTGACTCGTGCTCTAGTAACCTTATGTTGGATTATTGCAATGCACTCTCTATGGGGCTGCCCTTCGGGTTCAGGTAACAATGATCCTGAAATAACTTCATTGGCTGCCTATTCATTTCCAGGCTGAATTTAAGGTGCTTCCTGTTCTCACAGTGACCATGGGAATTCCACAAGCAGGACTCTATCTCTCCTTATTGTTTCCAGCAACTGGTATTCAGAAACAACTGTGGATGTAGATTTTTAGAACAGAAATCAAGAAACCGTACATATTTGATATATTCCTGCATGACTTCCTTTAAGGGCCATGGACCTTCCTTCCTGAAGACAGAGGGATTCCACATGGCAGCACGAGCAACCATGACTGAAGATGCTGCTGTTACTTGCTGGAAGACCTTTATGTCAGAATATTCTTTTATGAAGTCATGAGAGCCTCCACTGAAATAAGAACAGCATTACTTCTATCAGTATTAACAAACTCAGTATTAGAATTAAATATTTTTTTTAAAAAAACACACCAAGCTACAGCAATGTAGTTTAATTCCCCACAAAGCTTAAAATGAATATTTCCCTATGCTACAATCCTTGCAAGCCAAGAATGGCACTGTTTTAATTAGACTCATTTGGTTAACAATGCGCCCCACTATTTTATGAGATCATGCTGATCCAGCAAAGGCCTGAAAGGTACTCAAACCTGGTGCTACTGTTGCAGCCAGAAGGATTAAAGGAAGTTTATCATCAAAGCAGTCAAAACAATTGTGCAAAGCTTCTTATTCATAGCGAGGGTCCAAATAATAATAATAAAAAGCTCAGGAATACTTTAAAGCAAGCATAAACACTTCAGCCAAAATAAAAGGACTGACATCAGGAACCTGCACGACTGTGGATATGCACCAGCACAGAATGTGGTTTGGGGAATCCTGAGAATTTTAACTTTTAAGCCAACAGACAAATCTGGGACTTGGTTCCACCACTCTGCCACTGACAGGCACCCAGCTCCAAGGTACTGCTGAAGCTGCAATTAACCACAGGATAGGATAACATCCTATGTCAAGCTCACCTAAATGATGCACAGTCCTTAACATTTGTAATTTCTGGGCATTTTGGAGTTTGAGTGCACATTAAAACAATATGGTAAACCATTTTTTTAAAAAAATTGAATTTAGGACTAAGTATACGTTGCTCTGAGTGCTAGTGTGATGTCATTTATCATGAATGAATCTTTCAGTTCCTATCTCTATTTTTTCTCAACATACTGCCCATTGCTAGATAGGGATGCCTCACAACAAAAAGTAGCCATCTAGTCCCACTTACTTGGCTATTACTGGTATAGAGACTGCTTCAGAAATGGCTTTGATCACATCACAGTGGACAGGATGCTGAGGCCTCTCTTCTTTCTTCCTTTGCAAGGAAGAGAATGAAAGGAAACAAACAGATCAAAGATTACTGGCGCAGAGCATTCTTCTTCACAGATGTAATTCCAGCCAGCCAGGCCCTTGTGGCACAGAAATACATTCAAGAAGGGCTAACCAGAAATTATTTTGCTCCAGAGAGACGGAAAATTAACCCACCTTCCATGAACTGCAACAGCAGCAACACCAGTCCGCTCTATCTTCTTCACTAAACTTATTGTTTCTTCTTTCTGGAAATGGAGAAAAAGTCATAAACCCCCATCCGTTTGCAAGTTCCCTTCAATGCAGGCAGTACTTAACTCTATGATGACCTGGGTATATGCCCAATGAGTGATGGGAATTGGGCAGGCCTTGCCTGACGTCTGTACCCTTATGTCATGTTTGGCTGAGAGCCTACATGCACAGGCCCAGTGAACAAAACATTACACCCCAACTTTGAGGGGTGACGACAGGGTCTACATGCAGTGAGCTGTACATTCCTAATGTCAGAGAGGCTAGGCCAGTGCATCCCAGCTCTGCTTCCCCTCTCCATGTACGCTCTATGCCAGCAGGAGCTATGTCTATCTTTGGCTCATTACCAAACAACTTTAACAGAGTGATCCTATACATATTTACTCAGAAGTAAATCTCCCTATGTTTAGGAGGTCTGACTCCCAGGTAAATGTGTGCAGAATAGCAGCCTGAACCCCACAACATGAATTTTCGTGTGTTATTGCTGAGACCAAATTCAACTAGTGACAGCACCGCCCACCCACCCCGGATGTTGCTGGACTTCAACTCCCATCAGCCCCAGTCAGGGCCAGGGACAATGCTTAGGGCCATAGGGTCTCTATTTCTGGTCTAGACAGATTGTACATGGATGCAACATTTGATTTTCCTGTTCACAGAAGGGGAAATTTCACATGAGTTGCTTCTTCCAATTTTGCACTATTCTGCATGATTAAACCATTTGCTTGAGCAATTATTTTCAGCTGGCTTTTGCAACAGATCTATTGCCTGCCATCTTAAATTTAAAAGCTAATGATTTCCATCTTTTTAAGCTTCATTGGTTTGTCATAGACTGCCTAGGCAGCAGTGCTATTTTATTCATTTCTGATAAAACACAACCATTACTGTATTATCATAATTTACTGTGCTTTCTGGTCAAAGCACTGCACATTTGCCCAAGATCCAATGTTTCAAAAACCACAAGATGTTCTTACTGACGGCAGGATTCTGATTTTGCAGGTCACTGGCTTAGAAATGCCTTTGACAAGAGTAGTCAGAATCTAAAGAGACAAAAAGGACTGTTTCAGCAAAAGGAAAGCAGGACTTCAGTCTTGACATGCCTAGCTAGTACTGCTAAGATTTCCTCACCTGCTCTGCTCCCAACCCTCCCCACTTCACTTCCTTTCTCAGTAAGAAGCATGGGGGAGCAAAAGCACCTTAAAAGGTGAACAACATCTTAAGTCTAATTCACTATCTGCTCAGACTGTTTGTTTGTTTTGTTTGTTTCTTTTATTTATATACCAGCCTTCACCCGAGAATCACACAGTATAAAAGCACAAAAATACACAACATAATAAACAATATATCTGCAGCTTGAGGTCAAAAGTTGCCTTCCCCAGTCTGGTGTCATCCAGATGTTATGAAATACAGCTTCCATCATTCATAACCATTTACCATGCTTGCAGGAGACTTGAAGTCCAAAACAACGGGGAGCACCATGCTGGGAAGTTTGACTTAACTAATCCCTAGAACAATTGCTTCATGCTACTCCCAACTGTTCCTTCTGAGCATATTTCTTTTCTTAAAAAAAAGTTGTGGCATGCTTGCTTTCGAACAGCGTGCACCAGTTACTCTGGCACCCCATTGTTATTTGTTCATTCTCTGAATCTCATTTGTCCTATGCACAGGTGGTTGGAAATGTTCAAGTACCTTGTTTTTGTACTTCATCCTTTCAAGGACTTCTAATTCTTGATATATTTTAATAGCTTTTTTTAAAAAAATCAATAACATTCCATATGCTCTGGAAGTCTTTAGAAATCAAGGATTCTAAGCACAAGCTGGTTCTTTGGTCCTGCACTGAACAACGCCCCAAAATCCAAAAACTATAGCTGTTGAGATAGCAAAATAGCACTACAAACCATCCTTTGTCTTAAAACACTCGTGATACAACAGCAGACATTTTAATGCCTTGCCAACCCATCCAATTCCCAGGACATTTTGCAGTTTATTCTTTGTTGAGTTACAGCATAAAGCCAAAAGCAAGACAAAATAAAAATGAATACAGAAATTACTTACAGATTCTATCTTGTCGGGATCAGACAGGAGTGCTGCTCCCATTCCTCCCTGGGAAAAGGCACACACAAAAGGCATTCATTATCTCAGTACCACAGAACCAACAGGGCACTTATCAAAAAGAATATAAAGCAGTACAGTCACACCCACACATGAAAATTTCAGATCACCACATATTATGCAGAAAAATCATGTTTGCTCCCATGGATCATTATTACACTTTCTGCAATGCTAACTATTGACAAGTAGTCTGATACAAAGCAATGTACATGTTTCTCAACCCCTGAAATCTTCAATTCAGGAATGAGAGACCTGATGGACTCTAACTCCCATTAGCACTAGCCAACATGGATGATGGGAGTTGTAGTCCAACAATATATGGAGGACCACAAGTTTCCCTTTAGTTCAGAGCATCTCAGATAGGCTGGGGTCTTTCTCAGCTATGCCTGAATCCCTGGGCTAGAAGGACCAACAGTCCGACTCAATGTAAGGTATGAAGTGGGGCTGGCACCAAGAGGCTTCCTCATGTCCTGCAACTACAAAAACCTATTTCTTAAAATGGATATGAAGTTGAACTGCATGCGTAAACACAAGAAGCATTATCTTTAAAGGAAGAAAAAAAGAATACAGCTGGACAAGAGTCAACCTACCTTAGTGGAATATTCTTTGGGACATCCCATGTTGACATCAATGCCAGCAACATCATTCTCTCTAAGATGCCGGAGAGAAAAAGAAATTGTGTATGTTAAAACCAAAGGACCCCCAAACATTTATACACTGCCTTTGAACAATGGATCTCCAAGGTGGCTTTCTACAGATTAAAACAGTATGATACAAACAATTGCTATCTCTCAACTGTGGAGTGGCTAACTGAGGCACTGGCAGCTGGTGGGGACACAAAGTTAAGAACTGGTGTTTCTGTTGATGCCATTCTTACATTGCCGAGCAGTACTGGGCGGTCACTAGGTGGCAGTGCTTCTCTTCTTCCAAACCAGGTGGAACACTGCTTTCAGCTGGGCTGGAGAACTCAAGAGAGAAGCTTTTTTTAAAAAAAAAAGCCAATCCCCTCCAAGCCTGCTAAACATGCTCTTTGAGAGCTTTTGCCTTGCTGGGAGGTGTCCTTGAACAGTGATCATGCATTTTGTTTGCCTGGATGGGGAACACATGGGTGGGTGAAAAAATTCTCAACTTTTGCAGTTCAAATTCACATGATGGGGTGAGCTCCTGTTGCTCTGTCCCAGCTTCTGCCAACCTAGCAGTTTGAAAGCACTAGTGCAAGTAGATAAGTAGGTACTGCTGTGGCGGGAAGGTAAATGGCGTTTCCGTGCGCCCTGGCACTTGTCAGGGTCCTCTGTGCACCAGTAGCGGTTTAGTCATGCTGGCCACATGACCTGGAAAGCTGTCTGTAGACAAACGCCGGCTCCCTCGGCCTGAAGCGAGATGAGCACCGCACCCCATAGTCGCCTTTGACTGGACTTAACCGTCCAGGGGTCCTTTACCTTTTTACCTTTACAGTCATACCTCGGGTTGAATGCGCTTCGGGTTGAGCGTGTTCGAGTTGCGCTCCGAGTTACTTCCAGGTTTCGCCACTTGTGCATGCGCAGATGCTCAAAATAACGTCATGCGCATCCGCAGAAGCAGCGAAAAGCGACGCAGACGTGCCATCGCTGGTTACGTTTGCTTCTAGATGCGAACAGGGCTCCGGAACGGATCCCGTTCGTATCTAGAGGTACCACTGTACTATACACAGGTAAGGTTCACATCCATTGCTTTGGCCACTTGTGCTTCTGGCCCATCTACTTTTGCCCCTGGGAGGCTGTCTAGAAGGGAATACGGCCCACAGGCTGAAAATGGGTCCTCACCCTTGTCACAAGGTCCCATTTGGGGGTATTAAAATAAAACTTTTAATATAAGGAAGCAACACTTTGCACAGTAACCTAAACATACCATTAGGCTGTTACAAACAAGCAGGCTCTTATTAGCTACTGTTTTGCCTGGTATAGGTGTAAATGCTGGCATGCGGAGTATCATCTTTACTCCTGATGCACAAAAACGGATGCAGTGAGAGAGTAATAAGCAAGATAGTAATTTTTGTCAATTTATTTGCAAGGCTGGGTGAATTGGTACAGATCATACCAAGCCATTTTTCAGCAGGCCCCCAAAGGATGAATAAGGTTTTTATAAAAAGGTAAAATTTGACAGATACTTACACAAGTTTGGCTACAGCCAAGGCTCTCTCAGCATCTGCTGTCCCCTGAACAGCACAGCAGCAAAGAGAAAAAGACATAGACCAAAACAGTTTTACCTTTTTGTGAACCACTTTGAGGTTTTTTTACAATCAAGCAGTGTTGCCATTTTATGAAATAAATGAATAAAATAATTAATACATGGCAGACAAGAATTACCCATGATTTCATCCAAACCTTACAAAACAATGTACTCTCCTACACCCGTGAAATCACAAGAGATCTCATTGGAACTGTCCTTAGCAGTACATTAAAAAATGTAAATACCACAGATCATATTTGGTTAGCAGGATGTTGAGGGTTAGTTACTTCCTACCATTTGAAAGACAACATGGTCCTTTTCCCTTTCACAGGTCCTGAACACAACTCTTTCATTGGGAGCAACGAAGTCCACTGTTCCAAGCACCTCTGGAGGGTAGAAAAGGGAAACAGAACAGCATAAAGATAAACAGCATGCACCCATCTTTTCACTCAAAGTGTTTCAGTTCTAAGATCTTAAGACAGAAAGAAAAACAAAATTGCTGCCAGATTTTTTAAAAAAAGCATGCATTATAAAGATGATTGGCAGGCTTTCCATTTTCCCAATTAAATTTATTGGGTGTATCATTGTTAGATTAGTGTTAAACTCTTCCAAAGGAAGCAGGTCCATTACAATACCCTTCAAACTCAAAATATCAAATATTTATATGCTGCTTTTCGGTGCAGAGTGCCCCTATCTCTAATAACAATCCTGAACAGGCTGAAGTCCCAGCAACTTATAACCTGAATCTTCAGCAATAGGAAGGGACATGGTGTACTTATATTTATTTTATTTCAAGGTTTATTTAGTTCATAGTTGAAGAAGTTCGCAATTACCTACACAACCATTTGGTCAGAAGGACTTCATTTTGGGGCTGTGCTAGAATGCATTCTATTAGCCAATATTACGGGGAATATTTAGCAGTCTGTGAATATTTTCTACTAAATTAAATACAAGCAGTAGACAACAAACTATTCTCCCAGTGCTCTGAGAAACACTGGTTTAAGGGATGCTTCAGTTAAACTAGGTACGGGGAACCACTGACCCTCCAGATGTTGCTGAACTGTAATTCCCATCAGCCTCATGAAGTATATATAGTGGCATGGGATGATGGAGAGCCCAAGAGAAGAAAACTGGAAAACCCCACCTATAACCTCACCTTATTTGTCCCTCAAGTGACTGAATATATAAGCAGATACTTGCCATTTACAACTCTCTTGCACTGAAGCATCTTTATGTCAATCAGCTCCTTCAAGAAAAAAGGCAAAAGTTATAAAAATGCATCAAATAAAGGGAAAGGTGGATTCATCTACACTAAGGCACCCCAACTTAATCATGATTTAAACTGACTCAGGTTCCTATTACCAGAATCCAAAAATAACTTTCAGCAGCGGACTTTAGTTGGACTAAGCAGCTTCAAGACATTTATGTTAAGGAAAATCTGTGTATTTGCTCACTTCTCCTGGCTTCGACACTGTGACCTTGGAAGAAGAATGCTTCCGGGGAGGGTTATACAGCCAGAACCACCACTGATACATCGAGTCCCTCCATGAGGAGTTTCCCATCAAGTCAGCAGTCTGAAGGGAGAGCTATGTCACAGGAGCTGCCCCATCCTCCTGCCTGAACATGGTCACCAACTCTGCTCCTAGAAGGGACTGGGGGTGGGGGCTGCTTTTAGGGAGGGACTGCTGTTTTTAAAGAGAAAGTCAGCCAGAACTGCCACTGGAATCAGCAATGAGTTGCTGATCTTCTAGACTGCTAAAATCTGCATAGCAGAACTATATAACTGTGTTATAAGAATTGTAACACATTTAAGAAGTTCTGCTTGACTTTGCTTTTCCCTCTTCCTGCCCATTCCTTTTTCCTCGTGTCATGGGGTTTGGCTTGCAGGTCTGAGGGAAGGATCTATCTTAGTACTCATTTTTGTAAGAGGGCCTTTTTGGCTAAAAGGCAAAGTATAAGTGCCTTAAATTTTAAAAAGACATGTAAACCCTGGTTAGCATTTAACACTGTTAAGTTCTGAGTTGAAGTTTCCTTTTGCTGCTTAAGCCAGGAGTAGGGCATTTGCTCCAGAGGCTACATTTATCACCATGCTAAACCATGGTTTAATGCTACATGCATGAGAAGGAAGGAGCCACTGTAAGCCTTGGGCTCATGCACACTTCCTACTTTCCTGCATTGCAGAGAGGAGTTTGGCAGAGTTTCAAATAACTTTCCACAATACACTGTAGCTTTGAGGAAAGGCTTGTGGCCTACTGCCCCTGGTGTGGCACAGCCCGACAAAAGAAAGAGCAGAACTCCAAGTTTTGAGCAACATCCACCAACACACTGCTTGTTTGCAGTTAACCACAATGAAACAAAATTAACACAACATGCAAGCCAAGCCACTGGGAACAACGTGAGCAAAATAGAAATATTCTCTTGCCTCATTGACTCAGCCACCCTACCTCACAGTATACAATATCAGCACCATAATCCAAAGCTAGAAGTCGCATTGGTAGGGTCCCAACCCTGACCATAGGTGCCAATATGGCCTTATTTCTGAAAGAGAGCGATGTTGTGTTCACCGTCATGTTTCTTGGATTGTCTGAAATGAAAACATTTTGGGGGGAAATTGCATTATTGTTAAACAATGACAAAGACAAACTACAATAGTATATCTTACTTCAACCATGAAGCAGTTCACAGTGGGAACTTATATATGAGCTGGAAGCTTCATTTTCTTCCTAGTTCTCAGTCAGGCCCCAACCCAAGCAAGTATTTCCAAAGCACTTCCCCCTTCTTGCAAGTAGCCTCATGGGCAGCTAGGCAAGCACTTTGAAATTACTGCCCCTGTGGGAGACTGGGATGTGTGATAATTTTTTTCCTTTCACTTGGTCACTCTGTAAGACATAGCACCTGAGCTTGTTGTACTCCCCAATCCTTTCTCCTTTTTTGTCATGTCTCTTGGGGAACCTGCAGACAGGGGCTGTCCACTGATTTAGATTTATTTGTAAGCCACTCTGAGGGCCTTTTTTGGCCAAAGAGTGGGACACAAACACTTCTGAATTATTTCTCTTCATTCTGCACTTAGTCAAGCACATCTAGAATACAATGTTATTTAAGGAAACAGACAAATTGGTAAAGGATGATCAGAGGCAAGAAAACTAAGAAGGAACTAAAAGGTAAGTGCAGTTCAACAATGGAACTAATCAATTTGGGATAGCTTTTCAACCTTGCTGCAGGCTTTCAAGCAGAGGGTGGAAAGCAATCTGTTGGGGATACTGAAGATCTCTTGTTTGACTGTATTGATTACAAGGCCCTCTCCAAACTTTAAGAATTAATGAAACTCCTGCTGCATCTTTTAACTAAGTGTGTTCGTTGAGTGGTTCCCAAGCTTCTTTCCCCACAGGCCACTTGAAAACTGCAGAGTGTCTTGGCAAACCATTTAAATGATTTTTCTGTCTGTTGTAGCAATTGCAATATGCTGTGGTAGGTGCTACATTTTTTTTAGTAAATAATAAAACATACTGTTGCTTCTGCTGTTCTTCACAAACAGTTCCTAGATTACAGTTTGGGAGCTCCTGTGTTAGTCTGCTGAAGCAAAGAGAGAAAAGGCTTGTATCTGACTAGGTCATACTCAAAAGCAGACCCATTGAACCAATTGAATTAAATCAGTCTTGACTAACTGAGTAGCACTGATTTCAATGGGTCTGCTCTGACCATGAGTTCAGTGCCAGATGTAGGGCGGTGTGGGCAGTTTCCCCACACAGGGCATTGAGCCAAGGGAGAACAAAATGGAGAAGATCCATAATTGAGAGGATTTGAGGGCGCCACATTATGAAAAATTATCAACCCTGATTTGTTAGATACAACCCAGATTTGCAGCACCTTAATGACTAAACAAATTAATTATGGCATATTAAGCAGCCTAAGCAACTTCCAGATGTTGGTGGTCTCCAATAATAGGCTCATTTCATGCACCAAGGAGAAGAAAAGACCAATGCAGTAATGGGGGGGGGGACCCTTGGAAAGTTGTGGGACTCCAGTTCCCATCAGTCCCTGCCAGCACAGCCAGCGGTTCAACATCTGGAAAACATCAGGTTTGGGAAGGCCGATTTATTATGGACTTATTTTTATCGCCTTTAATGTTCTGCTGCTTTCTTCTCCAAGCACGGCTAAATGAAAGCCCAGCCCAAAGTTAGGGAAGGGGAGTTTAGGGGAGGGGATGGGAGCCTCCTCTATCCCTTTAAGGAGCTTCAGAAGGAGAGGGGCAGAGGGGCGGCCTAGGGGAAGCAAATGCCATTCCCCACGAACTCACCACGCGCCGGACTCAGCCCCACCTCCTTCCTCGAGGAGTCAGCTACCACGCACGCGCGCCCATTCCTTCTCCACCCCCTCGCAGTACGTCATCCGCACAAGTCTCCCCTTTCCCATAGATATATAAATAGAGAAAAATACAACTTTGATTTCCGAGTTCTACTTTTGAAAACAAAATGAAAAAAGGAAAAGAAACATTTTTGTTCTTCCCTCGGAAACTGAGAGATGACCATAGAAAACAACAGAGACCGGACCGTTAAAATTTTGGGCATCAGCCCTGCAATATTTAGGTACGGTATGATGAAGTGTTAGATACGGTATAATACGGAGGTACCACAGCAATAGAGTGACACCACTCTACGTGCATAAATAGTCCATAAACAGAACTTTTGTGTGTGACTGCAATATCTTGTTATATTTCTGTGAGACCATCCCGCCTGGAAGCTTCATTCCGGAAGTATCACTCTACTTCTTTCTCTATGGCGTACCAACTGTCCATTCCATGAACGCGGCACAGTGCACGCGGTTTACGTCATCAGTCGACGACCGCATGCGGTGAGGCCGATCGCCGAATAGAAACAAGAGCGGACTTGAGACGTTATTAGAACGCGACTCTTACCGAAACTTTCCTATTCTGCTTCGCGGAGGCTCCGTCTCATGGCTCTCGCCGCGTGCGGGGCCTCTCGGGGCGCCTCGACCCGCTTTTCCCCGTGGCTGCGGCTGGCTTTCCACCGCTGGGTCCTCCGCCCGAGCTCCGGCGGGCCGCTGCCTCCACCGGAGTCGGAGAAGGAGAAGGTGGTGCGGATCCCGCGCGCTTGGCAACTGCGGTTGGAGCGGGGCTCCTTCAGGCGCAGAGGAAGAGGCGCCCCCGCAGCTGACATTCCTCGGACCGGGAAGCTTTTGCTGCGGAGCCGGCGGCCGGAACTCAGTCAAGCCGCTCGCCACACGGTGGGGCGCTGGGAACAGCCGCCCTTGGTCTCGGCTGGCTGGAAGCATCGCTTGTCTCGGGGGGACTATTTCCAGCTGCAGCGAATGCGACAGGAGGCGCCTCAGGAGCGAAACCCCGATGCTGCTGATGCTGCTCCCTCCTCTTTCCAAGCTCTGGGAGTGCAGCCACAGCTGGCCTCCATCTTAGAGGATGTTCTCAGCATCTCTGAGCCCACTGCTGTGCAGATACGTGCTATCCCTCCCCTTCTGACGGGGTGCAATGCCCTGTGTGCTGCAGAGACTGGCAGCGGGAAAACCCTGGCCTACCTACTGCCCCTTATCCAGCGGCTCTTACAATCACCGGCCCTCACATATGGGGCCGCTGCTATCCCTGCCCCCCGCTCCTTGGTGGTGTTGCCATCCCGGGAGCTTGCAGGACAGGTGCGACGCGTTGCCTCTTACCTGTGCACTCCACTGGACTTGCAGGTGACAGATATAGGTGGTGGCCGGGGCAAACACTCTGTCCAGCAGAAGCTCCGGGCTGGTCCTGCTGATCTCTTGGTGGCCACACCAGGTGCACTGTATAAGGCTTTGCAGAGAAAGGGATTGTCCCTGGAAAAGCTGTGCTGCCTAGTGTTGGATGAAGTGGACACCTTGCTGGATCCCACATTTGTAGACCTTGTGGAAGATGTGCTTCGGCATGCCTTCTTTGCCACTAGCCCTGAGGAACTTGGTGATGTTTGGAATCCTAAAGCCCAGTTAGTGGCTGTAGGAGCCACCCTTCCAAAGGGGTTGGGTGACTTGCTGAGTAAAGTCACTGATCTGAGCAGATTCAATGTCCTAACCAGCTTTAGTCTGCATCGTCTTCAACCTCATGTTGAGCAAAAGTTTGTCCGTCTGAAAGGCGCTGACAAGGTGGTGGAGCTGTTGCAGCTTATGAAAGACCGGGGGCCCTCATCTGGAGCTGTTTTGATTTTCTGCAACAAGGCCAGCACTGTCAACTGGCTTGGTTACATTTTGGATGATCATAAAATTAAACACCTACGCCTGCAAGGACAGATGCCAGCACTTGAGAGAGCTGGCATCTTTGACACCTTCCAGAAAGGCCAATTCGACATCTTAGTATGCACTGATATTGCTTCCCGGGGTCTGGACACCACCCATGTGGAGCTAGTTGTGAACTATGACTTTCCAGCAACACTGCACGATTATCTGCATCGTGTTGGGCGTATTGGTCGCACAGGCAGTAAGTTCCCTGGGACTGCAGTTAGCTTTGTAACCCACAAGTGGGATGTGGACCTTGTCCGGAAAATAGAAACTGCAGCTCGTAAAAGGACTCCATTGCCAGGGATGGAACCTGTTGTTAAAGAAGCTTTGTCTAAAAAGAAAAAGCCCTGAGTCTTACTAAAGGATTCTAGTTTAAAGTGATGTTTGAATAGGTACTTGACTGTGTAAGTGCAATCAAACATTCTGTGTACTTAGGTTGAGAACCTGTGCAAAAGAGCAGCCCAACCAAATAACTATGTGTACTCATTAAAGGCACAAGCATAAATGACTGTTGTAATGGATTTGTCTGACTTCTCAGTTTCATGTAGGCTGATGCTTGTGTGTTAGGTGAGCACATCCATCAGATAAATAATAATAATAATAATAATAATAATAATAATTTATTATTTATACCCCGCCCATCTGGCTGGGCTTCCCCGGCCACTCTGGGCGGCTTCCAAAAGAATATTAAAATACTATAGTACATCAAACATTAAAAGCTTCCCGAAACAGGGCTGCCTTCAGATGTCTTCTAAAAGCCTGGTAGTTGTTGTTCTCTTTGACATCTGGTGGGAGGGTGTTCCACAGGGAAGGCGCCACTACCGAGAAGGCCCTCTGCCTGGTTCCCTGTAACTTGGCTTCTCGCAGTGAGGGAACCGCCAGAAGGCCCTCAGTGCTGGACCTCAGTGTCCGGGTAGAACGGTGGGGGTGGAGACGCTCCTTCAGATATACTGGACCAAGGCCGTTTAGGGCTTTAAAGGTCAGCACCAACACTTTGAATTGTGCTCGGAAACGTACTGGGAGCCAATGTAGGTCTTTCAAGACCGGTGTTATGTGGTCTCTGCGGCCGCTCCCAGTCACCAGTCTAGCTGCCGCGTTCTGGATTAGTTGTAGTTTCCGGGTCACCTTCAAAGGTAGCCCCACGTAGAGCGCATTGCAGTAATCCAAGCGGGAGATAACCAGAGCATGCACCACTCTGGCGAGGCAGTCCGCAGGCAGATAGGGTCTCAGCCTGCGTACCAGATGGAGCTGGTAAACAACTGCCCTGGACACAGATTTGACCTGTGCCTCCATGGACAGCTGTGAGTCCAAAATGACTCCCAGGCTGCGCACCTGGTCCTTCAGGGGCACAGTTACCCCATTCAGGACCAGGGAATCCTCCACACCTGCCCGCCTCCTGTCCCCCAAAAACAGTACTTCTGTCTTGTCAGGATTCAACCTCAATCTGTTAGCCGCCATCCAACCTCCAACCGCCTCCAGGCACTCACACAGGACCTTCACTGCCTTCACTGGTTCTGATTTGAAAGAGAGGTAGAGCTGGGTATCATCCGCATACTGATGAACACCCAGCCCAAATCCCCTGATGATCTCTCCCAGCGGCTTCATGTAGATGTTGAAAAGCATGGGGGAGAGGACAGAACCCTGAGGCACCCCACAAGTGAGGGCCCAGGGGTCTGAACACTCATGCCCCACCACCACTTTCTGAACATGGCCCAGGAGGAAGGAGCGGAACCACTGTATAACAGTGCCCCCAGCTCCCAGCCCCTCAAGACGGTCCAGAAGGATGTTATGGTCGATGGTATCAAACGCCGCTGAGAGATCCAGCAGAACTAGGAAACAGCTCTCACCTTTGTCCCTAGCCCGCCGGAGTTCATCAACCAGTGCGACCAAGGCAGTTTCAGTCCCATGATGAGGCCTGAATCCCGACTGGAAGGGATCCAAATGGTCCGCTTCTTCCAGGCGTGCCTGGAGTTGTTCAGCAACCACTCGCTCAATCACCTTGCCCAAGAATGGAAGATTTGAGACTGGGCGATAGTTGGCTATCGTGGCCGCATCTAAAGATGGTTTTTTAAGAAGCGGTTTAATAACCGCCTCTTTCAGCGGGTCTGGGAAGGCTCCCTCACGGAGGGAAGCATTCACCACCCCACGAAGCCCATCGCCCAGTCCTTCCCGGCTAGCTTTTATAAGCCAGGATGGGCAAGGATCAAGGAGGCAAGTGGTTGGTTTCACTCGTCCAAGCAGCCTGTCCACATCCTCGGGGGTAACAGATTGGAATTGATCCCACACAACTTGACTAGACAGGACTCTAGCACTCTCCCGCCCCGGCCCTGCTCCCACGGTGGAGTCTACCTCTTCTCGAATCTGAGCGACTTTATCTGCAAAAAACTTTGCAAAGTCATTGCAGGAGATCATGTGGCCCCTACTGGGCCCTGATGGAGCAGGTGGTTCCGCTAAATTGCGAACCACCTGAAAGAGTCTCCTGCTGCTGTTTTCCGCAGATGCAATAGAGGCGGTGAAGAAAGTCTTCTTCGCCGTCGCTATCGCCACTTGGTAGGCTCGACATTGAGCTCTAACCCGTGTCCGGTCAGATTCAGAATGGGTTATCCGCCACCGGTGCTCTAGCCGTCTCAACGATTGTTTCATTGCCCTCAGATCCGTGGAAAACCACGGGGCTGTCCGGACTCCATGCAATCGGAGAGGGCGCTTTGGAGCCAAACAGTCAATAGCCCTGGTTAACTCCACATTCCAGCGGGCCACCAGGGAATCAGCTGAAAGGCCATCAACATGGGATAAAACATCCCCTACTACTCTCTTGAAACCATTTGGATCCATTAAGTGGCGGGGGCGGACCATCTGAATCGGGAGGGAGGAACTATTCTGTGTGATCCCCTTACTGTTTTCACCTATAGGGGTCAGATTCAACTTCAAAGAAAGAATGTCAACCTATACCTGAAGCACCCTTTGTTTCTTGTTCTTACCTAAGCAGCCAGAGCAGTTAGAGAATTTGGGGCAGAACTTTTCAATGGGCTCTTCTTGTCCCTCTGCCATTTGCACATTTTTCTTGATGCATGAACTGTTGGTCAGTGGTGAAATACATGCTTTGCATGCCAAAGCTTCCCGGTTCAATCCCAGCCATCATGAGGTAGAGCTGAGAAAAGCCCCTACCTCTAATCCTGGATTGTGTAGACAATCCTGTCAGTGTAGACAATACTGAGCTAAAAGGACTTGTGACTGGAAAATATTTGTATGTTCCTATGCACGTGAAGCCAGTCTGTTAGCTGAATTTAACTCCTAATGAAATCAAAGAGAGTTAAGTCTTGATTTGACCCCTTTACTTCAGTGGTATTCACATTGAGCTAACAGATTAAGTCCAGCCTGACATCTGCATGTTGGTGCAATATACATACTTATTGCAAGGCCACCAGTTTTGCTGGTGCAAGAGCCGCAGTGGTTGTACCAGCATCAATAGGATGTGACCTTCAAATGATTATGCAACTCTTGTTGTCCTAGCATAACCCACTTTGGCTGCTATTCCGAATGCTTGATACCTGTACTAAAAAGAACTTTATCTGTCTTCCTATTATCCCAGCCAGGTCCCAGGAAAGAATGTTAAGACCTTTCTGGATGTTTTCTAGTCAGTTATGGTATTTTAAAGGAGAGCTGAAGGTATCACAATATGCTTTTCTATAATTACCGGTACTCATAAGCCTGAGCTTATCTTGAGCATTTGTTAATGGATAATTCCTTTGATTTATGGAAAATATATTGCTAGCAGGGAGGAGTTTGGGGCCTCTAACCTGGGCATATTTCTTCCAGTACTGTAGGTGCAGTTGGGCCAATATAATGAATCTTCCCTTTTCTCTTGGAACCTATCTGGATATTATTAGGATAGGTGACAAAAGGCAGGACTCTTATGGCTCAACAACTTCCTGCCCCTTCTGCTCAAGTTGCCTTTTACAAATTGCAATTTTCTTTTTGAATTAAGTACAGAGAAAGGTTGGTGTGGATATTTAGACAACCTTTCAATTTGAATAAATTCAGTAAACATATGAATTAGAGACCAAAATTTATCCCATACACCTGGATCCAGAAAGGCTAGTTCGATGCTACCTCTCTTATCACAATTGGAGTTTCCTAAATCCATGGAAGCTTTTACAATGGCTTAATTCCTGCTTGTAGTTCAAATTTTGTTTTCGTTATTGTGCTGGGTTTCTTTACTGGCCAGTTATGAATGGCCACCTGCGGAACATCTGGGGACCACGTTCTATAATAATTCTTGGGCTTTAGACTTGCCTCCTCGTTTATTACTTTTCCAAGTATGACCTTCCAACTCTACAATTCTATTATTCTATGCCTGTCCCTGAAGCAGCACCATGCAGGATTGATAGCTAGTTGATTAGGGCTATTTTTCTTATAATAATAATAAAAGCACTGAGACTTATTGAACATGGAGTCACACAATGTTTTAATAAAGCGTTTTCCAATTTTGCACAGCAGAGTGAAGCAAAGGACATTCCCACTGCAGACTGATCCCAATGGTGTTTCTCATTTTTACGACAACAACACAGTGCAGGAAAAAACACACAGCCTGGTGGTTAGTCTGATGCATTCAGATAATGCACAGTAACAGGTGTGTTTTTTTACATGAACAGTTATTTATTCATTTATTTAATATACTGCCCTATACCCACAGGTCTCAGGGCGGTTCGCAGAATGAAATAAAAATATATACATGCTCAATCACACAGTTTGCAGGCAGTGCCTCTGAACAGAAAGAGAGATTGGTGCCTTATGGAAACCACAGTGAAGCTCAGCACAAAATATACATGTGTCTAATGACATTTTCTTAACAGATGCGTTGCTTCTGCCTCTACCATTCTCCTATTTTCTGATTATTCTTGTTGCCTCCCCCCTGTTGTCTCTCCCCTGCCCTACCGGATCTTAGCCAGATCTGGTCTGCACCTGCATCTGCCAATTATCATGATTACTGTAGTCTCTAAGCTGTGTAGAAGCTGGTTAGCTCAGTTGGTTAGAGCATGGTGCTGATAACACCAAGGTGGCGGGTTTGATCCCTGTATGGATACATATTCCTGCATTACAGGGGGTTGGACTAGATGATCCATGGGGTCCCTTCAAATTCTATCATTCTATCCTTTCAAGTAAACCAGCACCATAATGACAAAAATCAATTAAGACTGTAAAATCATAATTCCTGCTGAACTAAAAAAAGTCTTCAGTAGGTGCCGGAAGTTCAGCAGGCCTGCTTGACCTCAACTGAAAGGAAGTTCCAGGAAACTGGGTCTACAGTACTGAATGCATGGTTCCTGGTGACTGCAAGCCATGCATCTGAACTATGGGAGTACCACTAGAAAATCTCTCAAAGACCTCAGTGATCGGGCAGGAATATTATGCACAGCATGGTTACTTTTTGGAGACACAGCTATGTGGACACAGGTCTTCATGGCAAGGTGGAATCAGATCAAACTCTCTTTCTGATTGTAGAGATTGATCTATTTAATTTTTACCCTCCAGGGGGCTCTGAACATAGTCCTTGGATTTGAGCAACACCATCACAAAAGCAGAGGTTTGTGATAGACTTGTTCATGTTGTCAGAACTGTGCAGGGAACTGGTGTCACATCAACACTTTTCACAAATGAAGCTGTGCACATTGTGTTTCAAATGATAAATGTGCCACTTAGACATATGAATTGGGCCATCTGGGCTATGCCTGGGCAACCTTTTCTGCAGGATACGGAATAAGCACAGAGGATGGCATTGGAAGCAAAATGTATTAGAAGCAGATTTCTGCTTCCTGCAAATCAAAGTGTTTGTTTGTTTAACTGGAGATGGAGAAACAAGTTTCTAGTCCTTATGGCTATGAAGTTATACTTAACAGTATTCAGGCAGGGCATGCTGAAACATCAGAACCCAGAAAAGTAGCTGAAATAATTTTCAGTGGTTGAGAGGGAGGCATCAGTGCCCTAACTAGCTCCTTCCTATTAATACCCAAACAAGAATTGTCATTAATCGGGAAAATATATGCACGGTTCTTGTTAACTAAGCTCACTAAGTGGGCCGAAGAGAACAACCTGATTGGGCCTGAACAGGCTGGTTTTAGACCGAATCAGTCAGCGGTTGATCAGATCTTAGTTTTATACCACCTTGCCCGGAAATACTCCTCCCCAAATAGAGGCCAACTTTGTGCGGCCTTTATTGATTTAAAGGCCGCTTTTGACAGCATCCCCAGAGGATTGCTTTGGGGAAAACTAGCCCGATGGGGAATAGACAAAAGACTTTTGTGGCTAATAACTAAACTGCATGACGGATCGGCCGCTAGGGTGAGAATCTCTCCGGCAGGCGACCTCTCAAACTCAGTAACTATCAATAGAGGTGTTCGCCAAGGATGTATCCTTGCTCCGACCCTTTTCAATCTATTTATAAGTGATATGAGGGCGCCTCTGATAGAGGCTCAAGAAACGATCCACGCCCCCCGTCTTGCCCAATATCGTTGCCCCCTTCTACTCTACGCAGACGACGCAGTGATCCTATCCTTTTCAAGAGTCGGCCTTAGGAGGGCATTAAAAATTTTCGATGTTTACTGTAAATCAAATTTTCTTACAATTAACCATGTTAAGTCCAAAGTTCTAATTTTCACCAAGAGTCGAAAAACCTATAATTGGAGAATAGACGGAAAAGCTATTGACCAAGTCTTTAAATTTCAGTACTTGGGAGTCTTCCTCCAACACAACATGGGCTGGAAGGTCCATGTTGCATATGTATTAAACAGAGCTAAAGCCCTTTCCTATGCGCTATTGCGTTTTTTCTTTTCAGATGGGGCTTTCCATATTCCATCAGTGTTAAAAGTTTTCAAGGCAAAGGTGATTGCAACAATAGCATATGCAGTCCCATTATGGGGGTCCTTTGCTAATCTAACCCAGTTGGAGGTAATCCAAAACCAGTTTTTAAGAAGGTTGTTAAAATTACCCAGGTGTGTAAGCAATACTGCTATACGACTGGAACTAAATGTTACATCTCTAGAAACCACATTATGGAAATGCATCCTCTGTTACTGGTTGGCTTTATGGCATAAACTTCCAAATCTCCACCTGATACAATGCCTCTGGAGAGATGACTTCCCTAGCCCCTGGGCAAAAATAATACATGGGAAACTTGTGTCCCTAGGACTATCTCCATCCGAACTATTAAAATTGGATTTAACTTCGGCCAAAAGAATTATAACTCACAAATTAGAGGAGATGGATTTACAATTTAATATTGCGACAGGTGGAGGCACCTGTTCGCCGATAAACCTTGGCTTAACTCCACCAACGAAACTTCCATCTTACTTAACTACCTTATCTGTGGTGACGCACAGGTATGCCTTTATAATGGCTAGATTCAATGTTTTCCCATCAAACGTGTTGGGTAACAGACTCTCCAACGGACAGATCTCACTCCTCTGTGACTGTAAAAGCGGATCTATAGAATCGTTATATCATATAATCTTCTGTTGTCCATTACATTCGGCTTCACGGTCCAAGTTTCTGGCCCCATATTTATCGAGAATTGCTGACAGTCCTCAGGAAGCCCAAATAATATACTTATTAAACGACGAAGATACAAGTAGATCCCTTGCAATCGCTAGATACCTGATTAATGTTTTATTTCAAAAGAGGAGAAATGGATCACTGTATGTTTCTGACAGCTTAGCTAAACTTAAGAACCATCAATAAGTGCCAGAACTAAGACGTATACCCCCCAAAATCTGATGGATCGGAATTGCGGTTTACATAGAGGGATCTTATTGTGTATAGTGTTTACTTAACTAAAGTAAAATTGGTTTTATAAGGGTGTTTTAACTTGGAACTGTTTAAATTGTATTGTTTATGGATAAATTCTGATGTATTGTTTTTGATATGGGCCAATGGCCGTAATAAATCTAAATCTGAATCTACCCAAACAAGAATAAATAATACAGATCAGTTTTTAAATAAATTATGCAAAAAAGAGTGACTATGCCAATGTACATTCTGCATCGAAAGGGCAAAATTATCTTGGGCCAAAAATTCAAAATGTCTTGGTATGTGCAATGCAACATCTCACCATGATATAATCAAGGAAGCTTTTCACAAATGAGGTGGTGGAGATAAAAGTGAGCTTTAGCACTATGGATCCATAGCAACAATTGCCTTCCAGTGTGTCTTCCTTCATCCTCTTACCTTTATTATCCGTCACTGCTAAATAGACTTACTTCACACATGAACATATCTTTCTAGAAGACATTACTACACTTCATGAATAGTGAAAGCAGATATGTGTCCTGCTCCACAAAGGACAGCCCTTACTTTGAAGGGTTTTGAGGTCCAAGTCCAGTTTAAAAATAAAGAACCCTAAGAAGGGTATGGATAGACTGGGAGGGTTTGAAGTTACCTGTCAAGAGTGAGCAGGCCCACCAGTCACTTGGCCAGTGTCTTCCCCACATTGTACTTCTGTTGAATTTACAGCGATTCTAAATTCATTCCTATACACCAGCATCCTCTTTTGGGGCAGGGTTTAAGTGGCTCCCTTACTTTCAGCTGTAAACCACAGTTAAATCTCAGCCTGTAGCAGCTTTAGGTGCCACCCCTCCATAAAACGTTGGAAACATCTCAGAAAGCTGCCACTCTGAAGCCACAATTATGAGCAATGGTGGTGATGAGGAATGGACAGCTCCTGTGAGTACCTTTAATGTCACAGAGGGAACATCCAGAATGGGTCTGCTTCCCCCACCCCTTTCCCCCCATCCCTTTTGAGATGAATCTGTGCCTGTGCAAGGAATTTCTGGACACTGCTGCGTTTCTCTTTTGTTTCTTCCTTTGCTGATAGCTCTTCCTCCCCGCCCCCTGTCACACGTTGGTTGTTGAGTGAGAAGTGGAGAAGTTCTCCATGCGGATCCTCACCATCTTCTCCGCAGGGGGCGGCTGAAGGAGGCCCTTGCATGTGAAGACTTGCCGGCAGGCTGTGCGGAAATTCTCCGACAGGAAAGCGTAGATGATGGGGTTGATGCAAGAGTTCCCATAGGCTAAGCAGTGTGCGATGATGCGAAAGGTGAAGGAGATATCGTTCAGGGGGAACTTCCCAAACTCAGCCCACATAGTGATGATGTGGTGCGGGAGCCAGGAGATCAGAAAGACAGCAACCACCAGCAGCACTGTTTGAGCGGTCTAGAAGACAAAAGCAAACAAAGGTTTTCAAATTTTAATAGTGTGTTTTGATAGTTGTATAGCCTGCCCTGGGACCTTAGAGTGAAGGGTGTGTAATTCTAACAGCAACATCAACAACACAGAATGTGGTCTGGCTATTATAAATTATTGCTACCAACTAAAACAGATTTGGCTGACTTTGGGGGATGCAAATCAGCCTTCCCCAGGCTAGTGCCCTCCAGATGCTTTTGGCTGCAACTACCGTCAACCTCAGCCAGCATGGCCGGTGGTCGAGGATGATAGGAGTTGTAGTCCAAAACATCTGGAAGGAATACGTGTTTAATTTGTGCGCAGTTGCACAGCAGTGTAGGTTGGATAGTTTTTTTACACTTCTATCATATTTTTTTTAATTTCTAGAGCCTGCCTCCCAAAATTCTGTTCCACTCTCCCCGTCCTACTTATAACACAGAGAGACAGTAACAGAAATAGCACACGGTAAATTTGCAAGAGGCATTTAACAAACCATTTGTACAAAACAAAGACAACCTCCACTTATAACCACTTAAAAAAGAGAATGTTATAAAGAGGCGGTACTGAGAAATGGTCAGAAGATGCTAGAATAATCATCAATTCTGGATAGCCTTATCACCATCTGGAACACATTAAATGGAAAATAGCTGCAATTAACTGCTGAACTTGGTCAATGGGGGGGCTAATCCTCTTAGCTGTTTTGAACAGTCTAACAACCCATTAATTAGCTTCTTTCCCAATTAGCTTCATGCCCAAAAGAAAGAAGTGTCTTTGTTTTCCCTTTGGATTCAGTGTGGGGTGGAGGGAAATAGTGTTTGCTAATCGCCAGAGGTCTAAGAACACAGCACTGCAGGCACAGAGCTGTGACACCACCACAGGCAAGTCACTCCCTTTGTACATATACCTGCGGGGGCTCATGCATGGGCAGAAGATAAACATCCAGGGCTTGGCTCTAAAACTTTATTTCCCATTAGCAAAACATAGCTGTAAACATGTGATTGAATTAGGCTGGCGGGAGATGACTGCCAAGAAGTTTCTGGCTGGCAAGGGAATTATTGGAGTGCTGGAATGCTGCTGCTTTGGGATTCATACAGCCTGCACGCTTGTTTTCCTACCTGCTCAGCCTGTCTATCTATAAATACCAGATGTCTCCAGTTGTAGTCACGTCCTGCCTGCGTGTGGAATGCTGAACTAGATGGGCCTTTGGTCTGATTTTGCAGGGCTGATTTTATTTTATAAAGGCTATCAGCGGCTACCAGCCACGGTCAGAGGCAATAGGCATTATGCCTCTGAACGCCTGTTACTGGGATTCACTCTTGGGGAAAGGGCTGTTGTGCACAGGTCCTTCTTACGAGCTCCCTGGTCACTGCGAGAACAGGATGCTGGGTTGGAAACACAGGAAGTTGCCATATATATACCAACACAGACCGACTGATCCATCTGGCTCAGTACTGCCTGCACTGACTGGAAGCAACTCTCATGGATTTCAGATGGGGGTCTCCAAGCCCTGCCTGGAGAAGTCAGGAAAAAAAAGATGCCTGATGCACTTATGTTCTTAGCCAATGCCGTCATAAATAAAGCCCCACTGAGTTCAGTGAAGCTCACTTGCAGGTAATCAGGCAAAGAATTGCAGTCACTCTGATCCTAACAGATTGGCTATTATTTCATGCTTCCTTTAGGGGTTTGTGGCCCTGGGTGTGTATGTGTTTTTGTGTGATGGTGATGATGGCCTGCACTTCCACTCCACCATTAGCAGGCCCTGATTTGGATTTTACAGGATGTGTCAATTACAGGGGATTGAGGTGTAGTCCCTGGGAGGGATGACGGTGGTAAATCAAGGTGGGATGGACTTTGTGGTTAAAAACAAAAAACCTTAGGCATGTTCCTATGGACATTCGCTGGGTGTGAAATTTCATCCACTGACCCCTATGGAGTTTTGACAGCCCTGCTCAACATCCTGGTATGGTCTGCATTGCCCTTTTAGCACTGGCTTCTGTCAGGTGCCTGAGTGTAATCTCAATTTGAGTCATCATTCAAACATCACTGCAAAAGTGCAAACCTCACATGGGCTAAAGTGCTGTTGGAAATGCGTCCTAATCATGTTGCTTTGGTTACCTGTGTTTGGCTCAGAGAACACAGCCATTTGGAGCTGCGTAGATGTTCAACAGCACATTTTGGTAATTCTGGAAAATAGTTACAAAGCAGCTTGTGGAGTGGAGGCAGGGAAGGTGAAGCACACGTGAAGAAAGGGCACTCTCTGCTAGAGAACCTGCAGCTGCTCAAGAGCCCAGGAAGAGCCCTGCTGGATTTGGCAAAGACCCATTGAGTCCAACATCTGCTCTCACAGTAAGAGGCAACCAATTGCCTATGGGAAGCCTGCAAGTAAGACCTGAATAAAGCAGCGATCTCTCCCATGTGGAGAACTGAACTTAAGACTGAAAAAAGGAGAAACCGATAAAGATGAATTACGAAAAAAGAAGAAAAAGGAGAAACTGAGAGACACTGAAATTGACTGATTCACCCATCCCTGTCCACACATGCACAGGTGGCAGCAAGCAGAGAGAGAGAGATACAGTAATAGGAGAAGGCACCCTTTGCTATTGGGCAGGGCTGGCAATGGAAGAGGCGGCGCTCATTTTCTACAAATAGGAGTGTAAACATACTTACAAAATGTTATGGAGCAATCTGCCACAAAACTGAGACCAAAACTCAAGTATCTGTGCTGAATGTGCTCTCTCTCTCTCTCTCTCTGTCTCCCCTTCCCCCCTCCCCACCTCATCTATACCAGAATAATAGGTGGCAAAGTCTGTAATCATATTATGGAATGTAATATCACTAGAGAGCTAATGGACAGAGGAAGGTAGAGCAAGGAAGAATATCTCAGCAGAAGATGCTCCAAATGGGGAAATGATTTTTAGATTCAATCCAAACCAATTAATTCAACTTCTGCCAGTCTTGTAGTAGCCCAAAAACGTAAGAGCTGCAGAGGAAGAACTGCATTGCAAAGACCAACCACTCTTGTTTAAAAGTGCCACCAGCCAGGCCAAAGTATAAGAATCATATGCCGCTCATGGGAATGGGATCACAGTTCACATTCATCATTTTGAGTCACCCCTCTAAGAGCGCTGCAAGAAAGTTTGTTGTTCCCACTTGTTGCAGATGGGAAGCAGATGCTAAATAGCTGCCCTCTGGCAAAAGCTGCCATCCAACCTCCCATCAACATTTTGCAGATGGCAATGGGGATACTCTGGGAGAACTTGTGACTCACAAGGATGGATGAATCTGCCAGTTTCCATTTCTCCAAGTTTCTCATTTTCATTTCAGCATAGGTTGCAATTTTTTAAAAGTCCTCACAAAAATGT
The DNA here is from genome assembly GCF_964106645.2 of Podarcis pityusensis. NCBI lineage: Eukaryota > Metazoa > Chordata > Lepidosauria > Squamata > Lacertidae > Podarcis > Podarcis pityusensis. The sequence continues at coordinate 40,109,208 of NC_138033.1, forward strand.
ATCAGCATTTTAGTGTGCATTTCTCCTAACATACACATTTTTGAAAGCAATTTTCCCTAATATAATGCCTTTGTGTCTGTTGCTGTCAGCAATATATGCATTATGTACACGTGCACATTGTAGTCCATGTGTTGGTAACCTCAAGGCTGGATTACTGTAATATGCTGTATGTGGGGCTGCCCTAGGGCCTGGTTCGGAAGCTCCAGCGGGAGCAGAATGCAGTGGCCGGACTACTGATGGGAGCACAACATGGCTAACAACATGGGACATCCTTGTTAAAGCATCTGCATTGGCTGCCCATTTGCTACCAAGCCAGGTTCAAAGTCCTTGTATTACTGTTTTTTTTGCTCTATAAGACTTACTTTTTGCCTCCTAAAAAGTAAGGGGAAATGTGTGTGCGTCTTATGGAGCGAATGCAGGCTGCACAGCTATCCCAGAAGCCAGAACAGCAAGAGGGATCACTGCTTTCACTGCGCAGCAATCCCTCTTGTTGTTCTGGCTTCTGAGATTCAGAATTTTTTTTTTCTTGTTTTCCTCCTCCAAAAACTAGGTGCGTCTCATGGTCTGGTGTGTCTTATAGAGTGAAAAATACGGTAATTTGACCTCTAAGGCACCAAGGGCATTTCTCCAGGAGCATTTTGGGAAATTTAAAATGGAGGACTATAGCTATCTATTGTTGCCCCAAGACCACAGCACCAATGTCAGTGCCCACCATTAGCTGCTAGCCACCACAATGGCTATGTTATGTTCTCCCTCCACTGTTGGGGGCAGTATGCCTTTGAACAGCAGTTGCTGGGAATTGCTATTATGCTTGTGTTCTGTTTGTTGGCTTCCCATAAGCAAAGGGTTCGGCCACTGTGAGAACATGATGCTGACCTAAATGGCCTGATCCAGTAGGTTATTTTTGTGAACTAATGCAGAGTTTCCCAAATTTGGGTCGCCAGCTGTTTTTGGACTACTGTTCCCATCATCCCTGACCACTGGTCCTGATAGCTAGGGATGATGGGTGTTGTAGTTCAAAACCAGTGGGAGACCCAGTTTTGGGAAACCCTGGTCTAATGTCTGTAGGCAGCCCTGCACAGTTCCTCTGCCAAAGGAGAGAAGAGTCACTGGCTATTCTGGCTTGAAAGAGGATGCTATATGGGACTATACGGTCTGAGTTATGATCCTGAAAACAGAAGAGCAGCACAGGCAATATGGCTCACATCCAGGATTTATTCTCTCCCCCTTGATACACAAGTTAATCCCCTCATTTTTCCTCCTTGAAAGCTGTTTGAATGTTTAAAGCCAGGCATTGAAAGAACACAGCGTCTGCGACGAATGGAGAATGATGTGTAAGTTCTGTGTATGTGGCAAAGTACAAGATGACTCCATCCTTCTGTTGTATTCAGTGGAGGCCTGCCTACGGGGGTGAATGGGGCATTACCCTGCCATGCTGTCTGCCCCATGGGTGTAGTCAGGGGGGGCAGGGGGCAGCTGCCCCCCCAGATCAAGTAAAACAATAGAAATACTTACTGTAACTAATTGATCAATTCTGCCCCCCCTAACAAAGTCCTGCCCCCCCCCCAACAAAAATCCTGGCTACACCCATGGCCTGCCCACAACCTGCTTCCCACTGTTTTCTTACACCCAGGGGGTAGTGCTGCCTGTTAGCTTTATCCTCCTTAAACTCATTATTCTGAAGTTTTTCATCCCTTCAAAAAGGTCTACAGCACCTGAAGAATTCAACATTTTTTTAAAAAATACGCATGTTTCCTTCCCTGCTAGAAGATAAGAAGTGTGCAGAGGCTAGAGAAAGAACTGTGTGTGGTGGGGTGTCCTATTTGCCATCCTTTAGACCCCCTAAGAAATTCCAATCAAAGCAAATCTGCTGTAGCCTGGAGCTAGGTGTGTGGGACACAGCTGGAAGCAGCCTGAGCAAGCTCTGTCAACCTTGACACCTGCCCATAAAAGTAAGCCTAGAGATATAGGTGGTGCCAGCATCTTGCAGGAACTCTTCTTATTACAGTGGTACCTCGAGTTACAGACACTTCAGGTTACAGACTCCACTAACCCAGAAATAGTACCTCGGGCTAAGAACTTTGCTTCAGGATGAGAACAGAAATGGTGTGGCGGTGGGAGGCCCCATTAGCTAAAGTGGTACCTCAGGTTAAGAACAGTTTCAGGTTAAGAACGGACATCTGGAATGAATTAAGTTCTTAACCCGAGGTACCACTGTATGAGTTTTTGGCATTGATCTGTGAATTTGTTTGAGCCCTGAGTGAGAGCCAGGGTGGATGGGTGGAGTCGAGTGAGAGCTAAGAGGTTGAGAGGTGTTGCATGGGAAATGATGTCAGAAAGGCAAGGAATTGATATCAGTATCTATACTGTAGTACAGATATAGTCTAAAGAAATAGAAAAGATAATCAAACTTTAAAGATAACTCATCACCAAACCACAAGGATATATTTTGCCTATAATTTGGCAGCTTTTTATCTACTCTGGAGAATAGATACTACTATTCCTGCAAATGACAAGACAATAGCCATTTTTTAATTTCCCATCATAGTGAATGAAGCTTCATTTTGTCCAAAGTGGTTTCTGCTGGGTAGAGCATGAGACTCTTAATCTCAGGGTTGTGAGTCCCTTGTTGGGCAAAATATTCCTGCATTGCAGCAGGTTGGACTAGATGGCCCTCGTGGTCCCTTCCAGGTCTACAATTCTAAGATTCGGACCCCAAGCCAAATAAGGCAGTCTCCAAAATACTTCAGACCAAAGCAAGGTGTTTTCCGACATGCTGAATTAGGATCCCAACCAAATCTTGTGACAGGTGCCCACCCCTGCTCTGCAACTTTTCCTGCCTCTTCAGGCCACTCATTTGAGGTGGGTGGGAGGTCTGCTCCCCCACTTGTGACCTTAAATGTATTCCAACTTTAGACGTCATTTCGACAGAACAAGATAAATGTCTCTGGAGTTTTACATTTGTACAGCTTCCAAAGGTCACCTGGATGAAGAGACAAGCGTCTGCTACAATTTATTAATCACATCAGAATCAGAATCAATCACATACATAATTGGGAAGGAAACAGACCAAAACCACAAGCCATAGTCACGCATCTAAATAGTGATCTGGCTGACAGCACTGCAAAAGTATATGCTTCTGATGGAGCATGACAGAATAATTTTACAGGGCTCTGTGATCAGTTATACTTTAGTGCTGGGGCAGGCAATATTTTGCTTGCTAATGTTCCCTGGTAATTGGATGTTGTTTTCTTTTAATTTACCTTTCTTTTGGATCTCTCTGACTTCTTGGAAATATTCTTCACCTTCTTTTGAAGATGGCGTATAACCTAAGGAAAGAAAGGAAGAAACTTGCTTCATTGCACAATAGATGTTTCTTATCCTGCTGCATCAGGGGTGTGGGGTACCTTAGGTCAGGGTGGGGGGAAGGGCAGCCCTCTGGCCATTTCTTGTGAGCTCCTGGGACTCTCGCCAGGTCACCTCGCACCAACCCTGTGCTCTCCTCAGGTGACTTTGCCTGGCCAGAATGTGGTGGTATTAATTTCATACCACAAAACAGCTAAAAATAGTTTTGAAAACAGTACCGAAAAACCAGCTAAAGATAGGTTGGAAACAACGCAAAATGAATGCATAAGGCAGAGCCCTTTTCACCTAGCTGGAGAAGTTTGGTGAAACAAAAATGTTTTCAATTGTTTCCATAAGGACAAAAAAAGAGAGTGCCTGTCATATCTCCACAGGGATGTTGTTCCACAAAACAGGGGTAGCCACACGGAAAGCCAGTCTTGGAAAGGGATTGGTCCACCTGGAGCAACCCAGAGCTGTCAAAAGTGTGTTTTGCGGAGGGTGGGGGGAGGATATTAAACATGTGGTCAAGGGAGGAGGAGGGGGAAGGAGATCATGCAAGCAAAGGCTCTTTGCCAGCACCATCTCCTTCGCCTGCCCTCCTCCCTTGCAAACCATATGAAATATCGCTATAAAAGGCTCCTCATGGCTATGAAAGGCCCCTGATTTGGTTCAGGGCTCAGATTGGATCAGGCATGGAAAGATCCAGTCCAAATTGGGACCCGATCAGAATTGCCAAATTGGGCCTGCCATCCAGCTAACAATGCCCTTTCCCAGAGCACACCATTCCGTCCCACCTCCATTTTTACACATGCAACTCAACATTTCCCAGCAGTCACCTGTGCCCGCCGTCCTTCCTACCTTAGTCTCCCTCCCATTGCAAGCCAAAAATATATTTTGTACTTCTATGAAGCTCGAGGTCTCCACAAGATTGCTGCTATCTCCCTCTTCAGCATGAATGAAGCTGCTTTTGCTACAGAAGGATGAGGGTCAGAAAGTGAGGGTCAAACTCAGTGTGGCCTTGGTCACATGGTTGGCCGCTGCATAGCTGGTTTTCAGAACCAAACCGGTGGCACTGCGGAAGGGCCAGACTATGGAGTGTGCAAGAAGCACAGGGATCAACCCTTTGCTCCCAGCCATGGCCCCTGCCACAATCAGATCTGTCCCTCTCCCACATTGATTCATTTATCTAGGCTTATATGCAATTTGTACATAATCAATTTAGTTTGTTTTTAAATGTTGAGTAGAAATGATTCACATGATGTATTGCTTCTGTTGCTATAGCCCCTGAAGACAGCTTTTAAACAATAATTGGCTGAAATACGTTGGGCTGTTTGGAAAACAAAACCCATGTTTTCAGCATCTTAAGACACATTGTTTTCTGCTTTGGGGTTCATTTTGGAAGCTCTCTGCTATTTGCGTTTCTCACGACATTGATGCAATCCCAGGGGTGGGCAATTGGATCTGGTTGGTGGGTCAGATTATTACATCCCCCAGCACCACCCACCCACCCCATGAGCCAATTTTAACAGGTGGCCATGGTAGTAGTCCAGTCTGGGAGTGACAAGTGTATGGATAACTGAAGTGAAATCTGACCTTGTTATTAGCAATGGGGGAAAGTGGTCTTTTGAGTTCAGTTTACTAGGGGAGTGTGATGGACTAAAATTGTGACTGACATATTTCGGTGGCAACCATTCAACTCAACAACTGGACTCAGCCATTCGACTCCATTCAAGGGTGACTGTGTTTTGTTTCATATATTGTGTCAGATAGTGTTTATTTGACAGATTCTGCTTTGAATGTGTTCTGGATTGAATTTCTGCCCCTTTTCTATCCATGGCTACTAGCTGGGATGGCTATATGCTAGCTTCACGTTTGGAAGCAATATTCCTTTGTGGATGAGACTAGGCATAATGCTCATTGCGTGAATGCAAATAACATGCATTTTTATTGTTATGAAAACAGCAGCCTTTCTGAAGCTGCTCTCTGGATTTCAGTTGAATCTTCCACTGACGCTAATGTGGAATGCACAAAAATGCTTTGGAAAGGTGATTGATTATTTTCTGACCGTAGCAGGGAGAGAAAGTATTCACATTGCCTTCCCAGTCGTGCTGAGGTTGTTCAGGCTCCCCCGGAGCAGCTATTTACATAACAAAATCCACATGACTTGATTGCATTCATGTAATTAACATGAGATTCCAGTCTGGCCCTGATTTGCCAGTTGCCAGGGAACAACGAGAGGATAAGCCCATTGCCCCGATGTTCTCCTTGCAGGCTTTGCCCAGGTATCAGGCAAAGCCCCTGTGGGGAAGAGGATGCTGGACCAGTTAAGTCTCTCGTCTGATCCAGCTTCTTGGGTTCTTACATGTCAGGTGCAGGTATATAAATGGAACAAAGTGGATATGCAGATGGGTAAAGCATGTATTGTAAAAACAGGAATGGTTCTGTCTCCTTGGATATTCAAATAATGTTGTGTACTGGCTTCTATTTATATCTTTATATTAGAGAACTCCTGCTTCTCATCTATGATCTCTAAGAGGCACAGCCAGTCTCAGCAGGTGTGCGTTGCTAAGTACAGTGGTGGGCGGGCACCCGGTTTGTGTCATCTACTTAGCTTTCGTATGGGATCTCTGACAGCCACCAACTGGAACCAAGTGCAGAGATAACCAATATGGTGCCCTCCAGATGTTGTTGGACTCTGCCTTCTACCAATCCCAGCCAGCAGGACCATTAGTCAGGGATGATGAGAGCTGGAATCAAAGTCCAACAACACGCATCTTGAGGGCACCACATGGACTTCCCCTCCACACACTGGCTCAGTGCAGCAGACATACACTCACAGTTGAAGAAGGACAAAGATACTTCTGAGCATTATGCTCAGCCCAGGGATTCATTCTCATTACCAGAACTGAGTGTTCTCTCTCTCTCTTTGTCTCTGGAGGTTGAAAATTCTTGTGATCTACTTACTGCAGGTTTCAAAAAGATTTAGCAGTAGATCCCAGCCTGCTTTTTGCCTACCCAAGGCTTAGTAGATCCGTTACACAGGAAGGTGCCTGTCAGTGAGTCACAGCACTGGTCCATCTAGCTCAGTATTGTCTATACCAGGGATGGGGAACCTCATCCCCAAGGGCCAAATGTGGCCTAACAAGCCTCTCTATCTGGTCCTCCATACCCTCCGGAGGATACCCCCTACCCCTACCCCTCACCTTCCCAGGCTGCCCCCTTCGCTGACTCTGCTTTGCACCTTGGGGGTTCTTTTTAAAAAAAATAATAATATTTATTAATAATTTCAGAATTACAGAAAAAAAGAAAAAAGAAAAAACAACACTACAATACATAAAAAGAAGAAAAAACGCAAAACATAAAAACCAATACAACAATACAATAAAAAAAAATTAAAAAGGAGAGAAAAAAAGGCACAAATCCCATATAACTTCCATTTGCTTGTTTCGTTGATCTCCTCGCACCTCCCTTTTTGTATTCTAGTTTAGTTAGTTATTTCAGCAAATTCTTTCCATCTTTCTCAATTTTTATTAAATAATTTATCTTAACAATTTAACCTATTAATTAACTCGACAGATCCTTTCCATCTTTCCCCATATTCTGTTATTCAAATTACCTTAATTTATTTAACCTTATCTTACCATAAAATACCTTAAAGCTTAAAACTTAATACTCAGTTATACATAACCCCTGATATCATTTCTGCTAGAGTCATATAGTTTCATTCCAACATTTTCCCTAATATTCATTAATTTTAGTCTAATTCCCTAAATAAAAAGTTTTCTTTATAAATTTTCTTCCAATCTTCATCCAACGTCTCTTCTTCCTGGTCTCGGGTCGTGTCAGTCCTTACTGTCCATTCCATCTAGTCCATCAACCTGGAAGCCTTATGTCCGAGGCCCTTAAGTCTCTTCCATGTCCCTTCTGCAGATCTTCTTCTTCTTGTTTATACTTGCACTTTTCCTTGTCTTTTGTTGGTCTCTTTCTTAATTTCTTTCCTTTCTCGTTGAGGAGTAGGTCTCTGGGGGGTTCCAACCCAAAGTTATCTCCGTCTCCCTTCATCAAATCAGCCCATTCCCCACAGTCCCACTCCCCACAGTCATCAATATAATCAAAAAAATATTTACGAGCATATTTCGAAGTCTCTCCAAAGTTAAAAGCCTCCTCAGCTCCAGGCTCCCCCGGGCCCACTCCAACTTCAATCTTCAAAAACAACAGCTTATGCTCCTGTGGGGCCTTGGGCCTCTCCATTTGTATTATTTGAGGGGCAACCGCAGCCTCCTCCATTATCTTCTGCACTTGCCCAATCAGTACAGGTTCCTGAGTCGGACCCTGGATGGTTTCTGTATCACTATTCACTAATTGTCCACAGTTATTGGTCACAACAGTCATCAAATCCATCTTCTCATGCATCTGTTCCAACAAAGCACTTGTCTTGCATAGAGCAATCACCAAAACTTCCTTCCAGCTCATATTTAGTCAAGGTCAAAAGGACTAATCCCACGATCTTAATCTCACAGCTGTGGCTGCAGCAACAATTTAGCAAGCTCCCTCTAGAGGAGACAATTTCTATTTATATCCATCTTTTTAAGGCAAGTCCAACAAAGGAAAATTACTTTCATTTTTTCAGATATTTTGTTTCTTTAGAATGAAAGAGGCAACATTGGAATCAGTTTATTTCTCTTCTTTAGCTATCTGTCAAAGTATTCCATTCACAGTCAATGAACCTCTCCAACAATTTCTGTCTCTGACACCCCGTTCCCAGGTTAGAGACGGTGGAAACTTATCTTTCTTCACTCCCTCTCCTGCAGGCGTTACACAAAGTCCCCCCCCCCTTTTCTCCTGCTTCCAAGGGGGTTTCAGTAGTTGTAAATGAAGGAAATCTAGGCTTTTTTAACGACTTTCCAGGCTTTAGCTTACAAGGTTTTTGCTTCAGTCTATATACAAAAAGCGGAAGGCGGACTTCCTGTTTTGAACCTTCCCGCTTCGATGTCAAATTAAGATATTTCTTGATCCAATTTTCCATTTCTACTCACGGGTGCTTATTTTAGATCCAATTGTCCACAGGAAAAAGTCAGCGCTCTCCGGCGATGGCTGTGCGGCTTCACTCCGTGAAAGTAGCAGTCAGTTCGCAGCACCGCGCCACGCACCCCACTTCACTCCGGAATCCCAAAAAGGGGTTCCCCGTGAGTAGGGGGGCGCTCCAGGTGCCCTGCCGAACCCCACGTTCCCAGGCTTCCTCCACCTGGGATTTCTAGCGGGTCCCCACCTTCGCCGCGGCGGGAAGACCCAGTTTCCACGGAGCTAGTTCCTCCGGTCGGAGGAACTCCGCCATTCGCCGATGGCGCTAACCCGGAAGTCTGTTGCACCTTGGGGGTTCTTGCCTGGCTGGAATGTGTCCTTGAACTCTGATGAGACCTTTTGCTTCCCTGAATGGAGGATGATATGTTTTTTGTGATATAGTGGTATATAAATATATCTATAAATAATAAATAGATAAAGAGGGGAACGTGCAGAAACTAAGCTACTGTGCAAAGGTGGCATTTGCATTCATTGCTCTGCCCACTTTTGTTTCCGGCCCTGCCCACCATTGGCATGTGGCCCTCGGAAGGTTGCCCAGAAAGAAATGTGGCCCTTGGGCTGAAAAAGTTCCCTCACCTTTGTCTGCACGGACTGGCAGCAGCTCTCTGGAGTTTCAGGCAGAGGACATTCCCAGTCTTACCTGGAAATATCAGGGACTGAACCTGAGACCTTCTTCATGCAAACCAAGCAGATGCCGTCCCCTGAGCTATGGCCCTTCCCCTCAACAGAGACTTTTTCTTTTTACACAGCTGCTTGTAAACAAATGTCTATTATTTACTTTCAGGTAAATAATTTCTGCATAAAGGTTTTGCTTTTATTTAACTCCATTCCAGGATCAAGATAAGGTACGATAGACTCACTGGAGATTTTATTTTTATTATTTTAAAGAATGACATTAAGAGGGGGGAATTCATGCAGTGCACCAACAAAATTTAGATTAACCTTTTGAAAACGCAGTTACAGCAAGCACTGTAACCAAGCAATGAGTGTGCTTAACCATTAATGCTAGGAGACTTTACGTACTTAAGCCAATTAATTAAAAGAAAATCCATCATGTATACCTCTTGCTGGCATACTCACACAAAGCAATGAGGCAGAAGGCAATCAAACTACTCCCAAGCAGCCACACTACAGAATTTTTTGCTTGGAAGGAAACATACATGCATTGGCTCCAGCCACCTGCCTGTCCCAAAGCAAGACTGATCACCTTTCCTTCGATTGATCCACATCTTCCCTGCAGTGTTGGCACCTGAGGTGGGTTCACAGTGGAACAATATGCTTCTGCACATTAGTTTGCTGTATTACCCTCATAACAACCTGCGAGGCAGCTTAGGCCACTCCCAGTGACTTGCCCAAGGCTTCCTAACTGAATGGGGATTTGAACATGGGTCTCCAAAGTCCTGATCTAACAACTACACCAGCCTAACTCTTTGTGACACTTTTTCCGCTCCTGCTCTTCGCTTTGTTGAACGTTGCTGCTTATCATTTTGCTCATCTTTGCACCTGGCCCAGCACCAAGAGTCAGCATAACTGGGTATCTGCGGAGAGTCCACACAACGACAAGTCGCCCTCCCCTTGGATTTGTTGCAGTGAGGAGGTGGAGCCACTCAAGAAAGTGGAAGTAACTCGCCAGGGGAGCATAGCTGCTGTTCCAGCTTCCCAGCAGATGGGTCACTGCTACTAACTGAAAGGAAGGCAGTACTGAGCAAGGTGAACCAATGGTCTGACTCGCTAGAAGGCAGCTTCCTAGGTTTCTATGGGTTGCATTCAATGAACAGGCTTCCTACCCTTGAAATAGAACAGGGGTCAGCAAACTTTTTCAGCAGGGGACTGGTCCACTGTCCCTCAGACCTTGTGGAGGGCTGGACTATATTTTTTTGGGGGGGGATGAACAAATGCCTATGCCCCACAAATAACACAGAGATGCATTTTAAATAAAAGGACACATTCTACTCATGTAAAAACACACTGATTCCTGGACTGTCTGCACGCCAGATATAGAAGGCAATTGGGCTGGATCTGGCCCCCAGGCCTTAGTTTGCCTACCCATGAAATAGAGGATGACTTCAAACAGAGGACTGTCTTCTGTAAAGCAGGACACACAACCATCTGAGAAAAGGCAGGCAGGTGTTGAACTAGTCTCATGACTGAGCAAGTATGTAGAATAGGACCTGTCGTGGTTCAGGAATAGGGGTGGGGTTCATAAAGCCAAGTAGGCATGTGGGTCTGGATTTGACTCAAGCCTAATGCTTCACAAGATCTGCACAGGTGTGCATTAAAGGGGAAAGAAAGCCAACTCTTATTGTCTTCAGTTCAATTAGTTTGCTGCGTTAGCATCACCCGGGCTGGGAACATGGATTATTCGAGATAGTCCCAGCTTCCGTGGGAGACAAATCTGACTCAATACTGTCATGAAAAGGACATTTTATTGGGGATCAAGTCCTTCTGTATTTTGTGATAGTGGCACTCCCTGAGTCCCTGGTGCCCCACAAGAAGGGAAAGTAGAAGTTCCCAAGATCTTAGCTGGAGGGGAAGAAAAGAAATGAGGAAAGGAGGTGAGATAAGTTTAGGGCTGTACTCTTGTGGGAAGAGAACTATTCTCACTCCATTCCTGTCTCTCTCACCCAGAAGGCTTCCACCTTCTCTGCCCTTAATATACATGTCTCCAGTCACACCTGTCTCAGAGAGCATAGTGGCCCAGAAGGGAATGCAAGGGCTGCTTTCCCTTCTGGGCATTGTCAGAGAGGGCCAGGGCCAGAGACAAAAGTGGGCAGATCAATAAATATATTTTACCTTCGCACATATTGTATTCCCTGTGGTCTTTCCAAAACTTATTTAGAAACTATGTAGCAATTTGTGTAACCAGGTCTTGTCCCCAAAAAATTACACAAGGATGATCATAGCTATCCCTCTCCTTGGAAAGGCTTTCTTTGCCCAGACACACTATGTGCTAATGTAATCCACTTGCTTGATAGAATTTGATGCAAGCAATTTCACTGCCCCAACTATTACCTGCAGAAGAAAATGATATTCTGCAAAGGATCTCTGTCTGAATTTTGCCCAGAAAGAAAACACATTAAAAAGTAGGACTGCAAAGTTTAATCAATTCAGAAACTTTGAATCAGCTGAAATGGTGTCCCTAAATTATCATGCAAGATGGTAGGTACACACACACACACACACACACACTCTTTGTACAAGGTAATCAAAACATCATGTACCATAAGATACAGTCTTCTGATGACACACTTGTACATCACCTAAAAATAAAGGGAGCACACTTCTTGCTTCAGAACTACTATCTTATTCATATGCAAATGGAATGAAAACTCATATGATGACTCAATTAAAATGTTTGTAACTGGTTCACGAGGACTTTTTAAAAAACAACAACCCCACAACACCACATACTGATGTGGTAATGTGAAGAACTGTAGTTAAGATTGGGGGGAGGGAGAGAAATTGAAAGAAATTGAAATATTCACACATCCTAACTGGGACAAATGGTCTAAGGGTGGTAATTGAGGAGCCTTGGAGAGAATATGTGGCACAGGGGTTATGGGAAGAGATAAATACACTTTGAGTGTCTCTCACACTCTCTCTCTTAAAAATGCTTTAAATACACAGACCTTCCATTACAAACAGTCGCAAACAAACAACATTTATCTCATCATAGAACAACACAGGCTTTCCTGCAATCATTGTTAAAGGTGGCTCCCAGACATTGGAACTCCCTGCTCCTTGAGGTACACCTGGACCCAGCTATTTCATAAAAAAGGAAAAGGTGTATATTCTTTTGCCCAGGTCTTGGGAAGGTGAAATGATGGTTTATTTTCTGCATATGATTGTATTGGTGGGTAATTGTTTTAATGTTTACTGCCTGTTGTGTTTTATTGTTTTGTAACTTGTTCTGTTACCTTTGGTGAAGGTTGGGTAATAAATATGCTAAAATAAAATAAATAATGTTGGAAGTGGCAGCCTCTTGTGAGGTGGAAGAACAGTAGGCAGAATTTGGGCTAATGCTAGAAGCTGGAGAGACAAAAGGTAAGTCTTGCTCTGTGTGGGACCCAAATATGAGTTTGGGGCTTTCCTGGAAACTGAATGGGGAAGGAAGACCTGTGGAGTATTAATGCCACGAGTCCCTCCATCCTATACTCTGGTTGTATAAATGGGTTTTAAAAAACCATATATCCTAAAGACACCACAGTTTCCGCTGACCTTTATTCAAAAGAAACCAAACCCACGCAGGGAATTCTGAAATGAGTGCAGAAATTGCCTTTATTCACAAATTTACTAGTCCTCAAGACTTCATTCAAGTGCAAGGGGGCAATTGCTGGCATCCTATGCCCTTTTAAAATGTGCTTGGGGGGGGAGCTATTAGGTTTTTGTTTTTGTTTTTATTATGTATTTTGTGGTTTTATATCTTGATTTTATTCTGTGAATCACCCTGAGACCCCCGGGTATAGGGCAGTATATAAATTTTTAACAACAACAACAATAATATAAAAACTGTGCATATCTGTCGCTAAACCCACCTACCTGAGTGTAAGCCCCATTAGGACTTCCTTATGAGTAGGCCTGGGGTGGTATTCAGTCTAGTTCTACTGAAAGTAGTAGGTCATTCAAGTTAATAGGCACACTAACTTAGGTTCAGTCATTTCAGTCAGTCTGCTCTGAGAATGAGTTATTTGATTAGGATTTGCTACATTGCAGGCATGTTGTGCTGTCCAAAGCATCCAGAGATTGGGACTTAAACATTTGAGTAAACAAACTGGACTAAGGCTGCTGTCCTAAACTGACTTACATAGGAGTAACCCCTTTTAAATTCAATGGCACTTACTTCTGTAGGATCCTGTCCTACTAAGACTACCTTTCTGCACTTCACCCCCAGTAACTCAAGGCTCTCTTTAGCCCCTCAAAGCAATGAGGCAGGTCCGTTTGTTCTGTTGTACACAGGATTTCAGGGATATTGTGTTGTCCAAATCACATCCAAGGTCGGGAGTTACTTTTGAGTAAACATACAACAACAACAACTACTACTACTACTACTGCTGCAATTCCAAATCTGGGAGTAAGCACGCATAACAAGCCACAATCCGATCTGTTATTTTGTTTTGTTTTTTCCAATGGCAGGTGTTTATGTAGATAATGCTAATAATACTGCCCTGTTTCCTTTTCAAATTGGCTGTACAGGCAACGTGCATCATGAGACAATTGTCTAGCATGCAATTAAACTAGTCATAATAATCGTGGAAGAATAGGAATATGAGTAAGAAAAAGAAGAATATGAGTAAGAAAAATGAATCCCCTCTTGAGAGCTACAGGGTGGGGCAAACTATTTGCCTGAATCCTAACTATGTCTACTTAAAAGTAAGTCCCTTGGAGATCTGTGGGGTTTACTCTCAGGAAACCCTTTGGACATTTGGTCCCCCCCCCCCCCGACTTAGGGAATAACCTCTGTCTAAGTAATGCGCATGGCACATGCAGCCTTACAGCACCAATCCTCAACATGTCCACTCAGAGAGAAATCCCACTGAATGAATGGGGAAATGAGAGAGCATGAAAAGGGAGAAAGACCTTCTTTTGATAGATGCACATCAGGAGGAAATGGACAACAATTCACACCCCTAACTGCAGCTCTTTTCCCCCACCCCCAGCAATCCAAGGCTTCATCAGCCATAGAGATCCACTAGAATAGCACCAGTAGCTAGACTGGTGTAGCCCAGGAGTAGCACCAGTTAAGGGTTACCTACCAATATTAGGGGGACGCGGGTGGCGCTGTGGGTAACTTGCCTAGGACTTGCCGATCGTCAGGTCGGCGGTTCGAATCCCCTCGGCGGGGTCCGCTCCCGTCGTTCGGTCCCAGCGCCTGCCAACCTAGCAGTTCGAAAGCACCTCCGGGTGCAAGTAGATAAATAGGGACTGCTTACTAGCGGGAAGGTAAACGGCGTTTCCGTGTGCTGCGCTGGGTCGCCAGATGCAGCTTGTCACACTGACCACGTGACCCGGAAGTGTCTGCGGACAGCGCTGGCCCCCGGCCTCTTAAGCGAGATGGGCGAGCAACCCCAGAGTCGGACACGACTGGCCCGTACGGGCAGGGGTACCTTTACCCTTACCTTTACCAATATTAGAGTTAAGGTGTAGGTCCCAGCTCCTGAGCATGGCCAAATCTCTATGGGGAGGGCTGTGCACAGGACATGGGGAGAATGAACATAGAGATGCAGCATAATTTGGGGGAGGCATTCGGTGGCAAGGGGTCACCTTTGGGGGCCACACTGAAGGCATCTGAGGCTAGGGATTGGCCCTCAGGCCATGGGTGGTCCACATGTGCAGTAAGAACCACCTTTCTCCTTAGACCACCATCCGTAACTTAGCATTTGCTGCAAGAACCCCAGAAAGTGTCCACCCGTGAACACAATCCATTTGATGCTCATCACTGTCCTAGGGGACTTGGAAAGGAAGAAGAAAAAGGAAAATCTTAGCGCCTGTACTAGGCTGAAGCAAAAATGAATGTAGAAAATAACGGGAGCCAAGGCAGTCTACAAGAGAGAACAAAGCAGAAAAAGAGCAAGAGCAGGAAGAAGAACATTTCTGGAAAGAAAGCAGTGAGGTGTTCTGCCAGATATCTAAGGGAGGAGAGACTTGCACATAGCTGATGGAGAGAAAGTATGAAGATGACCATGAGAAAAAGTGCAAGAATGGAGAAAATGCCCCCCCACTTCTTAATCTCAGATTTTCAAGAGATCTAGTGACATAGCTAACTTCAAACATGCTGGGATTGCCAGTGGCGCAGTTTACATGGTCTTAGACCTAATGGTCTTACGCAGGCTGTCAAAAGAAGTTTTGGGACCAAATAGTCATGGCTTAAACTCAGCCACAGAGAAGAAGTCTGTGGCAGCATTCCGAAACCTGTTGCCAACCACCTATCTCCATCCCCTCTTGCCCCGATACCCACCTTGGCATAGCAGCAAGTGATGAGCACCAGAGGTAGCAGGTAACCCACCACCAGAATGGTAACCTTGTAGACCTGCTTGGCTGCAGGGTTGTCTGCCCAATGCTCCCAGCAGAAGGAGCTGTTGGGTGCCTGCCGGTGGCCTCTCATGAGGGCCTGGTGCTGAGCCACCGGGATGGCGATGAGCAGAGACAGGAGCCAGATGACCCCCACGCCCAGGGTGGCGTTGCGCTTGCTGCGGATGCAGAGCGAGCGCTTGGCGTGCACCACGGCGATGTACCTGTCCACCGACATGGCCACCAAGGTGAAGATGCTGACCAGCATGGTGGTCATGACCAGGTAGTGGACCCACTTGCAGAAGAAGGCACCAAAGACCCACTCAGGCAGGGAGTAGATGGTGGCCTGGAAGGGGACACAGAAGACGAGGAAAGAGCAGTCTGCAATGCTCAGGTTGAGGATGAAGATGTTGGTGGCACTGCGTGATGGGCGCCCACCTGGCCGGAGATGGCCAAGCACCACCAGGACCAGCATATTCCCCACCATGCCCAGGAGGAAGATCACCCCAAACAACACAGGCACAATCACCGTCTCTGGGCCACTTCCAGATACGCTTGGCCAGGAAAGAGAGGCGTTGGCTTCTTCGAACCCAAAGTCATGGCTGCAAACGGTAGCATTGCTCACAGCTTCTTCCATGGAGCCAGGTCACTTGATGGGATGCCCCCACACCCTTTTAAGGGAGAGAACTACCTTTCCTTGGACCCTCCAGGAAAAAGAGGGTGTCTGTGTGTTTTGTCTGGAGGTTTGGGAGTTCTTGGACCCTGGGGCAAAGGCTTCTCCTCCAGGATGGAGACCTGTTGGATCCCGAATGCTCTCTCTTCGGATACCTTCTCCAGTGTGGTAGTGGTCAACGTCAGTGATACCCCACAAAAGGGTGTGCGGCTAGACAGGCAGCTGGATGAGAATCTTCTGGGTTTAGTCTTTGCTTGTCACTGGAAGCCAAAGGTCAGCAGCAGGAGGAGGCAGCATGCGAGAGAGAAAGAGCTAAAGAGACCTCTGCGCTTGAGAGGCTGTTGCCTTAAGCCTCTTCCAAAGATCTGCGGCTGAAGTGTTGTGAGCCTAGGCTGAGAGTGGCAGACTGAGCCCTTTCTAGCTCCTCCTCCCTTTGCTTTGTAGTCAGAGGGAGGGGAGAGGGCTGACAGCTAAGCAGATGAAGTGCTGGTATAGTGAGTGTTTCTATGAGGGTAATCAAAATTATTGCCTTTTCCCCAGTTTCCCAAAGTCTACAGTGCAAATTAAAAACATGTTCTAGGGGTGGGGCAGAAGTTCAATTTAAAGGTGAAGCTTTTTGCATTTTCCAGAGCCATACGCAAACCTAAACACAGCTGTTCTTTGAAATTTGCATTTCTCTGAACATTGCAATGCAGTTCTCTAGCCATGTATATAAAAATGTATACTAGGGCTAAGTGTGCATAAAAATGCATATATCAGCATGCAAATGTGAATCATCTTAGGGAAATTGCTTTGCAAATGTGTGCATATGTGGCAAATTTGCATTGGAAAATGTGTATATTGGGAGAAATTTGCACTAAAATGCTGGTGAATTTTCATGAGGACTTTTTAAATTATTTCATGCAAACTGATATGGAATGGTGGAGAACTAAATGTATTCTTAGAAAAGTGAGAAACTGAGAGAAATCAGAATTGACAGATATTTCAGTCCTTCTGCTGGCTCGCTAGGCATTCAACTTTCTGTGCAGTATTAAAGAACATGTACACAAAGGAGGTGTGTTTCTTTGTGTGTGTCAATATTCTATACAAGAAATGCAGGCTGCCCAGGGACCTGAAGAAATCCAGACCAGGGAATCTTTTGAAATCTGAGGGCCATCTTCTCCAATAGAAACCTTCTGGTATCCTACCTGCCTGGCCCCTCAGGTCTAAACCACGCCTTCTCCCTAGGACATGCCCTTCCCTGGACCTGCTGCACACCCAATGAGGCTCACAGAAACATAGAATTGTAGAGTTGGTCGGGCTCCAAAGGGTCATCTAGTCCAACCCCCTGCAAAACAGGAATCACAAGTAAATAATTTTATTTCATTCATTTATACACCATTTGGTTGTAAAAAAAAGAGAAAAGAAAAGCCCTTAAAGCAGTTTACAATAAGATAAAACTATAAAATCAAGACAGATTTACAGCAGTATTTTATTTTTTTAGGTCAAAATATACTTTTTATTTGACTAACTTTTGTTAACAGGTACATAAGCTTTCCTGCTACGCAGAACTCTTCAGTAAGGAAGAGGGAAGGAGGTTTCACAGCCATGGAGAGAATTAACATTAATTCAAATACATTTTTATTTAGCCATTCCCATTCCAGTCCACTCTGTAATGGCCAGTAATTTTATAATTTAATACATCTATCAATCCCTTTTCAGATAAATAATGTCTTACAAGACAAAAACCTCACTCCCTTCCGGTGGGTCCTGACCACTCAGGCTGCTGTTCTGCCCAATAGTTCTGTGTGCTCCTGAAGCTTACAACAGTATTTCAAAGCATATGTCCCCCAACAGATAGCCATCCAACTTCTGTTTAAAAACCTTCAATGAAGGAGAGTCATTCAGGCAAACAAGAGGCTTTTTTTTTACAATTCAAGTATATATCCTGCAGATTCCTGCATTGCAGGGAGTTGGACTAGAACACCCAAATCCACTTTAATTGCATAAACCTAAAGTTCTGAGATGCACCTGAATCTCTCTGGCAAAATACTGACAGCCTGTAGATGGCCACATGTGTACTCAGAAGAAGTAAGTTCAGTGAGGCTTCCTCCTAGTTAAGCTGGTATAGAATTGCAGCCTTAAGTTACACAGAGGCTGCAATTTTCTGCTTTCATCAGGAGCAAGAATAGAGTCTTAAAATGTACTGCTCTCTGAAGAAAGCGTTCCGGCTTCTGACACATTTTGCTGCTCTTTCAGCTTTATGTCATTATGTCCTGCCTAAAGAAGCAAAGGAGATTGCTTCATTAGGTGTTGAAAAGTGGAGATAATAAGGGAGCTGTCAGTGAAGCAATATGTAAATGTCAAATAAGGTGGATGGCTGATCTGACTGGAAAAAGCCAAGAGTGACCAAGGTAGGGAAAGCTGAATCTATCAATTTCAGTTTCTATTAGTTTCACATTTTTCCACTTTTACAATTCACTTCTCCACATTTCTACATAAGCTTGCACTGATAACAAAAAGTCCTCAGGAAAATTCTTCAGCATCTTATGGCAATTCGTTCCTAATATACACATTTTTCTATGCAGTTTTGATTAGGAACACTTATTTGGCAAAACTATTGCCCCCCCCCCCATTAAAGAAAGTACTTTCCCCGCAGAACACAGCTTGCATTTATGATATGCTGACTTAGACGGCTTCAAAACAGGAAACCAGACAAACTTCTGAAGAAGGCTGGGTCTCTCCATGGATGCTTTCCACAAGAGCCATATGCAACCACAGCGTTCAGAGGCTGTGCCATTCCCTCTATGTTTTCAGTGTTTGGAGCAGAGTGTCATGACTTATGTAGCCAAAACAGTACCATCCATGCACAGGACATATCAGCACATAGCTGTCAACTTACAGATTTGAAAATAAGGGACCAGCAGCCTTGAAAATAAGGGACCAGCAGCCAAAATAAGGGACCTGCAGCCTCACCTGTTCCAGGCACTCCAGTCTCCCTGTCCTCCTGCAGTCTGGTCAAACTCATGCTGGTAGCTTCGAGAACACTGTCCAACCAACTTTGTAACCAGAGGTTCAACTGAATAGAATCTGAATCACATGCACCACAAGGCCTATCCAGCCTCAACTTAAGATGGCTCCTCGGCCTGGCTTTGCACTGCAAAGTTTGCAGCAGCACGTACAACAAAATGGCGTCCAGCATTCAAAAAACCCCTCAGCTTGCATTAACTAGCCACACACAAGGCATGCAAGCTCCACCCCCCAGTCGTTCTTAGACTTCTTATTGAGTGAGCAACACAGCCAAGCAACACAGTTGGAGCCTCCCTCCTCCCTGGCCGGCAGGGGGGGAGGGAGAGGAGCTGCTTCCTTTGAAATTTAAGGGACATCATTTAAGGGACATTTAAGGGACATCCATCAATAAGGGACAGCAGCGGAACATGGCGCTGGAATAAGGGACTGTCCCTTCAAATAAGGGACACTTGACAGCTATGTATCAGCAGCCGAAGGAAAACTCCAAGTTCTGCAGAAGCGCAGAGCCCAGTGCAGTCTCAGCTAATTAAGTGATTGTGGAATGTTGTCTGGCTATTTGAGAGGATGACCCGACAGGAGAGAGGGAATGGAGTGTCTTAGAGGGGGGCATGGCTGGCTGAACCGAAACACTCCATAGTGCAATATTTTGTTACAGGTTGAGCTTGAGTCTCTCAAAGCAGTTGCTGGGCAACCACAATGAGAAAGGACAACAGGTGTGCACGTCTTGCTTGTGGGCTTCACAGGTTGTCCCCTGTGGGAAATTGGATGCTGGCCCAATCCAATTGTTTTTCATTTTATATACCTCCCCTGCATGTGAGAATGTCAAGACAGTCGTGTAAATTGGCCAGAGCCAAGATTACTTAACATTGCTTTGGCTCATTTTGATGCTGTTTATCTGAGCACCGGGGAGTCATGAATTTCTGAAATGCTTCTGTTTTGCCGTCTGGGCTTGATTATGCACTCTGCAGACCTCCCTTTCATCAGACTTTCTCAAAAGCACTTTAAAATCAGGCAAAGCATGTCATAACGCTGCAGTGGAAAAGGTACTCAGTATATTTACCTACAGAGGTGGGGAAATGGTTAAGTGGACTCCTCTGGGAACAGAACCCACGAACAGCAGGAACTGGGATAGAACATTAGCTAGACGATTTGCATTAGAGCAACCCATGCTATGGACTGAGGTGGAAATAGCTGTTAATATCTCTCTCCCAATCTCATTTCCAACTATCTTAGGGGTCTGGAAACCAAGTCCTATAACAAATTATTTGAAAGAGCCAGGCATGTTTAGCTCAGAGAAGCAAAGGTCAAGGGGAGGCATGAGTGGTCTTTGAATATCTTTAGGGCTGCCACACAGAAGCAAAACACAGACCAACAGATGAAATTGCAGGGAAGATCTTGGCTAAGTATTAGGAGAAGCATCCTAACAGGATCAACTGTTTTAACAGTAGAGCAGTCTACCTTGGTGGGTTGGTCAGCTCTTCTTCTCTGGGAGAGAATTAAGCAGAAGTTGGATGGGCACCTGTCAGGGCTGCCAGTGTTGCATCCTGCACTGCAGATTGTGCAAGCGAGGCTGGACGAGATGACTGGTACAGTATAGCTGCCTGCCTGCCTCTCTGGGTATCATCTATCTATCTATCTATCTATCTATCTATCTATCTATCTATCTATCCTGGCTAATACCTTTTTCTGCAAATAGAACAATCAAAGTCCATACCTCACAGGTTTTCTCTCCCCCCCCCCCCCCCAGTTTACTGGTTTTCTGATGTCTTACTCTGGCCCACTTTTGACCTACCAGACTGAAGGTTTTTTGTTTTCTTAGTAACATGATTCCCCTTAGTTGTTGGGGTGGTTTTTTTTAGAACTGTTTTTATCGGCTATAACTGCCTCTCATTTTATTGCATTTGTAAATGTTTTACGATCTATTCTGTTAATAGTTTTTAAATTGAAGCTTCCCAGAGTGCTGTGACTACAGCAGAATGACAGAGCATACATTTTACGAGTCAGTAATGTTCTCTGGGAGAAAGTGAAGAGATGCACCCTTGGGGATTTGAGGCTAAGGCTGGGGGGGGGAGCTGCAGTGGGCTTCATGCTTGCCACGTGTGGCAGGTTTGCCCCCCTCACAACTGTGTCCTGGATTGCAACTCACATGCTTTGTCCATAGAGTTTGGATTTGATATCCCGCCTTTCACTCCCTTTAAGGAGTCTCAAAGCGGCTCATAATCTCCTTTCCCTTCCTCCCCCACAACAAACACTCTGTGAGGTGAGTGGGGCTGAGAGACTTCAGAGAAGTGTGACTGGCCCAAGGTCACCCAGCAGCTGCATGTGGAGGAGCGGAGACGCGAACCTGGTTCCCCAGATTAAGTGACTACCGCTCTTAACCACTACACCACACTGGCTCTCATAGGATGAATGAGGACCACTGAGAGCTAAGCCGGCCACTTTCCAAGTACTCTTGTGACGGCACATTGTTGACAACAACAAATATAGTCACTGAGGCATGGAGGTGATCCAATGCAGAGAGGAAATTACATTTTTTAGCAACTGCAAAGCAGCCCTGGCAAGATATAAAGGCAAATACTGAGAATTGTTTGGCCATGAATTGGTAATAACCCTTTTGGGAAGAGGAGACCAGGGGCTGGTAAGGAGGTTAGAGGCATCACCCTCCACAACTGCCCAGCCTTCCTCAGGAATGTTCTTATACTAAGTCACGCTACACAGCTTTCCTTAAACCTGGTGTCAGGGAACTGCCATCAGTGCTGGAGGGAGAGAGCAAAATCCAGATGGATTCCGGAGAACGTCCCGGGAGTGGGAGAGGCAGCCCATCCTCTGGGGAAGAGAATCAGCGTAGCACCAGTGGAGAAGGGGGGCAGATGGGGGAAGCGGCGAGGTGGTCCCATGACTCCTTGCCGGGGACCAGCGAGGAGAGTAGAGGTCCTCTGCTGCCTACGCCCTCCTTGCGCAGAAGGCTTTCGCACAGAGAGAGTAGGAGGAGACTAGGCGTCAAAGAGCTTCTTTGCTGGAAGAAGTTTAAGAAACGCCCACTGACGGATTCTGCCAGCGATTGAGACAGCCACGGGTGAGTGGCTGCCCGGACAGGAAAGGTTCACTCAGGCAACCCAGCCAGGTGTTTGCACCGGCTTACGCACGAGCAACCCCTAGAACCATTACACCTGGTGTTTGGGACTACAGTGTCCATCAGCTCCAATTCGCACAGCTGTATTATCTACTCCAGTGTAGCCATGCTGGGCAACATACTGCAGATACTGGAGGGTGAACATGAGACCTTCTGCAGGCAGAGTATATCAATGCGCTATAACTGAACACATGTTCTGGAACTTACACTGACTCAGATAAGGCCATTGGTCTTGTAGCTCACCTAACTGGCAGCAGCTCTCCAGCCTTCCGACAGCAAGCATTCAGAACCTTACCTGGAAACGCCATTGACAGTTAACATGCAAAGCTATAGCCCTTCCCTAAGTAAGTGAAGCAATATTCAATGCCATTCACGAGCCCAATAAGTCCAGAATCTAAAATTATCTAATTGTGATGGTGCTCCATAATTTCAGGAACCTTTACTTTTAAAGCAGGGTGGTGGTGGGGATTCTTTGCTACTTCCCTACGGTTACAGCAGGAAACACAGAGAAAGTGCTGCCACCTAGCTCCAGCTTTTAAACATTGCAGGAAAAAATACAGCTACACACACACAACAACAACAACACTCCTGAATTGCATCAGGTTGCAACAGCTGTGCTTCTGGGAGTATTTGAGCCATGGATAAAATGTGTTTGGTGCATGGTTAAGGTATTTACACCAATCACCTTAGAAAGTGAAAATGTGCTCTTGCAGAGGTAAAATACTTTTCTTGAGTGTGTCTGTTGCTAAGTTGATCTCAAACAGCAGTAATAAACTTTACATAATCGGATTGCCCAAAATAAATTACTTGACTGCTGGTGCAAAATCCTCCTGCGAGTTTCCCTCAGGAAAGTAACTGGTAGAGCAGGCATAGGCAAACTTGGCCCTCCAGATGTTTTGGGAGTGCAACGCCCATCATCCCTAGCCACTGGTCCTGTTAGCTAGGGATGATGGGAGTTGTAGTCCCAAAACAGCTGGAGGGCCGAGTTTGCCTATGCCTGTGGTAGAGACTGCTAAAAATGTTTTACTAGATAGCCCTTGTAGCCTGTTCCAGCAGGGGTCACTGTAAGAGGCTGGAGCAATAGAATGGTGGCTGCGACAGAAAAACCCAAGCAGCATCAAGTCTTGTGGGCAAGGCAGTGGCAGACTGCAAGCAGAGGGAACTGATGGCCTGGTCCCTGTCACACTGCAGGGCCATCGCTCTAGATTGCCAGAGTATGTTCTGCAGTGGGATCAGGTGACCAGAGGAGCCAGCTGGGGCTCGTCTGGGCTTTTATGGCTGCTAATTCTGGCCTGCTTCCTTAGACTGAGTTAGTTGGAACTCAATGAAGGATGAGCCCCCTTGCCGGGCACTCTCCTGGTGTTCTTAGAAGTGTGTGCAAAGTTACACTGCCAGCTTTGCTCCAACTCAGGAGAGGAGAGCATAAACTTTGTTCCCTTCCTCTTGGCTTAACACAAGCAGCCTAATGGCCCATACAGGGCTGACTATGAGGCAAAGGATAAGATGGTGCCAGTCTCATTCCATGTACTGGGCTGGTAGCTGAATTTTGCTTCAATACTAATGACAGGGCAGCCTGCACCACAGAGCTTCTTTGTTAGTTGCCACCTCCCTTGGATGGAGGTTTTCTCTAGACAGGAGGGAAGCATCAATTTATTTTTATCGGAGAAGCTGAAGAAGGTAGAAGCTGAAACACTTTGCAGCATAAATAGTGTGTGTGTGTGTGTGTGTGTGTGTGTGTGTGTGTGTGGTGAAAATTACTTACCTGTCATTGCTATCACTGCGGTTTTGGTGAAAACAGCTCCAGGCTGATAGGTGATGCCATTATCATCACCTTCAAATTGTTGATCTCCAGTTCTGCGTATGTGAAACAACTTGCCACGACACCGTTCCCAAGCCACCCTTTGCTATGGAACCTGCAAATTGAGCAGCTTTTGGGGTGAATTCTGTTTTTCAGGGTAAGTAATGATATGGTGCCAGGGGTTGAAAAATCATCCAAGAAAGCTGGGAAGAAGGCTGGGCAATGGGAGTGTTAAGCTCTCACAGGCAAGATGCCTGGTGCTACACTGCAAGCCAATGTCCCTGTCCTGGCTCCCACTCGTGGATGCAGTACATGGACTCTTGGCACCATTCTTGCCAAAGGTTTCATTCCCCAAATTACTACAATGTCCAAACACAGATCAGGTTACGCAGCTCAGGAATTCAAAGCAGAGCTCTATGGCGCATGACTGGGCAATAGCTAGTCACTGACTCAACACCTGACACAGCCCTTTTTTGAAGAGTGGGGCAGGCACAGTGATTCACATGGGTCCCATCCCAAATGACAGGGCTGGGCAAGCAAACAAGCATTCATGAGGGCAGGCTGGGCCTGCACATGCTCTTTGGTGCAGCCCTGGAAACAATGTCTGAGCCAGGCTTGTGAGCCTCCCTGCTAGCAGTCAGAGACAGGGCAGTGGCTGTAATGAAAGCTTGTGAGGTGGGAGCAACGCCAGGCAATTGAACCTGGGATTGAACCCAGATTACTT
Source organism: Podarcis pityusensis (assembly GCF_964106645.2). Taxonomy (NCBI): domain Eukaryota; kingdom Metazoa; phylum Chordata; class Lepidosauria; order Squamata; family Lacertidae; genus Podarcis; species Podarcis pityusensis. Next base: position 40,133,980 of record NC_138033.1, read on the forward strand.
AGCCTGGGATTGAATTTGGGATTGAACCCAGATTATTTAGCCCCTCCCCAGAATCAAGATGGACATTGTGACTCCATGCAGAAGGTAGATTGGGGTTGTCTAGTAGGTCTATGGGTGATTTCTCAGTATATCAGAAAGGATTCTAGTTTCCAATTGTTGAACACAATAGCAAATGAAGCTGCTGATATGAATAAGGTTTGCAGAGGTAGAGTGGAGACCAGAAGTAGAATTATTGTGTGGCCAATCCGTGTACCAAAAACAAATTCCGGGCTGAACATGTGCCAAGAAGCCCCACATTTCCTTTTGGTGGCTCTCGGGTCCTAGAAGCCCAAAGTCTTCCCATTCCTGGTTTACTAGGTAAAAATGCAACAGGCACAAAATTGGATAGCATTACTCAGTGTTACGTGTAGCTATTCTGATTCCTCCCAGATGTTTTAGAATACAACTCCCACCAGCAAGCAGCCATTATGGCCAATGACTAGGGATGATGGGAGTTGTAGTTTGTAACATTTGAAGGGCTGCGTGTTGGCTACCCCATACCTTGTGGTTGGGAAGACTGTGCCCCTTAGAAAGTAATATCTTGGTAGAAAAATAATCTTCCTCCAATTTTTAGAATCCCGCTGATTCCCGTGACTCAATAATGGCGAGATGAGAAAAGTGTTACAGCCCACTCTGTGACTTTCATCTTGTTTGTCTTGAGAATAAAACAGATGCCGTCCAACACATACAAAATAGTGATTCACTATTGTGAAAGCTTAGCTCTGTCTGTAGGGAATGGGAAGGATACTGATGTTACAGGGTGCTCTATATGTCCAGGCTAGCCAGGAGGAGAAAAGAAACATAGCCTTTTTATATATATAAAATACTATTATTATTATTTTATTTTTTTGCACAATAGGGTGCATACTTTAAAGCTCTCAATTGTGCATTGGCAGCTCCACCTACCCCAGACCTGAAAATACAGATGTAGGGCAGAAGTGGGTAGGTTGGGGGGAATAGCCTCATGGGCCAAATTGATGCCTGTGTCAGGCCTAATTCTGCCTGTAGGCTGTAGGATCACTCCTCCTGATCTTAAAAGATCACCAGATGTCACCAGTTTACATGTTCGTGGAGACAAGTAGCTTTATTATTCTCTGTGAGCAACATGAGTCCCACATGGACACAGCAATACTAAGGTGCTTGGTTGTCCCCAAGTAGAAGACGAAGAAGGCATTAACCAGGAGGACGCCTCAGGTCTAAACGGCAGTCGTGTTGTACGTCATCTGGGGAAATTTCCTCTTCTCCAGCTGTCATGGAAGCACTCTCATCACGCACCTAGAAAAATCCAAAATTCAGAGCTAACTAGAAGGCAAAACCCACTGGAACCTAGAGTTCGTCCTCTTTATCTATTTCAATAATTTGTATACCAATCTTTTCTAACTGGTGCATAGGAGTTTCAATACAATGAAACTAAAAAGGATGAAAGAATGAAGAATACAGAAGCAGATGTAATCCGTAGGTATATTTATTTGCATTACTCCTCACTACAGTCACCACACCATCTTTCCATTTGCTCTTTTGTTTCCACCAGCTGTCTAAGTTTTAACTGTAACCTGCTTGCTGCAGGGGGCTTCACTTCAGGTATCTAAGCAGCTGGGAGATGTAGTCTAAAATACCTGAAAGGCCCCAGGCTGGGGAATGCTGCTTTATATACTGATGGTTCTGTCTGTCTATTTAAGAAAGCAGCAGCAGCAACAACAATAGCAACAACCAAAAGTCCAGATCAGACCAAAGGTCCATCTAGCCCAGCATCCTTTTCTGACAGAGGCCAATCAGATGCCTATGGGAAGCCTGTAATATCTCTCTGCAGTTGACAGCTACTGGCTATGTTAGGTGCTTATCTTTCATTCAAGAGGCCAGAGAAATAGAAGGAAAATAAATTTTAAAATATCAAGTTGCCATAAGCACATTAAACCACTGGACCATTAGCATAACTAGAAGGCCTTCTTGGTAGTGGCACCCTCCCTGTGGGAAGCTCTCCCTTCAGATGTAAAGGAGATTAAGAACTACATAACTTTTAGAAGACATCTGAAAGTTATGCAGGCAGCCCTGTATGGGGAAGTTTTTAATGTTTGATGCTTTATTATGTTTTATATATTCTGTAAGCTGCCCAGAGTGGCTGGGGAAACCCAGCTAGATGGGGAGGGTATAAATAATAAAATTAATAATAATAATAATAATAATGATATTTAATGGGCTGGATCCCAACTTAATTAATTGAACTCAGTTCCTATTGCAACCAATAGGAGTTAATTTAAGACTCAACTAACTTGTCCCAATGATTTCAGTGTGACCTAAGCTCAACTAACTTTGATAGGATCTAAGTTAATGTCTCTCATTCTTCTGTTCCAGTAGACAATATCAGGCATTTAAAAATTGTAATTCAATTTGTAGAATTTTGCTTTGCTATAAATGTTTACAATAAGGTGAATCAATTTATTATAACTATCATCTAAACTTTCCGTAACCATTCAAACAAATTTTGAAGTTATCTATTTCCACCATCACCCCAGAATTTTGCTAAGCAAAATTAATCACACAATGTTTTAAGTATCCCATCAACATTCCCATGTTGTGTGAATATGGAGATTACATGTGTTTTCCATAAGAGTCCCAAAGTTGCTACTGCTTGTTCAGGAGGCCTGGTGCATTACTTATGCTTGTAAACCAAAAATAGGGAACGCAGGGGCTGAATGTGGCCCTTCAGGCATCTATACCAGACCCTTAGGTTTGTTTCAGGAAGTGCAAATGAGTGCAGTTTTGCATTAAACTGAATTTCTTCCCTATCCCTAGCATGAGTTCAGCTGAACATCCAAATGCCCAAGGTGATCTGCTAGATAAACAGATAGAATTATTTCACTCTTACTTTTTCCACCTCCTGGAAAACACGAAGGAAGTTCTGTCTCAAAACGCCTTCCAGTTCCTCCTCACTCCAACCTCTCCTTAACAGCTCCTCGATCAAGGCTGGGTATTTGGAAACATCTTCCAGCCCTTCTGGGTACCTGCAAAGAAATTACAATTCACCATATAAGCCACGGTTCCCTTTGGCCAGTAATTGCAGAGAAGGGGGCTGATGTCCTTCTCAGAACAAAGCAAGGGGCAAGCTGCTTTCAACCAACCCTTGGATGTTTACAGTGGACTTCAAAAGCCCAGCTAGCAAGGCCACACTGAACTCTCGTAGCTTCCTACACTCTGGTTTTTAGCAGCCTTCATCAAGCTGGTGCCCTCTCAAGGTTTTGGACTGCACCTCTCAGCATCCTCAGCGAGCACAGCTGGTGCTGATGGGAGTCGTAGTCCAAAGTATCTGGGGAGAGGCACCAGGTTGGCAAAGGCTACTGCATGGTATATTGTTCTTTTCCCCTCAGAGGAAAGTCAGTTGAGGGAGGTGGGTAGCAAATGTACTTGAGCTTCTCAATATCTCCTGTATACCTGAAGGAGCATCTCCATGCCCATCATCCAGCCCGAACACTGCGGTCCAGTGCTGAGGGCCTTCTGGCGGTTCTCTCGCTGTGAGAAGTGAGGTTACAGGGAACCAGGCAGAGGGCCTTCTCAGTAGTGGCACCCACCTTGTGGAACGCCCTCCCAGCAGATGTCAAGGCAATAAAGAACTATTTTACTTTTAAAAGACAAAAACTTCCCTGTTTAGGGAAGTTTTTAATGTCTGACGCTGTATTGTTTTTAATATTTGGTTGGAAGCCGCCCAGATTGGCTGGGGAAACCCAGCCAGATGGTGGGACATAAATAAATTATTATTATTATTATTATTATTATTATTATTATTTATCTCCAAACAATTCAGGCCTGGTAAAATTCCAGGTGAAATGGAAACAACTGCTTCACATCTTGCAGATTAATCCTAAGTGTAAAACACTGTTGTTGTTTCTCCTGCTGCTGTTATTTCCACATTTCTTTTCAAACAAAGCCAAGGGAGTAGACAAAAAGCAAATCACAATGCCAGAAACAGTAATACAGTACCAATTAGATCCTAGCAGAGTGCAGCAAACCAAACAGCCAAGCAATCAGGATGGGGGAAATCCATGAGCCACAAGTGCGTCTTGTTCTCACAGTGGCTTATGGGATGCCCACAGTTTAACGAACTCATTAAGTTGTTAACAACATATTGATTTACTAGCTTAGTCCCTCAGTCTTGCCTATCCCTAATAATGTTTACTAACTTGTTCACTCCATCGTAGTCACCACCAATTCCGATATATTCTGAGCCTATCGTTGTCCTGATGTGGTCAAAATGATCTAAGGGAAGGATGGAAAGCATGAGTTACATGATTCAGAAAGACCGGCAAACGTGACTAGTGTGGTTTGGGGTTGGTAAATAATTGGACTGGGAGAAGAGAGTTGAAATCAGAATTCAGCCATGGAGTTCACTGGGCAACATTGGGGTCAGTACTGGGTGTGGGGTTTTTGTTTTTGTTTTTAATTGCTAACAAGTACATGGCAGGGCTGTCCATTTTCAATCAAGACCGCAGCATGTGGGGAATGGAGGTGTAACCCCTCCCTCCCACTCTGATCCTGTCAAAGTTGACACATGCACTGCAATCAGCAGCAGAAATTAATCTCTCTTTGGAATTCACGGAAGGGTTTTTTGTGCTGCTAATTGCAGCATTGGCAATTTTCATTTATTTATAAAAGTGTTTGTCCATTGCCCACTCATAAAATATCAAGGTGGTGTACAGCAATAAGGTAAGGAGACACAAGCTTGTATTCCAAATCCCTGCTGGTAGGTAAAAAAGGTAAAGGACCCATGGCAGTTAAGTCCAGTTGCGAATGACTCTGGGGTTGTGGCACTCACCTCACTTTACTGGCCGAGGGAGCCGGCGTTTGTCCGCAGACAGTTTTTCTGGGTCGTGTGGCCAGCATGACTAAGCCGCTTCTGGCAAACCAGAGCAGCACACAGAAACACCGTTTACCTTCCTGCCGGAGCAATACCTATTAATCTACTTGCACTTTGATGTGCTATCGAACTGCTAGGTTGGCAGGAGCTGAGACCAAGCAACGGGCGCTCACCCCGTAGTGGGGATTCAAACCTCCGACCTTCCGATCGGCAAGCCCTAGGCTCAGTGGTTGAGACCACAGCGCCACTCGCGTCCCCTGTTGGTAGAGTGTTGTGAAAATGTGAAGAACTGAATTTAAGACTGGGAAAATGAGAACTGAAAGTGGCAGTGCTTGACTTCTGCCCTGCCACTGTGCTTGACTTCTGCCCTGGGAGGTACACACTTGCTACGGTCGAAATGTCAACTGCATTGTTGTCACAGCCCAGTATCTTGGCAAAGAAGGTCACCATCACAATTCCGTTGTTTGCTTTCTGCAAGGAGGAAGGCAAAATGAATGGCCAGCTCATTCACCAGAATCCAAAGTAACACTTGCAGCCTGATTGCGTTTTCCTGGTGTTCACAATTGGATTGCTGCAATGCACTCTGTGTGGGGCTACCCTTTGGGTTATTGTTCTCATTATTATTTATTAAACTTATCGGTCACTTTTTTACCAAGAGAACTCAAAGCAACTTACAATATATAAGCAAACAAACACATACATTGAAAGTGGCATGAAAGGAAAAACAAAGAAAAATCTAAAAGACAATCCTATTTTTTTAAAAGGCAGGATTAAAACATTCCATCCACCCAAGGCCACCGATAATTAAGAGCCTAGTAAAAAGGTCTGGCAAAAAAAGAAATGTATTTGTCTTGCACCAGGTGAATCTTGTCCTCTGGTCAGTTCAGAGGCTGCAGCTGGTGCAGAACACAGTAGCTTGGTTGCTTGCAGGGGCAAACTACTGCCAGCGTGTAATATCTTGCAGGCTTTGCACTGGCTTCCAATCTGCTACCAGGTCAAGTTGAAGGTGTTGGTACTAACATATAAGGCCCTATACAGCTTGGGACCAGGTTATCCGAGGGACCACCTTATCCTTTAAATACCCAGGAGATCACTGAGTTTCTCCCAAAAGTTGCAAAGATCTCAGAAGCCTACTCTGCAGTAACTCAGAGCAGGGCTTTCAATGTGGCAGTTGTTTCAAACAACATTCCTGTAAAACTGTGACAGGCTCCCACTACCAGCACTTTCTGAAGACATTCTTGTTCGGTTGTTTGCTGTTTCTATTGTACATTGCCTTGAGATGATTGTGTACAAGGTGATCAATAAATTGATGGAGATGATTCAATGCCTCTTGGTGGTGTGGCACAGAAGTACGCACAATTTGTGCAGAGATTACTCTTTTGTTGCTTTTCTACAACACAGCTACCCCTCTGGAAATGATCACATGCAAAACGCAAAACACAAAATGCCATGATGTGCACGTATCAAATAGTACAATATTTTCAGTTGCAGATATGATATTCCACAAATATTTGAATATTCCAAGTGTATCAATCACCAAACAGTCACAGAGGAGAATAATTTGGGATCAGTTTGGTTTCTCCTCACTTCTTAAGCAATAGTGACCCATGCTTTAAGACATTGACCAGGAAAGGGCTGTAGCTCAGCAAGAGAGCATCTTCTTTGCATTCAGAAGGTCCCAGGTTCAATCCCCAGCATTTCCAGGCAGGACTGGAAGAGACTTCCTGTCTGAAACCCTGGAGAGCTCCTGTCAGTCAGTGTTGGCAGTACTAAACTAGATGGACCATTATAATACAGCTTTATAAGTAGCTCTCCATCTTGCTTTTACCTGGACATCTTTGAATTGGTTCTCTGAGGAAGAATTCTTTTTACTGACTTTGCACTTGGGAGGAAAAAATGTGCCTCTGAGCTCCCTATTATGTCCTCCCTTTGCCTGGGTTTGGACAAGCATTAAGCTTTAGCTACACCTACCAGGAGGTGCAAAATATGGTCAGGGACATTCCTTGGGTTGTTGCAAATGGAGAAGGCTGAAGAATGGCTGAAAATGACTGGTGCACGAGAGACGCTGAGGGCAGCTGCCGCCGTTGTGTCAGATGTGTGAGATAAGTCTATTAGCATCCCAAGACGATTCATCTCCTTCACCACTTCCTAGCACAAAAATAAACAAGACGGTTTCATCGGTTTTGCTACTCTGGCCAAAAATAGAGCACAGCTCATATTTCACTTTGGCAATGGAAATATATGCATTCTATTTTTCTTGAGCTTTGAAAATGACTGTGGGGAAGGGAGAGCCAGAAACTGGACATGCATCCTGGAGGCAACAATGTGAAAGCAGCAAAAGGAGCTAATGCTATTCTAGACGGCATCAACAGAATTATGGCGTCTGGATTTAAAGAAGTAATGCAGCCACTCTATTCTGCTTTGGTCAGAACCCAGCTAGAGTACTGTGTCCAGTTCTGGGCACCACAGTTTAAGAAGGATATTGTCTGGCAAAGTGAAGTGCCTCTGCTGACAATGTTGAATTCCTCCCTACGAGTCTGGGAGTGGGGTGGAGATGGAGAACTCCAGAAAATAATTCTCAGCCCCCTCTGCAAACTATAAACCCCCAGGATTCTTTGGGGAAACTGGCCTAAAACCCAGACAGGTGATAATAAGCTTTTGTTGCTATAGGATGCTAGGATGCTTCTTTGGAAGAGAATCAGTAGTGGGCATTGCAAAGGACTTCATCAGTTTACGTACTTTGCCAAAATCAGTCAAGCCACCAGTGTTAGGATAGTCTTGTGATTGCTTTGATGATGTCTCAGCCCTAAAAATGCAGGGAAGGAAAATGATTATTCAAATGGAAAAGAAGTACAGGAATCATCTAGCCCAGTACTGTTTACACCTGTGTATTTTGGATATGAGTCTGTCCAAACTGCGGGAGGCAGTGGAAGACAGGAGTGCCTGGCGTGCTCTGGTCCATGGGGTCACGAAGAGTCGGACACGACTAAACGACTAAACACATTTTGGATATTTCTTTATAGTGACCTGTATTAAACTCCTTTCTGAATCAGTGCAGGTAATCGCGGGCTGGATCTAGACACATTAAAAAAAGTGTTTCAGGAAAACACGTTGTATACTTCCACATGGGAAATCACATTGGCGAAAGACGGTACTCCACAGCGCCATCTGTTTTCACAGTGTTAGAACACATACAAAATGCTTTTTCCTTACTAATGTAGCTGAGTCCCCAATCTCTTTCTGTTCTGCTTGTGGCTCACTGGTCAACCATCAACCTGTGCAATCTGAACATTCGACATCTTCTACCCATGGGCCCCGTACACACTTGCTGCGTGTAACCTCACAAGTTCCTTTCAGTTGTAGGGTGTGTTGTTTTTTAAACTACTACTGTATTGGCTATTCCTAGAACCCCACCTCCTTGAAGGGGAAAATACATTTATTTTCTCACTGCAGGAATACATTGCAGTATTTTAAGCAACGTTGGCAAATCCCAGAGAAACAGCCCCTCTCTGAAGGACCACTTGTTTGTAGTTTACCAGGGAGTGTTGCAGTTATGGGTCAGCGTCATGTACCGAACGCCCAGCTCGTAGAACATCCTCAGGGTTGCGAGGCTGCTGTCGATGGAGTGTCCCCCTTCGATGCCAATCAAGCATGCTATCTTTTTGCTGTCAGTGCTGGCAATGCCTGGATTTTGATCAGAAAGACAGATCTGAATTTAACCAGACACATTAACACAGAATGATCAAAAAAGAGCAATGCAGAGAGCTTGCACTGGGCACACTTACCATGTAGTCATAAACTACAGTAGCTTAACAGTAATTTCAGTTCCAGTGGGGGGCAGTAGTTAAGAGTGTTGGACTTGGAATGAGGAGACCTGGGTTCAAATCCTCTCTTAGCCACAAAGCTCACAGGGTGAGTGTTTGGAACAATTATAGGGGTAGAATTCTTATCTCCCACCTCTAATTTCCCAGAGCTCTGTTAGTGGACCAGATGGTTTCCTTTTATGTATAAATATGGAGTGTAACTCATGGAGGCCTGTGGCTAAAACCTTTTATAGTTAGAGACAGTGCAGTGTAGTGTAGTGGTTAGTGCTGGTATAGGACAGATGGGGAACTTTCTTATGCCTGAGGGTCACATTGCCTTCTGGGCAGTCTTCCAGGGGCCATATGGACCAGAGCTCAAAGTTCGGAAAGCATCAGAATATAAAAATCAATATCAAGCATCACCTTCAGAAGATGTCACCAGTTCCAGTTCCTCATAGCTTTTACACATCCGTTTGACAACATCAATCTGCTCCAGAGTGAGGCGCACAACATCTTTCTTCTGAGCGCTACACAGAACATACACTGACCAAAACTGAAAGAAACATGAAAATAGAGTTTGTCAGCATGAGTGGGTGGATGGGTGGAAAGCTGGAACATCTCTACAGTCCCTTCCAACTCTGTGATTCTGCAATTGTAAGACTGGCATCTGGCCAAGAGAGGGGAGGGCTGCTAAAATGGTCAGACTGATCAGATGGATTTAGCCAGGAGCGTTCTTTTGTTAGACAATTTCTGGCAATGTGTTTCTATGGGAACCGAGATGGTTCAAAAAGGCATAGATAGATGTTGATTTGTCATCTTACTCCCAGCCAGGTGTAGGAAGGCAGGCTAGGCCTGCAGTGTGAGGCAGGCAGGCAGGCAGGCAGGCAGGCAGGCAGAGAACTAAGTTTTGGGGCTCTGCAAAGCTAACAGCGTTTTGAGGGTGCTGGCTGCCTCTCCGGAGATCTAATGTGGGTTTGGGCTATTTGTTGGAGTATTTAAGCTGTGCATCCCCCACCTGTCCATTTGAAAACCAGTCAATTATCGTGAAAATCCCAATAAGCCTGCATTTCCCAGTAGTGGCTGCTGCCCATTGGGACTGGTAAGGTGGAAGGCAGGAAGGATGAAAGAGGGAGGCAGCCAGTGACAGGCAGAGCCAGCTAATGCTAGTTTAGTCCTCAACCTTCTGCCTGCAGGATCCTGCAATGGCAACCCTGGGATTAAGGAGGATGGAACTGACAGGCAGTGCTAACCCTAGCCTAGATGGCCACCAGGTGGGGTTGGCTGAGGGCAGACAGAGTTTGATGGGGCAGTGCCCTGTTCTCTCTGATAGAGCTCCACTGCCACCACTGAATGAAACCAAACTGCTCACTGCTCAGAAAAGTGGTTCCTTTCCACAGGCTGCACTGCCCCTTAGCCAGGAGAATGTAAACTTCCTACAGTCAAGGACTTGTCTGCTAAGGAGACTTGCTACATCTCTCAGGAGGGTTGTGGGTCATGTTTTACTTGCCCTCTGTCAGGTCCACAGCACTGTTCTACTCGCCCTCTCCTTTGAAGAGCTGTCAGGGGACAGTCCTCCATTTGCGCAGCTCCAGTCCAACACCATTTTAAAGATAAAGAAGGAAGGGCAGGAGCATTGAAGAGCTTTTGCCCACAGAGGGGAGCTGAACTTGGCTCCCAATCAAAAGTGTTGCCAGGGCCAACACTAAAACTCTACATACATTGTGCAGCCATCTTAGCGAAGGAGAGTGTGGGTGTTTGGGGGTGGGAATTGGCAGCACATGCTGCTGAGGGCCTCCTGACATATGGTGCTGGCCAGGCCACTAACACAAAATCCACTAGAGGGGTTCAGGTTGGCCAACCAACCAAGAGCCAGTGTCCCATAATAGTCAGAGCACCAGACTAGGACTGAGGAGACACAGGTTGGGCACAAACTGATAACTTGCCCAAATCCTAGATGCAGCATTAATTGTGTACCCATACAGAAATGCAGATAAAGGGGAAATATGTTTCCATACACACCTTCCAGCATGGTCTACAATCTAGCCTTGATTTCCACCTCCGTCTTTTCCATTATGGCAACAGACATCCAGCCAAAGCTAGAAGTATACGCATCCCTCCCCCATGCTTGGTCTCTGGCTCACTCTAGCAAGGAACTCAGTCCAAGAATACGGATATACTTCTACCCTGGAAGTACATCTACTTCCACCCTGGCCTACCTGGGCACCCACATGACCAGCCTGGAGCTTCTCAATATTTGTGGATGTGGTGCTGAGGGTCCTTAAATCAATTTTACTCAGCTGGTTTTTATAAAACCATCTCAACTTCAGTGGCAGATCATTGTGCCTGAAAGATAAAAATACATAGTGGAAGAGTTGAAGGATTAGGGGGAGGGTGTTTCATCCTTTCCATATTTTAAAAAATGTCATTCAGACAATGCTAGCAGCACACATAGATTGAAGCTATAAAGATATCCAATTAGAACAACTTCTTGGTATCTGTTGATAAAATATAACAGAAAACCTAGACCATTATGTTTGCACTGTTCGCTATAGAAAGTTCCAAAACACCTGAACTCATGGGCAGGACCACCACATGTACCAAGCATTGAACAACCTCCCCAACACTGAGAGGACCCATCAAGATTCATTCTGGACATAGGTATCTTGAATGGCTTCTTAATTTAAACAGTTAGTCTAGGTTCTGCACAGTTCTGTTTTTCCCCTGCCAATTTGGCAGGATCCCATTTGGCACTGGTGATATTTCAAGGGCCACTTGGTCTGGAATTAGGATTAACTTCCCTTTAAAACGGTTCTGCCATAACTCATCTCCAGGCTGAGATCCAAAATCCTGCAGACTTCTCAGTCCTCGTTTCTTGGCTGTCCTCATTAACCCCTTTCCACCAAAGTAGTTGCCAGAATGAAGTGATGATTTGACGCAAAAAGAGAATACCCAGAGGGACCAGAGTTGCCAAAACTGCCAAGCATAAAACTGTCAATTTTGGATTGCTTGGAGTTTGGGAGGGTTGCAGACTCTGCATGTCCTCTATGTCTCCTTGTTATTGCATACCCACGGTGTTATGTATTGAAGTTCTCACCCTGGCCACCAGGAGTATTGTGTATGTAGTTTTCACTCAGGTCCACGTCAGTTATTTTAGGCGGGAAACCAAGACTTCCGGGGTGGCGCCACCGGCAATGGCGGACTCCCTCTGAACTGGAGGGACTAGCTCCGCGGAAAACGGGTCTTCTCGGCTACGGCGAAGCGGGGACCCACGTAAAAATCACAGGCGGATGAAGCCTGTGACCATGGGACTCAGCGGGCACCTTTAGCGCCCCCCCAACCCGCTAAGGAACCCACTAACGGGCTCCGAAGTGAAGAGGGGGAAGTGGCGCGGTGCTGTGAGTTTCCATGCTATTTCTGTGGAGCGAAGCCGCATAGCTGTCGCCGGAGAGCGCTGCCTTTTTCCTGGGACAATTTGGACTTTAAATTTTTTTTTTAAATGATATTTATTCCAAATTTAAAGTTACAAAAAAGAGAAAGAAAAACCATACAAAATACAAAGAAAGCTTTAACAAAGCAAAAAATAAAAAGATAAAGTGAACAATAAAATAGAATAAAAAAGAAGACTTAACAAAAAATATAAAAATGCATTAAGTTAAAATAAAACAAAAACAGATTTAACCTTTACATAGCCTTTTCCCTTTACTTATTTCCATGACCTCCTCTCACCTCCCAATTTTGTATTCTAGTTCAGATCGTATTCCCAGCAAATCCTTCTAACCTTATTTTCATTTACGTATTTTAAAATTTAAATAATGTAATTAAACCTCCTCTGTTTCATCAAATTCATCAACTCATTTTTACTTAATCCTTTATATCATATCTACCAGAACGACCTAATTTTCTTTTTCCAACCTCTTTCTAACAGTCTTTTATATTGCAGTATTTTTGAAGGTATATTTTAATTTTTTTCCAATCTTCTTCCATCGACCCTTCTCCCTGGTCTCGAATTCTGCCAGTCATCTCAGCCAGTTCCATATAGTCCATCACTTTCATCTGCCATTCCAATTTGGACTTTAAAATAAGCACCCGTGAGTACTTAGACTTTGAACAATTGTACATCAAATAAGGAGTTGCGAGTAGAAAAGAATCGGACTTTAAAAATTTACTTGAATTTGGTACGGAACGGGAAGGTCTAAACAGGAAGTCATCCTTCTGTTCTTTTGTAAACAGAATAAAGCAAAGGCAACTTAAACTAGAGCTCAGAAAATCGCTTTTAAAAGATTGGATTTCACCATTTAAAATTGTGGAACCCCCCTTCGACACCAGGAGAAGGGGGGGATCTTTTTGGACTGTTTAAAGTGACTTTAAAGTGAAGTAACTTTCCTCCGTCCTGATCCTGGAGCGGGCTGTCAGGACTGACGTGTGAAGTTCATTAACCAAAGACAAGTGTTTTTGACAGATGGCGAAAAGAAGAGAAACCTAGTGATTCCACTGTTCCCTTTCGCATTTTAAAGGATTATATATGGACAAAGTATCTTAAAAAAGGAAACTTTGAATTTTGGAACAAGACGGAGATAGACTGAAATTGCAGAGTTTTGAAAAACTAAAAAACAAAGTGCGAGACTGGCTTCATTATTATCAAATAATGGAGGTATTTAAATCGGACAGGAAAATTGGCTTCCAGGTGGAAAGATCCAAATTAGAAACAGAATTGTTAGAACCCAATACTAAGAATTTGTCAAGAATGTATAACTTGCTGCTGAAATGGAATACTCAAGATGAAACGGTAAAATCGGCTATGATTAAATGGGCACAGGACGTAGGACATAACATTATGTTTGCTGACTGGGAACAGTTATGGACCACAGGTATGAAATTTACGGCATGTAATGCCTTAAGAGAGAATATTATGAAAATGATATACAGGTGGTACATAACCCCAGTCAAGCTTGCGAAAATCTATCACTTGCCCAATAACAAATGTTGGAAATGTAAAGAAACTGAAGGTACATTTTTTCACCTTTGGTGGACGTGCCCAAAGATTAAGGTTTTCTGGGAAATGATATATAATGAATTAAAAAAGGTATTTAAGTATACCTTCCCTAAGAAACCAGAGGCCTTTCTCCTGGGCATAGTCGGCCAAATGGTGTTAAAAAAGGATAGATCTTTCTTTATGTATGCAACAACAGCAGCAAGAATACTCATCGCAAAGTATTGGAAGACACAAGAACTTCCCATGCTGGAGGAATGGCAGATGAAACTTATGGACTATATGGAGTTGGCGGAAATGACTGGTAGAATCCGTGACCAGGGAGAAGAGTCGATGGAGGAAGATTGGAAGAAATTCAAAGACTATCTTCAGAAACACTGCAAAATTAAGGAATGTTAGAGTGATGTTGGACTGAAAATAAGTGGTTTCCAGCTGCACAGGTTAAAATTAAGGATAGATTAAGATTAAAGATTAAGATTAAAGAAGTTTAAAGAAAGGGAAATTTGATTTTAAAAGGGGAAACTTTAAAGTTATATGATATTAAGATCAAGGATTAGGTTTAAAAAAGCTGAAGTTATATATTTTAACATTTTATTAAATTAAAGATTGGGATTAAAAAAGTGGAAAGGAAACTGTTGGACAAATAATGTGGACTGGAATACAAAGGAGGGAGGTTTGAGGAAGTCTAGAAAATAAGTAATGTAAAATTGGAAATGGAAAAGAGAGTTTGTTTTTAATTGTTGTGTTTTGTGTTTCTATTGTTAAGTTTTGTATTGTTTTTTGTGTGTGTGTGTGTTTTGTTTTTTGTTGTTTTAAACTTTAATAAAAAATTATTATAAAAAAAAGAAAAAAAAAGGAAACTTTGTTGCAAGAATAAATAGAAGTCTTCCCCCTAGGGGGAGTCTGTGAAATTGTAACTGTGAAACTGTAACTAACTCCAGGGAGTCGACAGCTGTTACAGATTACAACCGTGGGAACAAGTGTCTGACCTTGTGGGACAATGTATTCAGAAGCCTTGTTGTATGCTCTCTATAAAACAAACGATCTACTGGAACAGTTACACGAGAAGGTGAATTGGATGGCGACTTCGACTAGAAATTTTGAACAGGCAGTGGGAAACTTTGAACAGACAGTGGGAAAATATGTGGAGCCCACTCAGGATTTAAATCAGGAGTGTGTCTTGACAGAACAGGAGTTTTTGACATTAAATCAGGAGTGTGTTTTGACAGAACAGGCCCAACAGGAATATGATTTTTTGGATTTGACAAATGAACTTGGAAAAAGCCATATCTGGAAAGGAAAAGTTTGGCTTGGTTTGGAAATGGGGGGCTGGATTGACCCCCCTATGCTGGGATGTTTGGACTTTTCAAATATGGCAACGGGCCGTGAGATGTTTGGGACTGTGGGGGCTCTCAATTTTGGAGGGCCTTTGAAACATGCTTTTAAATACTACATGGAATTCATTGTTGAACATGGAAAAGGGGCTGATCTGTTGAGAAGGATTAAAAACATTGTCAAGCTGGAGTTACCACGAGCAAGAGGCAAGGGAAAATACAGTTACAAATATGAAGAAGAGCCGCGGAAGGGTCATGGAAGAGACTTGAGGGCCTCGGACATAAGGTTGCCAGGTTAATGGGCTAGATTGACGGGAATAAGGACTGACAAAACCCCGAACCAGGAGGAAGGGACGCTGGATGAAGATTGGATCTGTTTATACCTCTTTTTTCTACTATTAGAACTGTTTTATAAAATTGATGAATGATAGGAAAATGTTGGAATGAAAATACTTGGCTTTAGCAAAGATGTTTAAAGAATTATGAAAGAATATTATGATTATGAGAAGTTGGTAAGGATAAGATTTAAGTTTTAAGTGTTAAGGTTTATTTTATTATAGAAAGATAAGGTCAAGGATTTGCTGGGATAATTAATAACTAGGATACAAAGAAAGGGAGGAGAATCATAGAATCATAGAATCATAGAGTTGGAAGAGACCACAAGGGCCATCGAGTCCAACCCCCTGCCAAGCAGGAAACACCATCAGAGCACTCCTGACATATGGTTGTCAAGCCTCTGCTTAAAGACCTCCAAAGAAGGAGACTCCACCACACTCCTTGGCAGCAAATTCCACTGTCGAACAGCTCTTACTGTCAGGAAGTTCTTCCTAATGTTTAGGTGGAATCTTCTTTCTTGTAGTTTGGATCCATTGCTCCGTGTCCGCTTCTCTGGAGCAGCAGAAAACAACCTTTCTCCCTCCTCTATGTGACATCCTTTTATATATTTGAACATGGCTATCATATCACCCCTTAACCTCCTCTTCTCCAGGCTAAACATGCCCAGCTCCCTTAGCCGTTCCTCATAAGGCATCGTTTCCAGGCCTTTGACCATTTTGGTTGCCCTCCTCTGGACACGGTCCAGTTTGTCAGTGTCCTTCTTGAACTGTGGTGCCCAGAACTGGACACAGTACTCCAGGTGAGGTCTGACCAGAGCAGAATACAGTGGCACTATTACTTCCCTTGATCTAGATGCTATACTCCTATTGATGCAGCCCAGAATTGCATTGGCTTTTTTAGCTGCCGCATCACACTGTTGGCTCATGTCAAGTTTGTGGTCAACCAAGACTCCTAGATCTTTTTCACATGTACTGCTCTCAAGCCAGGTGTCACCCATCTTGTATTTGTGCCTCTCATTTTTTTTGCCCAAGTGCAATACTTTACGTTTCTCCCTGTTAAAATTCATCTTGTTTGTTTTGGCCCAGTTCTCTAATCTGTCAAGGTCATTTTGAAGTGTGATCCTGTCCTCTGGGGTGTTAGCCACCCCTCCCAGTTTGGTGTCATCTGCAAATTTGATCAGGATGCCCTTGAGTCCATCATCCAAGTCGTTGATAAAGATGTTGAATAAGACCGGGCCCAAGACAGAACCCTGTGGCACCCCACTAGTCACTCTTCTCCAGGATGAAGAGGAACCCTTTGGGTTCGGTCAGTCAGCCAGTTACAAATCCACTGAGTGGTAGCATAGTCAAGACCGCATTTTACCAGCTTCTTTACAAGAATATCATGGTGCACCTTGTCGAATGCCTTGCTGAAATCAAGGTAGGCTACATCCACTGCGTTCCCTTCATCTACCAGGCTTGTAATTCTGTCAAAAAACGAGATCAGGTTAGTCTGACATGACTTATTTTTCAGAAATCCATGCTGACTATTGGTGATCACAGGAGGAGGTCTAAGAAAGAAGGTAATGACAGTTAAGGATTTGAAAATAATGAATTTGTTTTTAAATGTTTTTAAAGTTTTGGGATTTTTGCATTCTTCTTTTTTTCTTTTTTCCTGTCATTTTTTTCTCATTTGGAATTTTTTCTTATAACTATTTTTATTCTTTGTATTCTCTTCTGCTTCTATTTTTTTTTTTTTTTGTAACATTCTGAAAATCTCAATACATATCTTAAAAAAAAAAAAAATTAGGCGGGAAACCCTGGGTTGTTGTTGCTACATTGTTGACAGCTGGCTGCCTATAAAAGCAGGCCGGCTGAGCTGTTTGCTGTTCAGTTCTGTCCAGCTTACAAATAAAGAGCTGCTTTGGAAGAATTGCTGTGTCGTCTGCTATGTCTACCCACTATTTAACACTGGCGACGAAGGTGGGATCAATGGGCATCAGAACACAGCCAGATGCGGCCATCCTCTGAACTGAGCTGAATCACTGAGCTGAATCACAGAGCGAAATCACTGAGCGAAATCACTGGACAGAACCAATTTAGAGCTGACTATTCTGGCTAGAGCACTGTGTTCCATCCATCGCCCTTCACACTATCATCGGAATCATGGCTTCACTTGTGCCTCTACCGCCGTTCGCGCCAGCCTCTGAATCATGGGACTCCTACCTCGCTCAGTTTGACTGCTACCTCCAAGCCAACGAGCTGACAGCAGTATCAAAGGAACGGAAGCAGGGCCTATTCCTCAGCCTCTGTGGGCCTGAGGTGTTTGAGACGGCCCGAGCATTGGTTGCGCCTGAAGCAGTCCAGGCCGCTGGTCCTTGCCTGCGACGCCTCACCTTTTGGCATCGGCGCTGTCCTTAGTCACCGTTTTCCAGACGGAAGAGAAGCACCGCTCGCCTACTTTTCCAGGACGCTATCTCCGACGGAACGGAATTACAGCCAGCTCGACAAGGAGGCACTGGCACTTGTGGCTGGAGTGAAGAGGTTCCATGAATACCTCTATGGCAGGACTTTTGACCTCATCACTGACCACAAGCCGCTCCTGGGCCTCCTCGCCGGTGATCGTCCAACTCCACCGGTCCTCTCGCCGCGCATGCTGCAATGGACTGTTTTCCTGGCTGCCTACCACTACCGGCTCGACCATCACCCGGGGAAATCGATGGGCCATGCCGACGCCCTCAGCCGTTGCCCTCTTCCAGCATTTGTGGAAGACCCGGCTCCAGCTTCATCGCTCCTCCTGATTGAGGATCTTCCAGCAGCGCCTGTATCGGCTGCCACTGTGGCCTCCGCATCTGCCCAGGATCGCACCATCAGCCGTGTGCTCAACTGGGTGTGGAGGGGGTGGCCACAAGCGCCTTTTGCATCGGAGTTCCAGCCCTTCGCAACCAGACAACATGAACTCTCGGCTCATCGCGGCTGTCTGCTTTGGGGAGACCGCGTCGTGATTCCTCAAAGACTCCGTCAATGCGTCCTGGAGGCTCTGCACGTTGGCCACCCGGGAATTGTCAAAATGAAGGCGTTGGCTCGGTGTTATGTCTGGTGGCCTAACATGGACGATGCCATCACTGCCTGGGTGTCCGCCTGTCAAGCGTGCCAAGAATCGAGGCCTGCACCACCGGCAGCTAAGGGACACTCCTGGGAGACGCCAAAGACACCCTGGTCAAGGGTGCACATTGATCTGGCCGGCCCCTTTCACGGCCGGACCTTTATGGTAGTGGTGGACGCCTATTCCAAATGGCTGGAGGTGGCCCTGATGTCCTCCACCACTCCCGAGGCCGTCATCCGGGTGCTGCGAGGCCTGTTTGCGACGCATGGGTGCCCTGATGGCCTTGTCTCCGACAACGGACCGCAGTTCACGTCAGGCACTTTTGAGCGGTATCTTTTGGGACTGGGCATCCGCCATGCCCTAATGGCACCATTTCATCCACCCAGCAACAGGCAAGCGGAGAGAATGGTGTGCTCGGCAAAAGAGGCACTGGCGCGCCTGGACCGGGGAGACTGGCATGAGCGGGTCGCCGAATACTTGTTCGCGCAACACATCACCCCTCATGCGGCCGCAGGGCGGAGTCCTGCTGAACTGCTTATGGGCCGCCGCCTCAGGTCACCGCTCGACCGGCTGCACCCGGACTTTGCCGTGGCCGAACCCCCAGGCTGTGCCAACATGCCATGGTCATTTGTTCCAGGAAACCAGGTCTTTGCCCGGAACTATGTGGGGGACATTCCTTGGGTGCCAGCCACAGTAGTGGGAGTCACTGGACCTCGCTTGTACCAGGTAGCACTCGAAGACGGACGCTTGTGGCGCCGGCACATAGACCAGCTTAGGCGCAAGGTTGGGGACTTGGACACTACCGTGGTGCCCCCAACTGCGCTCGTGGCTCCAGAAGAGACACTTACAGATGGCGAGGCTCCACCTACACCTCCCTCGCAAACTGCCAGCGTGGAGCTGAACCAAGCCGCCTCAGAGGGTCTGCCAGACTTACCACAGGCTCAGACCACTCCACTTGCGGAGGCTCCACCCACAGCAGCGGATCCAGGGGATTTGGTTTCAACGCCACCTAGGGTCGCACCACAGCGTCAGCAAGAATTGGGTGGCCCCCCCGGACTTGGCTACCAGTCCCCGGCGGTCTGGCAGAGTTTCCAAGCGCCCAACTTATTTAAAGGACTATGTTGTTGGACATGTATCACTGTTGGTCTAAGTATGGGAAATGTAACCAATATGCTTTTGTGCCTAATTGAACCATTACGTGTAGTGCTGTATATAAGGAAACCATTACGATTGTAACTAATGTCTTATCTCGGTGGGGAGGGGTGTTATGTATTGAAGTTCTCACCCTGGCCACCAGGAGTATTGTGTATGTAGTTTTCACTCAGGTCCACGTCAGTTATTTTAGGCGGGAAACCCTGGGTTGTTGTTGCTACATTGTTGACAGCTGGCTGCCTATAAAAGCAGGCCGGCTGAGCTGTTTGCTGTTCAGTTCTGTCCAGCTTACAAATAAAGAGCTGCTTTGGAAGAATTGCTGTGTCGTCTGCTATGTCTACCCACTATTTAACACACGAAGTCATATCATATCAGTATAGAACAGTCTAATGCATGGGTAGGCAAACATAGGCCCAGGGGCCGTATCCAGCCCAATTGCCTTCTAAATCCGGCCTGCAGATGGTCTGGGAATCAGTGTGTTTTTACATTAGTAGAATGTGTCCTTTTATTTAAAATGCATCTCTGCGTTATTTGTGGGGCATAGGAATTTGTTCATTTCCCCCCGCCCCCCCCCAAAATATAGTCTGGCCCCCCACAAGGTCTGAGGGACAATGGACCGGTGCCCTGCTGAAAAAGTTTGCTGACCCCTCGTCTAATGAGCAGTTGTAAAGTTTTCCAATCAGCATTACCTCCACCTTAGCTGTAAAGGCATTTTGGTTTAATTCTTTCTCTCATCCTGACACCTCATCCACACTCAGTGGTCTATCTTTCTTATTATGGCTTTTTACAGAGGGGCTTCTCCTTCTTCTTTCTCAGTGGGTAAATCTCCATTGGTAAATCTTGGTGGGGATCAACAAAATGCAGTAGGGAGCACAGTTCATAAAGGTAAACAATTTGTGTGTGAAGAGTTCCAGCAAAGCATTCACCCAGCATCCCAAACACCAAAAGCTCCAACTCTAGTTCCAAGCGCTAAGGTCTCCCACACAGCTGATAGCAATTTAAGTTAATTAACTTTGGAGCCCTTTAAACCACAAAGGCAAGGCAGAAACCCAGCAGGCATAATTCTTTTGGTTTGAGGTCAGCAGAATAGAAGAAGAAGAAGAGGAGGAGGAGGAGGAGGAGGAGTGTGGATTTGATATCCCACTTTATCACTACCCGAAGGAGTCTCAAAGCGGTTCACAATCTCCTTTCCCTTCCTCCCCGCAACAAACACTCTGTGAGGTGAGTGGGGCTGAGAGAGTTCAGAGAAGTGTGACTGGCCCAAGGTCACCCAGCAGCTGCATGTGGAGGAGCGCAGACGCGAACCCGGTTCACCAGATTACGAGTCCACAGCTTTTAACCACTACACCACACTGGTGGAGTTAAAATAAACAAGAACAATTAAAAAGAATTAAATTTAGACTTAAACCACACAGTTACCACTCACATCTCCATATTGGAAATAATCCACCAGCTGTTTATTTCAAAGATTTATGTGGTACCTTTTAGGGCAAAACTTTCCCCAGACATCTCACATCCGTTTCTGGTGTTGAACTCCTGTGTTTATCAGACCTGGTACTGGAGTTTTTTTTTTTGTTTTTGTTTTTTTTTTAAAGAGAGCTAAAAATGCAATTGCAGCACCAGCTTATCTAATGTGGAAAGTTAAAGCACACTACTAAGGCTTTTGGGTTCATATTAACTATTTTGTTAAACTGAAAGCTTTTTGCTTGCAGATTCAGGCTATATTATTGCTTTCTTGCTCAGTATGGCCTGAGGATTAGTAATTAATTGCCCTCATTCATGCTGTTTTGTTCCCAAGTGGGGGGTGTTAAATAACTGATTCCTATTATTCTTTCTATGATAAAAGAGGAAAAAAAGGGGGGAAGACTAGTAAGGAACTGGAATCTAAGTCCCCACTATGAGAAATTAAAGTTGATTAAATAAGGGGAAATTAAGGGGACACTTAATTCACTAATCTGACCCTCAGCCACCCCAAGAAACAGTGTTTTAAGTACTGTGAATAACAATATTGAAATGCCAACATTGCAATAGTAAAGCTAAACAAGTGTTCTGTAAAATGAGCACCATCATCTAATGGCATAATCATTTTGGTGCAGAATTTGAAAGCTTTCCCTTTGATACAAAATGAGGTCTTTTTTAGCACAGCATATGATACCTCAGGCTTCCCCATAATGCCCAAGAATAATAAGACAACACGGTGTCTTAATGTATTTTGGACAGGGAGACGAAGAAGAAATTGGGCCTACCCATCAATTAAAGGGACTTTCACCATGAGGTTGAGAGCCCTCTCTCTCAACGATTCGTCAGCTCCAGCATCCCAAACGCCAGGAAGCAGCAGCAACAGCTCCAGCAGAAGCCATTTCAGCACAATCCTCTTCAGGTCCAAAAACATGTTTGCTGAGTGGTAGAAGCAGGGCAATTTTAAACTCAACCGGTAGTTTTATCTTTTACTAGTTTAGCTCTGAAAGGAAGAGGGAAATACCCACCTGAAATCATCCATCAGCCTTGGCCTCTTCCCACACAGAAAGAAAGCACACCGTGACCCTGTTCTGAATGAGCTCTGGAAATCCCTTCTTGAAAGGCTCTCCTCCACCCACACCCTGGTTGTATACTGTACTTCTCATAATCTGTCGATATAAAAAGTTACACGGCCTAATAATGTAGGAGGGAAGACTCTGTACCATGTTGGGTACAGTACTGGAATTTTTTGCTGGGTGATTCAGGCTCTGTTTCCCACATAGTCTTGGGGCTTGTTCACATTTGAGTAGAGTGGTACCTCGGGTTAAGTACTTAATTCATTCCGGAGGTCCGTTCTTAACCTGAAACTGTTCTTAACCTAGAATCATAGAATCATAGAATCATAGAGTTGGAAGAGACCACAAGGGCCATCGAGTCCAACCCCCTGCCAAGCAGGAAACACCATCAGAGCACTCCTGACATATGGTTGTCAAGCCTCTGCTTAAAGACCTCCAAAGAAGGAGACTCCACCACACTCCTTGGCAGCAAATTCCACTGTCGAACAGCTCTTACCTGAAGCACCACTTTAGCTAATGGGGCCTCCTGCTGCTGCCGCGCCACCGGAACACGATTTCTGTTCTCATCCTGAAGCAAAGTTCTTAACCTGAAGCACTATTTCTGGGTTAGCGGAGTCTGTAACCTGAAGCGTATGTAACCTGAAGCGTATGTAACCCGAGGTACCACTGTATTATCTGGCTATTAATCCACTTTTTCCACACGTGAGTTAGACTGAAGAAGTCTACACCTGCATGTATTCATCTCTACACTCAAGAAAGCTTTATTTTAGAATCACTGGATCCTGTAGATGAGGCCTTTGTATAAAATGGACTAGTTGAGAGCTATCCCCATGGAATTTAGTGGGGCTTAATTCTCAAGTAATATATGATTACTGTGATATTAACCCACACTAGAAACTGTGAGACCAGGGACGCCAACACAAACCAACTGCAATGCTTTTGTGTCCACAAGTTTGCAAGAGAGGATGATGGGAAGAAAAGCAGCACTAGGGCCTGTCCATGTGACCTCCTGGCATAGCTGTTTTCCCTTTTTTAAAGTGAAATTCCCTTATTCCGAATAGGATTCCTCGCAAGAAAAGGGAAAAGTTGACAGCTATGCCTCCTGGCTCCCACCCATGTGGCTTTATTGGCCCCACCTACATGACTTCCTTGTCCAGAGCTGCCTCACCAGGTCCAGGGGCTACTAGCCACCGCTGGATTAAAGGGAAGGAAATACAAAAGGGCACATCACTGAAGCTGTTGCATTTGGCACCAAATGCAGTTCTGCGGGAGAAGGAATATTTGGCTGATGTCTCCGGAACAGAGGAAGAAACATTTTATCACCAAAAGGAGGATGAAGTGTTAGGCCAAGAAACTAAGCAGACTGCTCTGGAATTAAACTAATTGCAAGAAGTGCGAGGTAGGAACTAGGGATGCACAAATCTGTCAGTTTCTCAGTTTTCCAATCTTAAATTCACTTTCCCACATTTCCACAACAGTTTGCTTAAAAGAGAGAGAGGCCCTCATGAAAATTATCAGCATTTTATTGCAAATATCCATGTGTTTATAAGCAATGTTGACAAATATACGCATTTTTGCAAAGCAATTTACCCTAACATAGTGCATTTGGGTCTGTTATTTCTGTGCTTTTTATGCACAAATTACCCTTGCATATGCATTTTTGCACACATTACTTGGCCAGAGAACTGCAAAATGCAGAGAAGTGTGAATTTTGAAGGACTGGTGTTTCTTGGTTCACATACCAGAAAGTGCAAATTAGGTCGAATCAACTTTCAATACAAACTGAAATGAATTTCTTTCCCCCATCCCTCTGGAGATCTAGTTTGTGTCACAAAGAGGAAAGGAAGAAAAAATAAAGGCAGTGAGGGAGTCCAGATTTTCAAAGGAGATGAGCAAAATTCACTTAAGGCTGCTAACTAAATAAGTGTCAGCATTTATAGAATTGTGAAATATCATGCAACTTGTGGTTAATTTGTGATGCTCCACATGTTTGTTTGTTTGTTTGTTTACATAGAGATTTATATCCCACTTTTCACCATGTTGGTCACAAAGCAGCATACAAGAATAAGATAAACAATATACAAAATTTAAAACATCAATTAAACCTCCCAAATTTCAAATCTTAAAAATAAAAGTTTTTAAAATGTAAAATATCTGGGAGGCTTATTTCTGGGTACAGAGGTCTCCTGAAATACAGCAGTTTTGACTGGGCACCTGAAACTCAGTTGGAATGGTGTCTGTATAACCCCTTGTGGGTGAGAGTTCCACGGAGTTTGGTTTTCCCTGGCTGGAATGTGTCCTTGGAGTCTGATAATGCCTCCTGGATGGAGGATAGTGATGGTTGAGTTAGTGAGCAACCTATTATACGAATGTAAGATTTACATTTGTTTCTCCACCTAATTTCGCCTCTGGCCCCACCCACCCTAGCACAAGGAACGTTGCTCAGAAGGAAACACAGCCCTCCCCTTGGGCTGAAAAATGTTCCCCAGCCCTGTCATGACAGTTAACCAAATATAATAAAAGATCCTCACTCAGTTCCAAGAATTCTTTTTTAATTTTCTTGTGATCATGAAAAAACTGAAGAGGGTTTTCAACACTTCCTTGCTCCCTAACCAGAAATGAAGTTCTCCGAAACTTAAAACACGCACAGCTGGGCTCTAGTGAGCTGCAAATGTTTCAGCTAAGATGTTTTCTTCTAGCATCACTTCAAAGCATAACATGACCCATATGTAAGATGTATAATAACCTTTTGAACAACTCAGAACTGAACAGCTCTGCCAGATGGAGCGAATGGAACAGGAGGAAGCTGGGGGCACCCTGTTTTGCAGTGACTTTAAAAGCTATTCACTTTGATTTCTGGACCTGAAGATGGACATCATCTTCCAGGTGGTGGTGGGGAGAGGGGGAACTTTCTGTTCCTGAAAGTGAAGATATAAGCCTACCCCGCCCCCGGTCAATGCCACTTGTAGCATGCTTTTAGAACAGAGGCAAATGTAAGTAGTTGAAGCATTGGCAATACAAATTTCCATTGCATTTCCACAAACTCCTTCAGAAGCGTGACTTCCCTTCGTGAGCAAATGCAGTTTCTCTCATTTCAATTTCCCTATTTCGCTTCCCCCAAAGTACAAGCCCAGAGACTGATTTTTGCTTTTCAAGAGGTGCCTTGCTTCATTCCAATATATTTTAAAGTTCTCACATTGTCTGGAACTTGAAAATGATATACGCAATGACTACATTCATAAACAAAAACTAAGAGGCTTAGATTAACTTCTGTGCGATCTGTTGAGAACTGTCCATATTGTTTTCTTTATCATAAAGGATTGCACTCCATATGTTTACCTTTTGCCACTCACATATACAGTGCTGAAAGTCCGTAAATGAAGACAGATGGGATAGATATAGAAAGTTGATAGATAGATATAGATAGATGATTGATAGATTAGATAGATAGATGATAGATAGATTAGATAGATGATAGATAGAAAGATAGATAGATATAGATAGATAGATGACGATAGATGATTGATAGATAGATAGATAGATAGATAGATAGATAGATGATAGATAGATAATAGGTACCGTATTTTTCGCACCATAGGATGCAGTTTTTCCGTCTTAAAAACTAAGGGGGAAAGTCTGTGCGTCCTATGGAGCGAATGCAGGGGGGGGGGGAGGCAGGCAGGAAAAGCCCCCAAGAGCCACACACAAACTTTGTGCGGCTCTTGCAGGCTTTTCCCCAGGAGAGAGAAGGGACTGACGCGGTCAGTCAGTCCCTTCTCCCTCCTCTAGAAAAGCCTTGCGCAATCTCTCCAGCCGCGGGAGGCTGAGCAAGGCTAAAGAGGAAGCCCGGGCAGCGAGCGCGATCCATCCCACTCGCTGCCCAGGCTTCCTCTTTAGCCTTGCACGCCTCTCCAGCCGTGGGAGGCTGCGCAAGGCTAAAGAAGGCAACTTTTTAAAAATCTCTCTATCTCTATCTCTACCTCTTTTTCTTTTTTCGTCCTTTCTCCACCCCCTTCTTTTCCTCTGGATCAGTGTTTTTATCTAGATTAACGTTTTAGTCTGGAGGGGGGGATATTATAAAAAAGGAAACGTTGCAGCTTTTATTTTAGTATACAATAAAAACAGATTAAACAAAACACAAAAGGAAATAGCACAGAAGAAGAAGAGAAAAGGGAAAGCCATTTACCAGAGGTAGATCTTAACCCTTGCCTCACCTGGGAGCTTCTCTGGGCAGGAATTCCCTTGGCTTAAGTGGGGTGGGGGGAGAGTGGCAGGTGGGGGGGTACCTACCTAGACACTGAAGCCACATGTCTCTCCAATGAAAATTGGGAGTGGGCATTGTGTGAAGTGGCTGTGGATCTCCTGCCGCAGAAGTGTAGAACTGTATAGAGTTGGGAGGGCCACCCGAGGGTCATCTAGCCCAGGCCCTCACAATGTAGGAATTACAGCTAAAGAACGCCAGGCAGATGGTCCCCCAACTGCTGCTTAAAAGCCTCCAGTGGTGGAGACCCCCAACACCTTCCAAGGTCATAGAATTGCACGGTTGGAAGGGAACCCCAGGAGTCATCTAGTCCAGCCCTGGTGGACAGCGGGCACGATCCATCCTGTTGCGCAAGGCTAAAGATGCTGCTCAAGGCTAAAGAGGAAGCCAAGGCAGTGAGCGGGATGAATCGCGCTCGCTGCCTTGTCTTCTTTTTTAGCTGCGCTGGAGAGGTTTAGCTCCTGGCTGTAGAGGTTGCACGGCTATGGATCCCGCTCACTGTCTTGGCTTCTTTGCTCTTTGGGGCTGGGGGGGGGAACCCAGGCTTCCCCCGCAGCCCCGAGAAGCTCTGGGAGAAGCTGCGCGCAGCCTGTCCCTTGCTCTTTGGGGCTGGGGGGGAATAATATTTTTTCCCTTGATTTCCCCCTCTAAAAACTAGGTGCGTCCTGTGGTCTGGTGCGTCCAATAGAGCGAAAAATACGGTAGGTAGGTAGATGCTAAAGCAGCCTCATTTTTGAATTCTGAAAAAGGGAGGGAAATGACCATCCAAGTAGTACAGGAACCACTGCAAAGTAGTGCCACTCATCCCTCAAACAGCCACTTCAGAAAGATAACATGGTTGATGGTATCAAAAGTCACTGAGAAGTTGAGGAGAATTAACAAAGATACATTTCCCCTGTCTCTCTCCTGACAGAGATCATCATACAGGGTGACCAAAGCAATTTCTGTGCCAAAACCAAGCCTAAACCACAACTGAAATGGATCCAGAAATTGCCACTGAGTGAGTTTAAAATCTTCTGCCGCCCTCTGAGCAGCTCCACCCAGTGAACATGCTTGTGGACTTGAAAGAGGTTCTGCTGAAGTGGCTTCTGTTTTCTAGCATTTAGGATACCAGAACTGACCGATTGTTAAGGCAGAGCTGCCTTGACCTCATGACAGGAGCCCCTTTAATTGATTAGTATGCCCAATTTCTTTCTCCCTCCCCAAATGCATTAAGGCACCTTGCCACATTATTGTTTTGGGCACTCTGAGCACATTATCATGTATTAAACGTATTATCATGTAATGCATTAAAAAAAAAACCTATCATTTTGAATGCAGAAAAGCCTTTCAAATGCTGTACCCAAATGAGTTGTGCAATTAAATTAATATGCTCATTTTGCACAAAGATCCTGTTATTTTTGCTATTTCCGCTCTGAAGCAGAATTAAAATGATGTCCTCTAAAGGAAAAATATATTATTTTTACCCTTACTTATTTGATTTATAACCATAGCCTTCATGAAATTGCCCCAAACACATTATTATATAAAGTACTGGATCGGGAATGTGCTATTTTGCTAGGTAGAAGTGGTCACCTGTGCAGATTGCTAATCTCTCCTCTTTTTACCATGCAGAGACAATGATCTATCCGAGAATCTGAAATTGTTCTAACATAACAAGCTGAGCAAAACTGACATAAGGACCCTTGACTCCACCCTCACAAATGTTCAGAAGCTCCAGGCTGGCTGTGTTAGTGCTCAGATAAGTGTTGCAGACCATGCATTATGTTCAGTGTGTATTATGTGTGTGTTTTTCAAAGTGTGTTTAGCATTTTTCCAGAAAAAGCCACTTACTTTTTCCAGAAAAAGCAACTGTGAGAGCCCCTGTCCTGGATTAGAATGCTAGCACATGGCAGGATGGGCTTCTTCAGGAAAAAGAAACTGGCCAGCATGTTTGGTTTTTTAAAATGTGCTTAGCATAACACGTAATTTCACTCAGGTCTGCAGCCTTGGATCGATGTCCTTGTTAGAATGATCAATAAACCCAACTGGTTTCTGGGTTTGATAAATCAGTTGCTTTGGGGTGCATACCTTGGTCTGTAAAAAGGACTGTTCCATTATGTTCTTTGTAGGACATAAATGCAATATACAGCTGCCAGTCTGTGTTAAATAAAGAATGGAATAGGAAGAAGAACAAAAGTAAATTGATCTAGGAACTGTTAGGACATCCCTGTTCCCCTCACAGAGCTACAATTCCCAGAGTTCTCCGTGAAGGGAAATTGATTGTTAAACTATTCCGGGAATTGTAGCTCTGAGAAAAGAATAGGGGTCTCCTAACTACTATCAGCAGCCTTAACACATTACAGTTCCCAGGATTCTTCGAGGGAAGCCGTGACTGCTTAAAGTGGTATCATACTGCTTTAAATGCATAGTGTAGATGGGGTCTCAGAGCTGGAGGGAGTTTGTAGGTTGTCTTCTAGCACTACAAAGAAATATGCCCATTTTCTGGCTTTCCTCTTTCAGTTTCAAAACACAATTTGAAATAATAGAGTGCCATCCTGAGAGCTGTCTGTGCAATACCTGAGCTGTGTTTAGCCAGGTTGCTATAGCTGATGGTGCCATCAGTCTCTGTTGCACTAAGAAGTGGTGAAGGAGATTAATCATCTGGGGATGATAATAGACTTGGCTCATTTGTCTGAAGCAACTGCAGTGGCAGATCTCAGCATCTCCAAAGCACTGGCCATTTTCAGCCTTTCGTTGGCCTTCTCAATGCCCAATGAGCATTCCCGATCCTATTTTGAAGTTTCTGGTGAATGTGGCAAATCCTTCATGCCTGTCCATACTTGTGCAAAGAGAGGATCATAGTAGGATACTTGGAGGTATGTCTTTCCTCCCAGCTGCAAAATCAGTAAGGGAACTGATTCCTCAAAGGATTGAATAAAAGAGGCCCAGGTACAAACAAGATATACAAGATGTATTCGTACACTAACAAAGCCAGTGTCAATATCATTTGGTCCTGTCCTGTCCCGTCCCATGGATGGCAACTGTTGCAGAGGAACCAAACCAGTAGCCTGGAATAGTTCTGGACTGATACTTTGACTGGCATTTAATGCAACCCTTCTTGGAGGGGGAGGGACAAATAGAAATGCTAATGATGGGTAGATGAAACAGAAAATTCTTAGGCAACCCTCCTTGTGCTTCTTGTTTTTGTTTCTCTTGCATTCTGTTAACAATGTAAGATTGCTAGACCTCTAGCAATTGCTAGATACTCTTCCACTTCCTGTAGTTTCTCAGCTTGGCTCTGCTTGCTGGCATTACCATGGAAACCAGACTGATTTAATGGACACTGCAGCAAGTGCTGGCAAGCTACAGCATGTCTGGATGGTCAATTTAATGTTCAGGGACAACGAAAGTTTGGGGGGGGTATTAAAATTAGAGACAAGTATGAGAGAGAAAACCTGGCAACCCCTTATGCCAAATATGCAGAAAAATATACTCTGCCTTTGCAGCCAGGAGGAGTAATTGGAGAAATGAGCTTCAGCACATCACTGGGCTAGAGTGATAGGATCAATGAGGAGGACAGTCCAAATTGCTATCCAAAGGCAGAGAGAGGCAGCCAATAGGTGTCCAGAGTTCAGGAGAACCACAGATGTAAAATGCAAGGCTTGCAGTACCATGGGCAGATCACTGGGTGCAAGGAACTTACTCCCAATTGAGGGCTTACATGCACTTCCTCTTGTCCTGCTGCTCCCCACCCTTCCGCTCTAGGGCAAAGATATGCAGGCTGAGTCCCTACCTGCCCCCTACCAAGAAGTCCCTACCTGTCCCACCAGAGTGGTGCATGCCCTGGTTATCTCCCGCTTGGACTACTGCAATGTGCTCTACGTGGGGCTACCTTTGAAGGTGACTTGGAAACTACAACTAATCCAGAATGCAGCAGCTAGACTGATGACTGGGAGTGGCCTCAGGGACAGTATAACACCGGTCCTAAAGGATCTTCACTGGCTTCCAGTACGTTTATAAGCACAATTCAAAGTGTTGGTGCTGACCTTTAAAGCCCTAAACAGCCTCAGCCCAGTATATCTGAAGGAGCGTCTCCACCCCCATCGTTCAGCCCGGACACTGAGGTCCAGCTCCGAGGGTCTTCTGCTGGTTCCCTCACTGTGAGAAGCAAAGTTACAGGGAACAAGGCAGAGGGCCTTCTCGGTAGTGGTGCCCTCCCTGTGGAACGTCCTCCCTTCAGATGTAAAGGAAATAAACAACTATCTGACTTTTGGAAGACACCTGAAGGCTGCCCTGTTTAGGGAAGTTTTTAAAAATTGATGTTTTTATTATGTTTTTAGATATGTTGTAAGCCACCCAGAGTGGCTGGGGAAACCCAGCCAGATGGGTGGGGTAATAATAATAGGCAATTCAGGTTTTCTCTGGATTGTTATTTGCTCTGATATAGCACTAAAGAGCCAGTTTAACCTGGGAAAGGAGCAGGGCAATGGGAAAACCGCTCTGACCTATGCCTAGAATGTATGGATCAAATGGAAAACCGCTTGGACTTCTGCTTTCTAGGCCTGGAGCAAGCGGAAGTGTGGATGAGCTCTGGGTCTCAATCCGAAAAGCAAAAGCTGAAATCTGGCAACCCTGGACGTGATTCGGAAAAGGGCAATGAGAAAGATTGAAGGGGATGGATCAGCCTCCCCTTTGAGGAAAGGTATCTGGGGCTTTTCAGTTTAGAGAAAAGACAAGTAAGAGGGGACATGATAATCTCGTATAAAATAATGTATAGGGTGGAGAAAGAGGCTAGAGGAAAAATTGTCTGCCTCTGTCATAACTTGTGGACATCCAATGAAGCTGAATGTTGGAAGATTTAGGACAGACAAAAAAAAAGAGCACTTGTTTTCACTCAGCACATAGTTAAACTGAGGAATTCACTCCCACAAGAGGGATGGCCCCCAACTTAGATGGCGGTAAAGAGGGATTAGACACATTTGCAGAGGATAAGGCTGTCAGTGACTATCAGTGCATTGCGTGTGTTGTCATTTCCAGACAATATTGTCAGTAAAAAATTATCCTGCTGATAAGGTGCCGGTGGTAGAAATTACCCCTGGATGCTTCGCCTATCACCAAATCTCCATAGTAGGAATGGTTTGTTCTTCTCTTACCCTCCCACTTCCTCTTTTAAGTGCACTCATTTTAGCCTTATATGGCTTTTGAGGCCTGGGAACTCTGCCAGAAAAGTAAAACCTATTTTCATATGAACTACAATGTGTGCGATTTTCACTAAGCAGCTTTTACCATGCCAGAGTTGCTGAAACTGTTTTGCTGGCAGCCGGTGCACTTCAGTTCTCTGTGCTTTTTTATCTCTGGGGAGAAAGAAAACCATGTACCAAACTGTCGGAAACTACTGGAAGTCAGTGTGACTCTGACTTCTAGAAACCCATTATAAACCCCTCAGTGAGCAGTTTCCAAGCATTCAGCCCTTGCTTTGCTGCAAGGAGGATCTACGTATACAATTACTGGACACAAGAAGTAATGAGTTTTGTGGTGACTCATCATGAGGTGTTTTTCCCCCCAACAGACACCCTAGACTAGAGGACTGGAGGATGTTTCTCAATATCCAGTCTTGATCCGGGATTTGCTGAGAAGAGGCTGGAGTTAGGAAGAACAGAAGGGCACTTTGAAAGAGAATTTCTTCATGCTTTCCAGACAGTGGGAAAAGTAAGGTCAATAAAACCCAAATAGCATGTTTTGTTTTTCAAAGCCGCCATTTCACTTTATGGTGGTTTGGTTGCCAATGATGGGTTCTGCTGTATGATTGTAATTGTTCACACACAATTTACACTAGTACATGAATTATTTACTTTGGAAACTGCAATGCAAAATTCAGAGAAGTGTGGATTTCAAAGTACGGCTGTGTTTTGGTTCACACTATGTTTTGAGAAGTGTGAGTTGGATAGGTTTGCCTTTAAATGCACACTGAATTGACTTTCTCCCCTATCCCTAAGTTGAGATTCTGTCTAGGGACTCTAGAGATGAGTTGTGCATGTGACAATTGGGTTTTTCAGGTTAGGTTTTTTGTCTGTCTGTTTGTTTTCTGAGCAGCCTCTGGCTAGCTGGTCTGCTTTGACATATAGCAGTAGCCTGTGTTCTTCTGCCCCTGAGGGAGTTTCATAGGGAGTTCTCTGCTATGGCACCTCATCTTGCATCATTGACCCAGTGATGCTGAGGAGCATCATAGCCCACACATTTGAGACTTCAGTTTGAGTGTTCAGGGCTGGCACTGCCATTAGGCAGATAGTGGGTGGTGGGTGGTGGGAAGCAGCTTCAAGGTGTTTGAGGACAGCGTTGTGTGTGCCACATTGTTGTTGTTTAGTCCTTTAGTCGTGTATGACTCTTCGTGACCCCATGGACCAGAGCACACCAGGCACTCCTGTCTTCCACTGCCTCCCGCAGTTTGGTCAGACTCATGTGTGTGCCACATAACATGTCCCATATCCCCCAGGGCAGGAAGATTCAAGTACCATCAAGGAAACATTTAAATATTTCATTTGTGTTGATGAGGAGTTGCGAGTTTGTTTGTCTCAAATTAGACCTAAGAGAAATGAGATTACCCAGCAAAAGCAAGCTCACACTTCTCATTCAGTTGGTATATATACTGAAGGTACACATGTAAGAGACTCGTTTCTAATTATATTTTGGGAATTATTCGTGTTCTTATGTAGCTGCATTATTTTATACTTTCTGGGTGTCCCATGTTCATATTATAAAGTAGTTGTGTCCTATGTTATCAATCAAGCACTGCTAGAAGTTGTCCCCCCCCCCAATTGTATTTCTTATTTTTAAAAAATCAGTGTGGTTCAAGCAATTTTTTTATTCTGAAAGTGTGGCCCAGAGAAAAAAGTTTGGGGACCACTGCCCTAAGCTAACCTACTGTTTTCAGCTGTGGTGGAAGATACTAAACCATTACCAGTGCTGTAACCAAAGAGAATCTAGAGACTGAACAAAGTTTACAGCACAGGGATCTACTGCTAGAGATGTAGAAGAATGAAAGCAGATTTTATACGTAATTCCTTGAACTGTAGCAAAGGGAAAACATTTTGGACAATAATGTTGAAAACAGCACAGGGAATTACAGGATATGCTTTTACCCGAAAATCCTTTAAAAATGCTTCTTGGAATGTTCCAGTTTGTATGTTGACCTTCAACCAATACAAACTCTGCTGATGACAGCAAAACTTTGTATTGCCCAATCTTGGAGATGTAAAAAATACTCCAACAACTACACAATTGCTAAAGAAAACCTGGGAAACAGCCTTGCAGATAAAGCAACCATATAATAGAAAAAACAACAGAATAATTACCAAAGCAAATGTATTGACCAATGTTTATACATTTCTGGAAAGACAACGTGGCAGATAATAACCTCCTTATTTACATTAATGTAATTATCTATCTGCGCTTTCCCTTCCCTTCATAATACTTTTCTTTCTATTCACATTTTCTCCTCACTTTATTACTACATATCTATCGTAAAATTAATATTAATTTGAAAAGTCATAGAGAATCCTGGGAACTGCAGTTTGTTAAGGGTTCAGTGAACTGTATCTCTGTGAGGCCAGCACTGTTAACAAACTACAGTTCTCCAGATTCTTCGGGGAAGCTGTAACTGTTAACGAGAGTGCTTTAAATGTATGGCATGGATGCAGCCCTCGTCCAGCTAGCTAAACACAACTGGCTCTCTTTTAAGTTTTCATGATAGTCCAACATCCTATTTCATTGCCAGAAGCTTTATTATCTTTCCCTCCCTGTGTGGATGTAATAAGGGTGAGAGACCTGATATTAAGCAAGTTGAGCAACTCCTTGTTAATCTTTCTCCTGCCAGCTGTCCTCATATCACGCACTGCTTCTGGCAGAAGTGCTGTGCATTCAGTTCCCCCCCCCCCCCCGATGTGACATGATAGAAATTCACAAAATTATGCAAAGCATGAAGAAAGTTTTTGAGAGAGCCAGTATGGTGTAGTGGTTAAGAGCGGTAGTCTCGTAATCTGGGGAACCGGGTTCGCATCTCCGCTCCTCCACATGCAGCTGCTGGGTGACCTTGGGCCAGTCACACTTCTCTGAAGTCTCTCAGCCCCACTCACCTCACAGAGTGTTTGTTGTGGGGGAGGAAGGGAAAGGAGAATGTTAGCCGCTTTGAGACTCCTTAAAGGGAGTGAAAGGCGGGATATCAAATCCAAACTCTTCTTCTTCTTCTTCTTCTTCCTTCCCTCGTAACACCAGAGCTCAGAGGTATTCAAGGAAGGGGGATGTTGGAAGATTTGGGACAGATAAAAGAAAGTACTTCTTCACACAGCTCATAATTTAACTATGGAACTCACTTCCACAGGAGGCAGTGATGGCTAGCCATTTGGATGCTATGGAAGAAGATTGGGCTAATTCATGGAGGACAAAGTTTTCAGTGACTGCTAGCTAGGCTCCACTATTAAGGCATTATGCCTCTGAATACCAGTTGCCGGGAACCACATGTGGGCAGAATTCTGTTGTGCTCAGGTTCTGCTTTCAGGCTTCCCACATGCATCTGGTCAGCCACTGTGACAGCAGGATGCTGAACTAGACAGGCCACTTGCCTGATCTAGCAGACTTGTCCTGCGTTCTAAAATTACTTGGCCATTTATTGTTGGAGTTTGGCAGGGTTAAGACTGTCAGGCAATCTAAAATTGGATAGATTGTTGTTTTTTCTCTGCGTTATGGGTTTCTGCTGGGGAAGGGAGAGCTGGCATTCATAGATAATGACACGGACACATAAGTTCCGGTGCAGAGCACAGTTGGGAACAATTGCCGAGAAATCTCGGAGAGTGAGGATATTCGGTCCTGTCCAAATTGCTCTGAAACTACAGACAATGGATCTGCTGCAACTTGGGTCATCAGGCTTCTACAGTGACTACACTTAATGTAAGTGTTCTATTTTGTCTGCCACAGACTTCTAAGCAACTGCTGTAAACTGTCTCTGGAGCTTATTTAATTCTAAGGGAGAAGACCAAGCTGCCATTCCCAGACGGTTGGCAGTCATTTGCCTCCTCATTTCTTTTTTACAAGACAGAAAGAAAAATTGTACAGTAGTAGAGATTGTGAGTACTTCCTACCCACAGTGGGTGAAAATATAAACTTGAAAGCCCTTTTAGAATGTGCACCAGTAAAATGGGTCAGGCATTTTTATGGATTGCCTGCCTACTCTAAAAATCATCATCTCTACATGGAGCTCTCTAGAGTCTGTAAATGATGGTAGGAGAAAAAAACAAACCCTGAAAAAATAGAGAGGTTGGGAGGCTTGTTGGCCTTTATAGTTCCAAAACACAGATGGGGGAGATACTTGATTGTGATTGCATTAATGAAAAAATTACCTAATTTGCACTTCTTGCATCAAGATGTGAACTGAAACACAACTTTCCTTTGAAATTCACTGTCCTTCAAAATTCACATAGCTAAATGTTTCAGAATACATTGATGTGATAGGATGTACAATGTCATACCCTCCAACAATACTCGAATGAAAATAGGGACATCCCGTTCCATAATGATAGTTTTACTATTTATACACCATACATCTTACTGGGATGCCCCAGCCACTCTGAGCAGCTTCCAACATATATGAAAACATAATAAAACATTAAAAAAAACCTTCCCTATACAGGATTGCCTTTAGACAGCTTGGGGGGTCAGATAACTCCATACCCTCCAACATTTCTCCAATGAAAACAGGGATGTCCTAAGGAAAAGTGGGACATTCCAGGATCAAAACAGAAACCAGGACAGCTTCTCTAAATCAGGGACGTCCCTGGAAAATAGGGACACATGGAGGGTCTGCAGTGTCTGCATTTCCCTGCTAATATACACATTTTTGTACACAATGTTTGATTGGAGAACTACACAGCAAAATGAGGAGTTGTGTGAATTTTGAAGGGTAATTGTGTTTCAGTTCAAGTATTGGCTCAAAAAGTGCGAATTAGGGCTGTGCATGGCCCCTGGTTCTGTTCAGGCCCTGGTTCTGTTGGGCCCAATGTAACACACCAAAGTGGGCATCAGATTGGGGAGGGGGGCATACACAGCCCTGCTATTGTCCATTTCATTGCATTTTAATGTAGTGCAATTTTAATGTAGTGCAAGGGACGCGGGTGGCGCTGTGGGTAAAACCTCAGCGCCTAGGACTTGCCGATCGCATGGTCGGCGGTTCGAATCCCCGCGGCGGGGTCCACTCCCGTTGTTCGGTCCCAGCGCCTGCCAACCTAGCAGTTCGAAAGCACCTCCGGGTGCAAGTAGATAAATAGGGACCACTTACCAGCGGGAAGGTAAACGGCGTTCTGTGTGCTGCGCTGGCTCGCCAGATGCAGCTTGTCACGCTGGCCACGTGACCCGGAAGTGTCTGCGGACAGCGCTGGCTCCCGGCCTATAGAGTGAGATGAGTGCACAACCCTAGAGTCTGGCAAGACTGGCCCGTACGGGCAGGGGTACCTTTACCTTTTTACCTTTAATCCTACCTTGGGTAGTAGTAGGATATAAATCATCCAAAATAGCTAAAATAAAGTGGCATCAGTAGTATGCCCACTAAACCTTATTGCACTGAGGCAGCAATAAGCACAGAAGAAGCTACCTTACACCAGATCCTTACACCAGCCCAGTAGTGTCTGTTTTGACAGGTGGTGACTCACAGATGTTGAACATCAAGTGCCACTTGGTCCTTCTCACCACAGAGGCCAGGGAAGGATTCTGAGGTCTCCTGCATGCATAGCAGGCACTCTGCCACTCAGCTATGAAGGCTCCTTCCCATACATAGCTACATCCACACAATGCACAGAAGAGTCTTCAGTTAGTGGTTTTATAGGAGGGAGAGAGGAAGAGGTGTAATGTTTTGGGATAGGCTGAAAGGCCTGAATGCTGGGAGAAATGAAAAGCAGAGGTGTCTAGGCAGTTGGAAAAAGAGGAGAGTTATGAAGTGAGATGGTGCACTGTGAGGTGGGAGGAGAGAGAGAAACAACTTCATGTCAGCCTGGAAACATGTTGCTATAAATTCTCAGCTGTTCTCACAGCATGAGGCTGAGAAACTGAAATGCCTGCAACTCTGTTATGATCATACATTCAAGTGACCCTATTTTCCAGGGAAAATCCCTATTTGGGTTATTGGTCACTGATAAATTGCTGTCCCAGTTTTGCCTTTTAAGGATGCCCTTTTAAACTTCTCACAGGGGTAGTCACATTTGTCTCTTGCAGCAGCAAAAACAACATGCCTTGTCACACCTTAGCTAACAGATTTCTTACGGTGTCAGAGGTAGTCTTGAGACCACATAAGCTCATAAGGCCAGAGTCACCACTGCAGTGACTTTGGGTACCAGTGTGCCCACCAGTACCTCCTATGCTGCCTGTGAAAGGTGTCAATAAACGGCCCTGCAATATAATACAGCTGTAGGTCTGTCATCACACAGCAGCAGTTCACTTGGTCGCTGACAGATGGTGCTATATTGCAGGAACGGTATGATGACAGATTGGGCTCCCAGAAATGCAGGGCCATTGCAGAAAGTGTCAGAGGGTGAAGAATGTGTAATTTGGGTATATGTGTGAAATGGCACAAACTGCTTGGTCTGTGTTTTGAGTTGCCCTTCCCCCACATCTTATTTCTGTTCAGTGTTAGGATGCAAGCTGTGAGAGGCCTTTAGAAACAGCTCAAGGCCACAGGTCTCTGGCATGACTCATCCACCTTCCCTTTCTCCAAAGAATGTGTATATGTGCATTGGTGTTTCATATGTCTTTATAAAGCCAAGGCTGCATTCAGCAGTAATTTGGTTGTATTTTAGTGAATTGTGGTGGTGGTGCATCTATCTCCAGACTTGGATCTCTCAGTATATTTGAATTTCTTTAGTATATCCTCTTAAGACCACAGAAATGTGGATAGGCCCTATGACAGCAATGAATAATTTCAATTTTGAAGTTATGGGATTTATCTGTGTCGATCTCCCTGGGGCATTATAAGCAAAAGGTGGTTATCAGACTGACAAAGGAATAATAGACTGAGAACTGTATTGCAAAATTCAGAGAAGTACAGGAATCAAAGGATGCCTTCATTTGCATCCATATATGAGATCAAAAAGTGCTAGTCAGAATGCTTCAACATCCTCAAGTGCCCTTCTTGTTTTTTTGCTATGCAAATGGCAATTCCGGAAAAGTTTGAGCAATCTTGTGACACTGAGGGGTGGACAGGAACAGCTTAACTCTTTCTATCCCTGCTACGTTTGTTTTTTAAATCACCTCTCTGAAGGTACTATTTGCATTCCATGAGGCTGAGAGAGGGGTGAGATTTGGAATCGGAGCAACTAAGTAGGAGCAAGAGAGAAGCAAGAAGGCCCTGGGAATCCTAGACATATGAGAAATCCTTGCATGTGTTGTTCGTTCTCTGTTATTTCTTACTAATTCTTTATGCTGTTATAGTTACAGCTTCATCAATCTTTAAAACAGTTTTGACTTGTCTGATCTAAGGGGAGGGAGCTCCCATGAACTCCAGGTCTGAATCTTCAGTCAGGGCAATAGGATCCTTACTGGACAGTGTTGGAGTCATATTATAAAATAGATAATGAAGAAAAGCTGACTAATATCAATGGACAGGAAGGTCCGTGGTGTAGATGCTGGTGCCACATGAAAAGATTGATTACCTTCAAGTGCAGAATGTATGTCATGTGGCATTTGTAAAAGTAAATTCTTTTCAGCCCAACTGATATAACCTGTTGAAACCTTTTGCCTTACTTGAGAACCATCTCTGTGGGTGAGGGTGCAAAAGACATGTGAGGACTTGTTCAAATGTATGGAGAGCCTTTTCTTCTGGTGCCACATATATCACTTGCGTGATGTCAAAAACCAGTCATGGCCTGGAACTCATTCTGTCTTGGCAGGGAAAGGATCAAGGCTGTCCTTAAATGCCCTCAAGGAGGATGTTGAGTGTGTGTTTCATCCATGTGGGAGTCAACCCCTGTCACGTCCATGGAATGTGACGCTAAATACATCTCTTCTGGGTTAAAACACTATTAATCATTTTCTGCTGAAGAGCCAACTTAAAGACATTGCTTTCTGAAAGTGAGGTTGCAAGGTTCTCATCTGTAATTAAAACTCTTCCTCTCTCCGCCCCTCCTTCAGTGGCCAGCCAACAAAACATAGAGCATCATCTGGGTTTGGAAGCCATTGGCTGAGGAACCTCCACAAACTTGACGGCTTGGTGCTGCTCTTTATTCAAGGTGCCACGTGAACGTTGCCATTCGGTAAACATGCTTTCGGGTCCAAAGAGGGATCCGTGGAAGATGCTTCTGTGGCTGCTGCTCCTGCTGCTTGCTGACATTTTGGGATCCAGAGCTGAGGCAGACTTAAGAAAGAAGGCTCATGACTTAATGAAGCAAGTCCCGTTAATCGATGGGTAGGTGGAATTCCTTGTTTTTATAACTATGAAAGCATCACTGTGGTCTGAGCTGGGCTATATTCTGATATAGCAAGGATTGTGGAAACTTTTTTTAGCTTTCTGTGGTTGTATGCCAGTTACTGGTGGGGCCAGAGACAAAAGTAGACAGAGCAATGAATGTAAAGATTACTTTTGCATAGAAAGCTAGCTTCTTTCTTTCTTTCTTTCTTTCTTTCTTTCTTTCTTTCTTTCTTTCTCTCTCTCTCTCTCTCTCTCCCCCCCCCCCCATCCATGAAAGTAAAAGCCATTTCAAAATTCAAAACCCTCTTCTGGCATGGCAGAAAGACATCCTGAAGTGAAAGAGTGTTACTTAGGGGTGGGTTTTGACCTGGGGAGAGTCCCAAGAGCCAGATAGAGAGACCTGGAAGGCTGGATTTGGCCCCTGATCCTGAGGATCTCCACCCCTGTGAATACAGTATTCTTCTGATTCAATATAATGCTTTTCTTGAATACGAACAAACAGAGCTTGCAAATATTCAGTCATTCTTGCCTGCCTCTGGAATTACATTCCTGGTTGTGTTGCAAACTGCCTCTGCCAGGAAGCAATGAGGAGGGAATCTGCCCAACTCGAATTTCAAAGCAGACACACCTGATTTGATTCCAGTCCATACATGAGCCAAATCAGATCACGAGTCCTCCTTATAACTTGCAGTCCTATGGGTCCCTTCACAAGGTAGTACAGGGGCTGTTCCACATTGCCTTATCTCTTCCTTTTACATTAAAAAGAAAGAAAGAAAACCCAGCCTCCTGGAGTATATAGTGCATGAGGCTATTAATATGGCAGCCATGTTTCCTTTATACAATCCCTGCGCCTGGCCCCCAAAAGTGAGAATATGAGTCTCATTGACTTGCAGCATTTCAGTATCAAGTGTACTGTGGCAAACTGCTGCCATGATGGTGCCAAACGTCTGTGGGCCAAAAGTCCAGGTCATTGGGGTCAAGAGAGGGAGGGAGGCATGCCACAAGTTCTGTGACAGAAATGCACGTATGTGAACTAAGTAATTCAAAGAGCGCCTTACAGTCCATCCTCTTTCATTAGCTCCCACAGCGATAGCAGATAGAGACGTACCTTTTAGAAAGCAGTAGTAGACTAAAATGTCCTGTCTTCTTATCGCACAGACACAACGACCTGCCCCTGAAGCTGAGATGGCTCTACCAGAACAAGCTGAGCAAGACTGACTTGAGAACACTCAACAAAACAGACACAAACATCCGGAAGCTCCAAATGGGCCATGTTGGTGCTCAGGTAGGTGCTCAGTGTGTACCCAAACCCTGCAAAATGCAGGGTTGAATTCATCAGCTGATTCTACACAATCACTGGTATAAAAGAGCGTGGGAAGTGAATTGTTGTGTGGTCCCTTGATGTAAGAGGTGAAAGAGGAAAAGTATAGCAAGGAGGGATATAGGATGGATCCTGGTAGTAGTAGTAATAATAATAATAATAATAATAATAATAATAATAATAATAATAAATTTATACCCCGCCCATCTGGCTGGGTTTTCCTAGCCACTCTGGGTGACTCCCAACAGAATATTAAAAACATGATAAATAAGGCCTGTGAGCATGCCATCTATGATATAGGTGTTTTCTGTGGGGTTGGGTTATGGAGGGAAAATGTCCATTTGCAGTTACAGTTTGAATGCATACCACACCTACTGATGGACTTCAAAGGGATCCCTTCTCGGCACCTATCAGCTCCTTTGAAGGCAGTTGGGTCAACGGCATATCAACCGAGCGTCCATTGTGTGTACCTATAGTTGTGCCAAACAGGCCTATATACACCTGAAATTCTGTTTTAAAGCTGCATTTTGTCAACCTTCTTCCAGTTTTGGTCAGTGTATGTTCTCTGCAGTGCACAGAACAAAGATGCTGTCCGCTTGACGTTGGAACAGATCGATGTTGTCAAGCGGATGTGCAAAGACTATGAAGAATTTGAGCTGGTGACGTCATCTCAAGGTAACGTGTCCTGCATTTGCTAGAGTGAGATGGTCTCCTTAGGCAGCTAATTTTTGATAACCTGAAAGGGGAGCAAATGGCCAGCTATTGTATTTATTATTGTTGTATTTTTACTGCTTGGGGGGAAGAAGAAAGCTGCTTGTGGGATTTTCTTCCTCAAATGCCAAATAACATGGCTGGGCTGGGGTACTAGGCACATTGACTTGGTGTGGGGGGCCTCTATCTGCTGTTATGCCTCAGGTAGAAAAATGTCTTGGGCTGGCCCTACTCAGGCAGAAAAATATTCCATGTATGCTAGATCCAGAAATCAGTGACACAGTTTTCACATTAGCATATTAGCTTATCCACAGCCCCTTCAGATACTCCATCCTCACATAGAAGCAGGGGGTGCCAGAGGCAGGGTTGGAGCACTAAATATGAGGAGGGCAGGCATGTTTCATGGTGTTTTGGGCTGGCAGGGGGGTAGATATTATTTTGCCTTCCTAATGCAGGCATTGCTAACAGTAAAAACATGAAAAGCTGTTAGGGATGGGAGAGAAATTCGATTCTGTTTACACTGAAAAGTGAACTCACCTAATTCACATTTTTCATAACAATATGCAAATCAAATACAAACGTCCCACTTTTCTGAATTTTGTAATTCAGTTCTCCAGCCATGTAATGTGTGCCTAAATGTATATAGTAAACCGTGCATATAATGTATATATATTAGTGAAAACAACATGCAAAAATGTACTATATTGGGGGAAATTGCTTTGCAAATATGTGTATATTAGAGGAAATGTCATATTAAATGGTGTATGGTAGGAAAAATTCACACAAAAGTGTTAATGAATCTTAATGAGAACTTAAAAGAAAAACAACCCCAAAACCAATGTGGAAATGTGAGGAACTGAACTTAAGACTGGAGAAACAAACCGAGCGAAAACAAAAGTCCTCATTCCTACATGCTATAAATCTACCCGTAGTTGCACAACTTATGTTGCTCTGCATTGGTGTGCCTTTAAAAATCCGAATCTGTCTTTCTGATCGAAATCCAGGCATTGCCAGCACTGACAGCAAAAAGATAGCATGCTTGATTGGCATCGAAGGGGGACACTCCATCGACAGCAGCCTCGCGACCCTGAGGATGTTCTACGAGCTGGGCGTTCGGTACATGACGCTGACCCATAACTGCAACACTCCGTGGTAAACTACAAACAAGTGTTCCTTCAGAGAGGGGCTGTTTCTCTGGGATTCTCCAACCTTGCTTACAACATTACAGTGTACTGTACTGAGAAAATACATGTGCCAGTAGGGGTAGGTCAGTCTGCTAAATGAAGGACCAGGGGAAGGCTGTAGCTCACTTGTTCAACATCCGCTTTACATACAGAAGGTCACAAGTTTGATCCCTGGCATCTCCAGGTTGGGCTGGAAAAGACTTCTGTATGAAACCCTGGAGAGTCAGTGCTAGGTGGAAGGAAGAAGAAGTGAAGCTGAAGCAGGGGTGGCTCAGGAAGTTTTGCTACTTGATCCAAAACAGCAAATGGCACCTGCAGCCTCTTGAGGTGAGTGGAGGTGGCCCAGCAGAGTCCCAGCATGCTGAAGGAGGCCAGAGAGGAGCAGGCGGCTGCGGGTGACAAGCACAGGAGACAGCGAGTGGTGTGCTCCTCAGGGAACGAATCTGCCACCCCTCCCAGTTGTCCCCAGCCTGCCACCTGAGGTGACTGCCTCAGCATGCCTCATGGGAGGGCAGGCCTTGAGTTGAAGGACGGTTGGATTTAGAGTGAAGAGAGAGGAATTCAATTCCCTGCTTGGCCATTTCTCAGTTTAACCTACTTCATAGGGCTGTTGTGGAAATAAAAAGGAGCATTGTTTATGTTTTCCTGCGTTCTTTAAATAAACACTGGTTTAAATAAGTAATAAATTAATCTATTTCAGGGGTTGCCAATGTGCCATTTTGGGATGCCCAGCATCCCTTCTGTGGCACCCGTGAAAGGCCTAAGTAAATATCCCCTCAAAACTCCACAATACCCTTTGCTCTTCCTGCTCAGTTCTTGTTTGCAGTGGCTCAGCCTCCCCTTACACTGAGCACGCCCCCTTAAACATGCTCACTTGTCACGGGATGCCTAGATTGGGCACCCACCATCCCATCTGTTCTGACCAGAGGAGAGGTGCAAAGAGCTGATAGAAGTGCCTCCCCCCCTTTAAGTGGCTGATGGGGAGCGTGCCTGTTCCTCCCCCCCCCCCCCGAATCTTTTCTGCTCTCTTGGATGTGGCAGCTATTTTATGTTATGTCACAACCCCACAGTGACCATTCTGTTTCATGCCACACACCCCATGGCAGCCAATTTTTGACTGATGCTCACAACATCCCCCCAAAATTCAGTGTTCTAGATGCAATTACATCTGTCTTTCTGTGTGTTTGTAACTCTGTTCCACTTCGGAGTTTGAAATATTTCCTTGACAGGCTTAAGTTTCTTCTTAAGCATCCCTCACCATCTTTCTTCCCCTGCAGGGCAGAAACCTCAGCAAAGCAAGAACATAAATTTTATCCCGACACTGAGGGCCTGAGCACTTTTGGCAAAGTAAGCATTGGTGAAGTGAAAATTAGCAAATTGCTAGCTGATATGCACCTGAATGTCTTTGAAATGTACATACTCTGCAGAAAAGGCAAATTCCATATTAGGGTCACTAGTAACGGGATCAAAATAAAGCTGCCAATATCACAATGCCTTTGTAAATTGTACGCCCCAAGGGGAACCACACTGCGCACAGCATTGAGGGGGGAGAGTGTTGTTGCACTCAGATGCTGCTTGTGGGCTTCCCAGAGGTATCGGATTGGCCCCTGTGGGAACAGGATGCTAGGTTTGGTGGCCCTTTGTCCTGATGCAGCAGCCAGGCTCTGCTTATGTTCTTAAATCATGTCAGAGTAGCATAACCCACAGCACCATCTGCCCATATTGTGCTAGGAAGTGGTGAAGGAGATGAATCGACTGGGGATGATGGTGGACTTATCTCACACGTCTGACGCAACAGCAAGGGCAGCTCTTAGTATCTC
Organism: Podarcis pityusensis; assembly: GCF_964106645.2. Taxonomy (NCBI): domain Eukaryota; kingdom Metazoa; phylum Chordata; class Lepidosauria; order Squamata; family Lacertidae; genus Podarcis; species Podarcis pityusensis. The sequence continues at coordinate 40,178,824 of NC_138033.1, forward strand.
CAAAGCGCCGGTCATTTTCAGCCATTCATCCGCCTTCTCAATCTGCAACCATTCAAGAAATGTTCCAGATGATATCCTGTTGGATCTGGTAAGTGAGACTTAGGGCTTATCCAAACTCACCATTCCTCTGTGCTTTCCTTCATGGTCTGGGATTTAAAGCTCCGCATCTGAGCACTCACTCTTTCTTTCTCTTTTGCTTTGGCGTTTCCCCCACAAAAACCCACTCTTTAAAGCTGAATCAGAGCAAATGGAAATCCATTGAAAACCCAAATTGCCATTTGTTGTGCTTCAGCATTAAAGAGTGGGTTTTCATGGGATCAGCCCCTCCTGTCCTGGCCAATGACATGAAAACCTCTATTTCTTCTTGTCCAATGAGCCTCGCCAACTCAGGGAATGACCAATAAGGCTTCTGCATATGATCTCAGTGACCAAGCTAGGATATAAGGGTTCTGGTGGTCCCTGAAGTAGCCCAGACCTTATCAGTCTAATACAGGAACACCTTCAGTTGTTTAACTTGTATATTCTGTAGATAACTTGGGGCGTATCTACACTCGTGGTTTATAACATTAAAAATGTGTTATTAAAATGTGACACCAGGGGGTGCTGCAGAGCAAAGGGAAACTGCCATTAAATGTTATAGAATGTTATATTTAAAAATGTTTAGAAGATCAATTTAGGTCTATCCCTGGTGTCTTCCCACATCAAACCTGAGTTTGACTTTATATTCTTTTCTGAGAGTTTTTTCCTCCCCACCTCAGCCTTTACTTTTAGATGCGATTATATTGTCATTGATGTTCTAGTTGCCAACATCCATATCATTATTGATGGTACCAGTCTACTTGTATCTGACTTGCTTCATTTCCTCTTCCTTTGTTTTAGAAAAGGAATCGTGGGATTGTGATGGTGACATTCCCAACCAAATTCTTGGCCTGTGGTAGCCAAGCAGTGAGCATTTCAACTGTTGCAGGTTAGCAGAAGCAGCTTTCTATATATCGCTCTATTAGTAATATCATACTACTTTCCAGAACTAGAGTGGAATATAGCACAAGTTTAGCCCTCATTTCTGTGTTATTTGCAAATGGAATATTTCTGGAAGCAAACAACACAGAAATGAGCACTAAGCTTGTATCACAGTCCAGTATAGTTCCAGAAGTGGCTTTTACATTCTGTGAAAGCTGAAACAGAATACTGAACTTCACAAAGACTGCAGGTGTGCTTATTCAAGGTAGATATCCATCCTAAGGAACAACTAGACCTTACTTAATGGTGTGATTAGGAGCTATAAAAGGGTACCTTTTTAGGTGCATGAGGGTGGTTTTCATCTGGGCTGCAGAACAGACAAAAGGGAAGTTGAACTTTTTCCTCCACAGCTACAGCTACAATTGCAATGAAATACCACCACCACTAGAAAAAGTGTGGTGATTTTCATCAATATTATGGCTGGTTAGGGGAAGCTAAACTTTTTGTGGTTTTAATGAAAGCCCTCTTTCACTGAGTATGTTGGAGTGTAGTAGAGAGTGGGGTGGACTGGAGGTTCCTGGAAGAGAGCATAGCTGGACAGCACTCCATGCTGCAACCTTTTGTTGCAGCTCCCACTTGTAATCCTTCTAGCACTCACATAACTACTACTCCAAGGACATAGCGTTTTCTTTTTCAGCACGGTTCAAATGGTTTGCCCTTTGTATATGTAATTGGAGGTAATATTGAACCCAGGTCTTATTATCCCAAGGTCAGTGACTAGGGAAATAAATAAATATCAGGTCAGTTGCCTTGAAAATTTTTATTTCCAGCTCTGAGCTTGAATTACTGTAGCAGCTGCCTTCCTTCAGCCTGTTCTGACCTCTCTGTTCCCCAGAGGTCAAGCCTCTATGAAAAATTATCCTAATGAATAATGTTACTAAGAAAATAACCTAAAATCTGTACAAATGTTTTTATTCATTTAATCAGTTATGGCATTTCTACAACTAAGAACAAAATGTTCTAGTGTGTAGTTTTGAGGTAAACATTCAAATTGCAAAACATCAAGTAGATCTGATATATTTTATGTTACCTTTTGGTTAGCTGTCTGTAAGATGTCCCTTGACAGCAGAGAATCCCACACAGTCCCACACCTGCCCCACTCAGTTTTCTCATCATTCTCTGGTAAAGCAGGACCAGTGATGGATGTGGCCTGGAAAAAGCTCTAAGGGCCAGACAGAGAGGCCTCACTTTCAAGACTTAGCAAGCTGATCTTGGTCTTTAAAATGTAAAGGGTGGAAAAAACCCCATGGAGAATCATGTAATGTATAGTTTGAACCTCAGGGTGGATTGCACATACTTCAGTGGCCCAACTTGCAACTGAATTTGCCCACAGCTGGACATGTTGTGTTTCTATCAGACGTCATAAATGGCTGTACATTTCCCCCCTGACATGTACTTCTGCTCTGACAACTATTGTCATTGTTGTCTCCTTTAAATGATCTAGATCACTTTGACCACATAAAGGAAATTGCAGGTTCACATTCAATAGGAATTGGCGGTGACTATGATGGATTAGTTCGGTTAGTAACCTTTTTTCATTGTCGTGCAAGACAGTTATATATTCAGCACTACAGTGGGATGCTGTTTTAAATGGCATGCTTGGAATTCCCCCACAGTGTAGAATCACCCCATGTCCTCTTGACATCATTGTGTCTTGTGTTTCTCCACCTCCACCGCTGGTAGCCAATGGTGAGGACCAGGGGTCACCATCATTATTGATTAAATTTATAAACCACCCTTCATCCAAAGATCACAGGGTGGTTTACAGCATAAGAATGGTACCCTTGAGATGTTCCTCCAAGTGCACTGCAGCCACCCCCAGTCTTCAGGTGGTCAGGTTAGTTACCTTTTCATCCCTTGAAAAGTACATTGAGCTGATGGAGGAAGTTGGAAGAATGACACTCTTCCCCACTTCCTGTTTCAGCTCTATGCTCTCAGCTTACTTCTACTGGATCCAACTTTTACCCAGATGTATTGGGAAAGCAGGGTGTTTGTGTGTGAGCATGTTTGTGTGTGAGCATGTACACCTTCTTTTTGTCACTCTATGGGTGGATGATCTAGGAGCAGGAGAAGTACACAGAGGTGATAGTGCCTGTGACAGTCAGTCAAAAATCTGCATGTTCCCACATATGTAAAATAGTTGGCAACCCTTTGGGTGAGGCAATGCAAGACAGGTTGAATCAGACCACCAACTAAGTGTTCAGGGCCAGCCCTACCATTTGACCTGATATCCTCTAACCTGCTATCCTCAGGAATGTTATAGGATATTGTCCTGTCACCAAAGATTAAAGAGCTGTAGCTCACTGGTAGAGCATCTGCTTTGCATGCAGAATGTCTCAGTTTCAATCCTCAGCATCTCCAGGTATTGCAGGCAATGTTCTCTGCCCAGAGAGCTGCTGCCAGTCAGTGTAGATGGACCAAGCTAGATTGACCACGGTCTGACTCTGTAGAAGGTAGCTTTCTAGTTTCCTAAATTCTAACTGCTTGTCCAACCTCTGTACATTATGGAATACATGTATTGCATGTAACATCTGCTTCAACTTCCAGAGTGTAAGGACTTTATGTAGAACAAAAAACCTATGAAAATGGTTGCATCCAGCTCAGGAGGGGCATTCCAAACTTGACTGGGATTAAATCCCTAAAAACAATTTAGACATCCCACAGTTTTCATAGCCTTCTCATTCTGTGAAAGGAATTACATCACACAGTGCAAGTGGAGGAAATGATTGGATGTCAGCAAGGCTTCCTCAGTCGGATTCTTGAATCTGATTTAGCACAAAAAGGATGTATATCCCCTCAGGAATTAGCTGCACAGTTAACTGAACTCGGGAACTTCTTAAGTTCCCTCTCTAGGGGGAAAAATGCCATCCAATATACATTTTGCTTGTTCCATACCTCAGTGTGAGCTTTCTTTGCTAACAGATTCCCTGAAGGACTAGAAGATGTCTCTAAATATCCAGCCTTGATCGAGGAGCTGTTGAGGAGAGGCTGGAGTGAAGAAGAACTGAGGGGTGTTTTGAGAGAGAACTTCCTTCGTGTTTTCCAGGAGGTGGAAAAAGTACTGCTAATATTTGTTTTCCCCTTTTAACTGGCATTACATTTCCCCAAGGGAGGGAAAGAGATCCTCTAGGTCCGAGAGAAGGAACCTGGGCCTTCTAGTTGTTCCCTGATCTAAGGGTTGAGGTTACCCAGCAAATTTGAAATGTGAGAATAAAAACAGAAACATTTCATTGCTGGATCAAATTTAAGACTGTTTTAGGTCAGTACTCAGCCTCCAATAAACAGCTAGTCAGGTGTCCCTGGGGGGGGGGGAGCAGACCAGCCTAAAAATGGGCATCACTTAGCGTGGGAGGAAAATATAACCCCTGTGACACACATGTGTGGGGTAAATAATAAAAAAGTATCAGCTGGGTGCCTGGATTCACAACTTGTTACTTGGGGCTAAATTCACTCTCCAGCAGGAAAGTAGCAGAGTTTAAACTCTCCACCCCCCTCCATTTTCTTTCTCCCCCATCCCACAATGATTAGACAGCAGTCTGGATCCACTAAGCATGTTCAGCTCTGTGTTTTTGTTTTTGTTTGTGTCTCTACATATTAGAGGGGTTTTTGTTTTGAAATTGTAATTCTGTAAACCTTGGAGTGCCCCCCATGTCTGATGATACTTTTCTCCTGGGTGTGGTGGTGTTTGTTTTCCCAGATAAGGACCAGAATTTAGAGCATGAGTTCACTATTTGTATGTAGCAGCCTTCCCCAACCAGGTGCCCTCCAATAGTTGCTCTGTCCCAGCTCCTGTCAACCTAGCAGTTCGAAAGCACACCAGTGCAAGTAGATAAATAGGTACTGCTGTGGCAGGAAGGTAAACAGTGCTTCTGTGTGCTCTGGCTTCTGTCACAGTGTTCTGTTGCACCAGAAGCGGTTTAATCATGCTGGCCACATGACTGTCTGTGGGCAAATGCCGGCTCCCTCGACCTGAAGCAAGATGAGTGCCGTACCCCATAGTCACCTTTGACTGGACTTAAGCGTCCAGGGGTCCTTTACCTTTACAAGTCTTGAATAGCAACTAGCATCGCCAGGCTGCTATATAAGGGTGCTTTGTTCACAGAAGGTCCCAGCTACTGGCATCACCAGACTTCCCAAGACCCTGGTAAACCACTGCCAACCCAAGAAAACATCATTAGACAGTTTATGCACAGTCTAAACCAGGACTGGGGAAACTTTGACCTGCCAGATGTGGCTAAACTACTGGTCTCATCATCCCTGGCCACAGTCCAGCAACATCTGGAGGACCACATGTTCCCCACTCCTGGCCTGAATTGTCTCCAACTAAGTTGTACTAAAAGTAGACCCATTGAAATTGATGGGCTTAAATGAGTCATGCCCATTAAATTCAACAGCCCTACTCCAGATGCCGTCTGCATATCAGATGGGTCAACAGAATAAGGCAGCTTCATATGTTTATAGTTGATGCAAAGGTCTCGCTTTCTGATTTATCATTGTGTTTGAATACTTCTAGGTGCGTGATGAGAACGTGTCAGAGGGCGTGAGTGAAGTGGAAATTCCTCCTGAAAAAGTCGATCATTCCTGTCACGCAGAACTAAAGCCCCCATCTAAGCTGGCGACCAATTCCCATGGACTGCACTGGGGAGGGCAGCAGCCGTACAGCCTCATTCTCTCAATTGCGGTGTATGCAATGCTAAATTGAGATCATCATCTCAGACAGTGGTGCAACAACCCTGCATGCCTGTTTGGAAGATAGAATGTGAAGTGTGACGCATGTAGATGCTGCTTTGTGGGGTCCCCACTGTGCCTTCTTCATTTCCATGAATGAAGAGAAGAGGCTGTCTCTGCACACAAAGGGCAGTCAGGTGAAACACAAGGACAAGACTCCTTTGCCTTAAATATTTTTGCTGAATACCAGGTTTCAGCAAACACCACCTGCAAATGCAGCAGGTGTTTTAAGTTTGGGGCAGGGAACCAGATGCTATGGGACGGCAGCTCCCATCCTTACTGACCCTTGCCTGCATTGGCTGGGGCTGATGGGAGCTGAGAGCCCCACATCACCTGGAGGGTCACTGCTAGCAATGTGGGAGACATTCAGCGCAGTTCACGTTTATAGGCAAACCTGCCTAACGCACACTTTCCAAAACAATACGCAATTCAAAACACAGGCATCCATAACTATCCATAATTTTGTGCTAAATCACTGTTACATTTTCACAAGGACTTTATTTTTCTTTTTAAATAAAACCACAAACTGGTTTAGAAATACAGTGGTACCTCAGGTTAAGAACTTAATTCATTCTGGAAGCCCGTTCTTAACCTGAAACTGTTCTTAACCTGAAGCACCACTTTAGCTAATGGGGCCTCCCGGCTGCCGCCGTGCCACCAGAGCACGATTTCTGTTCTTATCCTGAAGCAAAGTTCTTAACCTGAGGTACTGTTTCTGGGTTAGCGGAGTAACCTGAAGCGTCTGTAACCTGAAGCATCTGTAACCCGAGGTACCACTATGTGGAGAACTGAAGAGTGGAGGGATGAGAAACTTGGGGCAGATCGGCCGCACCATATGCATCTAAAGCACACCCTGTATACATTTAAAGCACATGGCTTGCCCCAAATAAACTTGGGAACTGTAGTTTCTTAAATGTAGTTTTGTGAGAGGAAATGAGAGTTCCCAGGATTCTTTGGGGGGGGGGGAACCATGTGCTTTAAATGTATGTGGTTGTTCTGCCCTGAGAGAAAGGCTGGGATGTAGGAGGAGGCCTGTTTGATAGCCGTACCGTAGGGTTGCCATACGCCCAGAATTTCCTGGACATAGCCGGCAGTTGGCCCTCAGAAACAGTGTCTGGGTGGAAATTGCTTAAATGTCTGGGAAAATCTGGACGTATGGCAACCTCAACAACATTTCTGTTCGGATTTTCACTTTTTGAAGTATGGCAACACTACCATACTGAAATATAGGAATTCCTTCCATAGAGAGGCTTGTCCATCCCTACATTGATGGCTTTTCACTACTATTTCAGGACTTTCCTCTTCTGACAGGCTTTTGACCTCTGAGATTAATTACCTCTCTCTTTCTCTTTCTAGTGGTATGCTGTTTTTTGTTTTGCTTTTTCATTTTAGCTTGTTTTAGTTGTTTGCTGTCTCAAGCATGCTGAGTGAAAAGAAATGTTTTTGGTTTTTTTAAAGGCAGTAAATTGTTAAATAAATCCAAAACCAGATCAATATCCAGCAGTTTCACCAAAACAAATGAGGGACAGCTGCTGAGGGAGAGGAGATTTAGATTCATGGATCCTATAAAATACTGAAAAATTGTTTGAAAATATCACATGTGATATAATAGTTGTGAAGAGTTTTGCTGTATAATATATAAATTTAAAATTATTATAATGAGAAATTTTGTGACTGCTCGCTGTTGGATTCACTAGAGCAGTTTGAAAGCCCCAGTCTACATGCTCTCAGAGGGGCCTAGGTTGTAATGCAATTCCCACTTGCTTGGGAGTGAGCTTCCTGGAACTCAGTGGGACTTGTGTACATTACACTTCCAATCATCCTGATTAACTTCAGTTGGATCAGAACCTGTGTATATGTACCTTTGGTTCCAGGACCTCTGACCCTCCAGGGGTTACTGGACTACAGATCCCATTATCTTTGTCCATTGGCCATGTTGGCTGGGGCTGATGGAGTCCAACGTCATCTGGAAGGATGATAACTTCCCACCCCAGTTAGTCTCATGGACAAAACTTGTCACTTTCCACATTTTCTCCTGCAAGTTCCAAACATCTCAGATGCCTACTCCACAGTAACTCAGAGCAGGGCTTTCAGTGTGGCTGCCCCTATTCTGTGAAATATCATTCCTATCAAAATACGACAGAAGCCTACCTTCTTCACTTTCTGGAAACAAAAATATATTTTTCTTCTAACAGGCTTTCCCAACTGCATAAATGGATCTTTGCCATTAGTGTCTGTTCTGTAGGGTTTTCGTTATGTTTTAAACATATGTTTTTGTGTTTTCAACTGCTGTGACGATTGTATAGAAGGCAATAAATAAATTAATAATATTTATTTATTTTTATTATTAAAAACAACCATGTGCACGTTGGTAAGAAGCACAGGGCTTAAATTCTCTGAACAACATTGCTTTTTTAAAAACACTTGGCTGAAAATTTTAGAAAGGAAGTAACATGTAAAGGATCAAATGTCTGACTTGGGTCCAGTAGTTTTATTTTAATTTAAGGGTGGGGAACCTCTAACCAAGAGCCAAATCTGTCCAGCCCTCTTCCCTAGGCTTCAAACACTGGTCCTGCTGTGTCTCCTCTAAAGTAACCTGACCTGACTGGCAGATGGATCCATTCAGACTCTTGAGTGACTACTGTGAGCACCACCCCCTCTAGTTACTCTATGTGACACCCCCCCCCCCAAGATACAGAGGAGACAAGGTGTGCACACCCACATTTCTGAGGGAATAGTATAAAAACGTTGGATCTGTTAGTATTAATCTAAGCCACAAAGAGCTGAAACAGCAGTTCCTTAGGACCTAAGAGATTCCTGTTGTTTGGTGTCCAAACAACTCACCCAGCCATCGTAGGTCTGACTTCACTCACTGGTTAACATCTCTAAGGGGCAGGAGCAGCCAAGGTGGGTCATCTCACAGATGATAATAATAATAATAATTTATTTATACTCCGCCCACCTGGCGGGTTTTCCCAGTCACTCTGGGCGGCTTCCAACAAAATATTAAAATACAATGGTCTGTTAAACATTAAAAGCTTCCCTAAACAGGGGTACCTGCACAATTTGCTGCTTAACTTTCTTTCTAGGAGGACTAGATACTTCTTTTAAAAAACAACAAACAAACAGAAAGCTTTAAGTCTGTGGATCCTTGCGGTCATGTGCAATTGCCCCAAGTGCACCTTTATAATCTGATCATGAACAAATTTCAGACACATTCAGGAAAGACCAGGAAAGACATTAGACTTGGTGGGCAGGATCCGAAGTGGCTCTTATTCCACTTGCTGCCTGCAAATATTGCCCACCATCTGGAATATTTCAAGGGACAGAGGGAGGAAGTTTGCTGGCCAGACCAGTACACTTTGCTGCCCAAAGTGAATCTCAGGTGGCAATTTCCCCTTTCAGAGAAAGGAAGCCCGGCTCATCATTGGAGCAACAGAAGAATGTGAGTTTGGCTTTGAAGTTTGCCTTGACCCTCATTTGTTGGGCTGCAGAGCCCTCTTGTGTCTTTATGCAGTCCCTGCAAGCGTCCCATCCCCACCCCCCTTCACCCAACCCCTTTTTTGTTTTAGAGGCTTTTTGGTTTAGTGTAAGCCAGAGGTTGGGCACCTGTTGAGCACCCTCCAGGTGATGATGGACTCCAGTTTCCAGCATCCCTGACCATGAGCCATGCTGAAAAAGGCTGGTGGGAGCTGAGTCACGCATCATCTGAAAGGTCAAAGGTTCTCCATCCCTGGCTAAAACCTGCCTTACAAACAGCTGATTCAATGGTGGGCGAATTCAGTGCCCCCTGCCTTCAGCACCAGTCAGACAGCTCCAGAGGGACACTAGCCTTCTGTAGAAGAAGAGAAATGCTGAATCAGATACCTTTTTTTAATATAAAAAACAAATAATGGGTACAAAAGAGTACAGAAGTTGAGTAAGGACATGAAAGGAATACTTGCTTCCACCATGGCTTGAGTGAGCTCCAGCTTCCCAGCCCCAATCTCTTGCCCCTGAGGCCCTCAGGGAGAAGAGGAAGCAGGGGAAGAGTTGCAGGAAGGCGCAAAGGTGGAAGAGATGCTCCCAGAGAGTCGGGCCATTAGAATCTCCTTTGTCCCCTCTCCCACTGTCTCTAAGACAAAGAGTGGCTGAAAGCAACAGGACCAGCTGAAGCTGCTGCACAGAAGAGATTGCCAGCTGCTTGCACACACTACGTCTCAAGAAGGGGTTTAAATGTGCTGGTGGAGGTGTGATCACACTGTTGCTCTGGCTCAGAGCACAAGTCTGAAGGAGATGCCTAGCTAGATACTTGGCAGGAGTGGTGCATGTAATTCTTGCACCACAGGTACTGATGCAATTGCATGCTTTGACAATAAAGAACTAAACTTACAATTGCATGTCCTCACTGGAGGCTGGGTGTGCTCAGGACATATACACATTTTTGCAAGTCACATTTTCCTAATATAATCCATTTATGTATGTTATTTCCACTAATGGGCTGTTTTAAATGGTTTTTAATGTTGTTTTGATGTTGCAACCCACCCTGGGACATTACAGTGAAAAGCAGGTAATAAAACAACAACAACATGGCACACATTTTACACACACTTTAATATACCATATGCATTATGGTACAAATTACTTGCTTGGATAACTGAATTGCAAAATTTGGAGAGGTGTGAACTTTGAAGGATGGCTGTGTTTCCATCTGTGTATTGTTTTAGAAAGTGCAAATTAAGTAGATTCGCCTTTAAATGTGAAGTGAATTGAATTTATCTCCCATTCCTAATTTGTTTTAACTGTAGCTTTGCATTATCCGTGAACCCAGCACCCTTTCCTAACCACAGTTTCTTTAGGAATCCCACTGCAGATGCTCACCAAACTACAAAGTCATAAGGCAAAAGCAGCTGGAAGACAAGACAAGCTTTAGAGAAAGAAGCCATGGTTTGTTTGGACATTTGTGGGACAACTCGTGTTTGACTCGTGGTTTGCTAAATAACATGTGGCTTAAATAAACCATGGTTTAGTGTTATGCATGAACCAGCCCACTGTCAAATCATTAAAGCAATACTGCCTGGCAATGTCTGTCCACAGCCTCCAGCAGGGAAGCTACCTAATCCTTTTAACTGAAAGGGCCAGAGAATGAACTTGGAGTCGTATGGGGAAAGGCTGTGGCTCAATGGTAGCTTTGCATGCAGACAGTTCCAAGTTCAATCCCGGGCACCTCCAGGCAGAGCTAGGAGAATCCTCTGCCTGAAACCCTGGAGAGGTGTTAAATGGTCTGACTCAGTATCAGGCAGCTTCCTAAGATTTCTAAAACAATAGCTCTACCACTGAGCTATTGTCTCTCCCCAAAGGAGATTGATTTACCTTCTAGTGATTTAACTAATTTGACATGGAAAAACAAACACTGCTTCTTGTCCATCTCTGCTCTCCCTTTGAAAGAAGCAATCGAATAAACAATCTAAACAAACTTCTGAAAGTTTCCTCTTGGTACTAAGTCTTAAGAGAATTCATCAGCGCACTGCTCAGCCTTAACCAAGATTGCTTTTTATCAGTGAATCAGACTAGGCTTATCCTGACTGCCTACCACTTCAAAGCATGCAGCACCAATTGCATTTTAGCCTTTACAGTTTAATCCTACACACCCTGGGCTCAAGGAAAATAAAGCAAAAGTCTTGTTTGCTTGTAATGGAAGCGATAGCAGTGCCATTGTCTTTCCTTAAAAAATGAAAAAGTGGGATGGTGTATTCTCTAGACTAGAGCATGGAGGGGGTAGGGGAGACACCTCTGGGGAAAGGGGGGGGGATTCTGCATTCCTTTCATATCACTTGTTATCTAAGCATTTATTCTGATTCATTTGCAAGGGAGGTTAAGCAATATTGTGTCAAGCTACTTTTATACTTTGCAAGCAATTTTCTTGGTCACCTTCCTTACCAGAAAAAAACCCCACCACTTTTTAAAAGTGAGTTTGTTGGCAAAGATCACCAAATCTACTTCAACTACACAACCTGAATTTGTCTGTATGCAATTGAATCCCACCTGCAAAATAGCAATAGTCTGGAAGAAGCCCCTTTCTCTAACATGAAAATATCAGACACCAACACAACAAACTTCTGATTATAGCCACCTGGTCAAATAAGAACATAAGTAGAACCTGCTGGATCAGGCCAGTGCCCATCTAGTCCAGCATCCTCTTCTCACACTGGCTGAGCCAATGCCTATGGAAAGCTCTCAAGCAGGACCTGAGCACAAGAGCCCGTTCTCCCCTCCTGTGGTTTCCCGTAGCTAGTATTCAGAATACTAACCAAGGAGGCAAAGCATAGCCATCATGGCTAGCCCTTTCCTCCATGAATTTGTGTAAGCCAGACATGTCCAACCGGTGGATTGCAAATGACAGGTAGATCCCCTGGTGCTCATGGTTGATCGCAGGATCCTTATCAATCGCTGTCTTAGAGAAACTTCGCAATGAATGTTTCTGCCCCCCCGCTCTGTTCCTCCGTTGCGTCTAGTGGGCGGAGTTTGGTGTTTCCTCATTGCGATCTGGAGCACGGTGATTGACTTTAGCGCTGGTCTTTCCAAAAAAAGCTCAAGACCTCTACTCCCCTCCCCACAAAAGCTCAACAACACTGTTCTTCCCCCCACCCCAAAAGCTCAACAATTCTGGTCACTCCTCAATGACAATGGGTAGATCACTGCCAGTTTTTTTTACACTGATTGCAGTCTCTTGGGAGCTGGACAGGCCTGGTCTAAGCCTCTTTTAAAAGTCAGCCAATTTGGTGACCCTCACAATCTCCTGTGGGAGCAAGTTCCAAACTTATACGCTGTGTGTGAAGAAGTATTTTCTTCTGTCTTGAATCTTCCAATAGGCAGCTTTGTTGGGTGTCTGCAAGTTCTAGTGCTATGAGGGAGGGAGAAAAAACTTTTCTATATCCACAATACACCAGACATTTTAAATGAACACCAAAAAACAGCAAATATTTAATTTTCCAGAAGCATTGTTTTCCCACAGAGTCCCTTTGTCTACAACCACATTTCAGAGAAGCAAACAAGAAAAGAATATTCCCCTCCTTTGTAAAGTGTACCTAATCCCAAAAATTGTTACATTCGTGGACAAGTTCACTGGTGACTTATAGCACCATGCGGTGTATGTTTACACAGAAGTAAGTCTCCTAGAGCCCAGTGACACTTGCCCTAAACTGAGCGTGCATAGGAATGGATCTTAGACTGCATAAATACCATACATTTAAAGCACCCCACCCCCCAAAGAATCCTGGGAACTGTAGCTGGTTAAGGATGCTGGGAATTGTAGCTCTATGAGGGGTAAACTACAGTTCCCAGGATTCCTTAGAAATAAATTTAACAGTGAATAATCTTAGACCTGTGTGATTGGGGATTATATAAATTTACTTTGTCTGATATACAGTATCTCATTTTCACATTTGAAGCTTAATTTCTAAAATTTACCAGGAGCCTCCCTTTAAACAGGTGGGCCAGTTATCAGTCCTCTGTCTGTTTTATCTGGTCTCTGCAACCCCTAAGCTATAATCCAAGTGTGGTAATTTTTAACTGGTTTGACTGGCAAGTCAAATGTTGCAAGGCATTCCAGCTTCACAAGAGAGCTAGTAAGCCATGGAGCAGGCATGTCCAAAGTCTGCTTTGGGGCCCTAATCTGGCCTGCCAGTCGCTTTAATCCGACCCCTGTGGCAGTTTATTTCCTGGGGTAAGATCTTTTAAAAAGCTCAACAACTTCAATCCAATAAAAAGCTCAACAACTTTGGTTGACCCTCACACATGTTCATTTCATCAAATCTGGCCCTCTTTGAAAAATGTTTGGTCACCCCTGCCATGGAGCAAAGGCGAGAGGGGAGATAGGGAGCTTGGCAGAATGGAAAGAGGAGCTGTGTTTCGGGGGACATGGGTTGAGGAAGTGGGTGTGATATGAATCCTTGCCTGAATGGAGGATAAAAAGAGATGTGTGAGTATGAAGAAACTGCCCCAGTGAGGAGGTGTTGCCCCCACAAGCAAGTGGGCAGGAGGCAGGGAGGCAGGCGCAGCACCCAGGTCCAAATCTGCCACCCCTCCCAGATTGCCGCTTGAGGCAGCTGCCTCAGAAAGGCTCATATTAGTGCCAGCTGTGTGGCTGGGGCTGATGGGAGTTGGAGTTCAATAACATACGAAGGGCCACAAGTTGTGCCAAATCCAGCCCTTGGGGAAGCAGAATGGCTGGGCCTTAAAAGTCTCCCTCACCATTCCAATTTTCCTGGAGAATTTGCACAACAAATTTTCACAGACAAAAACAGGACTGTTTCTCTAGGATTTCTATTCACGAGCCAAGGGTCACTGCAGAAGTTCAACCTGGCTGCTTCAGTGACTTCACAATACAGCACGAAGTCTCTACCACCTAAAAAAGAATCATCTTGACTTCTCTCACTCAAAATTTATTACGGGGCGCAATGAGTCAAATTCAATGTTAACGAAGACCCAAAAATAAAAGCCGCCGTCACACTTCTGGGAAGAGGAAGCCCTAATGAATAGGAAACACATTATTTGTTCCAGGACAATGAAGGGCAAAATTAGACTGAATGTCAAATGTGATTAAGTGTTTGCCTGGAGGCGCTTTTTTATGGCTGTTACTTCTGAAAGATGTTTTTTAAGTGTTGTTGAAATTACTGTGTGGGAGGGGATAGCCTCTCACCACTATTTCCTTTGAAAGGGCTCCATAAAGAATAACGTAAATGTCCCTTATCAACTTGCAGTACAGTACTTGGAAGGCTGGGAGCTGACTGTGGGATCCAAGGGACAGCCCCCCCCCCCCCGCACCTGCCTGAAGTGCTGTTGCCTGACTAGTATGTCCTTGAACTGTGTCTTAACCTGGAGACCTGACCCACACAGGGCCTCAGCCAATTAGATTTGAGAGTGATCAGGCAGAAACAAGTCACTTGCAAAAGAATATAAAAGTGATTAAATGCAGGATGGCAAACAGATGCAATGAGTAGATGCAACACAAGCGAAAGAAAGCTCGCACTCCTCCCTTAGTGGTTGCTACTCTCACGACTAGGAGCATGCAACATGTCTAAGAAAACTCCTGCCCTAGAGCGGTGTCTGCTACACCTTGGAAACCTGCATAATTACTAAGTGATGTGCACAATCTTTACACTTAATAAATCTACTTACTTTACAGAATTACTGCAAGTATTGCTCAGACAATGTATTCTAGGAAGTCTGCTGCAACCCATCACTTAAAACTTCTTCGGTGGTGGCTGTCGCCCTTTGGGTCTGGTGGGGCACAAAGCAAGGTCAGTGGTAGGTGGAGTCAAAGCTAATGCCAGGCAAAGCCAGAGCCCATGACAGGCAGCGCCAACTAAGGCAAGATTTGACCCACTCTCCACCCTGCTGAGTTCTAATAGGGGAACACGGAGACTAAAAGAGGAGGCAGCTGATGGTGAGGGTTATCCTCTGGACAGGTCATAAGTTGTAAGTCCGGCAGGCTTGGGGGAATCAAGACTAAGGTTGGTGGGACAGCACCTCCTTTTCCCTAATGGACCAGCCTCCACTGAATTCTTTTTAGACCAGGCTCTCCCAATCTGGTGCCTCCCAGATGTTTTCGACTACAGCTCCCATCAGCCCCAGCAAGCACTGGCTGGGGCTGATGGGAGTTGTAGTCAAAAAATCTCTGTGTTGGGGGGGTACTAGTTAAGACTCTGGACTTAATGGTCTTTCTGGGCCCCTCTTCAGCTGGTAAAGTGCATTATTTCACAATGTGGCAAGCCAGCCCTGCTGTATTTGGGGGGGGGGGGTCAGCCTCCTGCACATCCTGCTGTGTGGGGGCCTTGACCTCTGCCCCAAAGCCTAAGGGCACAACCGTTGCAATCCGGATCGGGGGCAGGAAATCTGTGGCCATCTCCAGCTGGTGTAGGACTTCCATTTCCCATTAGCCACAGCCAGCGTGGCCAATGGTCGCAGCTGGTCGGAGGAGGAATCCGACAACATCTAGACGGCCACAGGTTCACACCCCTCATCCCCACGCCAAGCACTTCTCTTTGCCTCTCGTTGAGTGGTCGCGGGCTGGCAGATGGGGTCCTGGCCCCCTTTCTCTTCCCTTTCCCGCAACCCTGCTCCTCCTCTCTGCCCCTCACTCATCCCCCGACAGCGTTTTGCTGGGGGAAACAGAGCCCACCCCCGGGGCGTGGTGAATGCCCCCCCCCCCGTGATCCCAGCTTCTTTTTTTGCAGCCTGGAGGGGGGAATGGGTGGAGTCGACGAGCCGGGTTTCCTGAGAGGAAGTGACCCAAGGCTGCTGGAATGCCAGCCTGGCCCCGCGGCGGGTGCTGCTGCTGCGCGCCTCTTTCTCTCTCCGCTGCGCCCCGCCTGCTCCTGAGAAGCCCCACCGGAGGCAGAGGCGGAGGGAGCGGTGGGCCGCGGCGTGGCCGAGACGATGCCGCACTTCACCGTCGTGCCGGTGGAGGACAAGCACCGGACGGACTACGACAACTTGGAAGGACTCAGCTGGGTGGATTACAGCGAGCCCGGCGACGGGGCGCGCCGCGCTTCCCACCAGCGCGATGCCTACGACACGGTCAGCTCCGACGGTGAGTGGAGGGAAAGTTGGGCCGACGGCTGCAAAGTTGGCTGGCGTGTTGTGGGTGTGTGCGTGGCGGCGGCGGCGGCCTCTCCCTCCCCTTCCCTCCAGTCGCCTTTCTCTCTCTCTAGACATCGCTTTTGTGTCCCGTTACTTCTGGTGGGAGGGAGCAGGTGGAGCTCGCGGAGAAAAGGCCCCTGAGCATGCGAAGAGTTCCAGAGCCGCTCTTCACCAAGGCTGAGGAGAGAGACGTTTCTCAGGGCGTGTGCAGAGTAACGGAGGGATGTCTCTGAGCATGTGGAGAGTGGTGGGAGCTTTGTGTTCTCAGCTCTTCAGCGACTGCCGGGAAGGGAACTGCAGTGTGGGGCTCTTCAGGTGTTTCTGGATTCCTGATAGGCATTGGCAGTCTAAAAACATCTGGAGGGGCCATACGTTCCTGATCCCTGCGGAGGAGAAAATGTGTGTCTCGTGAGTGTGTGCAGAATGGCAGTGAGATGCCTTTGCCTTGTAGCTAACTCCTAGGTCTAATCTGTGCCATTGTTGTTGTTTAGTCGTTTAGTCGTGTCCAACTCTTCGTGACCCCATGGACCAGAGCACACCAGGCACTCCTGTCTTCAATCTGTGCCATACAGACCCTTTTTCTTTTGACCACCCTGGACAATTGGGCATCATCGGCAAACTTGACCTCCCTCTCTGTTCACCCTTCATGCTAGGTTGTTTATGATCAAGTTAAGAAGGCTATTATTTTTATTATTAGACTTTTAGACCACTCTTCATCCTACAATCTCAGAGCATTGTAGAAACAACAGAAGACAAATGACAAAGGAGCATGTTCAGAGAGGGTCAGTAAGGATGGCGAGTGGCCTGGAAAGCAGGTCCTATGAGGAAGGATTGGAAAAGCTGGGTATGTTCAGCCTAGCTCAGAGAAGGTCTAGAGCAGGGTTTCCCAAACTTGGGTCTCCAGCTGTTTTTGAACTGCAGTTCCCATCATCCCTGACCACTGGTCTTGCTAGCTAGGGATGATGGGAGTTGTAGTCCAAAAACAGCTGGAGACCCAAGTTTGGGAAACACTGGGCTAGAGGAAGGCATGATAGCTGTCCTTGAATATCTGAAGGGTTGTTCAGCATATGCAGGAACAGGCTGGTTCCCTGTAGCTCCAGGATGCTGCACTAGATGGACTTTAGACCTGATGCGGCAGGGCTTCTTGTAATGCTCTTATCTGTTGTGGTTAATAGATATCTGCTGGTAGACATATGCTTGGCAGAAGGCAGGAAAGTGACAGGATGAAAAAGCCAACTAAATATTTGTACCTTCCAAGAGAGGAGGAGTTTTAGCTCACACATCTTAACACTGAGCCTTGTGTGACAAGTCACCTCCCACTTCCACACACCTGTGTCAAAGCAGGTTTGGCCCTCCAGATGTTGTTGGACTCCACCTGGCCATATAAAATCATGCTTTGGGTGGACCTGGTCCTATAAATATTGAAGTAGATAAAATGTGCCTATTATATCTGTATCCTGCTCTTCTCCTCTGCCCTATCCAGGATGCCCAGAGTGGTGTTCTCTTGCAACACTGAGGTAGGCATAGTGACACACTGTAGGGGAGGCCAGGCCACTTGGCAGCTTTCTAGACAACCAGGGATTTGAACTCTGGTTTCTCATTTCCAGTGTAGTTTAACAACCAGTCACTCTTCCCAGGGAACTCTGAGGGGATTGTAGCTCTATGGGGGGAACAGGAGTCTCCTAACAGTTCTCAGCATCCTTAACAAACTACAGTTCCCTGGATTCTATGGGGGAAGCCATGACTGTTTATAGTGCTATGATGCTGGTCTAAATGCAAAGGGCAGATGTGGCCTTATTTCCAGACCAAACAGAATCTGGCATCTCTTTCTTGAAATGAAGCACTGATCTGATGGGCTATGCAGTTCCTTTCTGTCTGCTCTTCTTTACTATACAGTTCCGTTAATCTGTAATGTTCCACAAAGTTTCACTCCTTAAAATGAAGAACAGCTGGGATGTGTACAAATATGAGAAATGAAAGCTTCAATCCTAAAAACACCAGAGAGTCAGCCTAGTTGAACACTCAGTGGGACTTACATTTTGTGGAAATGCTTCCCAGGTTAAAAAAAAAGAAGCCAGGGGAACTGCTAACTATTTTGGAGACTCCTAAATCTAAAAAGGCCCTGTGTATACCAGAGGGGGTTTACTTCTAAAGTTCCTCCCCACCCTCCCATTCTTCTGATTCTGCCTTCTCCATGGAAATAGCCAAAAGGCTCAAAGTTCTTTCACCCACCCTGCCACTTCAATTCACATTTTCATGAATAGGGAGCCTGTTGATGTTGGAGTGGAAAAGCCACATTAGTCATAAGGCCTCAGCCCTTTTTTTCAGATGCAGACGGTGGCTTAGCCTTAGGAAATGATCTCAGGAACTCTTCCCTAATAGGGTGGCACTGTCTTATTACAGGGAAATGCAATGGAATGGTTACAGCTGTCTTCTCCACCCTGATGTCCTCCGAGTCCATTGGCCATGCTGGCTAGAGCTGATGAGAGTTGTAGTCCAAAGCATTCAGAGGACCGCAAGGGTGGTGAAGGTTGGTTTTATATGACCAGTGTTACTATCTTAATCATTGGGAGTCAGAAAGAAATACTTTCTTGTTTCAGACACCTGTTTAAAATGGTGATTTTTGGTATGCATTGATTTAAAT
Source organism: Podarcis pityusensis (assembly GCF_964106645.2). Classification (NCBI taxonomy): domain Eukaryota; kingdom Metazoa; phylum Chordata; class Lepidosauria; order Squamata; family Lacertidae; genus Podarcis; species Podarcis pityusensis. Next base: position 40,197,839 of record NC_138033.1, read on the forward strand.
GTCATGCAGCTCCAGGGAGTCTTCATGAGGTGGATCTTCTGCAACCAAACCAATCATGGTTCAGAGTAGGGTTCAGGAGTGGAGCTGCTTTGATTGATTTAATTGGCTAATGATATTCACCTAAAGTCGGGTGTGAGAGAGCTCAGTCCTCTAGGCTGCTCAGCTGCATTTGATGCTGTAAATCAGGCTTGCAGGATCTATGTTGTAGTCTTTTACTAGGACACCAGGGGCCACCAATCAGAACCAGGTGCAAAATGAGTCCAGTTAGTGCACTTGGGGCCATGCAGTGGAGTGACCTGCATTTAGAGCAGCGGTGTCTAATGGGCAAGATGAGCGTAAGAACTTAATCTTGTAACCTTTGATTTGGGTAGCCTTTTTTACTGGGTGTTAACAGGGGTTAGAATGTTGGGATAAGGATTTGGGTTCAGATTTTCCCACATGGCCATGAAGTTTGTTGTGTGAGCATTGGTCTGCAAAACACTCACAGCCTAATCTACTTCAACATTTTTTTTTTACTTAGGTTTTATTGCGCAACATATATTGTAAATCTGTTTGAGACTTTTTAGTATAAAGTAATATCCAAGTCTAATACTATTGCAAATTGTTTTAGGACATTATTATAATTGTGGGAACCAATTTATCAGTTCAGTAAACCAAACTCAGGGTTGTGGTCAGCTAAGTCCTACTCAGAGTTGTAGACCCAGTAAAATTAATCAACCCAAGTTAGTTGTTTCCAACTTTTCTGGATCTATTCTGAGCAGAACTATTGTTGAGTACCTAAGTAACCAGTCAGTCAGTCAGTCAGTCAAGGTGGAGCTATAAGGAGAACCATGCACGCTGCCTTAGGAAGATAGGAAGTTGCCTTACACTGATTGAGACCATTGGTCCATCTAGCTCCATATTGTCTACACTAATTGGCAGTGGCTCCCCAGAGTTTCAGACAGGAGCTTCTCCCAGCTCTGCCTGGAGATGCTGGGGATTGAGCCTCCAACCTTCTGAACTGTGGTCCTTCCTACAGTCTTAAGCTCCTTGGAAGAATAAGTGCAATAATTTATTTTTAAAGAAATGTTTGGGGTTATATCTAAAGGTTGTCCTTAAGGTTCAATTTATGCAAGACTCTCTGCCACTGGTCTTCTGGCAGTCTTAGCTCAACTCAGCTGGTTTCTTATTTAGCTTGGTGCCGTCAGACATTTGGTTTGGATGCAGATCAGCAGAACATAAGTGTGCCCATTTGCTGAAGCTTGGGCGGTGGTAGCCTTTTCAACAATTACTTGGTAAACTGCAAAGTTGGAACCATTTAGTCGAAGGCTGCTCACTACAGGCCTAGTGAGCGGCTATTTTAATGGGTGGAGGAAACATCAGGGAACTGCTTCAGCTTGTTTTTAAAAGTCAGGCTGTCCAGGATTTTTTTAAAAGCAACAATGACAGATCATGTTTTAAAAGCACTTGTGTGAAATTCTGAGGCTGCAGAAGGGTTGGCAGTTCTAAAAATATATATTTAGTTATTTGTTATTTTTATTTTTCCTGTGCTCAAGATTTCAGCCTGTGATGCTGCAAGTTCCTGTTCAGATTTATATGAACATTTGACTTACACAACTTCAGAGTATTTGCTTCATCTGGCCCATGACTTTTCTGCTATTTAGCCTATTTAGCAACGGATCTCCAATGAAAGGGCTGTGACGCAGTGGTGGAGCATCTGTTTTGACTGCAGCAGGCCTCAGGTTCAATCCCCAGCATCTCATAAGAACATAAAAAAGCCTGCTGGATCAGGCCAGTGGTCCATCTAGTCCAGCATCCTGCTCTCACAGGGGCCAACCAGATGCCTGTGGGATGCATGCAATCAGGACCTGAGAGCAAGAGCATTCTCCTCCTCTGGCGGTTTCCAGCAGAGCCATTCCCCATCAGTGTAAATGGTACTGAGCTAGATGGACCAATGATCTGATCCAGCATGTGGTTGATTCCTATGTTCTTCGGTCTCGATCAAAGTTGTTTTTGCATAATAAACTGTTCCACTCTTCAGCCCCTGCAACCTATAATAGTGTTGTGAGATCATGAACGATCCATGGGGAATTGGATCTTCAGCAGTAGTCTTATGTCGGTTTCACCCTCCTCTGCCGAGTCTGGTTGCTGCTGTGGAGCAGTCTACTTCCTGCCTTCACCCTCTCTGCCCACACCTGGTACATTTGCCTTAAACACTGGGGTGAAAAAAGCCATTCAGGTGTTCATAGAATCAAAGAATTGTAGAGTTGGAAGGGAAACCCAAGGGTCATCTTGTCCAACCCCTGTTATGGCATCCTTAACAGATGGCCATCTAACTTTTGCTTAAAAACCTCCAGTGAAGGAGAGTCCACAACATCCTGATGGAGTCCAGTTATTCATTTGTTTGAATAATAATATGGATTTTGCATTTTAAGAAAGTGGGGACTCTGGTGCTAAAGAGAGTGGCTTGGATCTGATGGAGCCCTTCAGCAAACAGAAATGGAAGGACACAGAGCATTTTGAATTATTCCTTCTGTGCCACCACTGGGTGCTGATTTGAAGGGTTCGCCCAGTCCTTTGGAGCAGAGAAGTGGGAGTCAAGGGCTCCTTGTTCCCTGAATGGAACTCTGAAACTACCCCATTGACTTAAATGCTGGGGGGGGGGGTGTTGTAGATAATATAACTGTTTAACCAAGTGCTTTCTCTTTTGTTGACATAAACTTGTGATTCTCTGTTCTTTAAAGTTTAAACTCTCTAATCTCCGGCTGCTGTTTGCTTTTCCTCTTGTGGTCATTTGTGCACTTAGTCCTGCAGAGGTAGAGGGCTTTAAAATACCTAGATTAGACAGAGAGCAGGAATGAGATATAAAACCACTGCGTAAATAACTTGGGGTGTGATCTTGTCATGGTGTTCAGCAGGTCAGATATGGAAGTTTGGCAGATCTGCAAACTCTCAATTCATTTCATTGGCATATTTGCCAGTGATGGCCACGCCAGGCAATCACACCCCATTCATGCCTTGTAGGACTCTTCGCCTTTCGCCATTGTTTATGCACAATGGGTTATTATTTCATAATTTATTTCAGTTGCAGAATTTCCTTGTTGCAGAATTCCAAAAGCAAGCCAAGACCTAGGTTGCTGTTGGAGCTTCTAGTATCCTGTACCAAGGACTGTATCCAGATAAGTTCCACTTAAAGCAGACCCACTGATTTCATTAGTTTCAGTGGGTCCTACTCTGAGTAGAACTAACATTGGGTACAACCCCAGATTTTCATTTTTTTCTTCAGAGTAGGACCTGGGATACCAGGGTTCAGATCCCTACTCAGCCATGAAGCTTACTGGGTGGCTCTGGGCCAGTCACTGCCTCTCAGTCTAACCTACCTCACAGGGTTGTTGTGAGGATAAACTGGAGAGGGAGGGAACCATGTGCGGCCACCTTCAGCTCCTTGGAGTAAATGTGGGATAGAAATGTAATAAAGCAGCCCATTGCTGCAGAGGCCATGGGGCAACGGAAGGAGTATAGGTAAGCTTGGCTGTAGGGTCCCCTGCAACTAGAGTGACCCGGTGTCACTGAAATATTTGCATGTACGTATGTGCCATGTCATTGTTGTCACATATGTACAGCACTAGTTGGGTGCACATAAGTTCCTGATGCTATGAACAATATTTTTGACCAGCGAGAAGGCAAAACAGGCCTAAATGTATGTCAGGCACATCCATGGATGTTCTCCAGTAGTAGATTCAGCGGCAAACTAAAAGTGTGGGGGGGGGCACTTCATTTTCAGTCCCTGTCCTTCCCCCGAAAGGAGTTTACTGGAAAACCTTGGGCCAGCCATTGCCTTCTTCCTTTATTCTACCTCAAAGGCTTGTTGTGATGATAAAATGGGAAGAATCTCATATTTGTTAACCTGAGGTCTTTGAAGATATTTTGGAATGCAGAAATGTGATAAACAAAATTATAAACAATACCAGATGAGAGGGTAATAGTGTGAGTTTGAGTGAGAGGGTAAGCACATAATAATAATAATAATAATAATAGGAAGAAGAAAAAGCTATTTTCTCTATAGGAATTAATTATTGTGTTTATACCCTACCTTTCCTCCAAGAAGCTCAAAGTGGTGTTCATTAGAGTTCTCTTCCTCCCCCATTTTATCCTCACAACAACAACCATGTAAGAAAGGTTAGGCTGCGAGATGGCAACTGGCCCAGGGTCACTAGGGATTTGAGCCCCTGTCTCCCAGGCCTAGTTCAACACCCCCTAACCAATGATACTTACTGCCTCTTACTCACCTTTTGCTATAATAAGGTCTCAGGGTAAGTTGCAATGAAATAATAATACAATACTAAGACAATATTAAGACAATTGCAATGGTTATGTGTCCAAAGAAAAATCGCTGCTATGGGGAGGGAGGGAGCATAGCTCAGTGATAGATCATATAGTTTGCCCCTGGAATCTTCAGTTAAAGGGGTCTTAGGTAGTCAGGAAGACCCTTTTGTGCCAGATGAGCTGGAAAGCAGCTGCCAATCAGCTTAAAGAACACTGCACTAGATGCACAAATCATCTGCTCTGGTGTAAGGCAGCTTCCTATTTCTCTCTGACCCAATCAGGTTTGAGGGTGCTATGGCTGAGCCTAGAGGGTTCCAAAGAGTTCTGTGGTAGTTGTGGAGTGTGAATCGGCTGCTGTTGGTTGGTTAGGTGGTTAGGAAGGCCCAACAGAGACTCCATTTCCTCAGGGTCTTGCAAAAGAACAACGTCAAAAAAAAATTGATGATCTCCTTCTACCGGGCCACAATAGAAAGTGTCCTTTCATACTGTATAACAGTGTGGTACGCTGGTTTGACAGCCACGGACAGGAAGTCCCTACAGAGGGTGGCGAATACAGCACATGACATCATGGGCTGTCCTCAAAGTTTACTAGATGACATTGCGGGAGTCCGCTGCCTCAGGAGAGCGAGGAAAATTCTTAGGGACGACTCACACCCTGACCAGCACTTCTTTAATCTCCTACCTTCGGGCAGGAGATACAGAAGTATAGTCAGCCGCACCAACAGGTTAAAGAACAGGTTTTTATCCATCGGCTGTTGGGCTGCTGAATGGGAAAAAATAGTGGTGTAATTGACTTCTGACAAGCACACAGAGCGCGAACAAGACTGAGTGTATGGGGGGGGGGCTCGTTTAATTTCACTGCACACAGGTGGTGTAGTGACAATAAAGGTTTATTTATTATTATTATTATTATTATTATTATTATTATTTGTTGGCAGAAATTCAGGAGATCATATGAGATACTAAATCTTCGGGTGACTGCTTTAATAAGATTAATGTCAAAAGCTTTCTCCCTGTTGCTGCATGGAAGCCTCTGAAGACAGATGAGGCTTTGTCTCAGCTTGCTACACCTTCAAAGACCCAACTTCTCTGCGTGCGTCAACATTTAACTTTTCTTCTTTCTCCCCCCTGGAGCAATTTATTTCCCTGGTTTGCACCAGTGTGCCTTGTGTTTCTTTGCTCTTTTAAAAATTATTTTCCTCCTGATCTGGGTTGTCAACTATGATGTCTCCCGCCCCTTTGGAGTCTGAAGCAATACAGTCCTTATGCACACTTACCTGTGCATAGGGAGCTGCCATTTTTTGACTGGTTTTGGTAACCAAGTTAAACTTGTGGTTGCCAGGACCTTGGTTCCCCCTGTTGTCACTGGCTTTTTTCTTATACCTCCATGAGAGATCAGGAACAATCTCCTTTCCACCCCAGGTTTCAGTTTGGGGAGGGTGATGGGGAAGGGCCACAGCTTAGTGCTAGAGCATCTGTTTTGCAATCAGAAGTTCCAGGTTCAATCACTGACATCTCTGAGTAGAACTGGGGAGAGACTCCTGTCTAAAACCAATGTCAATCTGTGCAGACAAAACTGATGGTTTAACTCGATATAAGACAGTTTCCTGTGTTCTGGGCTGACTGCTGCACAGCTAGGGTAAGTAAACATTCATAAGGTTGCATTATAAAATGATTAGTTCTCCTCCAGAAAGACAACCAGTGTCATTTTTGTATTTTGCCATCTCAAGTGTGACAAAGCTGCATTTCATGTCCTGCAGAAAGTTGTTTATCTTCCAGTGACTTTTGTTTGTTGATCTGAAACCGCTAATAAGGCAGGCTGTCACTGACCTAGTTTGGGAGTGTGCCACTGTTGACTTTACTGTCTGATTGCCAGGTGCATAAATTCTTTTAGTTTGCAGACATGGCAGCATTAATGTAATCAGATGTAAACCCTCCAAGGTACTGGAGGCTGGCTTTTCCAGTCCAGCAATCAAATGGGTTCTTCTTATATCAATGTCTTTCAATTTAAAAAAAATAATAATCTTATGAACTATGGGTTAGGAATCATGTGAGGAACCATTTTTAACTTTTTAAACATGATGTGTGTAACTTGCTTGGTCACACTTGTTTTGGAAGTAGAGGTTTTAAATACACAGAGCTGAAATGCATCAGAGCTTTGGGAAACTCATCTGGAGGTTGGTTATACTGCGGTGGCTAGCTTGAGGCTGATAATGCCTTTTGCTTGCCTGGTTGGAGAAGGGTGTGTACGTTTGTGTAGAAACTAGCATATTACATTTCTTCCGCCTCATTTCACCACTGTTACGTGCCCCCCAGAAGGCTGCCCACAAGGCAGCCTTCCCTTGGGCAGAAAAGTGTTCTCCACCCCTTCTCTGCACACAGGTTCATGGTATGTACAGATCAATGTCTGGTAGGGTGGGGCCATGCCTGCTGGCCCAGCCTCTGACCTCCTTGTGGCCTGCCTGCCCAGAGCCTAGCAGTAGAGATTGAAAGTTGCTAAGAAAACTGAAAATGGCTGTCCCATCTGGAAATACTCTTGCTCTGGACCCTGGGGTAGGCAGATGAAAGGGAAAGAGGCATATGGTGGGGCTGGATTTCATTGACAGCTTGAAGGGTGCAAACTGATGAGGAAGCTCCCTCATCTTCTGACCTAGCTCTTCTGCCATCTACAGACAGATGTGTGTGGGCAGGCTGTAGCTAACGGATGTTGCGTGTAACATTCTTGGGCTGCTACTGATTCCAAGTTGCATTAGATTATTAGGAACGTAGAAATCTGCCTAATACCGAGTCAGGCCATTGGGCCATATAGCTTTGTGGTATCTTCACTAGCTTTGTGGCAGCAGTTATCCAAGGTTTTGGGAAGAAGTCTTTCTCTGCCCTACCTGGAGATGCCTGGTGTTTGAACAGAAAAACGCATTCTAAAGTAATAATAATAATAAATGTTTATTTTGCATTAAATATAATTAAGTTAAAAATATATATTGATCAATTAATTTGGACATTTTCTTAGCTAGGTCAAAATGTTTTTTTCTCATTTGAACTAACAAATTAATTGACCAGTCATTGCTAGAGCTGCAAAGGCTGGGGGGGGGGGTGGCAGGAGGAATTGCCTATTCCTCCTGCCACTCCTCCCCTAGCCTCCACATCTCTATGCAGCCCTAGTTATTAGTAAAGATTATAATACTATTACTTTGCATTTATAAAGCACTTTCTAATCTTCAAAGTGCTTCATGTTCATCTCCGTAACCCTTTCAACAGCCTTGTGAGGCCTGAGGCAAAGCTGATCCCCCACCCCCCACCTAATTCTCTGAGGCAAGGAAGATCTGGAAAATAGGACTCTAGAAACTAGCCTATTACGTTTGTTCTGGGGGAGGAGGTGGTGGCAAAGTTTTGAAGATCCTGCCTGTCACATCCAAGGGGAGGTGTCATCTTAATTTTCTAATGTCTTCCAACTCAGTCAGGTAAATGAGCAGTCGTAATTATATCTGGACTTTTCAAGTGTATTGGAAGACTTGGAGAAAGGACTTGTGTGATGAGCAAACAGTATTATAAACAGCCTTCCAGGATGTTGTAATTTGCAGCTGGAAGATTGCCTGCTAATGCAGTTGCCTTGTGCTAAGTCTGACCATTGGTTCATATAACTCAGTATTGTTTACACTGACTGGCAGCTGCTCTCCAGGGTTTCAGGCAGGGGACATTCTAGCACCATCTGGAGAAGCTGTGGGTTGAACCTGGGACTTCCTGTGTGCAAAGAAGATGCTCTGCCATTGAGCTACAGCTGTTCCTTGACCATTTTACTGTGTACTGTTCTGGTTGCCTCACCTCAAAAAGGATATTGTAAAGTTGAAAAAGGTTCAGAAAAAGGCAACCAAAATGATGAAGGGGATGGAAGTGACTCCCCTAGGAAGAAACGTTGCAGCATAAGAGGTGACCTCATAGAAGTTTATAAAATTATGTGGATAGAGAACATCTTTTCTTTCTCGCCTAACAGTTAGAACTCATGGACACCCAGTGAAGCTGAATGTTGGAAGATAAAACCAAAGCATTTCTTAGAAAGTGCATAGCTAAACTTTGGAACTTCCTGCCACAGGAGACAGTGATGGTCACCAACCTAGATGGCTTTAAAAGAGGATTAGACCAATTCATGGAGGAGGCTATTGATGACTGCTAGCCATGATGGCCATGCTCTGCCTCTACAGTTGGAGGCAGCAATGCTTCTGAATAACAGTTGCAGGAAGCCACGGGAAAAGGTAGTGCTTTTGTGTTCAGATTCTGCTTGTGGATTTCCCACAGGCATTTGTTTGGCCACTGAGAACAGGATGCTGGACTAGATGGGTCATTGGCCTGGTCCAGAAAGCTCTTAAGTCCTTATATACATCCCTGCAGCTTTTCTCACCAGCTATGGAAAATAAATAGGAACTGTACTCTTGGGGAGCGGGTAGATTCTGAGAAGAAAAATAGAACGAAGAGTTCCTCACATTTATTATTATTATTATTATTATTATTATTATTAATTATTTATTATTCTTATTTATTTATACCCCGCCCATCTGGCTGGTTTCCCCAGCCACTCTGGCTTTGCCATCTCCGATGGATGCTTTTCTGTTTTGTTTTTCCTGTGTCTGGAGGGTGCTCAGTGAAACCACTTTTGTTGGGGAATGTGGTCCTAAAGAGCCATCTACTGTAGTGTGTTCATTGACAAAGTGAAATGTGAACTCTGGGCCTCCTGGTTCACAGCTTGGTTGGTACCCTTGCCTCTCAGCAGCAGTGGCCACTCTTCTACCCTCTGCTGCAAAAAAAAAAAAAGGGAAAAAAGCTACCTGATTACCCTTTAATGAACAGCTTAAACCTGGCTTGTTTGCAGCAGTGAAGCCCCCTGCTAAGTGGAGATTAAGGCCGTTTCCTGATCTCTTGGCCAGCAAAGAAGTCTACCAAAAAAACATACAACCCCTTTGCACTCATTATTTCCTTTTATAAGCAAATGTCACAGAATGGGCGACACTCAGCACAACAGCAGCATAAGAGCTGGTACTGGTAAGTGGTTTCCAAGTTTTGTGTATGTTGGTGGGACTTCTGTGCTTGGAATAAAAAATCTTAAGTGTTTTTACTTGTTGATAATGTTCTCCACCTTAACAGGATAGATTTATTTGCAAGCTGGCAAACCAAGCATTCTGGGTTTTTTTGTAAAGTCTTAAAAGGGGAAAGGCTTGGGGCTCAGTGGTAGAGCACCAGCTCTGCGTACAGAAAGCCCCAGGTTCAATCCCTGGGAAAACCCCTGCCTGGGACCCTGGAGAGCTGCTGCCAGTCAGTGGAGGCGGCACTGAGCTAGATGGATCAATGGCCTGTCTCTGTATAAAGCAGCTTTCTATGTTCCTGTTCAGGGTGTTTGTTCTGTTTATATGTTGGCATGGGCTAGTCATAGTCTTCTACCTGTCAGTTGGGACCCACAGGTGGGTCCTGAGGCCACACCAGGTGGGTTGCAACAAAACTGCCACCACCATGTTGTAATCCAGCTCAGTATGACTGGACCAAACATGAGTGAAATCCTTAATTCTGTTCTAGGAAAATGTGCAGAAATCGAAATTTAAAGCTAGTACTCTGGATAGAAGTTCTCAGCAAAGAAATGGGTTCTGAACACAAAACTGTTGTTACACGTAAAAGTGATCACAAGTGCTTCAGCATGAAGTTCTGAAGTTTTTGAGAAATAAATCGCTGGCATAGGCTTTTTTTATTTGACAACTCATAAATGTGGCTTTTTAAGATTGGCATACCTTATAGATGTGTTCAGTTGCTTTAATGAAAAACCTCAATGCCAGGAAGAAATTTTACAATTTTTGACTGTTAAGATATTGGAGGCATTTAAAAAATGCTGAAACTGATTGAGAGGTTAGTAAGAAAATTCCATTGACATAGTTCCAACTGTTGCACAATTTTTTTAATTATTATTATTTTATAAAGGTCAAACAATAAAAATTGCTTATAGCAAAGGAGTTGTTATGCAATGTGCAAAACAGTAAATTATAAGTTTTGGTTCCTATTTCCACCCAAAATTCTGAGGGTATATAGTGGATACAGTCACTATATGCTGTACACAGTCTCTAGAATTAAGATATGAGTTCCAGAAACAATTCATTGAGCTCTAATGTGACGCAAGTACACTTTCAGTAACTAATATCACTAAAGTGTAGGATTTTGGTTAGTAAATGATACCCAGAATTGGCAACTGATGCTGTCATCTGCTTCCTGCTATTTGGTAACCATGGTAACCCTAATCATCATCATCATCATCATCATCATCATCTAGGAGAAACATGCCCAGGTGTCAGACTGAAACTGTGAGTCTGTCAGTCGCTTCTTGGCTTTTCAGCTAAGATCAAATGTCAGCATCACTGGCTTTCATTTAGTACTAATGCTAAAGCAAAGCTAAGAATAGTGCTTTGTGAGTTGCCATTTTAGAATGAATAGTAATGCATTGCTAGCACTGTTTATAAATCAGGAGTGAAAAAGTACAGTTGGGTCCCATTTTGCAGATTGGGAATCAGAGGTGAGTCTCAAGTCTAGAGCCGTTTAAGACCACTGGGCTAGATGATGAAATGTTCTGGTTTCTGTTGTGTGTGTTCTTATTCTTTGCATGCAGGATGCTTTGTAGGTTGTTGTTGTATTTAAAGGATTTGATTGGGATTGAGGACCTCTAGCCTGCTAGCCTAATTATGTCATATAATTTTCTTTCTTTTTTTTAGTGTGGGATGTCGTATGGGGAATTTGTGTAGTTGGAAAATCTGCTTTTAAAACACCCCAACCGTTTAGTCCAGAGTCTTACAATTACCTAATTCCATACACATGAGCAAAGGAGTCCGAGGTACTCATGTAGGGATTTTTCAAACTTCTGCAGTTACTTCTGCAGATACTTCTGCAGTTTTCAAACGCCCTTCATGCATAGGTTTTATGTGTCTCCTTTTGTCTCCACAAGTAGGCTGGTTCAGGAGTCAATCCTGGAGTTCTCAGTAGTCATGGGGGATTTGAGGGATGTGGCCACCTGCAGTGATATTTCAGGTCCTTCCCTTGATTTATCAGTTTGGACCACCTTCTGGTTAGAGAGGCCCATGCATTCTGCCCCATTCAGTACACTATGAATTTCCATGCCTCAGTCATCATCAGCTCCCCCATTGCTAGCCATATAAACTGGTGAGACCTTTGTAGAAATTTCTGTCCAAGAGGCATAGCTGCTGAAGGAGAAAACTACAATGAGGCTTAGTTTCTCGCAGTGGCCTAAGGCCATTGTGTTTCATGCACATGGAAACCGCCCAATGTAAGTGTTTTCAGGACAAAATGAATGCTCACGGCTGTACTTCTCACATGGCAGGGGATTTAGCTTGCTGCAGGAAACAAGGCCTATGTGATGTGAGGTGTCGTGTGTCTGTCTGTCTGTCTATACATCTGGATGCAAGTCTTGTGTGATCAAAGCCTCACCTCATATTCACATTTCGAAAACAAGGAGTTTGTTTTGCTGAGCTGTGTTAATTCTCCAAGAGGGCTAACTTGTTGAGGCTTGTTGTTGCATAGTTTAAATTGCTGAAATAGGAGCCCAAGAATGTGTTGTGTTAAAGAGAGAGAGAGGCTCCAGCATGTTAATTGCAGTTGCCCTACCCAACATTTGCAAAACTCCTGTTGCTTCTTGGGGAAAATGAGGAGATTGAGTGATGTTTTGGCTAGAGTGGTCCATGCTTCTCCTATAGGTGGGGCTCACAGCAGGCATGCAGTGCCTGTCCCCCTGCCCCCTGCAAAGGCACATTTGTGTTGCATGATGAAACATTGCAGAACCAGCTTCAACATGCTGGCATCACTGAAACCTGGTGGGATAAGTCCCACGATTGGAATGTAATAATGGAGGGATACAATCTATTTCAGAGAAACAGACCAGACAAGAAAGGAGGAGGAGTGGCGTTATATGTCTGGGATGTGTATACCTGTGAAGAGATCCAAGATTTAGAACCTCAAAGCCAAAGTGAGAGCATTTGGGTCAAAATTAAGGGAGAGAAGAATAACAGTGACCTCATTGTGGGAGTTTACTATAGATCCCCAAGCCAAACGGAGGACATAGATGATGCCTTCCTGGAACAGATGGCCAAGCATGCAAAAGGAAGGGAGATAGTAGTAATGGGGGACTTCAATTACCCGGATATTTGTTGGATGTCAAACTCAGCCAAGAGCATAAGGTCAAACAGATTCCTCACTGGCCTTGCAGACAACTTCATTGTCCAGAAAGTGGGAGAAGCAACAAGAGGAACAGCCATTTTAGATCTGGTCCTAACCAATGTTGATGACCTGGTTAGTGGGGTAGAAGTGGAAGGATCATTAGGCGCGAGTGATCATGCTCTTCTGAAGTTTACTATACAGCGGAAAGGAGCAGCCAAGCATACTAGGACTCAATTTCTTGACTTTAAGAAAGCCAACTTCATAAAACTTAGGGAAGTGCTGGGTGAGATCCCATGGACAGTAATACTACAAGGAAAGGGAGTTCATGATGGCTGGGAGTTTGTTAAGAGGGAGATAGTAAAAGCACAACTTCAGGCAATACCAATGAGACGGAAACATGGAAGGTGCCTAAAGAAGCCAGGGTGGCTATCTAAAGAACTTTTAACTGAGTTAAGATTTAAAAAAGATGTGTACAAAAAATGGAAAAGGGGGGAAACCACCAAAGAGGAATTCAAACAAATAGCCAGCACGTGTAGACACAAAGTCAGAAAAGCTGAAGCACAGAATGAACTCAGGCTTGCTAGAGAGGTTAAAAGCAACAAAAAAGGCTTTTATGGGTATGTTCGTAGCAAAAGGAAGAACAAAGAAACAGTGGGGTCACTCAGAGGAGAAGATGGTGAAATGCAAACAGGGGACACAGAAAGGGCTGAACTCCTCAATGCCTTCTTTGCCTCAGTCTTCTCCGATAAAGAAAACAATGTCCGACCTGAAGAATTTGGAGCAAATGATTCAGCAGAGGAAACACAGCCCAGAATAACTAAGGAGATAGTACAAGAATACTTGGCTAGTCTAGATGTATTAAAGTCTCCAGGGCCAGATGAACTGCACCCAAGAGTATTAAAAGAACTGGCAGATGTGATCTCAGAACCACTGGCAGTCATCTTTGAGAATTCCTGGAGAACAGGCGAAGTCCCGGAGGAGGGCAAATGTCCCTATTTTCAAAAAGGGGAAAAGAGAGGACCCAAATAATTACCACCCAGTCAGTCTGACATCAATACCAGGGAAGATTCTGGAGCAGATCGTTAAGCAAACAGTCTGTGAGCACCTAGAAAGGAATGCTGTGATCACCAATAGTCAGCATGGATTTCTGAAAAATAAGTCATGTCAGACTAACCTGATCTCGTTTTTTGACAGAATTACAAGCCTGGTAGATGAAGGGAACGCAGTGGATGTAGCCTACCTTGATTTCAGCAAGGCATTTGACAAGGTGCCCCATGATATTCTTGTAAAGAAGCTGGTAAAATGTGGTCTTGACTATGCTACCACTCAGTGGATTTGTAACTGGCTGACTGACCGAACCCAAAGGGTGCTCATCAATGGTTCCTCCTCATCCTGGAGAAGAGTGACTAGTGGGGTGCCACAGGGTTCTGTCTTGGGCCCGGTCTTATTCAACATCTTTATCAACGACTTGGATGATGGACTCAAGGGCATCCTGGTCAAATTTGCAGATGACACCAAACTGGGAGGGGTGGCTAACACCCCAGAGGACAGGATCACACTTCAAAACGACCTTGACGGATTAGAGAACTGGGCCAAAACAAACAAGATGAATTTTAACAGGGAGAAATGTAAAGTATTGCACTTGGGGGGGAAAAATGAGAGGCACAAATACAAGATGGGTGACACCTGGCTTGAGAGCAGTACATGTGAAAAGGATCTAGGAGTCTTGGTTGACCACAAACTTGACATGAGCCAACAGTGTGATGCGGCAGCTAAAAAAGCCAATGCAATTCTGGGCTGCATCAATAGGAGTATAGCATCTAGATCAAGGGAAGTAATAGTGCCACTGTATTCTGCTCTGGTCAGACCTCAGCTGGAGTACTGTGTCCAGTTCTGGGCACCACAGTTCAAGAAGGACACTGACAAACTGGACCGTGTCCGGAGGAGGGCAACCAAAATGGTCAAAGGCCTGGAAACGATGCCTTATGAGGAACGGCTAAGGGAGCTGGGCATGTTTAGCCTGGAGAAGAGGAGGTTAAGGGGTGATATGATAGCCATGTTCAAATATATAAAAGGATGTCACATGGAGGGAGAAAGGTTGTTTTCTGCTGCTCCAGAGAAGCGGACACGGAGCAATGGATCCAAACTACAAGAAAGAAGATTCCACCTAAACATTAGGAAGAACTTCCTGACAGTAAGAGCTGTTTGACAGTGGAATTTGCTGCCAAGGAGTGTGGTGGAGTCTCCTTCTTTGGAGGTCTTTAAGCAGAGGCTTGACAGCCATATGTCAGGAGTGCTCTGATGGTGTTTCCTGCTTGGCAGGGGGTTGGACTCGATGGCCCTTGTGGTCTCTTCCAACTCTATGATTCGATGATTCTATGCTTGTCTATCATTTGATTTCTTTGCCACAAGCACTGAATGTGTGAACCGTCTTCATCAAAAAGTATTGTGTATTGATATGGTACTGATGCAAAAATTATGTCTGTGGTGTTGGAACTGTGATGGCTGGTTTGTGCATTCAAGTCATTCAAGTTGCCTTTGCTAACTTGGTTTACTTGGGTGAAAATGAGATCATCCTTGAAGTCTTAAATTGCAAGAGCTGGCAAGTCTGTGGTTGAATCCCTTTTGTATTCTTCCACATTCTGGTAGCTTTTGATAGCAGCATCATGTCTGATGGAATTCACTTGTCTGATGGTCTACGGCCAGCGGCAGACCTTGGCGCCTCAAATTTCAGAGATGCCAAAATTTACCCTCCCATGTCTCACCTTTCATTCAACGTCATAGTTGTGGCGTCCCAAAGGCTCCGTGCCCAGTGCACTCCCCTAAATCTGCCTCTGCTGTGGCAAACTTAAATCGCTTTCTGGCAACCAGCCTAGATGTACAAAAGCTGTTATGATTGTTATTACTTTAGGAAGATGCCAGGTGGGAGAGTGTCACGTAAAACCTTCATGGTCATAGCATGGATAGCAGCCAAACAAGCCAAGTTGACACCTTGCATTGCACTCTGCAGTGTTGGCATGGATGGGCAGGCAGTCTGGTAATGGCTGGTACTTGTGGGTTTATTTGCATGGCTTTGGTTTGGATGCCATTCATTGGCTTAGGCTCCCTAAAATGTGTACACCTTTAAACACAGGAGTGGGTATGCTGTGGCCCAGCAAGTAATAACAAGGGACATTAAGGAGGTGTATAAGATTATGCCAGCTGTGGAGAAAGAGAAGATTTTCTCCCTCATAATGCTAGAACCTGTGAACATCCAAGGAAGCTGAATGTTGGAAGAGGAAGTAGGTCTTTACAACCCATAGTCATCTATCAGCTTGGATGACTTTAAAAAAGGATTAGACGAATTGATGGAACGTAAGGCCATCAGTTGATGCTAGCTATGAAGGCCTTTACTGTTATGAGGCAGACTTTCTCTGAATGTCAGTTGCTGGAAATCACAAGTGTGGGGAGTGCTATTGTGCAAAGGTCCTGCTTGTGGGCTTTCCATGGGCATCTTGTTGGCAATTGTGTGGACTAGATGGGCCTTTGACCTGACCTAGCAGGGCTCGTAGACTCAGGTGTTGCTAGACTCCAGCGCAAGCCAGCCTAGCCAGTGGTCAAGGAAGATGGGAGTTGTGGTTCATCAGCATCTGGATGGCCACATGTTTTGCCATAAAACATCAGCCCAGTTGATGAGTGTATGTATGTGTCCTCTTCCCCACCCCCCAAATTATCGCTCAACTCTTCAGCATTCTTCTTGCTTGACTGACCAGAAGGAGCCGTCTCTCCTTGGTGATGGTTTGGCAAAATGCCCAGCAGAGGATTAGCCACCCGAAAAGAAAGAAAGGAAATACCTTTCCCTTGCAGATGCTGTTGGGCTGCCGCTTTCATAATTCCTGACAGCTGGCCATGATGGCTGGGGATGATGGGGGTTGGAGTCCAAGATTGGAGAACTCAGATCTGGAGGACCACAGGTTCCCTACCCCTAATGACTAGCCAGTGGTTTAAACCTAAGGACACGCCTATATTGGCAATTTTGACTTGTTTTGTAGCTGTCTTACTATTTGTGGCTTCTGCAAGGAAGCCTAGGAAACTGGGATTTGTTTTGTTAGAGATCTCCTGCCTTTCCAGTAGCATCTACTGTTATACGTAGTGGCTCTCCAAAGGCTCAGGCAGAAGGATTCTTCTTTACCTAGCTCTGCTACTTGATATAATTTCAGCTGGAGATACCAAAGACTGAAGCTGAGCCCTAATGCATGCAGAGGGTGTGCTCTGGGCACTTGTGAACATCCTTTACCAAATCACAAGGTTGTCCTGTATCTTTCCCCAACCCTCTATTCTCCGCCATTATCATTCTTTGGTTGGTAAGCTTTGGGGGGTGGGAATCTGTTGTCTTGATTTGGAAAGCATAACCCTCTTGGCTTGTGTGCACTTGCATCTTTCTGTTATCTGTAAAATGTAATTTTATCTTTATCTGGGAGCTATCACCGTTCAGAAAAGGATTTATTTGCACTGTAGGTGTGCTGTTTCCGCATACCACAAGGCAGAAGGTGCTGGTCTATTAGGGCAAGCGACCACTACCCCACCAACCTCAGTTTGTTCTCAGCCAATCCCTCGGGTTACATACGCTTCAGGTTACATACGCTTCAGGTTACATACGCTTCAGGTTACATACGCTTCAGATTACAGAGTCCACTAACCCAGAAATAGTACATCGGGTTAAGAACTTTGCTTCAGGATGAGAGCAAAAATCGCGTGGCGGCGGCGTGGCAGCAGGAGGCCCCATTAGCTAAAGTGGTGCTTCAGGTTAAGAACAGTTTCAGGCTAAGAATGGACCTCTGGAACGAATTAAGTACTTAACCTGAGGTACCACTATAGCTTATATTTGACAGTGAGGCTTGGAGGGGTTATACCATCAGGGTCATATTGGTTTTGATTTCGCCTGATGATCAGGAGCCCTATGTAGTGTGCTTGGCTGATCAATACCATGCAGCTGTGCAGCTGGTAGTCAGAGACTGTTGGTGTCCATTCCAGGGAAGTACACAACTGAATCTGTTTTGCTTTTGTTCTTGGCACCCTGGTGCTTCACAAATAACTGGTGCTAAATGTGGTCTAAAGGACTGGAAGGAGAAGGAGAATGGTGAGCCCCGTTGCAGAGAAAGGCAAAGGGTTCTTGCTGAGGGGTAGGTATTCCTTGATTTGGGACCTGTAATATTTCTGTGGTTTGGTCTGCTTATGCTTCTTTCTTTCTTTCTTTCTTTCTTTCTTTCTTTCTTTCTTTCTTTCTTTCTGAAGCAGAGTTGTTTCTCTTGTAGAATCCTTCAGGTAGCAACATTTGAAATGGGTAGTTATTGGTTTCTTTTGTTTTTCGTTCCCATTTTTGGAAATGCTTCATTTCAGAAAAGTAGCTATAGAGTGTGTATTGAACACAATGCACCTCGAAGGTTGGTGGGCTCTCCCTTCACTGGAGATTTTTAAAGCAGAGGTTAGAAGGCCATCTGTCAGGGATTCTTTAGCTGTGGTTCCTGCATTGCAGGGACTTGGACTAGATGAAGCTTGGGGTCCCTTCCAACTTAACAATACTGCCAGATACCTGCCAGATCTAAAATTGAAGTTGTAAATAACTTCTGCATGTGCTGAGCACAGTTCTTCAGGCATGCTAAAATAAGCATGCTGCTAGTTTTCAGTGCCTTCAATATATAATGCAAGGGTAGCCTATTGGACTACTGTATCTTAAAATACATTCAATCACCCTAAACTGTGTGTGATGTTTTAATTTGTTGGAAGCCGCCCAGAGTGGCTGGGGCAACCCAGATAGATGGGCGACATATAAATAATCAATTATGATTACCAAAATAATAATATTAAAGCTTTGAACTTGTCTGCATGTTTTGCAGACACATTTATTCAAGCTTGTGTTTGATTGAATTGTCCTTCACTTGGAAAAATCCTTAGCTGCTGTTGTGATGTGTTGTAATTATATTTCCGTGTGTTTTAATAATCTTGTAAACCAGCCCTGGACAGACTTAAGGCTTGTGAGATCTTTCCTCTAGAGCAGGCACCCCCAAACTCGGCCCTCCAGATGTTTTGGGACTACAATTCCCATCATCCCTGACCACTGGTCCTGTTAGCTAGGGATGATGGGAGTTGTAGTTCCAAAACATCTAGAGGGCTGAGTTTGGGGATACCTGCTCTAGATGCACCAACTAGAGCATGGTGCAAAAGACATTAACTTAGAAGGAAAGATTCCTTAGTCCCAAAATCTCTTTTGAGCATCAGAAAGTAATGCAGTTTGCAGTCTTACTACTGCACAAAATTTCCTCTCTTCTCTACCCCACCCCCAAGCTTTCTTCATTGCAGCAGTATAATTTGAGGGTGGGGGTCATTTTTGTTGCCATTGTTAAACAATTGGGAGGCCAATTCTTTTTGCTGTATTCCAAGTCACTCAGAGATCTGCCAGTAGTTCCTGATCTCCCATCTTCATACTCCAGTTGTAAAGTGCCTTATGAGGGCAGTGTGCCCTGAAAAACCTTTAACTTTAAAAAATCTAGCATTTAAACCATCCTGAACAGCTCAGTCATAGCTATACATTACATGTCAAGTCAGAACTTAGTTCCGTTACATTTAATGGGGCTTCCAGGTAAGTAGGTGTAGGATTGCAACCAAAATGCACTTAATGGCATATGAATTATTATATTTTGGCCCCAGTCAAATATTTTAGTTGAGTTACTTTTGGCTATTGCATAAATTTTTCAAATATTTTCAAGAGAGAGAGGTCACAAGTCTTGGGCTTGGTTAGGTAATAATAACAAACCATGTGAGGTAGCCCTTAATTCCTTAAATGAAATTCTGTTGTGTTTAATAATCCTTTTTTAAAAAAGGCAAAAGGCAAATGATTTGCCCATGTGTTGGCAACTGCATTTCCTAAAGTTAAGACACAAATGCCTCAGGCTTCCAGTAATTGATTGGTCTATTCTGAAGCAAAATTCAATATTGCTAATGAAGATCAAACTCTTGACGTCAGCTCGCTTTGGAGAACTTACATATGTTGCAGCTGGAATCATTGACTGAAGTTGGCTTAAACCCATGTTATAGGAAGGAATGGGAAAGTGAGTAACAAACGACCTTTTCACACATTCCATGTCAACAAATCCGAGTTTGCCATGGAGTGTGTGTTCAATAGGGAATCCCAGCCACTCCAAATGTATGAAGCACATCTTTGAAAATATCTTTGTACAATTCATTCTTTACGTTTTGCCACCTCTCATAGTTTTACAGAAAGGCAGCTTTTAAAATGCTGAAACAAATGAAAACAGGGTTGTATCTAATGTTAGTCATGCTCAGGACAAGATCCATCAAAATTAAACGATAAGACTAACTTAGGTCTATTAATTTCAGTGGATCTGCTTTGAGTATAACTTAGCTGACTGCAACCCATAAGCAATACATTTTTCTGTGAAATCTGGAGATGCTGGGGATTGAACTTGTGTACTACTGCATGCAAACTTTACTGTTGAGCTATGGTCCTTCCCCAAATATGATCTAGTTGCCAGTGTGCCCCCTGGCCTTGTAATATATCATGTGACTCATGCTAAAGGCTAGTCCTGAGATTGGTTCTAAAAATGAAAATTGCTAAAGACGCCAATGTCTTTGGAGGTGGGATGGTAAAAAGGGAATCCTTTCTGGGCAGCTGCCAGCACTCCACAAAGCTTACACGCTCCTCATGCTCATTTCACCCTGCATATTCTTAGAACGCTTGTATAGAAGACAGCTGAAGGTGCTTGAAGATGAATGATTTCACGACTTGCGAACACGCAGGTGTCTTGTTTCTCTTTTATTTGCAAGTTTAGCTGGATGCTTTTAAGGTGGTTTTCCTGTTGAGTGTCTGGAGAAGTTAAATAACACCTGACAGCTGGAATAGTGAAAACAAACAACCCCCCCCCCCCCGTTACATAAGAAAGTCATGATTTTTGTTTGCTTGAAAAAAATATTGGTTACAAAGCATTTATCCAAATACAGGGGAGCTGGCCTTGAAATGTGTTAACTTTTAAGCTTTATGAGCTGAAGCAATTGTGAAATGTGCAGATTAGTCAGATATTTAACTGAAGGTGATCTTGATTAATGAATGTTTCTGCCAGGGTAGTAATGTACTCCCACTGAGAATATAACAATTCATCTAATGCGCTGTCTGCAATGCCCAAATCAACATATTGATGGAGATTAAAATAGGATGTCCTTGCTGTGAACTTGACTTTAAACCTTTTGACTCTGGAGCTGACAGTGGAGGAATTTGGAACTTATGGGAATGATTTGAAAAGAGCAAAGAGAAAGTACATGTTTAGACAGAGAACCACATATCATCAAAGGCCACCTTGTAAATAACTGTACACAAGCTACTAGCCCTCAAACACTTTAACCTGCCTACATTTCCTATAATACAGTATTTCCCAACCTGTAGGTTGAAACCTTGTGCAAGTGGGTCAGAGTAAGTACATCCAAAAATGATTAACGCTTTTAATCCTTAACAGGTATGATGAATACCACTTACAACTGAACATTGGAAAGGCTAGAATCTTACATTTCAACACTTGGGAGCCACTCTCTGGTGGTTGGCAGCAGATCTGATGACAGCATGCTACAAGTTGCTCATACAGAGAACTGTTTTGACCGACTATTACAGCTTGCCTCTGATGCACAGGTGCCAAAGGCAGCATGTATGAGCACCTTCTGGCCAACTGCCGGCTGCTATGCCACAAGGATTGAGGCAAGGATGATTTGAAGTCTGCTCAGTTGAAATAAGAAATAATATATTCCCCATGTGTATCAGTCATGATCCAAGACTGACGGACAACCATCAAACACCACCCACATTGACCTAGCCATTGGCAAATGCAAGTTCAGTTGTCCCTCTAGTACTTGCCAAAATGGACTAGTGAATAAAACTATTTAAAAATATCCATAGTTCATTATGTCTAACACTGCTTTCATAACCATTTATTTTTGGAATAAATTTGTATATCTTTATGGAGCAATATCCTGCAATCAGGATTACCCAAACATTACCCAAACTCTGAATAACTCTGCAAGTACAAAGTTAAATATTTCAACAAATTCCGCATGAATTAGGCGTATTAAATAACTTTTGGTTAGATGGTTCAGGTAAGTTATAAATCAGCAAACTTGCAGTTAAAATGCTTGAAACTGAGGGTTGCTGCAGATGTAAGGTCCAGAATTCACATGACAATAAAGAACTTTGCAGAGTACATAATTAAAATTAAGGAATTCGCTTCCAGAAGGTGTAGTGACGGCCGCCAACTTGGATAGCTTTAAAAGAGAATCAGATTCATAGAGGATAAGGCTGTGTTCTACCTCCCTTCTCGAAGGCAGCATGCCTCTGAATGCCACTTGCTGGGAGGGCGGGGAGAGCGCTGTTGCTCTCAGGTCTCCTACTTGGGGGGCTTCCCACAGGCATCTAGTCGGCCACTGTGAGAACAGGATGCTGGACTAGATTGGCCACTGGCCTGATCCAGCAGGGCTCTTAAGATGTTCTTATCAGAGTCTACTGGTAGATCTCTGTGATTTTCAGTAGGTTCTCTGGCAAGGTACTCTTACTTCCAATGGCTTTACAGCATGGGTAGGCAAACTAAGGCCCGGGGGCCAGATCTGGCCCAATCACATTCTCAATCCGGCCCGCGGATAGTCTGGGAATCAGCATGTTTTCACATGAGTAGAATGTGTGCTTTTATTTAAAATGCATCTCTGGATTATTTGTGGGGCAGAGTAATTCGTTCATTTTTTTTCCTTCCAAAATATTGTCCGGCCCCCCACAAGGTCTGAGGGACAGTGGACTTGGCCCCCTGCTGAAAAAGTTTGCTGACCCCTGTTTTACAGCAACAACTAAAATGCTCCACCCCCCCACCCCCCAAATGAAGCTGCTGAATCAGAATTATGTCTGGCGAGCTGGAGAAACCAGGAGTAGATTTGTCTGTGAACAAACTTGTGAGCTTTGTTCTGGTACTGAACACCAATTCCTGAGTTGAGCATGTGCTCAGAGGCAATGTGTTCCAATACTTTTTAGTGTACATATGTTTGCTTGTCTCACTATTGCATCTGGCTGTAGCTGGTGAACCTTGTAAACAAAAAACCAAACAAAAAAAACCAAACAAACATATTAGATTATGCACGCCTGAATCCTGCTCTGCCTCTCTGGAATACATCAGCTTTTTGTGAGGATGTCTGAAAATTTGCCTTGATGACTACGTGGGATGGGGCCTCCTGTTCTGCCATTTCCCCAACTGGTCAGAATGCTGACAGGTTTAGAAATCATCCAATCAAAAGGAGGGCAAGATATTTCTTTATTAGCAGTTATACTGCTATTCTACTTTAATAGTCGAAGGTTCCATTTCCTCCTTGTATTTCATTTGGAAACAGGCAAGCATAATTTCTCTTGGCCGAGAGCCATCTAAAACAATCCTGAATAGATTGCAGGTTTTTTTTGTTTGTAAAGCAAACAAATTCAGAGTATCAGGTTCTATAACTAAGTAACCAAGTAAAGATACTACTGTGTAGAAGCTAATGGGAAACTTGACTCTCTTTTTTTATACTTGGCTTTAATTCTTAACTCTGAAAATAAAAATCTGTGAGGCAGAATGGATCCTGTGCCAGTTGGCTAGTTGGGTGTACAGATCGCTGTTACTACTGTTGTTTTTTAATCTTGCGATTTCTGAAAATATTATTTTGAAATTTGGACATAGCTGGTGTGACTCGAATTGAGCAAAGTCCAGGTTTTAGTGACAAATAGTGGATTTGAAAGACTGAAATCTACATTTAAAGTTGCAGAGCTCCCCTATAATTTATCAGCATTTGTATAATACTTGCACCAGAAAACATTCTAGGCTCTTGACATTTGTTATCTCAGTAAAGCAGGCCACTGTTTTCACCCCTTTATTTTAGATGTGTAACTGAGACTGACTGAAGAGTGGCAGCCCTTAGGTCAAATAGTGAGTTGTTGGCTGGGCTGGGCTGGGTTTTTCTGGGTCACTTTGATTTTCCTTATAACAAAAGCTTAAAGCTAGAAGTTCAAATTTGTGCTGAAGTTGGAATTTCAAAGTTTTTAATCAAGATTTTCTTACAATTCTTGGTACAGCCCTTCATAGCAGGTGTAATTCCAAATGCAAGTTGTTTTTAACATTAATTACATATCCTTTAAAGTCAATGGGATGTATGCTGCAGGGTGGCACATTTTGAGAAGTATTAGTACTTATTGAAGTGTTTTCCAGAGCAATCTTACTCAGGGGCCATTGGATTTTGTGGATCTCCCTCTCTGTGGATGGAGGAAGAGGTCTGCCCTCGAAGGTCTCCTCCTGGCCACTGTAGGAAGGTCCATTGTCAATGCTAGAGCAGAGATGGGAAAAGAGGGTGTTCTGAGAGAGTGTTTGGAGTACATCAGGGTGCAACAGGCTTTATTACAGATTGCTTAATCCAGAACACTTTTGTTTCTGCCTTCTCCCCCAGTGTGTGGCCCCTGCCAGGGAATGCAGCCCTCAACAGGAAAATGGTTGTCCACCCCTCTATAGGGTAATGACACTCCCTCTCACCTGTCCTGGCTGGCGTTCCGCATGTAGTGAGAGTCTGCACTAGATAGAATCCCAGCATGCTTTGCAGTGTGCATGTGTGCGCGTGTGTATGTATATTTGTCAGCTGAGAAATAAAGAGTTCTCCAAGGGTAATAAATTTCTGAAAGCCATCAATTTTAAGATCACAGACTGGTGGAAAAAGAAAACAAAACGATGAAAGTGTACCAATTATGTCTCTTCCTTTTCTCATAATTATGAGGTTGTCTTCTTCCACAAATGATCTGGAATTTTCTTCTTTTCTTTCCACAGGCCATGGCAACCATAAAGAAAGCAGTCCTTTCCTCAACAATTCTGATCCTGGCAAAGGAGGAGATTATTATGACAGAAACTTGGCTTTGTTTGAGGTAAAATAATAATAATAATTTTAAATCAGCCTTGACTTTTTGTTCATTCTTCAGCTTCTTAGGGGTCCCTAAACCATGTTACTCAAAAATGTGGGAAGCTGATTCTGACCCCATCTGCACTATACATTTAAAGCAGTATTATACTACTTTAAACAGTCATTGCTGGGAATCCTGGGAGCTGTAGTTTGTTGTGGGTGCTGAGAGTTGTTAAGAGACCCCTATTACCCTCAGACAGCTACAATTCCCAGAGTCCACTGGGAAGCTGGATTGACTGGATTGACTGGAAATTGTAGCTCTGTGAGGGGAATAGGGGTCTCCAAACAACACTCAGCACTCGCAGCAAACTTCAGTAGGAATAAACAACTACAGTTTCCAGGTTTCTTGACTGCTCTCCTCTGTACACCAATTCCTGGAATTCCAAATAGGAAGAGCGCTGATGCACTGAGGTCCTGCTTGTCAGCTTCCCTTGCACATCTGGTTGGCCACAGTGAGAATGGGATGCTGGATTAGGTGGGCCTTTGACCTGATTTAGCAGGGCTCATTTTATGCCCAGGTGTTGCTGGATGCCAGCTGCTATAAGCCCCAGCCAAGGAAGGGACAGCTTTCAGGGGAGAGGTGGCAGGTGGATGGATGTGCTTAACCCCCCTTGCCCCATCAAGGATAAAATGTGTTGAGCCACTTCCTCAAGTCTCTTTTCCCTGTGTATCTAAGTAGGTGGCTGTTGTGAAAGCCCACAATGACCTTGGGGAATTGTTTCACCCTTGTTGCCAACTCTTCCTTCCCTTGCTTTAGCAGAGCCAGTGGAGCAATCTTTCTTGACAAAGAGCATAGGAACTACAGTCCTCTCATTATCCCTGCAGCACTTGTTTCCACATTATCTAGGTTGTCTCAGTCCCCAATGTGCCTTTGGTTTCTCTGAATGCCTCTTCCCTATTATGTAGGCCCATCACTGACTGCCCTGGCCCACTGTGGCAGTTTTAGGTGTGGTGGTTCCTCATCTAGAGCGATCCCAGAAAACCATGTCCTGTCCATGTCCAAAATTTTATTTATCCAGACTACCCATTTCCTATCATGCTCTTGGAGAAAATCGTGGGCAATCAAGTAGCTAAAGCAGCCTTTGCTAGATGTTTAGAACTACCAACTCCATCAGCTTCAGCCAACGTGGCTTTGCTGGCTGGGGCTGATGGGAACCGTAGTCCAGAATAATTGTAGGCACTAGGCTGTGCTAAAGAAGGCATTTTAAAATTCATGCAAAAGAGCACATAAACGAGTGCAAAGTTGACCTTTTCTGATCTGCATTTTCACAGCTTGAGTAAACTAGAGTCTTGCAAAGAAATCCAGCAGTTACTAGTCCACAGAAATTTTTATTAGGCATTTCCAATTTTCCCCAGCCAAGTTGCTGTTGACAGGTCTGGAATGCCTCCTTTTAAAATGCAGCCTCAAAAAGAAGACAAGTCCTAACCCTGCAATGTCTTGTTGGCATTAGTCTTTTCAACCCAGAACCTTCAGTATTGCATCACAGAGGAGAATCCTTTGCCTGTGTTAGGTTTGAATAAGAGAATGCAGTGACCTTTCTGCCAAGGGATGTGTGGTCATGTCTCAAAATGAGTCCTGGGGAAATGGCTCTTCACAGGTTTGTGCCTTTGCTCTTGATATCCCATTAGTGGGGCAATTATTGGTGTGAGAGAGAACACAATAGAAAGTTTTAATTGACTTCTTTTTCTCTGATACTGTTAATGCCGGCAAGCATTCATGTTTCAGTAGTAGATGGCATGCTTTGTTTGCCCATGTTACCAAGTTTAATCCCCAGCACCTCCAGCATTAAAAGAGGCAGACTTGAATTCTTGTAAAGCTGTTGTCAGTCAGAGCAGTCAGAACTGGGCTATTTGGACAACATGGCCGCCTATGGAACTGGTTCCTTTGTGTTCATTTGGTACAATGAATAAAAGAAAGAACTAATTTAATTAAAAGCTCTTTGGCAAAACGCTCTAATGTAACTGAAACACCCCAGCAAAAAGATCTTAATTTAATTAAAACTCCTTTAGCATTTTTTTTATAATTACAAAAAAAATTAGTTTCACTTGTTGTTTGCAGGCATCTGCCGGCCTTCGATGTTGGAAGTATTTGCAAGTGAATTGGGAAAATGTAAAACTATTAATCACACAAGGGTTTGTTTGTTTACTTGATTGAATTAAAAAAAATGCATTGTGGCATAACAGGTGTAGTCTTAAGTAGGGATACCTCTTCTATACAAGACAAAACAGCAAATCTATTTTTAAAGTGGGGCTTTCAATATGCAGTTCTGGTATTTGTATTAAAGATGATGATTTTGGGGGGAACTATCCAATTTAGCTGACTAAAACTCCCCCCCCCTCCCGATTTTAACTTTTGTTTTTTAGGCTGCAAATCTATGGACACTTGCCTAGATGTGAGTCTCACTGAGACTTTCTTCTGAGCTGGCATATGCAGTATTGCACTGTAAACTGATTAATATGTTAAACATTGCAGCCCTAATTGAAACAGTTCCATTAGCTGGAGTTGGGGGCATTTACGGAAAGAGACGAAGTATATGGATGCAGGGCAGAAATGTTGCCAGATGGCTGCTCTACCTTCTGGGTACTGACTTTACTACAAAAGTGGAGAGCAGTTTTCTGCCTGTCTCTATAGAACCATGCCTCAGTCTCCTGCCAGGCCTTTTAAAAAAATTAAAAAATAGATGTTAGCAAGCAGCTGCTTCATCAGGTTTCAAGTGAGTTCCTCCATTTTGTACAAAGCATTTCCATGGAGATGGCCCTTCAGGTCTCCTGAGGTTGCCTCAGCAGGCCTCTCCTCAGTTCATTAGCTCCTTCAGAAGCTTCCCATTTGCTGTGAGGAATGTTCTACTTGGCTCCAGCAGTCGGCCCTTTTGTTTTTGTTTTGGGTGTGTTGCATTGTATTTTTTAAAAAAACATCTTTGTGGTAACTGTTGGGAAAGGTTGGCCGACTTGCTTGCTTTTTCAGCAAATGTCAGTTTGCCTCTTGAAAGCAAACCCTCCAGCAAACTTCTTTTGCTGAGCTACGACTTTGGTGTCCATTTAGCAGATCCCCTCAGCCAACACCCGGACCCTCTGCAAATCCCATTTGTGGCATCAAAGACTGACAGGCAAGATGCCAGTACTGCGATGATGTGCCTGAGAGAATTGTGTTGTAAAAGTTCTAAAAGTAGGCCCATATTTTTGTTTATTTAAACGCATTTATAAACCTCTTAAAGTCTCAAAGTGCTGTATGACATAAAAATAAACAATATCATTAGAACAAAAATACAACTGAAAACCAGTAAAACAGTAATTTAAAAGCATATTGAAGTGTAAAAAACAGAAATTCAAACAAATAATATTTTAAGGTAAGGGGTAAATAAAGGAGCAGGAAATGATTGCACAACAGCCAGAGCATAAACTTCATGTAACCAAATAGGTTATCAGTTGTTTAATTGTATTGAAACAACTAAAAGTTTTGTGGCCCCTTAAAGACTAACATGTTTTATTATGACATAGAAACAGTTTCTTTTTATTTTCTTTTTTCCTGCAATAGATTAACACAGGTATGCCTCTGGAAATTGTTCATTACATTTATTCTTAACATGACATGTTTTATTTTATCAAACTTAAACTGGAGGCCCAGTGCTTATCAGCTTTCCCAGTGTCTTTTGGAAGATGGTAAGGCCAGGAGCATGCTTATTACTTTGCAAGCAGCTGAGTAGAATCCTGAAAGCAGGTTTTTCCTTACAGCTGCAGAAGTGTGTGTGTGTGTATGACTAGATAAGTCATTTATTTTTATTTGTAATGTCAGCAGAAAGTTCCAGAAGCAGGGCTTGGAAGATTGCTGAGGAACTAGGCCTTCCTTGTCCCATGGGCCTCTTACAGTCACTGGTGTATGATATAGTTGCTTAGCAACAGCAATATACTTTTACCCATATTCTTCCAAGCTGGGCAAATATACATGTGTGTGGTCTGCCATATATATACCCATATTCTTTCAGACCACATCAGGGAGTTTACCTGCAGGCTGAACTGGTGAGGGGAAACAAAGGCAGAAATGGGTAGATCTTTATTCAAATCTTTGCTTGGCTTCAAATTTGATAAGTTACACTGTGGAGCCTGCTGTCATTCTCCACCCAGACAACATTATTTTATTGGTTCTTTGTTTGATCATTTTATCAGCTGTAAGTATCTGCCAGATGTAGCACTAAAAGCAGCTTACAATAATAAATCACCAAAAACATTAAGGGTCAATAACCCTAAAATAGCATAGACAACTCAGAAGAACTTTGAATTGCCACTGAATTTCAGAGGAGAGCTGTGTTGGTCTGCTGCAGAAAGTTTTATGACACCTTCTTAAAAACTTAACACATTTATTGTGGCCTGCGCCACAATTATACTTTGTGTAATTCTGTATGGAAAAATGCAAGAACAGTCAGTCAGCGCAAGTCAGAACCACCTGTAAGGAATGCTTTCTGTGTGAAAGGTCTTTAGCTGGTAGAGGGGGGTGGCTTGCTGGTTTAAATTCATTCATTCATTCATTATTTAATAAAATTTATATGCTGCTTGATTTCAAGAAAAAAATACAACTCTGCTTAAAACATACAACAATAAAAATACTAGAACAGATTAAATTACCTCAACTTTTGAAGCACCTGAGTAGGCTTGTCTAAACATAAATGTTTTTAGCAGGCATCGAAAAGCGTGCAGTGATGCTGCCTGCTTGATCTAAATAGGCAGGGAGTTCGAAAGTGTAGGCACTGCCATGCTAAACAATTGAGGAACGCTACACAAATGTGGAGTGGGCATTATGTGGTACCTGTTGTTGTTGTTTAGTCATTTAGTCGTGTCCGACTCTTCGTGACCCCATGGACCAGAGCACGCCAGGCACTCCTGTCTTCCCCTGCCTCCCACAGTTTGGTCAAACTCATGTTGGTAGTTTCAAGAACACTGTCCAACCATCTTGTCCTCTGTTGTCCCCTTCTCCTTGTGCTCTCAATCTTTCCCAACATCAGGGTCTTTTCCAGGGAGTCTTCTCTTTTCATGGTACCTGTAGTAGTGCCAATTCTGCCAACCGAGGTGGTTGGCAGGAAACGTGTAGGATAACAAGCTCTGAGACTTCATCAATCTGCAGGCGGCATGTTGGAGAGAGGTGCCCCCCATTATATGGAAACAATCCCATTGGTCTACTTCAAAGGCTGTTGTAACAATTTCTGAGGTCATATAAATATAGTGCCTTGAGCACGGAAAGCACTATGTAAATGCTAAGCATTTACTGTCATTACTAAACCTCACCATCTTGTGTTTCCTTTGCAGGAGGAATTGGATATTCGGCCAAAGGTCTCTTCCCTGCTTGGCAAGCTGGTCAGCTACACAAATCTCACTCAAGGAGCAAAGGAACATGAGGAAGCGGAAAGCACAGACGGGTCAAGAAAGAAAATATCAAAAGTATGTAGGGTTTTCCCCTCAATTAAAACAACTACAACTACTGCTTGAAGTAGTATCTTCCTCCTCCTCCTCCTCATTTATTCAATTTATAACCCACCCTTCCTCCCAAAGAAGCCCAACATCAATATCATTAAAAAAAAAAATTCTAGAAACAGTTGAAAACATTCTAAAACAATTTAAAACCATCATATTTCTCTGCTGGTAATTTCAGGGTTGCCAGGTTCTGGCATAAAATGTCTGAGTAAACAGAAATATTTTTAAATTCCTCGTGAAATTCAGTGAGGGTGACAGATGAATTGCAACTGAGAAGCCCTGTCACACACGTCAATGCCAGCTGGGTGGTGCCCCAGTGACAGTACCACCACCAAGGTTTCACCTGGCAATTGCAGGGTCTGAGGTGATTGACATTGGGGAAGGTGCTCTTTTAGGTACCTGGGTCACTAGCCATTTAGGGCTTGGTACTAATACATTTCAATTGGGCACAGTTCTTTGTTTTTGCTGTTTGTAGCATGATGTAGTAGCATTTTGCAATGTTGAAATCCACACTAGTCATCAGTTAAGACCTCTTTAGTCACCCCCCTCCCGTGGGTTCTGTGCAGCCCATTTATGGGTCACACTTTTGTAGATGCTTATTAATTCAGATGTCTGGGCTTAAGCTTAACCTCTATATCCATCATGGAATAACGATTCCCTTCTATGTTCAAGCCACAAAAGCTCAATATGTTTTAATTTCAAAGCAGAGGGCATTGATTCTGTTGTGATTCAGAACTATAGCAGCTATTTCTGTTATACAGAGAAATCAATGGAGGTTTTAGTCAATTTTGTCCCCTGGAGTTTGTTTGAGAGGCTATTAATTGTGAATAATTCTCCACATTTGTGAACAACAGGCTTCCCTGACCCTAAGGGTCAGCAAGCAGAGTCTCCTTCCTATGCCTGTCCCTTCCACCTGACAAGGCAAATAACAACACACACACACACACACACACACACACACACACACACACGGCACCTTGTTTCCCATTCTAGAGGCAAAATAGATGTGGAGAAAGTGGTAGTTTGAGTGGTTTGGGATTGCTGGCCCTTCAGAAGTGGTAGTTGCCTTTCTACAAGCCTATGCAAGGTGGCTAACAACATTAATTAAAACACTAAAAATACGGACTTCATTCTAAAATAAAAACAGCTATAATCCCAGCAGCACCTTAAAACTTTCCTACTCTTCTCTCTCTGAATGCTCAAGTTCTTAAAATGATTTTAACTTGGTGCTGAGATGGAGGGAAGGTGGCTGCCCAGTAGCATTTCTAGGAGGTAAACATTTCTCAGAAGAGAATGCCAAAGCCTGGGGGCACCACCACTGACAAGGCCCTGTTTTAGGGTTGACACATATCTAACCTCTAAAGGTAGCAGGACTCTCATTGAAGTCCTTGGCCAGCAGGCAGGGTTGGAAGGGAAAGACAGTCTTTTGACAACTAGAAGCTGTGCTGCAGTTTAGACCCTAGACACAAGTTCTATTGTGTGTTTAGTGTTTGTAAGACATAGCAGGATCCTTTTGGCCAAAACCCAGAATGAACAACTTCGATTATTATACTTATGTTCAGTAATCAAATTCAAGTAAATTCAGGTTGTTTCATATACAGTAGACCCACAACTTACACGGAGGGGTCAAGTACCTGAGCCACCCACTGCACTTTCCTACAAGAGAGAAGCTATTTGCAACTGTTCAGAACAGAACAGAACAGAACAGAACAGGGAGATTGTCCAATTCTGGCACCCAGTGAAATGCAAGGATCTCTGAGGTGGCACATTTTATGTAGGAAAGTCATGTTTAATGTCAGAAAGGCTGAGCCAGTGCAAACAGGGAATGGCAGAAAGAGCACTCCTCGTGTTTTTTTGGGATAGATGCTTATTAAGACCTTTTTAGGCACCATAGGAAGTACTTCCAGCCACACTAATGCTCACAGATGCCAAATTGACATCCCTGGATCAATGCCAATAACCAGTACATGCAATACTACTGAGTTACTCACTGTGGAATGAGGCTTGATTTACATACTTTGTGTCTTTTTCAGTCACCCAGCATGGGCACCTTGATGGGTGTTTACCTGCCGTGTATGCAGAATATATTTGGGGTCATTCTCTTCCTGCGATTGACATGGATGGTGGGAACGGCTGGTGTTCTGCAGTCCTTCCTGATTGTCTTAATCTGCTGCTGCTGTGTGAGTACATGACTCTGTTGCAAAGCTCTTCTCTTCAAGATGCCTTCCTGCCTGCCTCCTTTTGCATAATAAGACTCATTGCCCAATCATGTAATATCCGTATTATTTCCTAAAAGATAGAAAACAGTGGGTGTTTAGTTGGGGGAATGTCTGCTCACTTACCTTGCTTGGGTGCCTCAGTGCCTCAACCAACTTGGCTATTTATTTTGCCTGTGTGTCTCTCTTGTGTGACCCCTTTCCTTTTTGTCTTTCCCACTGTCTAAATTGCCAGCTCTGTGGAAGAGACTTGTCTTGCAGGGCACTATAGTTCACTGAGAGCACTATAAATCTAATACTTTGGCTACAGAACACAGAAAGGAGAACGATAATGACAAAAGTCTAGCACACTCTTGTCCACTACAAAAGCCTTGGAAAAATTAATAAAAACCCTGTAAAAGTTTGTGCATTATCTCCACTTTGTAATAGTGGCCAGGCAGCTGAAAGGCAACAAACCAAACCAGTGTGGAGTAGGGGTTAGAGTGCTGGACTAGGATTTGGGAGACCACAGTTCAAATCCTCACACAGCCATGAAGGTGACCTTGGGCCAGTCACTATCTCTCGGTCTAACCTACCTCACAAGTTTGTTGTGAGAATAAAATTAGGAGATGGGGAGAAAGATGTGTGCTACCTTGAGCTTCTTGGAGAATATAATGGAGAGCTTCTTGGGATATAAATGTAATAATAAATAAAGTAAATAAGTCCTCTTCACACATTATTCACACGAAGAGGGAAAGTGAGTAGAGAGGGGCTTTGGGAATTCACCAAAACGTGTTGTGTTTTCAGACTTGGTGGTTTCTACCTTCATAGTACAGCCTGTTGTGCTCTCAACCAGTTTGGTTAGTGATCAGGGATGATGGGAATTGTAGTTCAAAATATCTGAAGAGCAACAGGTGGAGGAAGGGTAGCATAGTGGAGCAGCTGTAGTCTTCCTTGCAAAGGTTACTTGTAAACATCCATTTTTCCCCTATTCACAGACTATGCTGACAGCCATATCGATGAGTGCTATTGCAACAAATGGTGTCGTTCCAGGTACTGTGTAACTTAACCATTGTAGATTCTGTTTTAAACCACTTGGAATCTGTGTACCAAGTAGATTAGTACAGGAAGCATGTATCCTTTCAAGCTTAATAGATCAGCTTCTCTTGTACATGGATCCTGAATGTAATCTATAAGGTTTGACCTCTGTTCATTGCACTAGTTTGCATGGAATTCGCACTTAAGCCAAAATGAATGAGTATGCCTACCACTCTCTGTCATGACATTCAGCAAAATGGAAAATTGGCTATGGTGATATCTTTTGCCTGGTTATGTTGTGAGCGAAAGGAAATGCAAGCTGTTAGGTTTGGCATGGGTTGGATGGCTGAATTCTCTTTTTCCTCCTTTCCTTTTTAACTGAATGAACTTGGTGCTAATAGATTTTGCTGTACTGGGAATGCTGTTCTGCACTGGGAACATGTGTGTATATGCATGTGTGCACACAATCCCAATGGTGACCGGTTGCTTCTAGAATCCCATGGGCCTGTTTTCATTTTTATGGAAAAGATCATTTCCCTTGTGGTTATGAAAGCAATATTTCAAATGAGAAGGCACTGAAGTTTGAGAGCTTCTTTTTTTTTAACCCACTATGAGTTTGCACACTAACCTATATTTTCTTTCCACTTCTTACACCAACTGGGGACCCAAGTTTGAGAAACACTTGCTTATGTCATAATAAATTTGTTAGTATTTCAGGTGCAAAATTTGGGAAACGAAAGAGCAAAACTTATTTGAGCCAAGTTCTGAAACATTCTGTATTCACTGAGTTCATTTAACAGCAGAGCTATTGTTAGTTACGAAAATGATGCCTGTTTTCAATAAGCATAGAAAAAAATTGTACCTAATTTACGTAAAGCAACTTTTTCTTCTGATTCTTCTTTTTGGACATCTAGCTTACAATTGTTCTTTGTGTAATCCTACAGAAAACATTTCTCTCTCTTTAACTTTATAGCTGGTGGTTCATACTTCATGATCTCAAGATCATTGGGACCTGAATTTGGTGGCGCAGTGGGACTGTGCTTTTACTTGGGGACAACATTCGCAGGCGCTATGTACATCCTTGGTGCCATTGAAATTTTGCTAGTAAGTAGTGACAAATACATTTCAGGGAAAGATGAAAAATGTTAGAATTACAGACATATCTCATCTT
This sequence comes from Podarcis pityusensis, assembly GCF_964106645.2. NCBI lineage: Eukaryota > Metazoa > Chordata > Lepidosauria > Squamata > Lacertidae > Podarcis > Podarcis pityusensis. The sequence continues at coordinate 40,232,201 of NC_138033.1, forward strand.
ACACAAAGGTTCAGTTCCAGGAGTTCACATGTAGACACAAAAATGTGTAAAGTCAAGACCCTCCAGAACTGCCCCCCCCCCATGCAGGGATTCTTACGCAGCTTTGAGAAGGAGTCACAAGGGCTCTAGCAGAGTCCCAGAGCCCTCCTGCCTCCTTAGCAAAGCCCAGTGCCTTGCTTGCCTTGCTCACAGTTCCAGAGAGCTTAAAATAATACCTTAAGGGTATTTCATCTACTTATTTATTAAATGTATATCCTGCTTTCTGAGAAATTATATTCACAATACAGATTTCACATCATCTAAAATTGTTTTGCTACGTTACGATCTAAAAAATAAAGGATGAAAACAGAAGCAAAAACAATTCCATAAATTAAAGTAGTAAAGCAACATTAAAATCCATGGACACCCCCCCCCCCACAGCACAAAATCTGCAAGAGAGATTACTCTCTGAAAGTCACTGAGCAGAGTTAAGCCTTCAGAACTTCCTTAAACTTCAGAAGGCACCACTGTGACGACTTATTACATGCTGGAATCTTGAAAAATTGATTAAAAATTGTTTGGTTCATGTTTGTTTATGATCATTGGCTACGCAAGACATAAATTTGGTTTAGCTTGGATATATATGTGTTTTGCCAGGGATGTCCTGTTGAACCTAAGGACATCATAAATTGCTTTCTTTTTGTTGTAGACACTGTGTTCTAACTGTTTCAGACATACATTGCTCCTCAAGCGGCCATTTTCCATCCAACTGGGGCCCATGACACTTCCAACGCCACGCTGAATAACATGCGAGTGTATGGGACCTTGTTCCTCACGTTCATGGCTGTGGTGGTCTTTGTAGGCGTGAAATATGTCAACAAATTTGCATCTCTGTTTTTGGCTTGTGTCATAATATCCATCTTGTCCATCTATGCTGGAGCAATCAAATCCATCTTTGAGCCACCCGTTTTTCCGTAAGTAAATGCCAACAATTGAAACAGAGTTGTTTGAAATCTCCTTACAATAGTGCTATCAATGAAAAGAAAAAAAATCCTAGCTGTTGGGTTAGGAGATGGAGCTTTCCCCCCCTAAGCCCATACAGCTGGGAAAAGAGGGGAACCTGCATAAATTTATTTTTATCAAATGAAATACTGCCCCTTCCAATCCAGTCCACACACCTGAAAAATAAGGATGAAAATACAAATGTTGGCCCTCAATGGAGAGAAAAGTTTTCCCACCTCTAGATTAACTTTAAGGGAGGGAGAAATGTAAGTTTAGGGAAGGAACATAGGGAAGAGCAAGAGATAATGAGCATTTAAGAGAAAAGAAGACCTTCAGTGCCTTTTTAGAGCAAAGGAAAAGTGCAGAAAAGGGTCCTCCAAAAGTTTAGGTTGCATTTTTCTCTGCATGGAAAGACTAAAATGCTTGAGGGTAGTTTTCTGTAGTATAGAAGAAAAAGGTGACAGAGAAAAGAAATGGTAGTGTTTTGTAGAATTAATGTGCATTCCTAATACTTGCACTGATCAGCACAAGATTAATCAGTCAATCACCTACCTACTTCATATAACACAAACTGAATTTATGGAATTTGGTGTCATAAAGTATGCTGATGACCACTAGCTTAGATGAGTTTAAAGAAGATTAGGCAGAATCATGGAGAATAAGGCTACAAATCATAATAGCTTTGTCAAAACTTAAGGTTCAGAGGTCACCAAATACTAGTTCCTGGGGAGCAACAGCCAGAAAAGGCTGGCTCCTTCATGGCCTCCTCTTGGGCTTCCTGGGAGCATCTGATCGGTGACTGGGAAGCAGGATGCTTGAGGAGGTGGTGGACTTTTGGTCTGATCCAGCAAAGCTCTTGTTGTATTCCTGCATTTCAAAAGTGATCTACTTTCTGCTGCTTTTTTATGGACTTCAGGGGAGAGCTTTTCTTTTGTGGATTTGCAAGAAATCTATGAAGCTTATGTATAACAAATCTGCAAACCTTGTGTGTCTTCCCAGAGTTTGCATGTTAGGCAACAGGACTCTTTCAAGGGACCAGTTTGATGTTTGTGCCAAAACTACAGTTGCTGGCAACGTCACTGTGCCCTCCCAGTTGACGGAACTCTTCTGCCCAGGCTTCAATATAACCTCTGGATTCTGTGATGAGTATTTCCAGTTCAACAACGTTACTGAGATTGTAGGGATTCCTGGAGCTGCTAGTGGCATTTTGAAAGGTAGAGGCAAAGATATTACCGTGTGATTCTCTACTATTATTGGAACATGCCCAGTTCCAGTGCCAGGATATTATGCACCCTTGGCAAGGCTAACTACTTGCACCCCACCCCCCCGATTCTAACCTAAGTTTTCCGAAAACAGATGGTTTGTAGGAAAAATGGAAAGCCCAAAACCTAATTGCTAAATTTATTTTAAATTGCAATAAAAAGTTATGCAACAATCTTTGACAGTCTTTCTCAAATGCAAAAGAAAATGTTTTAGCACACAAATCGTTTTGAATAATCTTGCGAATTGTGATGTTAAAATGTAAGTCTCTTCAAAGTTTCCAATTAAGGCACATCAAAATCTTTTCCTTTGCAAAATTTGTCACCAATCCTCCAGGTCAAGTGCTGATGTTTGGGCTTGTTCAGTTGATATAGTTGCCAAGCCAACTAGCCTCTTCTGCAACATTGTTGAGCATATGTGAGTTTTTAATAAGTTTGAACTTTGAGAAACTGCGTTCAAAATACAAAATAAAAGTGAAATATTATCAGAAACGTACAAGATATAATAAAGGAATCAGTGTAAAACTGTACCATTCAGAGGTCAGTCATGCGCCCCTGTGAGATCTGTGCCCTAGGCGACTGCCTAGTTGGCATAATGATGGCACTGGCACTGGTTATGGCCAAAGGCCTTGGTGAAACACATGTTTTGTATTCAGGAAGTCCCAGTGTCAATCCCCTAGCATTTCTAGAAAAGGAAATATCCTGTCTGAAATCCTGGAGAGCCACTGCCAGTTAGTGTGACACTACACTGAGTTAGATGGACTGGTGATCTGATTCTGCATAAGGCTGCTTCCTTCCTTTCTAATTATTTCTCTTTCTCAAGCAGTGTGCATTGTGCTTTACAAAGGCGCTTGTAACCTGAAATTCAACACAGGGGAGACTATGGAGGAATGTGGAAGGGAGAGTAAAAAGGGGAAGAATGTGTGTTTCCTTCAGTTAAACATACTTAGGTTTCGTTAAAATAGTACTAAAGGGTATGCCAGAAGTTACACTGAAAATGTGGGCTTAAAATATGAGCTTAAAGTCAGTGATGTGACACACCTGAATGTTTGCAGCACACTGCTTTGTACTTAGGATCAGGTACAGAATAACCCTTCCTGAAAATATTCCTTCTTTTGGATTTAAAAAAGAAATTCAAGACACTAAATTCTTAACTGCTTAGTGTGTAGAAAGAGTTCTGAATGAGTTCTCCATTGGTCATAGTGTGGAGATATGGGGTCCTCCTGTGAAGCTCTTTGCTTTTCCTAGCTACAGAAGAAAAAACTATATGATTTATACAAGTTGTAGAACCTACTTGCTTTAGATGCAGAACCTGGGTAAGCTTGTGCCCCCCCCCCAGTCAGTGTTAAATTATGACACAGTGTAATATGTCATGTGCTGTTGTTCATCTGAGGTTGTATTTACCTAATTTTAAGACTTGCTAAGGAACTGATGATTGTTGTTATGTCTTCATATGTAAAACCACAGAATTCAAAGAGGGTGGTGCACTCCCCCCCCCAATGACTTTGTGTGTATATATATGAGAGAGAAAGAGGGAGAGAGTGCTTCTCCTGAACAATAGGGTACCTGATACAATATTTCTTGGACTAACTAAAAAATAATCCTCTGGTAACATTTTCCTTATGCCTAACAAAGAAAGTGGGCAGATGTTTCATTCAGTAAGTTATTTGTTCACTCTGTGCTCCTTTGCTCCCCCACCCCAGATAACATCTGGAGCAATTACTTGGAGAAAGGTGAGATTCTGGAGAAAGCTGGTCGCCCATCTGTTGATGTGGCTGGACATAAGAGCAACCTTCACCTTTACGTTTATGCAGACATAGCAACTTCCTTCACAGTGCTCGTTGGCATCTTCTTCCCTTCAGTGACAGGTGAGAATACGGAGACGGGCAGATTTTTTATACCTCTGGGCACTTTGGAACTCTGTGTGTGGGAGAAGTGCTTCTCATTCCTACGTTCTTGCTTTTCTTTTAAGGGATCATGGCTGGCTCAAACCGATCTGGAGACCTCAAAGATGCCCAGAAGTCTATTCCTGTTGGAACTATCCTAGCTATTATAACTACGTCTCTAGTCTGTATCCTAAAAAAAAAAAAACAATTAAAAAAAAGATTGTGGTGGTTCTAATACATAAGCTGCCCCATACTAGGTCAGACTGTTTGCCCATTGTGATTTTCCTGCAGTTTTTTTTGCAAGAGTCTGTCCTTAGGTTGTCCCTAAGGGTAGGCCCTCACAGATACTCCACTGGGTCCACACTTCCCTTAGGTTCCTGCTGCCACCACCAACTGACTTGGAGGAAGCAGTAGGACTCTTCCTTTGTATGCCTACTCAACCCCAGCTCTGCTTCACACTGGAGTGGTCTGCTTCCTATTTAAGTAGCGAATTGAGTAACATTTTCTTAAATAATAGTTTCCAATGTTTCAGGATTCTACACTAATACATCTGCCTCTGGCCCTAGCTGTTATCCTAACACTGCATATTTTGACATCTATTATCCTATGTTCCAACCTAACGCTTATCTCCGTCTAAGTGTCATTTTAGTAACTGGTCCCATCTACAAGTAATCCCCCCCCCCCCCTTTTTAGACCAGGGATAGAGAACCTTTTTGGATTGTCAGGTCAGATCTTTATCTCACCCATCCACCCTGCAGGCCAATTTTGACACTTGTCAATCTTCTGCTGTTATTTTGATGCCAAGTGACTGATAGGTGGGTGGTCCCACTTGCACATTACAGTTGACTGGTTGGTGGGGGGTGCTTCGTCAGCATGTTCCCTGAAGGACATGCACTGGTGAAGTAGCATCCAGCAGGATTGAACCCTGCCCATCACCATGCCCATCAGTTGATGTCACCCAGTGACACGAACTGATAAACAGGTAGATGTGGAGTTGAGGAAATGGATTCACAGGCCTAATTGGACATCCTGGTGGGCTGAGATTGACCTTCAGGCCAAAGGTTCCCCACCCTTGCCCTTAAACTTATGATTTACCCATGCAGTGCAACATTATGCAGTTTGAGTGGCACTGGCCCATGCTGGCTGGGGGTGATGGGTATGGGAGTCCAACAGCATCTAGAGGGCCACAGACTCCCCACCCCAACTCTATAGGAATATGTAAGGATTTTTATGGCAAGTGTTATAGTTATAGGGATGTGTTGCATCTTACTGACACTGTCAGAAATCAGGCTGGTTTCTTTAATGGAATGTGCACCTTCAGATTTCAGCTGTGTGCTGCTGTTTGGTGCTTGCATTGAAGGTGTTGTTCTTAGAGATAAGTAAGTAACCATTAAATTTCTGCTTTACTTTCATGTGTAAAACGATGTGGTCAAAATCATGGCTTTGCCTCTCAGTTTTGCTGTGTGGAATTACCTTTCTCTTCATCATATTGCCTGATATTTGTTCATTCTGTATCACATTTACCAATTTCAGCTGCTGATGTGCAAGGCGCTCTCTCTCTCTCTCTCTCTCTCTCTCTCTCTGTGTGTGTGTGTGTGTGTGTTGATTCTATGCAAGCAAAACTGTAACCAAGGTTTGGCCTATGCTTTAGAGTTCATGGTTTGTCTGGAAGGGTTAAACCACAAGCTCCATGCTAAGCCAAACCATGGCTTAGTGCAGCACTGCAGCAAAATCGTTGAGGAGTAGGAAAGTGGCTGTGATCTCCTCTCCAGGAAAGAGAGAACTCTCCATTTTATTGTTTGTGGTAAGTCATGGTTTGGCTTAGCATTGTGTGTTAACGGGGACACTGTTGTGGGAAGGGATTGCATGGCATCTGCAGTCAAAAATAACAGACATTTTGTAGCCAGCTACTTTTGCATCTGAAATTGCATATCCAGTTAGAGATGTGAGCCACCAAGTCAAAGACCATCTTTATGTATCATTTTGTATATCCACACTGATCAAAGTTTCCTGTGTACTTAAGAATCAGGTAGGGGTGGGTGTGGGTGTGTTGAGGGCCATATGGTCCAACCCCCTGCTAGATGCAGGACATTCAAAGCTTGAGGGTCTCCAGCTGATGGCTGTCCAACTTCTACTTAAAGACCTCTAGTAAGTAACAATGCTGTTTGTAACCACTTCATTATGCCCTAATATTTAAAGCATTTAAATTGTTTGCATAAACAGTAACTCATTTTAGGAAATGCATCTTCAAATTTACTTGGAAAAATACATTTCACCATTTAATGAAATCCAAGGCTTCTTTTCAATCAACTCGTTCCCATCTTTTCTGCAGATATGGTGATGCCGTGAACAGGAACTTAGTGGTGGGCACCCTTGCGTGGCCCTCGCCGTGGGTCATTGTGATAGGCTCGTTTTTCTCTACTTGCGGAGCAGGTTTGCAGAGCCTCACTGGTGCCCCTCGGCTGCTTCAAGCAATTGCCAAGGACAACATCATTCCTTTCTTATGGGTTGGTACATGTTGCACCAAGAAAGTTCCTGGAAAAGAGCCTTATGAATCTGGGAGCTTGGTGTGCTCCCTGAGGCATAAATAGGGTCCTAACAGGAAGCTGACTCTTTGATTGAGAAGGCTAGATTCCATGTCTTTTAAGAAAGCAAGCTTTTACTCCTAATTAAAAATAAACCCAAGGAGGGAACTCTAGTGGTGTGGGGGTGAAGAACCCAGAGGGAAAATACTACTACTAATAATAAAATTATTAGTGAGGGGGGAGCTTATGATGGTCATATATACTGAACAGTGGAAAACTGGTAGCTATCAGAGAGCTGGCCTGTTTCAGGCGTTCACTTTTGTCGTTGGAAGCCACCCAGAGTGGCTGGGTAGAAATAAATTATTATCATCATCATCATCATCATCATCATCATCTCTTGTACATGTGAGGGCTCCCTACAGATGTTCTACTAAATGTTTTTTGGGTGGGGAAAGGCTGAGATGCCTCCCCTTGGAGCTATAATGCACATTTTGATTCTTCACAAATAAATGCCTGGAAAGTACTACACTCTCTATCCCCCTGCCTCACTTCCAGCACAAGCTTTAGATGCTTTCTATAAACTGTTCAAAACTTAAATGAGGCACTGCAAACTCATTTTGTTCTGCAATCTCTCTTTACAGGTGTTTGGCCATGGGAAGGCAAATGGTGAGCCAACCTGGGCCCTTCTGCTCACAGCACTGATCGCAGAACTCGGCATTCTTATTGCATCCCTTGACATGGTGGCCCCGATTCTTTCTATGTGAGTTTTACCCCCAGAAGTTTTACTGCCATAAAATAGGTTTTGTATTAGCAGCACTTAATAGAAGCAGACCAGCTGTGTTAAAGGTTTTTTTAAAACAAAATTTAGTGGGGATGAATTTTGAAGGCAAGGATCACAAAAGTCACTAAGATGTCCTGGTTCTTTGCTGTGGCTGCTGGTTGTAACTTTTTAAATCCACTAAAATGCCCCTTGGAATGATACTGTGTCATAACTAGGGACATTATGGGGAATTAAAGATGGTAGCTGGTAGCTAGGAGGAGCCAGGAAGAAATGCACCAGTGATTTTGCACCCCGTAGCCATGAACTAGCTGAAACTAGCTGAAAATCTGCTGCACACTTCGATTGCCTGTGAGTCTTGGTGAAGTAGGAGGTGCCATTATACTTCAGCTTTGCTTTCCACATAGACTTGTCTGCCCAGGAAACCTTGCATACCACAGGCAATTCTGGAAATTGTGCTAAAGTGCACAGTTGATTTTGTGGAGACTGCTGACCAGGTCCATTGAGCTATAAAGTTGTGTATGTACTAAGAGTGTACCTAATAATACATGCTGGCTGTGCACTGCAGAGGAAGGTGGATAGTAGCTTATTTCAGAGAAAACAAGTTCCCAGGAACACAGTTTATGTGCTTTTTTGGAAAACTATTGCAGCATGAAACAGGATGGCAATTGTATGCTTCTCTGCTTTCAGCGGCCAGCTGTAGAATGTAAGCCTCCAGCGCCACTTAGTGGTGGCTCCAGTTTGTCACAGTTAAACAAAAGGATTGGGAGGTGTTCAGTTCAGGGGTAAAATGCCACCGAGCCCAGCTGCCATGGCAGTTTATGAACCAATGAGGCCAAATCCAAGTTGACAGAGTCAAACCCTGATGCTAAGTAGTTCAGGCCAGGATTGAACAATGTACAAAGGACAACAGGACCTGAATTTTCATCACTCAAATGCTTCTTCCTATTCTGGGTTAGGAAGCGACAACACTGATAACCTTGTAGTCCAGGCCTGCACAGCTTATGATCTACAGTGCTGAACCAAACCCTTGTGCCATGTATGGTGGCTTGTCAGCTAATAGGCAGCCTCCTCTGCTGATTTTTAGCACCAAGAATACCAGGGCAGGTGGCTTGATGTTTGGCTTGGTGGCTCACATGTTGTATAGGCCTGACTCTAATGGATATCAGCATGTCACCAGGGATAAGAAAGTTCCACACGACATCCTTTGAACTCCCTCCAGCTGTAATAATATAAAACATTTTGATAGCACTTTCTAAGTGTCTGTAGTGTTTTGCATGTCTTGCAACATAGGTCAGCATCATAGATTCAGTAGAGGAGTAGAGGTGCAAATGAGAGAACAGTAGCCTGCCCTAAGGGCCACCTGTATAGAAGGAATTCCTGGCTTACACTCCTGGCCAGTGCAACAATACACATGTGCCAAGGCCTGCAAATTCCCTTGAACTCTAGGGCTTGATTAGAGCTGGTAGCTACCATATGTTGACTGGGCCAAGGCCTGGGTAATTAGGAGGTTGAGAGAGAGAGAGAGAGAGAGAGCCTGTCTTTAATATAAATTTGTATTACTCTCTTCTCCCAGTGGGTTCAATTCAGGATTTTGGCTTTGGAACATGTGTGAGGGGTTGTCTAAGGCCATCCATACCCAAGAAAGAATTTGAACCTGGATATATCCAAATAGAAACCTCAAGACATGCGTATCCTACAGACTTACAACAGTACTGTATCACTAAAGTTTCTCCCCAAATATTGGAAATTTTAGATTGGAGGGTTACTATAAAAGCAATTTAAATTGGTTGTGTTAATTTAAAACCCATTTCCTCACACCGGTCTTCATTATGTTAGTTGTGAATTTTGTGCTTTGTTCTCTACAGTGGGCCCAGACCTAAATGTGATGTGCTTTTCTCTGTTTCCTCCCTCTACTAGGTTTTTCTTGATGTGTTACTTGTTTGTCAACTTAGCCTGTGCGGTGCAAACACTCCTAAGAACTCCAAACTGGAGGCCCAGATTTAAGTACTACCACTGGTAAGTTGAGAGAGAGAGAGAGCGTGTCTCACAAGCTTATTCATATAGCCATTTGATCCCTCCTCATTAAGGGTTAGGGCACTTGAGAGTTTGTGAAAAGCTAAAAGTGGAAAGCTAAGAGTTTTGGAAATGCTTTTCAGCAGACCATTTATACATATGTGCCCTTTGCATGATGACAATGCAACATCAGGTGATGATCTGCATGTGTGAATGAGCCATCACTGATATATAAAATTACAGATAAGAGTTCCCGTATCACCTCCAACACAGTCCTGTTGGACTCTGGTGGAATCTGCACATTCATCCGCTGATCACCAAGGGTAACGAAATCAAGGAATGCCCATGCATGTGTGAACCAGCTCTAAATATGTGCTAACATTTGATTTTTGTTTCCTTCAGGGCCTTGTCCTTTTTAGGCATGAGTATCTGCCTTGCGCTGATGTTCATCTCCTCCTGGTATTATGCTTTAGTGGCAATGCTCATTGCAGGCATGATTTACAAGTACATTGAATACCAGGGGTAAGTAGCTTCTGATCAAAATAACATGATAATGTGATTGCTGGGTGTGGGTGTATGCATGCACACAGAGCTATCCCTTTAACAGTAGCTATACCCTGGGAAGCCCTGAATTGGATCTTCCGAAGGATGCTTAATTCTATCATTTAATTTCTGAATTGTTATGGGTTGTGTCCAACAAAGTTGTTCTATTCACGCAAGGTTTTCTACTTGCACAACAGAGCTTCCCCTCCCCCCCCCCATCTGCTCCACAGGGACAGTTCTTGAAATAGTGGGAGCAGAGGAGAGGAAATATCATTGTGGAAGTCTTTGGGCAAACGAATGACTTTGGGCTTGTCCACACTTCTGCTTGTCCCATGCCTAGAAAACTGAGTGGTTTTCTGCTTGCCCTGTGTTTTCTAGGCATGGGTCCAAGAGGTTTTGTGTTTGCCTTGCTGCTTTCCCTTGGAAAACCGGCTCTTTAGTGCGAAATCAGAGCAAACGTCAATCCAGAGAAAACCCAATTGACTTTTGCTCTGATTCAGCAATAAACAGTGGGTTACCCCTTGGGGAAACAGCGGGCAAGTGGAAGTGTGGATGAACCCACCCTTTGAAAGCACATAGTCCAGTGAATGTTCTAGAAATATCTACTGTTGCATTGTCCTCTCTAAGTGGGTCTAAACCTGGCCAGTGTTAGTACGGTAGGAAGGGGAGCATGTGGCCCTTCAAACATAGTGTTGAATTCCCACCACCTGGAAGTCATTGTCTGTCTGGCCAAATGGTAAGGAACACCTCCCTGTTATATAGGGAGAACTCTGGGAACTTTATGTAAACTGTTCTATGATTCCCAAAGGAAGAGTGAGATACAAGGGTAACAAATGAATAGAGTATGGATGTCTAGCTAGGGAAGCCCAGCCAGATGGGCAGAGTAGAAATAATAAATTATTATTAAATTATTATAGTCATGGGAAGTCCATTTATACTGTGAGACAGGCTGACTGACCGAACCCAAAGGGTGCTCATCAATGGTTCCTCTTCATCCTGGAGAAGAGTGACTAGTGGGGTGCCACAGGGTTATTCAACATCTTTATCAACGACTTGGATGATGAACTCAAGGGCATCATGATCAAATTTGCAGATGACACCAAACTGGGAGGGGTGGCTAACACCCCAGAGGACAGGATCACACTTCAAAACGACCTTGACAGATTAGAGAACTGGGCCAAAACAAACAAGATGAATTTTAACAGGGAGAAATCTAAAATATTGCACTTGGGCAAAAAAAATGAGAGGCACAAATACAAGATGGGTGACACCTGGCTTGAGAGCAGTACATGTGAAAAGGATCTAGGAGTCTTGGTTGACCACAAACTTGACATGAGCCAACAGTGTGACGCGGCAGCTAAAAAAGCCAATGCAATTCTGGGCTGCATCAATAGGAGTATAGTATCTAGATCAAGGGAAGTAATAGTGCCACTGTATTCTGCTCTGGTCAGACCTCAGCTGGAGTACTGTGTCCAGTTCTGGGCACCACAGTTCAAGAAGGACACTGACAAACTGGACCGTGTCCAGAGGAGGGCAACCAAAATGGTCAAAGGCCTGGAAACGATGCCTTATGAGGAACGGCTAAGGGAGCTGGGCATGTTTAGCCTGGAGAAGAGGAGGTTAAGGGGTGATATGATGGCCATGTTCAAATATATAAAAGGATGTCACATAGAGGAGGGAGAAAGGTTGTTTTCTGCTGCTCCAGAGAAGCGGACACGGAGCAATGGATCCAAACTACAAGAAAGAAGATTCCACCTAAACATTAGGAAGAACTTCCTGACAGTAAAAGCTGTTCGACAGTGGAATTTGCTGCCAAGGAGTGTGGTGGAGTCTCCTTCTTTGGAGGTCTTTAAGCAGAGACTTGACAACCATATGTCAGGAGTGCTCTGATGGTGTTTCCTGGTTGGCAGGGGGTTGGACTCGATGGCCCTTGTGGTCTCTTCCAACTCTATGATTCTATGATTCTATGAAATAAGTGATCTAAATACAGTTTTTTCTGGAAAGGGAGTCGCGCCCTAAACTGGCTTAATTTTGTAAATTGTGTTTTACAGGGCGGAGAAGGAATGGGGTGATGGGATCCGGGGCTTGTCTCTAAGTGCTGCCCGATATGCTCTGCTGAGATTGGAAGAAGGGCCCCCACACACCAAGAACTGGAGGTGACTTCTTGTTGTTTCTTCCCAGTTAATGAAATGGAGAGTTGTGTTTTCCCCAGATTCTGAACTTGCATGAAATCAAAATACAGTGGTGCCCCGCAAGACAAATGCCTCGCAAGACAGAAAACCCGCTAGACGAAAGGGTTTTCCGTTTTTGAGTTGCTTCGCAGGACGAATTTCCCTATGGGCTTGCTTCGCAAGACGAAAATGTCTTGCGAGTCTTGAGATTTTTTTTTCCGCTCCCCCCCCCCTTTACTAAGCCGCTAAGCCTTTAATAGCCTTTTAGCCGCTAAGCCGCTAAGCCTTTAATAGCCGCTAAACCGCTAATAACGCTAAGCCGCTAATAGGGTTGCTTCGCAAGACGAAAAAACCGCTAGACGAAGACACTCGCGGAACGGATTAATTTCGTCTTGCGAGGCACCACTGTAATGCTTATTTTGCAAGCCCCTTGATGCAGGACTTTTTACTTACTTTAAAAAACATGTGTGGAAGAGGCTCTTATGTGCAGATTCTTCCCCCCCATACAAAAATGCTGGAAGACTGTCTGCAGAGAACTAGTAGGAGCCAAACTGAAGACAACCAAAATGAAACATTTCAGCAATGCACAGTTTTAAGCTATGAACCTCTTGCCTTAGATATTGTAATTTTCACATAAGGTTCTGTTGCGTCTTCCATCTCCTCCCATGTCACCATGTCTAATGTCCTGCTTGGGTTTATGCAACTAAAGATCACACCCTCATGCACACCCTCCACTTCTCCAAGGCTACTTATTGCAGGGAAAGAGTCGTAATGAGAGAGGCATAGCAATTAGCCAGTGTTGAGCAATGCTTAAAGTGTTGGCAGCCGTTCATGAATGAAGCTCACTGGGTGACCTTGGGCCTAGCCATCCTCACAGGATTGTCAGAAGACTAAATTGGGAGCAAGTAGCCATATACGCCACACTGAGCTCCTTGGAGAGAGGGAGAAGAAACAAATGGTGTTGGAACTGTCTTTCAGACAAGTTTTTCTGCTGTTACTGAGTTTCTCGTGAAGGATTGCCTCAGCATTCTAGGAACACTAATATGAAAAGCCCTGTCATAAATCAAATTGTTACATACTTTCTGGCTGTATGGTCCTCTTTCATAGAAATGTCACACATGTTGCACAAATAAATATGGTGATCCAGCTGTCTCCCCCCCACCCCCAGGCCCCAGTCAGGCCCTTGAAAGTCTGGGTGGGTAGCTTTATTTAGTATGCAGCCTTCAGCCTGTTTGGCTTAGATTTAGATGTGAACTTCCCATGTGAACTGAATTTTTGATGAGCCAGTCTCCTAGTGAAAACTGTCTGAATATATAAAAGCCAGTTGGTGAAATAGCTCTTCAATGCTTCCAAGCCAGAGTGCTCCTTAAGAGCTGCTTAATATTCAAAAACCTGGCCCCCAAACCGTTTCTTTTCCTCTCTTTTCAGACCGCAGCTGTTGGTGCTTCTGAAACTGGACGAAGATTTGCATGTGAAATACCCCAGACTGTTGACGTTTGCTTCTCAGCTGAAAGCCGGCAAGGGACTGACCATCATTGGAACAGCGATACAAGGCAACTTCCTGGAGAGCTATGGAGAAGCACAGGCGGCTGAACAGGTGGGCATTGGGGGGGGGGGGAGGCTAAACACAAAGTGTACGTATCATAGAGCATTTGGCAAGAAAGTTTATGGCTTTCTAAGGCCTGAGGCTCCATCCAGAAAAAGCCTCTTGGCAGGCAAGCAAATCGTTTTCTAGCCAATAATGTGTTTTCAGAGATGTGCTAAGGCTTCAGCTGAACCAAAGACTAAAGAATGTCTGAGTGCAGTGTTGTTTTGTTTATTCAAGGCTTTTTTCCCAGCAAAGGCTGTATGTCCTCCACACTAAAAAAAATAATTTAAATTCTCTACCAAAAACGTGAAATTGTGCTGTGTCAATGAGACTTGTTTCTGGGCTCCATTTAGAGTTCTGGTCTTGAGATCAGGGCCTTTAAGTTTGCTTGTCAGTACAGACTGACCATTTTGCATGCATTTGACTGGCGTGTGACTGCCCAAGCATGTGCCATTTTCGGCTCCGAAAGGGTGTGGAACGGGGCAGGGGCGGGGTGGGCTACACATGCAATTACCTGATGCCACCCCTGCACAAACCGGGAGTTGCTTATACACTAATATTTTAATCAGGGACCTTTTCCTGGGTTTCTCCGCCATCTTGAGTTATGGTGAGAGGTTGCTGAGGAAAGAGCTTTCCCAGTGGTGGCAGCCATTATGGAATGCTCTACCTAGGGAGGCTGGTCTGACATCATTTTGGTTCTAAGGCAAGACTTATTTTTTTCCAGACCTTTAAAGTTAACTTTATCTGTTTTGTCTTTGCTGGTGTGCATGTGTTATGCTCCTCTACATATTTTTTTCATGTATTTCTGTAAGTTTTTTTCATTTGTTTTCTTGTGTGTTGAAATTTCATAATCTGCCCTGGGAATCTGAGAGGAGGAGAATAATAAAGAAACAATAATTTAAATGCATACACTTAAAAGTTATGCAGATAGATCGTACTGTGCAGTTTCTTGTTATTTGCAAAATTTATGCTGTATATTCCCTCTTTGTTAGTTGTGAGTAGAGAGCAGACACAGACACCATTTTTACAACCTTCAGAAATCTTGCTCAGGCATCCCTCTATTTCAGCCAACATGGCCACATATATAAATCTATTTCTTGGAAATCCCTGTACTAATTATTCTTTTGGTAAGGAGGACCCTCCCATAAATGCAAGTCAACATGTGCAAGTGGAGAAATCAGTTTGCATGTTCTAATGTTTTTTAATTGCCCCATGAGGGTTGACCTTAATCCTGTTGGCTGTCTTACAGACAATCAAGAATATGATCGAGATTGAGAAGGTGAAAGGATTTTGCCAAGTCGTCGTAGCTAATAAAGTCCGGGATGGCATTTCCCACTTGATACAGTCGTGCGGATTGGGAGGCATGAAGCATAACACAGTGGTCCTGGGGTGGCCGTATGGCTGGAGGCAAAGTGAAGACTCAAGAGCCTGGAAAACCTTTATAGGCAAGTTCTTAGGATGTTGGTTGGTGTTCTTGCTCTTGATGTGTGAAAAATGCTGTAAATTTGGTTTCTCATAGTAGAAAGCCCAATTTGGGGTGGAATGGTGTGTTTCAAAAAAAAGAAAAAAAGAAAGCTGCCTCTGGAGTGGTAGCATCACTTTGAATTCCCCCTTCCCCATTTATTGCAGCTGGTGTTGACTTTCACCATGCTTTGATGTCATTGTGTGTATCTCTGCCTGTGCTTTGCATCAGTAGTGGCTGCTCTCCATTGGTTCTGGTAGGGTGGAAGGCAGAGTGGCCAACATTAGGTGGAGCCACAGCCGATGAGAGGCTGAGCCAACTGACTCTAGTTTTCCTTCCATCCTCCTCCCTGTTGAGTTCTACAAGAGCATCACTGGGACTAAGGGGGACAGCCAAAGCCACCCACTAGTAGGAAGGCAGGTTAGTATTGCACAATCCTGTTTGCTTTGTATTACAATGCATCTTTATTCCTTTTGCCTCCAGACACTGTACGCTGTACAACTGCAGCCCACCTTGCCTTGCTGGTGCCCAAAAACGTTTCCTTCTACCCTGGCAATCATGAGCGTTACAATGAAGGGAACATCGACGTCTGGTGGATTGTGCATGATGGAGGCATGCTGATGCTGCTTCCTTTTCTGCTCAAACAGCATAAAGTAAGAGTGCCAGGAGCCAGATGGACAGGTTGGGCTCACCCATTTGCTTGTGTATGTCAATGCAAGCTGTGGAATACTGGCCACGTTCACACCATACATTTAAAACGTTATGATACCACTTTAAACATTCATTTCTTCCCCCAAATAATTCTGGGAGCTGTCATCTGTTAAGGGTGCTGACAATTCCCCCCCCAGAGCTACAGTTCTTCCAAGTTCCCTGTGAAGAGGGATTGATAGTGAAACCACTTCCAGGAATTGTAGCTCTAGCAGTGGAATGGTGGCTCCTAACAATTCTCATCCACCCTTCCAGAATTTTTTGGAGGAAGCTGTGACTGTTTAAGGTGTTTTCCTAGCACTTTAAATGTATGATGCGGATGTGACCACTAGCTTATTATTTTGTATAACTGGCTCTGCCTGAAAGCACCCAAGCAACCTACAAGGTTTCTAAAAAAGAGTGCATATCCAAAAACCATTTTAGAAAAATGCTCAACAAAATATAGTGAAAACCATATATAAATCAACAGAAGCAGTAGCCTTCGAAACTAGCAACATTTGAAGAGTAATCTTGGCAGTCGGTCCATATGGTTGAAATTTACTTAGCTTCATTTGTAGGTGCTGCTCTAAGAACTGACAGTCGCATGAAACAGGAAGTTACACAGAAAGTCCATCCAAGAAGAGGAACTCTTTCTGCTGAGGTCTCAGACTGCCATTGCTATTTTGGCATGACTGTTGCTGCAGCATTTGGGAAGGAGACAAACAACCTCAGCTGGTGATTTGGAGGTGCCCAGTGCTTTGATTAGGAGAGTCAAATGTTGACAATCACCTACTTTTTAGTAATGCAGCACTTCTCAACCTGGTGTTCTGGGCTACAGTTCCCATCAGCCCCATCCTGGTGTAACATGTCATGCACACTATTTTCCTATCTCAGTGTCAGAATATTGGTAGCTGTTTGAATACCAAGTCAGACCATTGGTCGCTCTAGCTCACTATTTTCTACTACTAAGGTTGGCTTCGACTCTTGAGTTCTAGGAAGGAGCTTTCCGCAGCCCTGTCTGGAGATACCTGTGACTTTTTGCATGCAAGGCATGTGCTGTACAACTGAGCTTACAGCCCTTCACACATTTATACACAACTATGTAACTTGGGAACACAGGAAGCTCCTTATATAAATCAGACCCTTGGTCCACCTAGCTTTGTATTGTTGATGCAGGCTGACAGTGGCTCTCCAGGGTTTCAGACAGGTTTCCCTTGCATTTATAAAACTTAAAAGAGCGGTTTTTTCGCTTTGTCTTTTTAAAGGTTTGTGCAGCCTTGCATACTACCAGGTTCTACAGGCGCTGCATACATGTTCGAAAGTTTTGAGAAGATACACATATATTTTCTGCTTCTACAGGTTTGGCGAAAATGTAAAATGAGAATTTTCACTGTAGCTCAGATGGATGACAACAGCATCCAGATGAAGAAAGACCTGGCCACCTTCCTCTACCACCTCCGAATAGAGGCTGAAGTAGAAGTAGTGGAAATGGTAATGCGGTTTATCTTGTTCTGTGGTTGATCGGGGTTTGGGACAATGCATTGTGTGTAGCTATAAGACTGTTGTTCTTGTTTTCATAGCAAAACAGCGATATCTCCGCCTACACTTACGAACGGACTCTGATGATGGAGCAGAGATCTCAGATGCTGAGGCAGATGAGATTGACCAAAACAGAAAGAGAAAGAGAGGTATGTTTTGCTTTGGTATCAAATCATGTAAAGTGTTGATGAACGTGTCCCAAAATGTGCAGACACCTCTTTCACCAATTCTTCTCTAATTGCCACGTTCACCTCACCGTATTGGAAAAAAAGGGTTATTTTAAAAAATGCTATTCTGGGAAACTTCACTTGGGAGGTTCGGCCATAAATGAAATGCCACCACTGTCTGGTTGCCACCCATCCCACCTCAGACAATGGGGAATCAGGAAGTGATTGCTTTAAGATATGTGTTACACACACACACACACACACACACACACACACACACACCCCGCCATTGGAATTGGGTATATGCATTGAAATGAGGTTTGCACTTAAAACCTAGTCTTTTGTGCCCAAACACCTGCAACAAGTTTCACTCCTACGCCTCAGTTTTCAGTGGTGCTCTCATGTTTCTAAATGCAAGTGTCTGTTTTGCCAAAACAAAATCCTTGTTTCTCTCAGTCAGTCAGCCTTGTGTATAAGCCCACAAATGTTTTTACTTGTCATTGTGCCCACATGTACCTTTGGGAGCTTGAAAGAGGAGAGGTTGGCAGCATCATTAGGAACAGGACTAAAAATGAGAACTGCCAATAACATATCAGCCAGTATCATAATGCCTTTATACAAATTGATGATGTAGCTGCCCTCGGAATACAGTGTACAATTCTGATCCTCACATCTAAAAAAGGGTATTGGTAGAGCTGAGGAAAAGAGCAGCGCAAATGATCAAGGAGCTGGATCGGTTCCTCTGTGAAGAAAGATTGCAACCTTTGGGGCTATTGAGAATGTGGGAACATGACTGGTGTATAAAATTATGGCTAAAACCTACTGTATGTTACCTCCAGTGCTTCTGAATACCAGTTGCTAGGAACAACTGCGGGAGAGAGCTGATTTGCTCTAGCCCCCCTTATGCGCTTTCCATAGGCATCTGTTTAGGGAAGTGGTCTGTTCCAATAGAGCTCTTCTTCTTTTCTTCTGTTCTTGCCTGCTTGGTCACCTGGAAGCACAGCCTTGACTCGCAAAAGCTGGCCTTACCAGGGGCTGTTTACAAGCCTGCTGCAAATGTTGTTGCATTTGCAAGGCCTTACCAAAGCTTGGATTGTGGGAAAAGTGGTAGCCCCCCCCTCCCCTTAATGAAATCCATGTGACCTACACACATGCACACACACCTTTAGCAGAATCCTAGCCCTTCTGTAAGCTTCAAAAACAGCAGTTGAGAGAGCAATCTCCCCTGTAATTGGAGGTCTGGGCCACAGTTGCATTGATAGCTCTTTGCCTTCTTGTGCTGTACCAAGACATTTCAAAATCTCTTTCCTCCTCAATCATTTCCAGCTGCTGACTCTCAAAAAGCATTAAGTAGAAGAGCCATAGACTGTTGACTTCTGAAAACAATATACCTGCATGTTTATTCTTCCAGGCTCAGCTGGTGAAGGACAGGCACTCTATCATAAGGTTAGAGAGCCTGTACTCCGATGAGGAAGATGAAGGGGAAGCAGTCCCAGAAAGGATCCAGATGACATGGACAAAGGAGAAATGCGACTCTGATAAGCGAATCCGTAACAATGCAGTGGAGAACTTCCGAGAGCTCATCAGTATTAAACCGTAAGTGCAGAGGTTCCTTCTGAGCCAGGATATCCACACCTTAATCCACGTCTGTAGCATCATTGGGGGCTTAGGCTTTATATTTTGCCTTTTGGTTTGGCAGCACAAGAGCGAAGTATTTGAAATGGTGTTTCTTCCACAAAGGGTGGGATGGACTCTGCTGGCATTGGGAGGTCAGGAACGCATACAGTGATACATGCCTCTTTGGTAATGCACTAGTTATCTGAAAGTGTGGCTCATTTGCATGCTGAGAGCATTGATAGCAGAGTGGGGTTGTGAGATTCTCATATTGCTATGGGCCTTGTGATGTCAGACTGGAGGCAAAGATAAGGAGTGGTGTAGGAGCTGAGGAAGGAAAATGCAGGGAGGGACTTAAAGGTTGCTGGAGAATGAGTGTGTTGAAGGACATCATGTGACCTGGTCCACATGTCACATTAAGCCATCATTAAAATAAACAATTGTTTCATGGGAGCAAGCAGTGTGCTGTGCATTCATCTGAAATCTTGGGCACCAAGCTCATCCCCTACTGCCATACAACAAACTATGGTCTGACTTATTCATGTCAGCCAAGCAACCAAGCAAAAACCAAGGTTTGTTTTGAGAGAAGCCAACCACGAGTCTGGGTTTCGATGTCGTAACAAATCCAACTGTGGCTTCCTTCTCAGCAGCAGCACCAAGAGTTGGGGGGAGTAAAGCACCCTCAGTTACATCTTGAGCACACTGCTCATCCACATCAAACCATTTGTTTTAACTGGTTTAATGTGCCTTGAGAACCAGGTCACTATGGTCATGATTGCGCTTTGCAATAAACCAGGCTATCTTGATTGTTGTTGTTGTTTAGTCATTTAGTCGTGTCCGACTCTTCGTGATCCCATGGACCAGAGCACGCCAGGCACTCCTGTCTTCCACTGCCTTCCGCAGTGGTCATGATTGCGCTTTGCAATAAACCAGGCTATCTTGATTACTGTGATTTATTGTTCTGCTCTTATGGCCAGACTATAATGTCTACTCTTTTTGTGTCCAAGACAATTGGCATTTTTCCTTTTATGCTAACATTAATTTTATTACGGTTTGCTTTCATGCTGTCAGCGAATGGGAAAATCTGTAAGTTTGCTTGTTTGCTTGTTTTGAATAATCTAAATCTATATCCTGCTCTTAGGTCCAAGCTAGATGTGATGGTGGCAGTTGCATAGGCAGGAGGTGTGGGTTTGGGATAGCATTTTAACAGCAAATGGTGTGTGTACAGCAAAAAGCCTCCCCCAAGTTTCTCTCTCAGAAGAGGACGGGGAGAAAAGGTTTTTAAGAGATTCTGATGGGCCATACCAAAGCCCTTAGGTGTGCTTAAAGTAGCTCTTGGATGGGAAGCAAAGACCGTCAGTAGCTGCTAGACATGATTAACTGGTCTGATCCAGGAGAAGTCTTATGTTCTCACTTACAATAAATTGGAAATTAAAGTAAAATAGAAGCAAAAAAATTAAATTAAATTAAATTAAATTAAGAAATTAAAGTAGAGTAAAAGCAAAGGTATTTACTAGCTTCATCAGAGTTGAAACTGACCATTGGGCTGGTTGATGGGCATTTGGCCAGAAGCCATTTTATAAGGATGCTGGCAATAGTTGTGAAGGCCCAAAGGAGCAGATTGAACTTCTTGTGGGTCAGAGAAAGATTGCAGATGTTGCATGACTTGGTGTATTGGTATTTGGCAATTGTTTTATTTGCATCCTGGTTGGATGGTGGAATGCTACAGCAAATGCATCCTGTTTTAGTCAAAACGAGCCCCCTTTCTATCCCATTCCTTTTGGTCCTCAATGTGCCAAAAGAAATGCAACATCCTAAACCTTGTTTTCTTTGGTTCTCCCTCTGTCCCATGTCAGAGTGCTTGTAATTCGGGTTAACTGCCCACTTGAAGATTTCCTGTTCACTCAGTTTTACTTTGTACCTTGATTTGTTCTTGGATTGCTTTTTCTCCAGGAGATTGAGATAGGAAATCATGTAATGGCATTAGCTTTTCACTTAGTTACAGCTCTTCCTATACAGCCCTTACAGGATGTATAAAAAGGGCCAATGCAAAAATGGGGAAATTCCATATTTCATTCAATGAGATATGAAGTGACAGAATCGCATTTTGATAACCTTGTATGTGTGGCGTTTGCTGTTACAACCTACCAAAAACAGAAGCAGAATGGGGACAAGGGGGTACACACACCAGCATTTCAAGATTTTGGCAGTACTTGAGAAGCTAGCTTTTTAGTGGGAGGGAACTAAAGTTTTTGTAACATTCCATGTTGGCGATGCTTTTCATTAATACTCTTAAGCTTGCAAATGCTAACACCACTTGTAATTGTGATCTTTCAACAGAAACCAGTCAAATGTCCGGAGGATGCACACTGCTGTAAAGCTGAACGAAGTCATTGTAAACCGATCCCATGATGCACGACTTGTTCTTCTCAACATGCCTGGCCCTCCCAAGAACACTGATGGAGATGAAAACTGTATCCTTTTTCATGGCAATTTAATGACCCCATGTAAAACACACAGAAGCAGACAAACTCAAAAGAGGTTATGCAGTTGGATTCATCTGAGTTTGAGGAAGGATGAATATTATTATTAATAATACTATAATAATAAACCCTTTACCCATCCTTCACTCTAAGGTCCAAGAACAAGTTACAACAATTTTAAATACAGCATTAAAACCATCTTTTTCTAAACTAAATTTTTTAAAAAATAAGGTGACAGAATCCGTTCCGGAAGTCCATTCGACTTCCAAATTGTTCGGAAACCTAAGCGCAGCTTCTGATTGGCTGCAGGAAGCTCTGGAAGCCCCGTTGGACATTCTGCTTCCAAAAATAGTTCGGAAACTGGAACAGTCACTTCCAGGTTTGTGGCGTTCGGGAGCAAAAATGTTCAAGAATTAAGCTGTTCGAAAACTGAGGTATCACTGTATACAGTGGTACCTCGGGTTACATACGCTTCAGGTTACAGACTCCGCTAACCCAGAAATAGTACCTCGGGTTAAGAACTTCGTTTCAAGATGAGAACAGAAATCGTGCTCCGGCGGCGCGGCGGCAGCAGGAGGCCCCATTAGCTAAAGTGGTGCTTCAGGTTAAGAACAGTTTCAGGTTAAGAACGGACCTCCGGAACGAATTAAATACTTAACCCGAGGTACCACTGTACATCTCTGGTGTCAATGGCTGGGATAAAGAGGTACTTCTTAAGCATTTGCTGAAAACTGTATAATGAAGTTGCCAGATGCAGCTCTATGAGGAGTTCCACAATTTAGGAGCTGCTGCCGAGAATGCTGCCTCCTGGGCGGCCACCCCAAGCTTCTAAGGGCAGAGAAAGAGGGCCCTTAGAAGTAGAGAAGTAGGTGGTCTTTCAGATATTTGGGCCCTCAGTTGATTAGGACTTTAAACACAAAAATGAGCACTTTGAATTGAGTCCAGAAACAAACTGGCAACCAATGCAGCTGATTTAGAACACTGGTTATATGTGATCTAAATGGAACCACAGCCAGTAATTTGGCCACTGCATTTGGGGCCAAGTTTCCAAGTCATCTCCAAGGGCAGCCCCATGTAGAGGACATTGCAAGAATCCAATCAATGTTATGTATAGTAGACAAATCATTTCTGTTCAAAAGGAGTCGTAGCTGGTGAACCAGCCAGAGCTGAAAAAAGGCACTTGTAGCCAGAGACTGTCTGAGCATCCAGGAGAGAGACTGCTTGGCCAATAGGAAGATTGCAGGCTGCTATTTGTTTATGGCCTGGGCCCCAGGTAAGCTCATCTTCCTTTTGACACTTCATTCAACTGGTGCTGATCCCAAGCGCCTTTGGAGCTTGTTAGTTTGCAATGCAGGAATAAAACAAAGACACAGCTGAGTTGGAATAGATGAACCTTGGGGTCCCTTCCAACTCTACAATTATTATTTTTTTGCTGTGCGTGGTGCTCATCTGTTAGTTTTAGGTTCTATGTTGTTGTGTGCATCATGATATAAAAACAATCTGTATCACTTTGTGTATTCTTAAATTGAAAGTGGGAAAGTAAAGGCCATAATGATACTAAAATACAGTGGTGCCCCGCAAGACGAATGCCTTGCAAGACGGAAAACCCGCTAGACAAAAGGGTTTTCCGTTTTTGAGTTGCTTCGCAGGACGAATTTCCCTATGGGCTTGCTTCGCAAGATGAAAATGTCTTGCGAGTCTTGAGATTTTTTTCCGCTTCCCCCCCCTTTTTCTAAGCCGCTAAGCCGCTAATAGCCTTTTAGCAGCTAATCCGCTAAACCGATAAGCCTTTAATAGCCGCTAAGCCGCTAATAGGGTTGCTTCGCAAGACGAAAAAACCGCTAGACGAAGACACTCGCGGAACGGATTAATTTCGTCTTGCAAGGCACCACTGTACAGTTCTGTTTCTACCCAAAGGGAGGGGCATACAGGGACCTGAGTTTCCAGGTAGAGATTTTTCTCTAACATTTGCAAATTATAGTAGTAATGCATCATTCAGCTAGAATTAAACTCTTTGAAGTCCCATTGACCTTAATGAAAGAGTTAATTCAACTCTCTGGGAGTGTTAATCTCTACTTGAATTGTGCCCCTTGAGTTACATTTGTTCCAAAGAGATTTTAGATTGTTTTAAGTGTGCATGAAGGCTTATTTACTTGGTATAGAATTCTATAAAGGCTATTCATGTCAATCTATAGAGGTTTCTTGCCTTGACTTCAGCTGACCCAGATATGGAATTTCTTGAGGTCTTGACCGAAGGCTTGGAGCGAGTGTTACTTGTCAGAGGTGGTGGCCGAGAAGTCATCACCATCTACTCTTGATCCAAACAAAACAGCACCTGACACCATTTACCCTTTATGATAAAAGGACATTCCGGTTCTTGATGGAAAATGGGGCTTTTCTTTTTCTCTGCCTCTATCTGAACTATTCTCTTCCCCGAAAAGCATACACAAATCACTGTATGTCTATAATGCATGTTCCACTGCATTATTCCAGTTCCAACATACATATCTGTTGGGGTGTGATTGTACTGTACCATTCTGCTTAGGGACACATTTAATCATGACTCTGATGTAGCTCTGCTTCTGCTTTCATATTCTGGCAGACATTTGTACAGTTCTGATACGGAACCTTCTTTTTTTTAAGGAAATAAAAGTGCAGAATTTTTAGTAACTGAATGTAATATATTAGAACTGAGCTCTGTTATCAGGTAGGAATATTTTAAACAAATACTTTACCGTAGGGTATAGAGGGGGCACTTTGCAGGGCAGCTAGTTTCTACTGCTGCTGATCTTCTGTAACTTGTAAGTAACAGAGGGGGAAGTATCCTAACCAGCACTGTCTAAATCATTGGGGGCTAAGCTGTGGCCTTCCAAATGTTTTTGGACTATCTTCAGCCCTAGCCAGCTTGGCCCAAGACGATGGAAGTTGTCTAACAATAAATTAGCCATCCCTTTTTTAAAATATACACAGTTTTTGTAAACTCAGCTCCAAATTTGTGTTGAATAAAAAAATACATTTTGAGAAACATTTTAAATTATGAAATTATGTATGTAGATTGCTTCAATATGCAAGAGACTTGGGTCTCTTGATTGAAAATTACCCTGTCTTCCCCCTTATTTATTTTTTCTATTTATTTGTTAGAAACATGGCAGTAAGAAAGCAACCAGTGTAGACTAATGATTGTCGTCTGCTGCCTGCAGGCCATTTTTAGCTGGAGCAGTCTGTTATAAATGCATAGCTAGATGTTTTAATAGTTTATTTAAATAAATTAGATCAAAATTTGTGTTTAGCTCTGCTGTTTCAAATAGTTGCAGGCTACTATGCTGTAAATGGGTAGATTGTACTTGTCCAAGAATGTCAGTGCACCCTTTGGGTGGCATACTGGTCACAGATTGAGGGTTGATGGGAGGGGGGAGAGGAAAGCTTTTTATAACCAGGAAGTCTAAAGGTTTTTTTAATCGCACCCATTAAGTTGTATTTACTGTACAGGAGGTCTGTATTTTTTTCAAATAAAATATTGCATTCACTTTAGCCAATGTCATCTATCCTGGGAGGAGTACCATTCTTCTGTATGCACTTTGACTCGCCAGCCTTCCAAAACATCACTACAGAACACACTTGTACACAATTGCCTGTATTGTTGATGCCCAAATCCGGATGCGGAGTGCCACTAGTCTACACTAGGGGGCAGGGAACCACTGTTACTGGAGAACCAAAACCAAGTGATCACTTTGACATGTGAGTGGCCCTACCCATCTGTCAATCGACAGGCATTAGGCACCTCTCAAGCCGTGGTTTGAATTGAGTGCCTTTTTCTATCGCCCTGCAGGGAGGCAAAGGACACTCATCCAGCACTTTACTGTAGTTCTTTTCTGGTAAAGTATTGTTTTATTTTCTCAGTGGTTAATTTTTATCCACTATTGCTTCTTTAGTGCTGTGTCCCCCCCCCCCAAAAAAAAAGTGTTGTTGTGACATTAACTAAATCATTAGAACTACGGTGGAAGGTGACAATCTTTTATTGGAGGTTTTTAAGCAGAGATAGATGGCCATCTGTTGGGATTCTTTACCTGTGCTCCTGGACTGCAGAGGGTAGATGGCCTTGGATTCTCTGGCAACTCTACAGTTCTGTGATTCTAACCACAGTTGCAAAGGAAGAATTAGTGCACTTTTTAACTTTCAGTAACAGGCTGCAAACAAGGCATGCCTATGAGGTGAGTGGTTTGTAACTAATAAGCATAAATTCCATTAGGTAAAGCAAAGCATTTACTTGGGGTCCATTACTCACAAATCTATGGGTTACAACCCCCCCAACCCTGCCCATCTACTCTTTCTGCACTTCAAGCCTAAGGGGAGCTAAGCATCAAGTCTGTTCGTTATGCATTACATTGCAGAATAACTTGAACACTGAGCTATGGATTGAAGGATCTCCCTGCAGACTTAAGTTATACAGGATACTTTCATTCCCACTCATCTTTGCATGAGCCTACCAGAAACGTGTCTCACACATAACATATTTTTATCATGTATAGGCATTTGCCAATGCAAAAGGAGCTGCTTTTGTAAAAACTAAAACAAAGTTTTAACTGTTAGGCACCTTTTAATCTCTCAAAATAGTACAAACCCATGTAAATTTTAGTGCCAATCAGCCTTTATACACACACACGCACATACCACTGCTGTATACATACATTTAAAAATAAAATTTCTACCCAAAACATATCTGATAAGATTTTACAAGTTAATATTTCAAAAAACACACAAATCCCCCCCCCTTTGAAATCTGGCATTCATCAAGCCATTGTGTAGAAATAACCCTGCACAGTCCATAATAGCTGGTACTTTTTTCTCCCTTGCAATTTCAGCTGTGCCTTCAAAGGCAATTTACTGCAGATGATGACAACTGAGGGCAGTGGCAGACTTCTGCCAGGCAACTTTGGGAGAGTAGTTCCACCTACCAAAAGAAGCAAGAGAGAGGCCTTAGCAAAAAGGATAAAGGTGTGTTGCGGTGGGATTTGGAAAGGCTCAAAAGCACACACAGCTCTTGGAATTATGGCCATCATAAAAACAAAGGTCATACAAGTGGCACAAAATCATTGTGGAACACGTGAGCTTGGAGTTCTCAACTGATAAGCTTGCTTTACAAACATCACACATTGTTACTGACTAAGGTTTACTATACAAGCTACTCCACCCTTCAGCGTTGTTGCTTTGTACAGATTGTTCTAGTATATACAATGTAATTTTTTCCTTGTTCCCTGCCAAAAACGTATTTTTCTGACTGTTGAGCCTCCATTCTAAGCTGCGCTTCCAGAATAAATCAATGTCTCTTACCGGGTGACTTTATAAATAACGCACCAAAGGGAACCCAGTTCCTCTAGGAGTAGAATTTGCTGTTGCTGACTCTCTTCTCCCTCAGTCTGAAAAGAGGACAAAGAAAAAAAGTTAGCCTTGTGGCAGGACATGCATCTATCCAAGTCCCCTGCCTGGCCAGCATGGCATTTATATAGCAGTTGATATCTGAGGAAGTACATAATATTAAGGAAAGAAAATACTGAGAGTCATAATTGTAAACTGCTTTTTTAACATTCAAGTGGTGTATAAATATTATTAAACAGGAGGCTGTAAACTAAATCTTCACATTTATTGAACATTTGATAGTCTTAATTCCTATGTGCCACCTCCATATATGCTAGAACCGTGGCGCTGCCTTGTTCTCTAGCTTTGTAAAACTGCTGCCTTCCAGCTGGAAGACAGCCCTGTTCGTTGAGTTTGCTAGTTCAAGAAGCCAGGCCTATTTTGGCTGGGAAAATAGTTCCTAGCAGATCAAGGTGAAACAAAGGTACCGTATTTTTCGCCCTATAGGACGCACCGTCCCATAAGGCGCACCTAGTTTTTTGGGGGGGAATTAAAGGGAAAAAAATTTATCCCCCCCCCCAGGCGCGGGGCTGGGGTGGGGGAAGCCCGAGCTTCCCCCGACCCCAGCCCCCAGAACAGGCAACTCTCCGCAAGCCGTGGGAGCCCAGTGCCGGGCTCCCGCACCTTGCGGAGAGCTGTGCGAAGTCTGGGCGCGCTGAGCTCAGCGCACCCAGGCTTCAGCATGCAGGCAACTCTCCGCAAGCTGTGGGAGCCCAGTGTGGGCTCCCACAGCTTGCGGAGAGCTGCGCGAAGCCTGGAGAGCGAGAGGGGTCGGTGTGCACCGACCCCTCTCGCTCTCCAGGCTTCAGCGAAAGCCTGCATTCGCCCCATAGGACGCACACACATTTCCCCTTCATTTTTGGAGGGGGAAAAGTGTGTCCTATAGGGCGAAAAATACGGTAATTTATTGGACTCTTCCTTGTACTTCCTTTATTTATGCTATATTATCCAGGATGTTTGGGGATTTATTGGGAGCAGTGTCACCATCAAAGTACCTCCTGTTGCATGTCTCTTGATACACTTGCAGCTGACCCTCATTCTTATTGAACTCTTGCAATAAATCGTCTCGGCTGGGATTCTTTAAGTTCCGTCGGGTGTCATATAACTGATTGTTTAGCTCTGCTTGGCGTTGTCGTAGTTGCCGAAATGATGAATAGAGATCTTCTTCACCTTCCTTCAAAAGGAAAAGAAAGCCCTTCTTGCAATGCACACACCATGATCAAATCAAAGTTAAGCACTTCTGTCCCACTGGTTTTAATAAGGAATTGTTCAATATTCTTCCATTAAAGGAACTGGACTGGGTCTATATCAGGGGCCATGTTACACCTGACTGCAGAATAGTAGAATGGAAAACTCACAACAAAGTTACTAATACAAATGGGTTGGCGTCAAAGGGGTGTAAGCCAAAGGCACTTGCAGGCCCAGGCCACGCACTCCCCGCACCTCCACTCAAATGAGCTACCAGTAAAAGACACCACGCAATAAATCAAATTAGGCCACAACTTTGTCTACAAATGAAGAGGTTTGGCATAGGCAATGGGTAACCATTTACAGTTGTAGCTTGGATCCCAAACACCTTGTGAGTCTGAACGTTCTGGCTCCCAAACGCCGCAAACCAGGAAGTGAGTGTTCCGGTTTGCAAACATTCTTTGGAACCCAAACATCTGATGGGGCTTCTGTGGCTTCTGATTGGCTGCAGCAGCTTCCTGCGGCCAATCAGAAGCCGTGCGGACTTCCAGAACGGATTCTGTTCGACTTCCAAGGTACGACTGTATTTCCGGCCTGCCTGCCGGGATTCCAATAACTTACATCAAATAAGGGGACTGTCACCTAGAGGAGTGCTGAGGCCCAGGCCCACCTGGGCATATGAACAGAAGCAACTCCTTCACAAATCCCTTTAACAGGACACCCTATTTCTGGAGGGAAAGGCCAAAGATACAACACCCCCCATCTAAGACCAAGGTTGCCCAATGCCTAAACTGCCAGTTGTGATGATTGCTATGAGATAGGCAAAACCCCAGGCCATAGCCAATTCGCCTGATAGGCAAATTCCTACCCGGCTCCGAATACGGCGATCACAATTGCCATAGCAAGGCCAAATCAGAATGTAAAATGCAACAATGAGTGGATTGACAGAGCAGATCTGGGTGCTGGGGCTAGCATGGGCAACTTTAAATCCCCCAGGAATGGACTTGAGGGAAACCTGATTGCTCTGTCAGGCCCATCCCCAGTGTGTGTATCCTGCCCTCCAAGCCAGTCTGCCATTAATCAATCCAGCAGGCTGGCGCAGAGCTGGATTTCAAGTTGGAAGCTCACATTCAGCCTGGGGACAACTCCCCAACACCCAGTTCTCCAGCGCTGGCAGGGGAGGCGCTGGCCGTCCTGCAATTCTGCCCCATTGCAGACTTCCATTCATGTTTGCAATTTCCACCTATTCTCCCTTCCAGCAGCAATCACTGCTTAACATCTCATTCAATGACCTGCCAACGCTCGAAAGTGGCTTTCAAGGGCTATGTTGCAGAAAAAACTACAGCGAAAACCCATACTGGAAACAGAACTCTGCTGGAGGTTATTAGGCACTAACCCAAGAATGGTATTTATATAGCACTTTTACATACATTAGCTTGGTAAACCTTGCAACACACGGTTTGTATACGTGTGCTGATGCTCAAACAACATTGCAGTATTTTTTTATATATACTTTTAGGTGGGGGGAATGTCATTAGGATTGCAGCGTGTTGGGTGGAGCATCCTTCCTTCCCCAGATTTAATCCTGATGAACATACATCTCATGCAGTAGTTAGTTTAAGAGAAATAGCTCCTGCCAACATGAATGGAGTTCAGATCCCACCACCAATTTTGCAAATAGAGCTGCAAAGTTGGTGAGGGGACATTTGGGTGCATGGTAGGTCTCCATCCTAGTGGATGGTGGAAGTCAAACAGCTTCTGCACTTACCAGGATCTGCTGCATCTCACAATAAACCAAGAGGGAAGCCAGCTCTATATCCTCACTGTATCCATTTTTGAGAGGGACAGACCGAAAGCCTAAAGGGGTAGGATTAGAAAGGTTAACTTATAACTTCAAGGCTTCCTCAAACTCGTACACATGATGGAACAGCCTATAGCTCACCTGTTCTATTCTTGAAAGTAGAACAGAGTTTGGAGATTTACTAGGAAGCAGCAGGCAGAGCAGGAAAGACAGGGCATCATGGAGAATCGCAAGACAGTCACATGAACCAGAGCTGGAAAAAACCACAAGCTGCCACAAGGGATCTCAATTTCTGCAACAGTTCAAAAAGCAAAGTAGAATCTAAGCTAGCCAAACAATCTTTAGCAGGGATTTATTTCAGGATTCATTCCAGGTTCAGAGTGTGATGAAGACTGAAAGAATGAACTCCATCATAGCTGAAGTTTATTACTGACATAGGAATAAGCCCACTGTAGCAGGACTGATAATGCTGAGGAGGAGCTTCCCCAAGAAGAAGAAAATTCAGCCATTAAATTCACATTTCTTGCCTCCCCATCTCAAAACGGCTTAAATACTACATACAGAGCTTATTTCTTTTGCACTGAAAAAACTTGCAGATTTTCTATGGCCACTGATTTATTGCTGATTCACCATGTACAAAAGAGCATTCAAAATCTCTCATAGAGAAAAAAATATAGAGGAAAAAATATCAAGAATTCTTAATACCTGCTCTACCGTACTTTGAATAGCTGTTTGCATGTTTTATTTTGTAAAGAACCTTGTCTATAAATGATTTTAAATAAAATAAATATAAATTCAGAAAAAGGCAAGATAAAAATTTTGTTCCAGGGGTTAGGAATTATTAAGCAGTTACTTCTGTATATCTAGAGCAGCAGACTACCATGAATAAGCAAAGAATTACAGAAAGCCTAAAGAAATGAAAGATGTAGTTGCAGAATTTATCATTTAAGCACTGGATAATTAACTCCAGGTGGGGGTTTATGCATGATGAAACGCTGAGCAGTTGGCATGTCAGGAAAATCTTGACAAGGGTGAGTCAAAAGCTAGCAAGCCAGAACAGCTAAGGTTTTACTTGGTTCCAGGGCCTGGATGATCAGCATGGATATGGCAAAAAAAACCCACAACCCTCAGCTTACCACATACAGTAAGATCTAATAAAGTGTTTTATTTATATCTGTATGGTATGCACAGAGTTGAGACTCAAAGACCCCCTCCCCCAGCTTAATTCAGCAGTCACTTATGGTCAATCAATATCAGTTGAGGGAGACTTTCCTAGCTCCCCTTTTGGTGTGCAGCAAAACATGTCACCTAGGATCTGAAAGCCAAAGAAGTGTGCAAATTATCAAAACCTTTGTTCAACCTGTCAGTGTTATACTTGATATTTACCTGATTTGATTCCTTTGATGGGAAAAGTGCCATGTGCTAAGAAGTTGGGATCACTGAACATGTCTTCCTCATAGACAACGAAGCGCAGAAATGCTAGGTTGGGGTCATAGATTTCAAACTTCACTTGCTCTTGAGATGCCCAGACTGGGTTAAGGCCATTGTCATCTGTAATGAAATGAACATTTCATGATATAAAGCAAGCAACTGTGACATTCTGCTCCTCCACAGTTTGAGGCAAGTGTAGAACATTTGGAGAAGTTTAGTTGTTGTTTTTATTCTTAAGTGGGTTGGCCCATTCAAGCTTGAGCACCTCAGAAAAAGAAGAAAGCTAAACTCTTTGGAGGCTAATGTGGACTCAAATCACAGGAGCTGCAAGATGTTGGCTGAGCTAACTCAGGGGTCTCTGGTTGCAGACACAGAGTGGCAACTGCTTTTACTAATAAAGGCCAAGAAAAAGCAATTCTTAAATAATCTGGTAGCAGTATAATCTTCAGCGATGCTGATGTCAGAATATTCTCCATCCTCTTTCTCTGGGCTATCTTCAGGAATAATCAGAAGCATAGAGCAAGACAACGGCTTCTTTTGATTGATTTATTTTTTAGGAGAATGCAGTCAGAGAGAGGAAAAACAGCCAAGAAGTTGGAATTAAAAGAGTGCCAAAGAATTATAAAAAGGCAGGGGGGGACCTGACTGCCTCACTGATACACTTCTTGCAGGGAAGTTAGTGTGTGGTATTCAGTGCTAGTTGTACTCAAAGTAGACTCAATGAAATTAATACATATTACTAAGTTGGGTTCAATAATTTCAATGGGTAATTTCAAAAGTAACTTGTGCGCCATCCTGCCAAAGTTCCATTAATGTCGAGAAGAGCATCAAGTACACTGTCAATTCCCTCCAACAGAAGTGCTTAACTTTGGATAGACCATGTCCCATGTTTTCAAGAAAATGCTGAAGGCGTACTGAAGACATTCCAAGGAGTCACTTTTTCTATCCTTTGTATGTAACTAGTGGAGTTTTAAAATGATGCAGTTCTTAATATTAAACACTTGTAAAGCAGCTGCTTCTTAAGTGCTATAAAACAGTCCCTGCTCACAACCTAGTAGAGATGCTATAAAAGGAAATGGAAAGGGGAGGGGAGGGGAGGGGAGGGGAGGGGAGGGGAGAGGAGAGGAGAGGAGAGGAGAGGAGAGGAGAGGAGAGGAGAGGAGAGGAGAGGAAACATTCAAGCAGCTGTACCTTCACTGGAGCCAAGCTGGGCTTCCTCTTGCCATGATGTTCCTCCTGGGTGGCTGGAGTTGGCCACTCCTTCAACTATGCCATACCAGGTTGCAATGCTATGTAACATGATCAATTGCTCTACTTGTTTTGCTTTGTTTATGATACTGTTTATTTATTACTTATTTATGATACTGTTATTCCAGCCAAGGAACTCTATGATAGTTATTTGGCTGAGACACATAGTGATTGCCCCAAGGTTACACAGTAAGTTCTGAAGATGAATGGAGACTTGAACATGACTCTTCATGCCCTAATTCCAATGCATGACGCAACTTCTTTTATATTGTCGCAGAACCCGTATTTCCATAGAGAGTTAAGAAGTACTTACTCACAACAGTGGTCTTGAATTTACTGTTATCATATTCAGCCCCACAAATTTCTACCTCCACAAATGGGCAGGCAATACTTCTGCCAGGCTTGGGAAGATGGCGAGCTCCGATTACCTGTTTCAGACAGTTTAACTTAGTTGCTGATTTTTTTATTTTTAAATACACCCCACCTTTCCTCCAGAGATCTCAACATGGCCTACACACTTCCTCCCCTCCACGTTTTATCCTCACATCAACCCTTTGAAGTCGGTTAGGCTGCGACACAATGCCAGACCAAGTGATCTACATGGCTGAATGGGAATTTGAACCCATGTCCTACTCCAACACCAAACAGCTAAATTATGTAGGTATCTTCCCCCACCCCCCCAAAAAAACCACATTAAGTCACAACTGATTTCAACAAGTGATCCAGGCCCACCCACTGAAACCAATGTGACTTAAGAGCTCAGTTTTTGCTGTGAGCATCTTATTACTTTGATAGCGGATCCAGCCAAACAGACCTTCAAGATTATGCCACCAATATACTTCATGTTAGGACTTAATCGTCAGGACAATGAGAATGACCTACCGTATTTTTTGCTTTATAAGACTCACTTTTTCCCTCCTAAAAAGTAAGGGGAAATGTGTGTGCGTCTTATGGAGCGAATGCAGGCTGCGCAGCTATCACAGAAGCCAGAACAGCAAGAGGGATTGCTGCTTTCACTGCACAGCGATCCCTCTTGCTGTTCTGGCTTCTGAGATTCAGAATATATTTTTTCTTGTTTTCCTCCTCCAAAAACTAGGTGCGTCTTGTGGTCTGGTGCGTCTTATAGAGCGAAAAATACGGTATATTATTTTATGAAGTGACAGAATTCGTTTAGCTTTTCTTTCTTCTAAGACATTTTCTTCTAAACTCTGTTTTAGCAAATTTGTGGCAGAAATCCCTTATCTAAATAGATAGGTAGCTAGGTAATCTGACTCAACCTTCTCAAGCCCAGGAAGACCAAAAAAATATTGCCAAATACATATGCAACAGCAGGACAAGACTGTTTCTGTCTTCAGGAGATCAAGGGCAATGAACTCACAAGCAAGCACTGTTTGACACTGGGAAGGAACATGTGCCCTATGGGTGGGGTGCGCCACCAAACAGGCTACTGGTAGATACAACACAAAGACCCTGTCCCCTTCCATGGAAGAGCTCCTTTCCACAAGGCATCTCTCCTGGAAGTTACAGACTGCTGAGTCTGCAGAAGTACTGCTGAAAACAAAGTAAACATACTTTTACAGATGAGGACTTCAATCAGTTAATCTGAAAGACTGCCTCCTTCCCTACAAACCCTCTCAGGTGCCTTCTTGGCTTTCCTTCACCTTAATAGACAAGTGGAGTGGTGGCCTGGGAGAGGGCAAGCTCTAGGGCAGCCCCTAGGCTATGGAACTCCCTCTTCACAGAAAAGCAAACCTTCATTAAACAGCTTCCAGTCAGTGCTGAAGACCCACCTCTTTACCATGGCTATGGACACTTGAGATTTATATTTTTGGGATCCACATTATTTTTGGTACTGTAGGTTGTTTTAAATATGGTTTTTGTGTTGTAGTCCACCCTGTGACCTTAGGGTGAAGGGTGGGTAATAATTTAATTAATTAATTAATTAATTAATAATCAATTTGCTTAAAAAAATAATCATCATCATTTACCCTCACTGTCAAAATCATCTGTAGTTTCTTCTTGGA
This sequence comes from Podarcis pityusensis, assembly GCF_964106645.2. Lineage (NCBI taxonomy): Eukaryota > Metazoa > Chordata > Lepidosauria > Squamata > Lacertidae > Podarcis > Podarcis pityusensis. Next base: position 40,267,007 of record NC_138033.1, read on the forward strand.
TTCATTTGGCACCGGGTCATACGCCTCACTCCTCATGCTTTCTGGCTGCAGTACATAGCCAGTCCGTCCATTAAGGGAAAACAAGGCATGATTCATTTGCATGTATTTATCTAGAGAAAGAATTAAAAGATGTGTTAGCCAGATTTCCTACGTTAATAAATCTAAAGGGATTAGAAAAACATCAAATAATAAAAACAAGTGGTATCACACTTTCCCCAAATGCATGAATTCAGCAATTCAGGATGTATGAATAAAGCAATTACGCAGGATACCATGGAAGGAAAGAGGTGCTTACTTATAAAGTGGTGGGTGGGTTGAGAAATGGGTAAAATCTTGTGAGATTTTTACCTGGTGTCTGGAAATTAAGAGCCACCATCTGTGATCCACAAAACCAGAAACGAAAAGGATCATAATTTGAGGAATCTACTCTCTGCCCTTTTGGGTATATTCGTGTCAGTCCCTTCTGATTATATTTTAGTAGATCAGCAGGCTTCTGCTTGACAATGCCTTCTGCTTTGGTCTCCACAAAGGAACGGATTTCTTTGTAATCAGGATTTTCTGCAAAAGAGAGAGGTGGGAAGAAGCCACTCATTAATATATGCCTTCACTGAGGCTTTGTAATATTGATGGCAAGTTTCATTGTCCCTTGACTAAATATGCTTCTCCAAGTGATGGCCAATGTTTTTGGCACTGGTGCTACATCAAGTCCAAACAATGGTTCCAGGACACATTATAATCTGCATTCAGCCCTTTACACCTTGTGCAGCTTTGACTCTGGTCTAAGTAAGCCAGAGAACAGGATGCAGCAAAGTGGCAGGGAAGCAGGCAAATTTGCTTAAGCCCACGCTGAAACGTAATTTTAATCATGTATTTTTAAAATGCAGGCTTCATTTATAGCTTGATAAATTTTATGTATCCTTGTTTTTAACATTCAGTTTTATACATATATCTAATGAATGTTTTGTAACACATTCAAAAGTTTTTTTGTCAATTAAGCAGTGTATAAACTTCTGAGATATATGTACAGACTTAAAAAATAAAGAAATTAGCAATACTTATGATTTTATAATTTTATGAAGTTTCAATTATGTGGCTTTTAAAAAAAAGAGTTGGCAGTCTATATGTAAGCCAATTCCCTGAGTTTTGCAACTCTTGCAATGCACTGTCGGGCAACCAAATAATGGAAATTAACGAATGGTTACATTGAAGAGGGCTAGCTTAATTTTCAGTGGCTCCTACTGAGTGCTATGAAATAAGGGAAGCAGGTTACTACAATTTGAAAGGACTGTCAACAGGTCATACAACCTGCTCAGAAAATGGGACCACTGGGTGTGAAGGGCAGCCTAAGAACCCACTCTAATGATGTCTTCAAGCATACCCATTTATCCTATCCTACACAAGCATGAAGGGCTATCAATGCAAGCCACTCTCCCTGACACTGGGTGGCCTAGCCTAATCCCTCTGATACTTGCCACTAACCTCAAAAAGGTCATCCAGAGAATTACATTGCCTCAAAGTCTGAACCTGCTCTTAAGAGGCCTCTGGAGATAAAGATTCATTAATAGCATTAGGCACCCAGCTTTCATGCTCAGCCACTATTGCAGTTAGAAATGTCTAAATCTTCGGTTGCAACTTTTAACCATTATTTTTAATCCTGCCCCAACCAAGCAAGCAATGAATAACTGAATCTCATACGTCACATGTTTTTGGAGACTGGTTAAGTTTTTCCCCAGTGTTCCATTCTTCACACTAAGCCAACCAAACTCGCTCTTTCTCTCTCACTCCTCAGGCATCTAAACCTCCTTTGAATATTTGTTGCTATTCTCTAGACACATCCTAGTATACTCTTTGATCATGTCTAGCAATCTAGCAGATGAAGAGTTCAAATTCATAATTAAAAATACATTACCTAGGTTGTCCTTTGTTTTGCTCGTGGGTATGCAATATACCACCAAATCAGACAATTCCATGGCAATTAACTGCTTCTTCTCCCAGAACACCCTGAAATTTTCCTGAGGATTTAACACAGTTAAAACATTAGTCCAGGGCAGTCATCTCCACTGAGATCACTCAGCTGGTGTCAAAGAAACAGAAAATTGTGAAATCTAATTTTTAACTTTAATTTTGTCTCTGCACACCCCCTTTATCCCTGCTCGCTCTCTGTGCCCAAAATGCAGTGATGTTGAAACAAGGGCGTGAATTCAACTAACTGGCTCTGCTAGTGAAGCCCTGCACAAGGACTTCCCGACTTTCCATGTATGAATTCTGGCTTTCAGGTTCTGTGTGGGGGGTTTTTTTTGTTTTTTTAAGAAAAAACATTTTGGCAGTGCAGGGCCAAAAAAACCTGAACTTACACCACAAAAAAATTCTTGCTTTGATTGCATAATCACACTTTGAGGTATTATTTTCAAGTTAAAACTTGCATGATATTGGCACATAAAGCAAAACACAAAGGTGCGTATTATGCTTTCATGATATTGGAAATATGGCATGATATAGAATTTAAAAAATGGTGATGATATAGGCTTCTCTCAAAGCCCTTTTGCTTGCAAGGGAATCAGATTGTTACTGGTCCTTCAGCCTTTGCTCAAATCAAAATCACTCTTATTAAAAATTAAGTGCTGGAAATTATGGCTTCTGTAGTACCTCTTCAGTAGTTTTCGTTGTGATTTCCCTGACACTTTGATACCATACAAATAGCTCTTCCACCTTTTCTGTTGCAAATTCAACAGGAGCATCTTCAAGATTCTTGGGTTCCAGGATAAAGACAAAAGACTTTCCATGTTTTCCCTGTGTCATTTTTACTATTGGAAATCCAAAACAATAAATCATATGTACATAATAAACACATCTTAAGATATCAAATAGCACTTGAGAGAAGTTTGCACGAGATCCTGGTAGGATCCCATTAATCAGTGAAAACTTACATTTATTACAAAACAGTAATTTAAAAGCCTCAGCATTCTTCAACTGCTCTATAGTATGCTTTGATTCACATGAGAGCAGCTGAAGTATTGGGGTACCTTAAAGACTGACAATTTCATTTATAACATAAGCTTTAATGGACCAGAGTTCACTACACCACATGGCATAATAAATTTGGCATTATCGATTTGTAGTTTATTTATCATGGCTTATTATTATTTTTTAGATTTCTATACCACTCTTCACCCGAGGATCACAGGGTTTTACAGTATAAAAACACAGAAATACACAACATAGTAACAAATGAAAATGATACCCTCCCTATCCCACAATTTAAAAGACCATAGATTGCTTAATTAGCCAAAGGCCTGGGAGAAGAGGAATGTTTTGCCTGATGCCTAGGAGAGCATTCTACAAGCGTGTAGCTACCACAGAAAAGATCTGTTCTCATGTTGCCACCCTCCAGACCTCTCATGGAAGTGGCACATGAAAAAGGGCCTGAGATGATGATCACCATAATCTGTTAGACTTTCAGTTGCCACAAGACGCCAGTAGTTGTTTTCATACCTTTTCAAATTTTATCTTAATGCTTTGGGGACCATACACTTCTTCAGTGTACAACCTCAGTTGTCCAAGAATATTTTTAAGTGGCAAAAAGGCAACAATACCAGCTTCTTCTGCCTTACAGAAACACTCTACCATTTTGTGAACCTTTTGAGTGCATTTTTATTTGAGGTTGTGCCCTCCCCATTCTTTTCTGAGCATGCATTAAATCCATCCTTTTAAAAGAGTACATCTGTTCCCTCTCACCTCCAAATCCGCATCCCCCCTCCAAAATTATACTTGGATAAGAAATTGCAGTATTGCCCTTCAGAAGACAACTTGTCATTCAAAAATTAAAATACAGTTCAGATATATTGGGGGTGATAATAGGTAAAGGTACCCCTGACCATTAGGTCCATTAGGTCCGGGTCATGTGGCCAGCATGACTAAGCCGCTTCTGGCGAATCAGAGCAGCACACGGAAACGCCGTTTACCTTCCCACCGGAGCAGTACCTATTATAAATGTATGTTTTGCACTTTGACGTGCTTTCAAACTGCTAGGTTGGCAGGAGCAGGGACCGAGCAATGGGAGCTCACCCCGCCATGGGGACTCAAACCGCCGACCTTCTGATCGGCAAGTCCTAGGCTCCGTGGTCTAACCCACAGTGCCACCCGCATCCCCGAGGGTGATAATACAGACAGACTAAAACTGAGCAATCAATGTTATGTTAAAGGATATATATATCTAAAAAATATGTCCAATAATTTCACAGTGGCTGTGGCAAAGTTTCTTTCAGTAGTTATACGAATCAAAGATCAACATACCCACGACTAAACAAATATTGCTTCAGTCTCCCTTCCCTAGGGGGTTGTCTGTATGAATCTGTATTTTATTCTGAATCCATGTTATGGGTCATTGGACCGCAATAAAGATTATATATATATTGGAATAAAAAATAGGTAGACTTGACAAACTGTTCCCTCTCTCACACACACACATACACAAGCTACTTTACATGTAAGGAGTCAGGAAGTCAGAAGGATACATACCAACGTTATACTTATTGAGATCCAAAATACCCCGGCATAATGAGCCTAAAGGATTGTCCTCAATTATCTGAAATGAAAAGATTTATTATGTTTGAAGTTGGTTGTTTTGCCCCCTTTATCAAATGTCCTTGGAATGTAAAAATGAATTCATTAAATTCCCAGGACCAATGCTTAAAAAATGATATTCATTCCTGAAGTGTATGGGTTTCCTGTCACTAGCAACCATAAAAAATTAAACTGCTTGGTGACAATAAGATCAAGGAAGTGCACTTAGTACTATCAAAGCTAGTAATTATTAACATTTTAATAGTTGCCTTCCTTGAAATTCATTGGCAGAGCTGGAAAGCTTTTCAGAAGATCAGGTTCTCCTTTCTGAGACCATTGCAGATTTTCAACGCTCCATTACGTTCTTAACCAGTACAGCTAAGCATCCTTTACCCAGTTTGATAATCTTATCCTCTGGGCACTGGCATAAGTAACACTGAACGCCAATATTTTTATTTATTTATTTATTTATTTACTTACTTACTTATAAAAGTATATATCACAGGAAGCAAAATACCTCTCAAAAGGCTCTGTGCATTCACACACAGCTCATGCCTATGCTTCCTTATTAAAGTCAGGATTTTTGGCTAAGCATTGCACATGAACTTTAGATCTGCATTGCCATGCCAGGAGCTGTAGCAACACTACTGCTCCCAACACTGCTGGGGTAAAGGAAGAAACATGGGCTCCCCTCATGTTAACCTGGCAGCACCAGAAGGTGAAAGTTAAGTCCAGCCTCATTTACCACAGCAAAGGCATGAGTTCCCCTAAGATCTTTCCAGGCCAGTTTCTGCATAAAATTTAGCGCCTATTCAGGCATGCAATCACACCTGTTTAGGCAGAGCTGAATTTCTGATTTTATTGTTTTAACTGCTGCGTGAAGTGTTTAAGAGTTTCTAATTCTCATGTTTTCTAATAGATCATTTTATTGTATGGTTTAATTGAGGCTGCTTTAATGCCCCAATGGAATTGTTACTGTGTGCTTTAATTATGTATTGATTTTATAGTTTTAAACTGCTTGGAAGCCATACTGAGTGCTGGAGGGAAGTCTGCTCCCGGTTGCAAGGTCCATTTCCACCTGGCCTAGGGGGCAGTGCCCAGGCTCACCCTGAACAGATACCATAGGCTCCTGGGAGGCACTGGGACACTGCTGGAACCAGCGGCAGATCATATGCCCACGCTGCCCAGGGCAGGTGTGCTCCTGAGGGGGGCGTGGCGCAGAAAGTGCCCTCCCATCCACAGGATAGCCACTCAGGTGCCCAGAGCAGTGTGTGTGCCCTGCAGCCAGGGGCAGAGTGAGCCGCACATGGGGTCGGAGCAAGCTGCCCCTGGCGGGCATTCGGTGTGCCGCCCGCCAGTGACTCCCAAGCCTCTCCCAAGCTGTCAAAACGAAGGGGGAAGGGGGGAATGCCGCCAGCAAAGCAGCACAGCTTCCCCTTACCCCGATAGCTCGGGGTAGGCTTGGAAGTTGCAGGCGAGCAGCATGCCAAATGACACCCCCCTCAGTGAGGGCATCCGGGGCAGTCCGACCCCCGCTTCCCAAGCAGGGCCGGATTTAGGTCTGATGAGGCCCTCAGCTACTGAAGGTAATGGGGCCCTTTATATGTCCAACTGTCCTTTGTCAACAACAAATTGTCGCAGCTTTTTTGTGTTGAATATATGCTATATGGTAATTTATGGACCTAATAGGTATCTAAAGCCATTTGCACATAACAAAATATGTATTTTATCAAAGTAATTGTTGAACTGAAATACAATTAAGAAGTATATTAATAGTGAAATACAATTAAGGAGTATATTAATAGGGAAATATTTATTAAAATAAAACATACAGTTAGAGCTTATTTGTTTTTTATCTTATATTTTGGGAATGTACATCCAGGGGTTTTTTCCCTCTAAATTTTTTGGGGGCCCCCAAAAGAGTGGTGCCCTAAGCTATAGCTTGTTTAGCTTATACGTAAATCAGGCACTGTTCCTACGCCCCTGGCTGGAACAACTCTTGGGGTGGGACAACTGGCTAAAATGTTTTAAATGGTTCAAATTTTGGTTCCTCTGTTGTTTTTTTGGTCAGGTTGGTGTTGGTTAAACGTTTAGCTGGGGTTGGCAGCTATTTTAATTTGGGTATAACTGTAAACTGTTTATTATTGTTGTTGTTGTTGGTTTCTATTGATTTATTGGTTGGTTTGTTGCTTGTATAGGATTATTTTGTTTTTTAATGTTTGATGTTTTGTTGTGTTTTTATATATGTTGTAGGCCGCCCAGAGAGGCTGGGAAAACCCAGCTAGATGGTTGGGATATAAATTAAAAAATGATTAGTATTATCATTATTATTACTGGCATGTGAGTCGTAAGAAAATAAATATTCCACATGACTGTCACCACTTTAGAAATAGGGAGAAATTGGCACATGCCAAGAATCTCAAAGCTGACAATACGCATTCTTCATACAGAGAAGTCTTAAAGAGCTACTAGGTCCAACATTCTGTTCGTGTGCACATCACAGTGCTATATACAATCCCACCCTCTGTCCACAATGTTGCATCTCTGTACGCATGTGGGACAGCATCCAGAAAGGCAACCTTACACACAGAAGGGTCTGAATGCATTACCATTTTTTTTTTTGGAATAACTGAATGAATTTTGTGAATAGCATAAACTCTAGACTATAGATAACAAGTATCTTCCTACCTGATTCTCAAGATCTTCCGTGTTATCAGAGGACATGTCTTCCACATAATTGGCTGGGAAGTAGTGCTGAACTTTGTACCCATAATCGCCTTTCCACCTGAGAGAGAAACATGTTCTAATCAAATTTGAGACACTATATCCAAATGAAGTATTATAGAGAGGTTCACATTTTTTTAAAAATGCTCAAAGCCACGTAGTGAAATCTATGGTTGAGACACAGCTTGGTCTACAGAAAACATCACCAACTCGTACCAAAAATATAAAAGCTGCCTTCTTACCAGCCACCAACTTCTTTTGAGACATTATGAATTAAAGCCCCTCGGCAAAAAGTCAGCTCATCGTCTCTTTTCGCTTGGTAGTCGTACAAGGCTTTAACAGTTCTCTGTGGCTTCAAGAGAAACAAATGGAAAGGAGCTTTAGGTCAAAGTGAATTTGGGGGAACAACCACAAACACTGGAATACAATCCAGAAACAATGGTTAGGTCAGCCTTTGCCCTCCAGACATTTTGCTGGCAGGTGCTGATCGGAGCTGTAGTCCATAGGTTTGCCAAATGCTAAGTTAGACTATAGTCAATTAGTCAGTCAGTCACTCATATTCTCTCTCTCTCTCTTTCTCTCTCTCTCTCTCTCTCTCTCTCTCTCACACACACACACACACATATTTTCCCACCCTCCAAATACACCTTTACCTACAATCAGTTCTTTCAATTCTCTAAACAGGAAATTAAGATAAAGGATCTGTCAGCTATTCTTTTCTTTCAGATCAAGAATAAGTTTGAGCAAAACTTTAACATACCACAGAAGGTGTTATTTCACCAGGTTCCACATATGCCTTCACTTCATATAATGAGCTAGGATCTTTCTCCTAAGATTGAAAAAGAAAAGTAAGTAAATTGCACAGCTAGAAAAAAGTAACTCAAAGCTTTTAAGTTAATGTGCTAACATAAGACATTATACTGTCCAAATATACTTGTAGCAACTGAGCAGAGTTTTTTGTTTTCCCCACCCTATCAGAGCTTTGGGGATTTCAAAAAAAGTGTCAGTAGGATTTTGGCAAAGGTTTCTGCCTGGTTTTTCATATTAAAACTAGAAATTGATGCTTTCATAGTGATTTACAACATGTTTGTTGTGCAACCCAGTCAGATGGGCAGCATATACAGTAAATAATAACATTATTTTTTCTTATTATTAGCAGTATTTTTTTTTAAGACCGGGGGGGGGGGGGATTACTATTATTTTATCATTAAACTCATTGGTAAAAAGAATTTAAATTATGTGCCTCTGCTTTCTGCACAGAAAAGAATAAATTTTCTCACACATGGATTCCTGTGTGGGATAAGGACTTAGGACAAAAATGCTGGCTGAGGCAATGGAAGTTATAGTCCAAAATCTGGAGAGATTGATTTAATATATTCATCTTCCATTCCAAAACAAAAACTGTAGCCTGTAGGTAGACATTTGGAATCATTGACTTGCAATTGGCCAGACACACTGGTCAAAAGAGAGAACTACTAGCTAACTAGGCCTTCTTGCATGTTATTAGGGTAGACAGGACTAAAAGCTACAGCAAAATATTTAGGGCATACACCAGCATAAAACGTTATGATCTCTTAATCAGAATGCGAAGCTGGTTTCAAATCCCAGGTAGGCGAAATCCCTGGTTTTCTATTTATTAATTTTAAGGAATTCCTACTTCACCCCCTTGGATCCCATTATCCATAGCTAAAAAGCAATGATCTTCCCAGAGCATTAAATATTGGTCTGGAGAACATTCTGAAGGTACCTGAAGGCACGTTCCAGTGCTGAAGCCCAATTGGTTCTGCTTTATATGCTGCCTGGGATGGGCAAGGGGCCGAGGTACCATGGATAATACTGAAAATCCCAAAATGCTCAGCAGGCTAAAGCTGCCTTTAGGATGACCTCTTGTGGGTGGAGGGAGAAATATTCTCGTACCACAATAAATCCCTGAAAGCCACCCAGCATTCTATGCAAAGCCCTGGCGCTTTGGTTAAAAAGGTAAAATGCTTGCCGTGCTGTAGCGCTCCAGCAGCTCCTCCGTCACAGGATAGCGCAATTTCATTTTCCTATACAACGGGTGCTTCTCATAGTAGTTCACCAGTTCCACTAAACTCTCAAAATAAGCAGATGTTCCCATGACAAAGAGGCGGCCTTCTCGTTTGATTCGGCAGTGCTTCACTTTCCCCTCAGCTCTGTGGGATTAAACAGTGAAGAGCAAGCTTTAGAAAATGCCAAAACAACAACAACAGCCATATCATATTATCAGTCCTTAAGCTTTGAAGTGGCATTTTCATTTTCCTCCTATTTAGGTAAGCTCTTGCAGGAGTGATTTGGCTATCTAGAGACAGATTGGGGGGCGGGGGGAGATCCTTGAATTTCCTGGTTCAGAAATGCACATCTCAGGGGCTTGCAGTACTTGCCTTGTACATAAGGTAAGCATTACAAGCTCCAAAATTCTTGCATTTAATCCACTCCTTCCCCATTCCCACCTAGTCAGCCCCTACACCACCCACCCCCACCCATCTTCCAACCCCCTACTTTCCCATTATGGCCATAGGGTCTTAATTTGTGCCGCTGGGGCAGCCACCATGCAGAGTAGCAGCTCTTAGCTAGGTCTTTCCTGCACTGTAGTACCAGCACAGATAGTGAACAGAGTGGAGAACAGCCACCCATTAGTCCAGCTGAACCAGGTAACCTGGCCTTATCTCTGTTGCTTCAGGCTTGATTCCTCTCTCCAAGTTTCTTATCTGATGGAGTTTCTGCCCCAGAGTTTCCTGTGTCTTGCATCTCTTTGCTTTCCTCGGGCCTCTGCTTTATGGAATGTAGCCATCTACCTGCTTTGTCCATTTACGTGCTTCTGGCCCCTCAGATACCCATTCACTGTTACACACCTTAGCTTGTGTCAGACCTGGACTACATACTCCCCTCTGGTCCTTGCAACAAATAGCTTTGAGGTCCAACCTGCAGATCATGCATGTCAGGTCAGGTCATAATTACGAAGTTTGTGTCTCACCTGAAAGTCATGGCATAGGAATTGGGTTCGTCCCTCTTCCTTATCAAAAAGGCTCCATCTCTAGGAATTCGCATCAGCATATCCTCTGCTTCTCCTCTGCTCAGGTTACTGTAGTACCAACTACAAAAACAGGAAGAGAGGTGCGTTCAGAGCTTGACATATTCCCATTAACTCAATGATAAAATTGGGTCATTAAGATAAAAGCTATTAAATCAGTGATAAAATTGTGATTTCAGGCATCAGATGCTCAGTGATGTATAGACTTTGTCCCTATTATAAAAGAAATAAATAGCAAGTTACTGCTAAATGCTGACAGCATTTGTTTCTGTCACTTTCACACTGCATAAGAAGCCCAAATGAGACAATTTGGAGTCTGGAAAAGAACATGCATGTGGATGCAGGAAGCAGAAGGTCATCCTAATAACTAATAGAGCAATAATAACATACAGTCAGTTTTTATTGACGGACAACAGCAGTGCATTTCTTTTGGGGGCAGGGAGAACGATCTTACCATCGCTATCAATCCTGTACCCCAATTTTATAAGTAAAAATAGATATAAGACAACATCTTGTGGTAGTTCCTCCTTGGTTTGCACCTGAACGCAGCGGGGGTGGGGAACTGCATCCAGTCGACAGGTCCGTGAGCCAACTTCAACAGGTGGGCAGAGCCACCCACTCGTAATTTACCCGACATCATTATGATGCCAGGAAACAACTTCAAAGGGGCTCACTGTAACTGCCCATTACCAGGCATGGTTTGGATTTAAACCGCACCTTTAGAGCACAGAGGTGCTTGGGCAGGGTGAGTTTAATTCTCCTCCCAACTGCCATTGATTACATTGCAGGTGCTAATTCAAAGTGCATTTCAGTTGGGTTCTGTGAGGAAGAAAGCTCTTGGCAGGCATGAGTATCCACATATCTGGCAGGCTGGCCTAGTTACTCCAGAATAAGCCAACACATACCAACACTTGCAAAAGGAAATCAATGTTTAACACTGGAACACAGACTGTAACCAGCTGTACCAATGTAATAAAAGCAAACACGAAATGAGCAGGATATCCTGTGATACAAATGGTCTAGATGTGCTCCTTGAATGGCAGTTTCCAAACACCATTCCAGCTCATAGCAAAACAATAAGAATTATAAAAAAACACTTGGGTGTCATTTAAAAGCAGAAAGAGAAGAGAAGGGACTCAGCAAGAGCATCCCACATAACTAAAATCTCCTCAGCCTGCCTTGGTCTGCTATCTGGGAGCTCTTGATTTTCCAGCAGGCTTAATATTCTCCCTTTCCGGACTGTTCAAGTCAAAGCACATATTCAGTGCAAAACTGCTAAACCGTTGTTGCTTAAGCCAGTTTTTTGCTTTTGTTTTAAATCAAATTCCCCATAATCCACAGTAACTGTGACAAGCAGTAAGCTTCAGCATTAAAAATAGCATTTCACTCCCCCCTACAATTTTGTTTTGGCCATACGTACTTCTTAGATTCATGAGGGTTGGGGTTAGGCACAGCATCAGTCAAACGTAGTTCGAATTCGGCACACCGCAAGTGTGCTTCTCTGTAATGCTGAACTAGATCACAGACACTATCAAAGGTGAGGTTGTCTGTCAGGAAATATTTTACGGTATCTCCATCAATTGAGGAACGGATATGACAGTGCTGGACTCTACCTGATCTCCTGGGAAACATGGACAAGAAAGAACCAGTTAGTTTTCTAAAGCCAACACATCCATACGCTTGCCTCTAGTTTCTTGCTATTTATTCAGCTTGTGAACCAAGAGGAGTGGGAAGGAAGATTGAGGGGAAATAGGGACTGATCAAATATTCAGACTAAGAATTTATGGCATGTAAATCATAGCGTGCCAGAAACTGACATTATGGTGCACAGATTTTGGCACTGGAAACAGGAAATGTTAGTCAAAAGCACGAAGTCCATTTGCTCAGTATGTTTACCTGTAGAGTTCAGCAAATCAATTAGCTCATGTGAAAATGTAACATTACATAAATATAACAGATGTGTAAACCAGGATTCATCACTAGGTTTGAAGGAGAAAAATGAGGGGGGCTTGGAGGCACAGTCCTACTGCCCATCAGCTGGTGGGACAGGAGCACACCTTCAGATGCCCGCCTCCTTGTTGCACCTTAAAACCTCAGAAGTTTGAAGGGATAATTATGAAAGCCTTCCTCTCTCCTTTGCTTGAGTGAGTGTCCTCCTATAAGTATATCTCAAAATGCTATTCCTGTAGAAAAACCAGGAAAATGGCAAACTGCAAAAGCATTAAGAAGAAGTCAAAAGGAAAGAAATTATCTGTTACCAGAATGACAGTGTGTAGTCATTAGGGAAAGCTTCGCTCTCCCTCACTAAGAATGTTCCATCCTTGCCACCCATTTCAGCACAATATTCCTGGAGCAGCTTCTCGGCAGTGTTTCTCCCCTCTTTCATTTTTCCATGGAACCATTTCTCACCATAGTGCAGTTCAGCACACTTCACTTCCTACAGTATAAAAGGGGATAATTTCCATTTGTTAAGATTCAATTTGCCATTCCTCTATAAAGCTAACACTGAGCTCGACTCTTGTAGGGTTCATCAGAAAGCATAAAGTTTTATCTGAAGAAGCAGTGCTCCAAACTGAGAAAGGGGGGGGGGTGCGCTTGGAAAAGCACTTGCCAAGAGAAAGGAAGGGGTGCCATTTGGCTGCACATGTTGCTGATGATCACCTCTTTTACTGTAGGAGGTGCAGCAGTCCCTTTAAGGGAGACAATCTACACCATGGGATAATATAAAGAATTTGATCCTCACTCTCTTGTAAAGTGTGGACTCATAAAGTTTTTTTTAATGCATCCAGTAAAGTGAAGTGGCTAAGAAGCTGGAGAATGAAGCATGTGTCTGGTTCACCATTGCCATAAGCTTCCTAGGCAGCCCAAGTGTCTGTTTAAAACAAAAACTAATTTAGCAAGCATGCTGACCTCTATACTTAAATCTCTTAACCCTGATCAAGCAGTAAGAGTCAAAGGCTACTTTTATACTTCAAAGAAGAAAAAAGAACCACGGGTAAACATTATCTCTTAGGTTTATTTTGTAAGTGACACAACAGGTCATATAGTTTATTACTGAGCTTCACCCAGAGATTGCGAGGTTCCTGGAATTTTGCTACTCCATCCTGTATGCCACATATGAGTGATGTCATATTCCTACGTTATGCTCTCTAAAACCTGAGCACAGCAATGAAATGCAGTTCTCAAATTATGAATACTTATGACTCTACTATGCCTTTAACATCACAGAAAACAGAAACAAATGTACGGTTTTAATACCTTTGATGGTTCTTCTTCAGTATTCTGCTCTATATCATCACTGAATGAGAGCTTTTCATTCGCTACAGCACAATAATGGCGAGTCCATTTCTAGAACGCAAAATAACTGTTATAAGACTACTGTACAAAAGCACTGTAAGATTACAGCAATATGCAAACAGCATTCTTTTCCCTCTTCAAGTACAACTCTGTAGGATTTATTTCAGCCACCTGTGAAATTCTGTGCCATAAAATAGAAACAAAACAAAACAATTGTTTACCTGGTCTATGGTGTCCCACATGTAGAGCTCTCCTTGTTGCTTTTTTTCCTCTTTCTTGTCTTCCGTGTTCACATCTACGTCACCTTTTGGCCCCAATTTTTTATGCTAATAAAAAATGAACAGAGCAGCTATGAAAAAGGAAGACGTTGAGGGATTTCTCTGGCATCTCTTAGCTGGGCTTTCTTTCTGCTTTGACAACCTAAGAGTGCATCCTGCGTGAGGGGGCTACAAATATCTGATGTAAACTTCTGTACCAACTTGGATGCACTGCTGTTTTCTCTTTGTTTATCACTGCAAATCGTCAGCCTGTGGTCAGAGATCACTCTGCATACACAGAACAGACCTGTAAAGTTTAGTAGATGAACCAGTCTTAAAACTGATTCATAACTTCTGAATATATTTTTTTAAGCCACCAACTACTCAGGCAGCAACGTGGAGGTGGGAGGGGTTAATGAAATGTATACAATTTGGGGGCTTTCCCTCCTTGCACACAAATTCATTTGTCGCATCAAGTCCTCTGCCTAAAAGCAGATACGCAGTTTCTCCAGGTTACTTTGTTTGCCACGATGGGGAATGCTGTAGGCTGAGTGTGCAAATCATGCTTCGTTTATAAAACACCTCCCTTTTTAAAGGAAAGCAGCTCAAGCCTAAAGCGTGCAAATTCAAAAAGCTGAACTTCCTCCGTGGCTTTCATTGAAACACATTGCATTTCCAGGATTTGTTAAGGAGCAATGCATTCCTGTCAACATGTACACTGGCTGTTTTGGTTGGAAACATTTCTCACAGATGTATTGTTTCATATTATTAGATGTACAAAATGAGAGGAGTCCCCCACCCTCTTAACAAATGCTTGCTCTCGTCCTGGGGAAAAAACTACCTTCTGACTTCGTGATTGTCAGGGCTGCCTCAGGTCTCAGCTCACAAAAGACCAACGCCAATTTCTTCTTATATACAAAAGTGTTTATTGGAGTTCATTGTTTGCTTCACATCCGAGGCGCGCAGCCCCACGTCTGTTACGCTTAGACCGTTGAAGTCCCCTCTGAGTCAGTCCCTCCCCTGCACCAGTTTAAGAGGCTTGCGCTGCTCCACCTCTTCCTCTCTTTCCTTTTCCGCAGGGTCTTCCTGCCCACTGGGGTTTCGCCCCTCCTGGATTCCCCTGACACGGAATCCCCAGATTGCTCTTCCCCCCTCCTGCGGGCTTTGGGACCTGGCCCCTCCTCCGGGCTCCCTGTACTTCCGCGCGCCTCCACATTTGAACTTGGCGCGCGCGCCCAACCTCTAACCTTCCTTTTGACAGCTACACTACTCCCTTCACTACTCCCCTCCCCTTCCGGGAGGGTGGCTTGCTCCGACCTCCCTCCCTTCTTTGCTGCCGGAGCTGCTTCCCCTGATACACTGGAACCTCCACCCCCTTCGCTGCACTCTGGTGGGGAGGCTGGTCCTGACGCCCAGCTGCCACTTTGGGATCCCCCGCTGGCCCCCTGCTCCTGACACGTTCCCCTTGGGGCTCCCCTGGCCTTGACCACCGGCGCCCCCTTCTGGGAATCCTCTGATTCGCTGGAAAGACTCATGGAATCTCTTGAGTCATTGTCATCCTCTTCCTCGCTGTCCTGGGATTCATCCCCATCGCTCTCCATCTCCTGCCTACCCTGTGCCTCTGTCCCTGAACCCCTGACAGTGATGTTTCCCTTTGTCCAGTGCCTCTCATGTGCTAAGCAAACAGCACTTCAAATGAATATTTATACGCTTAAAAGTAGTTGCAGCTGTTTCAATACAGATGTGCAGGATGCTTCAATCTTAGTTAGCTGCTACCAGTCCACACAGCTGGTGGAGAACCAGAATAGACAGTGCATCCTAATCAGCTAGTCCAGGCTTCCTCAACCTCGGCCCTCCAGATGTTTCGAGACTACAAATTCCACCATCCCTGACCACTGGTCCTGCTAGCTAGGGATCATAGGAGTTGTAGGCCAAAAACATCTGGAGGGCTGAGGTTGAGGAAGCGTGAGCTAGCCTCTCATACTAGGGTTGGAAAATACAAGGCTTTCTCCAGAAAACTTTATGTATTTTTGATTGTGTGCTTCAGTGCCAGGTGCAAAGTGCAAGCTGCTGCTATCTTCCGTCGGAGGACAGGAGGGAGACACCAGCATCCCCCAACACATTTTCTTCAGCAGATGCAACTTGCCTTAATGATGAACCTCTCTTTCAGCTGAGTTGGTGATGGCAGCTGATCAGCACTAGCTTCAATGGGCTTTGTTAAAAGCTGATCCCCAAGTACTTCCTTAAACACTTTGGCAATGTAACGCTGCTGCTCCACATTGCAATGCTCCTCAATTGACAAAATCACTGGGTACCTTGGGCAAAAGAAACAAAGGCAAGGGGAAGAAGTCAATTTCAGGTTAGAGCTCTATCTAATCAGACCATGAGCCCATCTAACCTAGCATCCTTCCTCCTCTAGTGGCCAGCCACATGCCTCTGGGAAATTCATAAACAGGGCACAGAGGCACTGAAGCTTCTGAATACCCAGCAACTGCTGATCAGTGGCAAGCCAATTCTGGACATTGAGTTTCCATATAGCAATCTCAGAAGCCACTGATACCGTCTTATCCCCTTTTAAAGCCATCTAAGCTGGTTGCTCTTATATTATTTATATATTACTGCTACTACTATTTAAATCTGTTTTTCTTTCCTTCCCTTAGTCATTGTTTTACCAAACTGAAAAACCACAAGCACTTTAGTCTTTCCTTCTAAGGGGAGGTCTAGGTATGTATGGATGTGGAAGTAAAGACTTTCAAATGACCTACCCAGCTTTTCCCTAATCAAGCTAATATACATGCATCTCAGTACGACCCAGGCTGAGCAAAGCCAACACACTGTCAATTCATCACTCTCCTTTCCACCCACCTAGCGCCTGTCCCCAATACTGGACCAATACATTAAAAGGTTCTAGTAAAAGGTTCTGTGTTATATCAGCTGTACCAGGGGCTTGGACCCAGATGTCCCTTTGGTTCCCTTTCAGCTCTGCAATTCTACGATTCTATCCATATTAAAATGACCTCAAACAGCCATAATATCATAATGGCGGATTTTAAAGAAATATCACCTAGAATGTCATAATTTAATCTTTTATTCTTAGGAAATATTTCCATTTAAAAAAGTAATGGAAACCTACTCGGATGTGACAAATGCATGTTCCTTGATGGCTTGCACAACGTCATCAAATTTTATCTTTGTTGTCCTTGTCCATCCATGATAAATGATAGGCTTCCCATCAGGACCATCCCAGCAATCCACTAGTGTAGGCAATGAAGGAAACATAAAAAGTGCAATGTTCAACTGACAACATTCTGTTTCCAGAGCTTTGGAGTGCTTGATCCCATTGACAGAGAAAAATGTAGCCATGCTTAAGGTAAGGTTACCGGACGTCCCCGTTTCCCAGGGACAGTCCCTGGATTTACAAATCAGTCCCCAGACAAAATACTCTGAAGTTGAAAAAAATCTGGTAACCTTAGCTTAAGGGCCACAAAGCTTAAAGACAACTCAGCAATTCAGACAACAAGGAAGAAGAATGCAAAGTACCTAAGAGGGAAATGATGTCTGCTTCTCTACTGCTGCTGCTGCTGCTGCTGCTGCTGCTGCTGCTGCTGCTGCTATGAACTAGAGAAATATTTTGCAAGAGAAAGTGCCTGTGGAACTCTGATTTGAAAAGGGAGAAAAAGGCAGATGCAGAGACTGGAAGCTCCAGACCAACTTCTGCAGCTGCCTTTGTGCTTCCTTGGCATTTTCTTTATTTGATCCCCAACTTTTATGTGGTTTCTTATTGGCCAACATGAGGATCACTGCAGCAGTTTCTCTGGTACCTTAAACTTAAAAAGTGACACAATGTCTGATATGAACACTGAAGCCCCTAATTACTTTAACTAAGGTGACAGGAAAAGATGAGGAGACGCCAAACTAAAATGTAGAGGTACAAAGCTAGAATGTAATGGGGTTCCACAAGATCCTCTTGTAATTGTCCCTTTCTCCTAATAACAGGTACAGTTCAAATTCCTACATCTGGAATTCTGGGGGAAGTATGGAAAACAGGTTACTCACATTCAATACATCGGCACCCCATTCGGAGACATCTTATGTAAGCTTCTGGAGAAGATTCACTACGAAGCTGGTCTCCTGTGAGATACCTAGGTCATAAAGGATTGTGTTAAAAGGAACTGCACATTCACCATTTTATGAAGGATGATGAATAGATATATATATATTTAGTAACTTACGTATTATGTGAAGAAGATATCCAGTAGTGGGACAAAGGGTTATTCATGTCCTGAGGATCTATTGAGTCGTATTTGTCATCCCATATGCTGTTTTCTTTTGAAAAAAGGTAAGTAAGGAACTAAGGCAAACAAAGAGAGAGGGAAATATAAGTGGGTTTCAATTTTTAAAAAGGACAAAACCAAATGACTGATCTCCCCAACTAGAATCATAGCACAATGTGAAACAGAAAATAAATCAAAACAATTAGTTTTCAACTAGTTGGTTAGGACCCGCAACCTAAGACGGATCACAGCCGTGGCATCCGCACCATTTTCCTGCTTTGGTTATGGGATTTGCTGTTGTTGAAGAAGAAGAGGAGAGAGAGGGTGATCAGCGGTCAAAAAGGACATGCCTCTTGTATGGATCAGTATTTGAAATTGTGTTCCTAAGAGAGACTTGCCTGGTGCCACTCTTGTTGCCTTATCAATGCCAGGCAAAGACTTCTTATTGGCCAGGTTTTTTTTTAGATGTTTTGATATTGTTTTATCTTACTGGCATGGGATCAGTTACTTTATTGTTTTAATCAAGTTATTACTTCCAATTTGTTATGTTTTTGATTATTTTAATTGTTAAGAGACTCTGGAAACAGTATTAGAGTTAAAGAGTACAAATTAAACTATTGAATTCACTGCCACAAGCTGTGATGATGGAAACCAACTCACTGAACCACATCCATTGCCCTACTGGCTTGTGAAGGACAGGGTAGAAAATGGAGGCTTCCAACCCTTTTTGTTGTTGCTGCTGTTAGACCAGCTCCAGGATGCTTTGGATCCAGTGAAACTAAATTGGCCTCTGGTCTGACCCTGCTACAAAACACCACATTATGGAGCTGTCCTCTAGCTACCGCTGGTGGGAGAACCCCAACCAGTAGAGCCCTCCAAGCCAGCAGAACTCCTCTCCAGCAGCATAGCTGCGATAATGCCATCTCCTAATCACGATTCCCAGGCATCAACATGGGAGGGGGTGTGTAGGATTGGGCTCTTAGGTAAATTTGAAAATAGGATTATACACACTCCAAGTCTAAACAAAATATAAAAAATTCTTCTAGTAGCACCTTTAGAGACCAACTAGGTTTGTTATTGGTATGAGCTTCTTCAGATACATGCACACTTCTTCAGATACATGCACACAAAAGCTCATACCAATAACAAACTTAAGTCGGTCTCTAAGGTGCTACTGGAAGAATTTTTTTTATTTTGTTTGGACTACAGCAGACCAAGACGGCTACCTACCTGTAACTCCAAGTCTATTAAGGGCTACTACCTCCTGGTTGCAAGACGGTGCTTGCCTGCACATGCCCTACTGATCGCCTTCCCAGAGGCATCTGGTTAATCATTTGGGGAAATAGGATACTGAATTAGACAGGGCTCCTTTTTTGCTTATGTAGAAATGTTGCAAATAAAATAAATAACTTACCTCATCAACATACAGAAAGGGTTCATCTGTTTCTCTCATAGTGTCATCTACAAATTTAGACATCCGTTCTCTTACTTTACTAAGATCCTGTGCCCAAGATTCCTGAAAATTCAAGAGTATACACGTGTACTTTAAATACATCTCCATCGTTGATTCAAGTAATTAAATTAATGTGTGTGTTTCTTTTCGGGTCACCACCATAGAAATGAGCTGGCATTAGATAGGTTTTGTCTACAGTTGCAGGGGACTGAAAGCTCTTACAGCTGCTGATGGGAAACCTCAAACAGGGAGGGGGATCCTGTGCAGAACCAGAAGATGCTGGACTATAAATTCCACCATTGATCATTCCCCATGGTAGCTGGGGTGGATGGGAGATGGAGTCCAACAGTATCTGGACAGCCACAGGTTCCCCATCCTTTACCTAAAGCAAATAAAATCAGCATAATTCAAAAATACACATTACATGTCTGGATAGCCTTGCTGAAACAAAACAGCTTTTAGCAAGCATTTTTTTAAAAGCACAATGAGGGTGTCTGCCTAATGTTAATAGGTAGAGAGCCTATTCAAGAGCATATATGCTGCCACACTGAAAGCTCAACTCCTCCCAGTTGTGGAGCAATGTTGTATGGCTTATTTAAGCGAGGTGATTGGCTGCAGTAATGTCTTCCATGTTATCCAAACACATGGCCATGTGAACCCATTAGTTTGGGTTCCATCCTCTGGAGCAACAGAAAACAAATCTGCTCCATCATCTAGCCTTCAAATATTTGATGAAGGCTATCAGATATTAGCACCACCTTATATTTTCTACATAATACCATACAAAACAGCAACAAATTATCTGATTCTGTAAATTCATAGCTACTTCTATGTGCAAATTTGAGGCATCATCAGGTGAGATCAAGTGAGCCCCTGACACAAGTTACATTCATGTGTGACCCTGATTTCTGCTCATTCCTGTCTGTGGCCTCCAAAGCCACATCTTACAGCATTCTAGAGGGTCTCCCTGAATGAAGAAGATAGAAATGCCTGTTAAGCATAGGAACACAAGAAGCTGCTTTATAATGAGTCAGACCATTGATTTACCCAGCTCTGTAAAAATGTCCATATTGACTGGCAGCAGTTCTCAGGGGTTTCAGAAAGAGTATATTCTCAGCCCTATCTGGAGATGAAAGGGATTAAATCTGTATACAGAACAGATGCTCTACCAGTGCCCTGCAGTCTTTTCCGTCAAGCCACGCTGTACATTACACTCATGCATATTTTCTTTTCATTTTGCTGATTACAATTTTTGGAATCATCTCACCTGCTGTTCATGTAGCAAAAATCTCTGAAAGTCGTGCAAGTGCACTGCTGAAGCATCTGGGCGATCTGTGTTTCTGCAACAGAAAGGAAAAGGAAAAGAACAATTATAAAAAAGAACATCAGCAAAACAACACAACCAAAATATGAGACCATGCCATAGCATGTCTTTATTCAACAATATTAATTTAGATATATACTAGTATTATAAAAACCGGTTAAAGCACTGAATACTAGCTACCTCTACCTGAACCTACTGTACCTACATGATCTTAACATACAGGATGCAGAACTCAAAAAAGCAGTCTCCATGAAAACTAACAAACTGGGCTCTGTAGCAACATATGCAAATATGAACTAAGAATTGTTTATCTAATTAAGAAACTGAAAAAGAGTAGTTATGTTATTCTTGAAGCACACAACAATGGCACAGAGTACTGTGGTACGCTGATTAATGAGTCTAATCTTGATTAGATTAGGAAATCTCATTTATACACGAACTACTTCATCTACAAAATACAACTGTAGTCATTGGCTTCGTAGAGGCACAGTATTTCTCAGTCTGTTAACTAAGAGTAAGAGATTGAAAGTAATCTGGAATTTCCCACTCCCTCCCTCCCCCCCTTCCCTTTTTTTGGTATTCATTATGGCGTGGTACTCAAACATCTGTACCAAAGTTAATGTTAATCATGGTTCCCTTTAGTGAGATATTACTAACAGCTTCTATGTACTGTTCTTATGGGCATTTACTAATCCTTAACAAAAACATCCTCAGGTCATTTACAAAAGACTGTCAAATGAAAACAAAATGTCAAACTTCACACAGGAGTTATTTTTCATTTGCAGACTGGTGATGAAATTATTGTTACAGTTTATGAGTGATATAGTAAACCCACCCACCCACTCATAATCGTAGCTCGCTGCTTAATATATTATGAAAAACAATCACTTCTTGGTAGTGGTGCCCTCCCTGTGGAATACCTTGCCTTCAGATGTCAAGGAGATAAAGAACTACATAACTTTTAGAAGGCATCTGAAGGCAGCCCTGAATCGGGAAGTTTTTAGTGTTGGGTGGGGTATAAATAATAAAATTATTATCATTATCTTTCTCTTTATCATTATCATCACATCCCAACAAGCTTCATCTCCAATAACTTAAAGCACAAATGTGGACAAAGCGGCATGACAAGACATCTCACCCTAGAAGAAACATAGTGGAATCCTTCTTGAACTCATCAAGAATCTGGGGAAGGAAACAATGACAAACAAAGCATGTAAACTTGCTCATTTAAGTAAAAGTTTCTTCATTCAGGTACTTCCTAATTCTGCAAAACACATTCACCCTTCCCTATTCTCTCAAGATAGTACAGATTTTCTCCTCTTAAAGAGACAACTACGCTTCTCAATCTTCAAAACTGAAAGAAAGGAACTAACACAACATGCTTATATGTGATGGGGCAGGGAAGGCCTGCATTCTAGGAAAGTATTGTATTCAAGTTACAACACAGCATGATAACTAAGGGGAAGTAATGTGGGATAAGAGCTTTACCAATTTCTGTTGCTCAAACATTATTTTCTTGTAGAACAGATGAAATTGCTCAAAGCTAAGTTCTTCTTTAACAGCTTTTATTTCCTGTAAGGGGGAAGGGGAACAAGCAATGACACAGAGTTTAGTTTTCTCCAAAGGCTGTATCCATATAAAACACAAACCTCAAAATGTTATAAATGAATTCAACTGTTTTAATTTTGTAGATTAGGAACCAAGAGAAATGTAATTGTATGCAATGTATAACAATTTAAACAGAGAAAGCATGTCATACTGGATTCTCTGGTCTTTTCAAGCTCTTTTTCTATAAAACTTTGACCTTTCCCCCTGCCTAATAAAAAGAAAAGCTGCAGTCTGAAAATCATTGGCGTTGATCTTAGTAAATGTTCCACAATCTGAATATGGAAAGATAAAGGAGGAACCACTGGGTCAGGGTGCTTATCTTTAAGAGCACCATTTACACCAGGCCAGATGTCAATGGACTACAGGTTCTATCATTCCTGACTTTGCTGGCTGAGACTGATGGGAGTTGATGCCCAAAAATATCTGGAGAGCCAGAGGTTCCCCATCCTTAATATATACAGTAGTACCTCGGGTTAAGAACTTAATTCATTCTGGAGGTCCGTTCTTAACCTGAAACTGTTCTTAACCTGAGGTACCACTTTAGCTAATGGGGCCTCCCACTGCCGCCATGCCGTGATTTCTGTTCTCATCCTGAAGCAAAGTTCTTAACCTGAAGCACTATTTCTGGGTTAGCGGAGTCTAACCTGAAGCGTCTGTAACCCGAGGTACCACTGTGCTGATAACGCTACATAGCAAACACAATTAACCCTTTAACTATAACCTCTCTTGAAATAATATAATGAAGGAAAAAGGTACACAGACATTTTAAATTAGTAAACAAATGGGACTGAAAACGTGAAATATATAGTTCTTTTTTCCAAAGCCAGAGTATACATAAAAGTTCTGCTGGTGATAAAACTGGAAGCAGAGCAATGGAAGCAACTGGAAGCAGAGCCTCTAGCTTGGTAGATAAATACATCTGTCCCACTACTCCCCAAACTGCAAGTATATCCATTTCCCTCATACCACCAGCAAATATCCCGAGCAACAGGGGGGCAGTGCATAGACACAAACTGTTTTCCACTGGGGCAATGAAGCAATCACCAAGGGAGAGGGAATTGGGCCCGGGAGACAAGCATTCTGCTGTATGTTTCCTTGAAGTCCAATTCTCCCGCAGACTTCCTTTCAGGAGCAATGGGAGGGCTGCCCGCATTGACACAGAAATAATCCAAAGGATTACACATCTGGAATCTAAGGAAGTTCATCCTCATTTCCCCTTCTCCAAAAAAGGGCCACAAGGAGGAAATAGCCCTCAGAAATTTTCAGAGATCCCCCCCTCTTGTATTCTAGTTTGGAAAAGAGTAATCTGTATCCAGCATTAGAGTTGGGAAGAATATTATCAGAGCAATGGGGCAAGGTTTTTACCTTTTGATGTTGCCACAAATGTAACAACAATTACTTTGGAGCCACATCAACTATAAAATAATATGGATGATGCAGTATATATATTTTTATATATATGCTATACACACCTGAGCACAAATATAGGATCAGCATATACTTACTGCAAACTTATCTTTCAGGAACTTCACACTGCTCACTTTGAAGTTTACCGATGGGAGAACAGTCTTCAGCTCTCTAAGGCTGATGCTGAAAGTCAGAGAACAAGTAGAGAAATGAACAGCAATGTTCTTGTAGCCAAACTGCATAGCACCAAGCCTTGTATTTCACCAACATGCAACTTAAATGACTGGCCCGGAATATATGGCAGAAAAGGGTCTCTGGTTCAACCCTTTGCATCTCCTGCTGAACGAATCAGAGATAGACCTTGATATTCTGCTGCCAGAGTAGAAACTACTAAGTGAGATGAACCAATTCTCAGATTTGGTATAATGCATCAGCCTCAAGGTCAAACAAGTGTGAAAAAAGTGTGCAACTTTTCTAACCTTTTTTTAAAAATTAAAATGTTATTGCAGAGCGTTATGAACTTGTTCAGATCAGTGGGCTCCACCCTGTGGGAAGTCAGCTTGGGTGCTTTGGGCTGAAAGAACAGCCAACAGAAAAACCTTTAAAATGTCACCTCTGCAGCAATTAAATCATTAGTTTGAAGCTTAGATTAACGTAACTTTTTCAAAGCAGGAATGTGTATGACATAGTAAAGGGAGCTGCCTCAAGTCCGAAGTTCATGCTTAAACTGCTATGTTTTTGCCACCCTAAGCAACATAGGCTTTACTTTACTGATGAAACTAGCCTTGATCTCACACAGCTAGATGTTGGAACAGAAATTATAACAAAGCAGTCCGTAGTAAGCAGGAAAGACTCATGTTACTCATTTACAAATCTCTCTCTCTCTCTGACACTAGTCCTCCTTTTGATATACCATAATATTTTAATGGCATGCTGCTTTGATTTCAGACTTAATCCTGCCAAAAAATTTCTACCCTGGAAGTATTCTACATATATAACTTGTACCAACTACCCTTTGAAAACCCCATTTACCAAAAAATGGAGGCAGAGCACTCTGTAGACTTGACTAAAACTAAATTGCTATTAGCACAGTCCACACACCACATTCAATGGTTTATCAAAATGAGGTTGATCTTCCTAGATTTTAACCACCGCAGTAGTGTGCAGGAGAAACAAACGACAACCCCTGGCTTAGCACTATGCCAGAACTGGAGCCCATGGTCTGTTTAGTGCCAAACAAATCACAATCTGTAGCCAAGGTTTGTTCTGGTCATGGCTTGTTTAGACCACCATCACTAATTCAGTTGCAACATTCAGCTAGAGATTTTGCTTGTTGCTCCTGCACAGTAGCAGGGAGGAGCAAATGGGGCAAGATCAATGCATTCACAGCAAACCATTAACTATGGTTTATTTGTGACATTTGAATGATGCCAGTGTCAGAGAAACAGTACAATGACTATGCAACTCTAAAAAGCAGGTCTTAAAGTACCCTCAAAACACAGAACCAGACAACTTTGGCTTCCTGCCTTTCCCTAATCTAGGGATTCAAGAACTAGGGGTATTTGAAGCTTCTTTAATATTTAATTATAGGAATTTGTGGCTAGATCTCATGATTGCAGAGAAAAGCAGAGAAAAGCAATTGGTAGTGGCACCCTCCCTGTGGAACGCCCTACCTTCAGATGTCAAGGAGATAATGAATTACATTTTTAGAAACAGATGGGTAGCCGTGTTGGTCTGCCATAGTCGAAATGAAAAAATTCCTTCCTGTAGCACCTTAAAGACCAACTAAGTTAGTTCTTGGTATAAGCTTTCGTGTGCATGCACACTTCTTCAGATACACTGTATCTGAAGAAGTGTGCATGCACACGAAAGCTTATACCAAGAACTAACTTAGTTGGTCTTTAAGGTGCTACAGGAAGGAATTTTTACATTTTTAGAAGACATCTGAAGGCAGTCCTGTATTGGGGGTTGTGTTTTTTAAAAAAAAAAAATGCTTGCTGTTTTTTATGTCTTTAGATATGCTGTAAGCCACCCAGAGTGGCTGGGGAAACCCAGTTGGATGGGCAGGGTATAAAAAATTATCATCATCATCATCAAAATGTGTAAGATGTGTCTTAGAAACCAGATTTCAGCAATCAGAGAGCTCAGTGTTGGTGCCTGTACTACTCTCTGACTTTGTGTCTGAGATATTTCCTGTCAATATAATTCCATTATACACTTGCTGAATTTAAATTTAAGGTAGGTGGACTTTGACACTGCATTCACCTTAGTCTGAATACAATTTTAATGTTGAAAAGGAAGTGGCCTTTGAATTCTAAGTAAGCCCTCACATTACCCTCTCAGTTACCTTTGCTTTTCCATATTCAGTCTCCTATCAACTCAAAGGGCAAGAGAGTGAAATGTTAAAAATAATTTGGGGGGGGGGGAATAGATACTACATATGCATATTTCCACTTTCCCAACACCTAATGTAGCTTGCCTAAGATTTGTTCCACTAAAGATCTCCTGCACATCACAATACTGAATTTGAAAACTGGTCCAATTAGCCAATACTGACTGACAGCAGCTCCCCCAAATCTTGGGCAAAAATCTTTCTCAGACCCACTACTAGAGATCATTTAAATGGACATGCCAAGGTCTGAACTTGGGATTTTACACTTGCTAAGCATGCACCTCCTAATCAACTATCAGGATTCTGAAGGTTCAAACCAAGTTCATGTTTTTCCCTGCTAAATATGGAGCCCAAAAAGCAATGCTACCAGTTCTCTCTTCCTTAATCTTGGGATAACATCAGCTGTGTTGCTGTTCCATGTTGTGAACAAAACACAGCAAAAAGGATTTAAGGTCAGATAGGGCACATTTATGGCAACTGCAAAGGCGTTGCTGCTCCAAGGATCTCCCATGCATCACAACCCTTCCTTATTGTGGTGTTTTATATCTAAACACAGGTGCCAGCACAGCTGCCATCAAATAAACAGGCTGCAGTTGGCACTTTGCCCTTCTTCCGAGAGAAAAATTCAACCTTAGTCATAAAAATTCTCTTGCTGAATAACCTGACCCTGTTGCTGCCACATACTACTAACAGAAGCTACATGCACTGAAATGCATTGATCAATCATTTACAACTTCCAGAGGGGTAGCTGTATTAATCTCTTGCAGCAAAATTGCCTACAAGTCTTATGGCATCTTAAGGACTTACAGACTGAGGGCTCATCCAGGCTTCATTTTCTGCTGCATTTCTAGGCATAGGTCCGTATTTTAAAGCTCTATGTCCAAGTGGTAGTGGTTTTTTGGTTTGGTTTCAGTCCTGGCACTTTCCCTGGGCCATTTGCTCTGATTCAGTGGTAAAACATGGGTTTTCCCAGGGAAAGCACCAGGACCAAAAAAAGCCCGCTTGGACATGGAGCTTCAAAGTGCAGACCTATGCCTAGAAAGTGCAGCACAAAGGAAGTCTGGATGAGCCCTAATTGTGGCATAAAGTAACCTATCCATCTGTAAAAGTGCTGCAGTACTCTTTGTTGATCAAGCATTGACAAACTGTGTCAGCTATTTGGTAGGAGATCATTCCACTGCTGGTCCAATACTTCAGCTTCTCTTCCCAAACATCACTGAACACTAATTTATGGCAACATCCCCCAGTCTGCCTTACTTAAGATGTCCAAACCAAGCTTCTCATGTGCATTTTCAGTCCCTTCCCATCCTTCCATGTCTGTTCCAAATTTGCATGAGCCCCTTTGCAAGGCTTCCACCAACTTGCCACCTGGTCAAAGGGATAACCATTGCAGGCCACAATAATAGTAAGTTTTGCCTTCATTATAAACATATATTGGTTTTATATCAGTTTAATTATCATCATGACTCCTACACCACAATTGGAAAATTGCAGTGTGTGGAGGTGCCAAGAATCTTGCTGGAAATTCCTAGTCCACCACGACTAGTTTCCTTGGAATATGAAATTACTACTAAACCAATTTAAAGTCTGTGGTACATATATGTCCTTAGGCTTTAACAATGTAAACCCTCTTCAGATGTTCACTCTGAATGGGTGAATGGGCAAGTGAAACTCCCTTGATGACAACCAGGCACCTTTCCCAGCCAATGCATTATAGGAGGTAGTCTGCAGGGGCTGCCTTACTAGCATGTAGGGCAGGCATAGGCAAACCCTCCACTTTTTTGAGACTACAATTCCCATCATCCTTGACTAGCTAGGGATGATGGCAGTTGTAGTCCCAAAACATCTGGAGGGCCGAGTTTGCCTATGCCTGGTGTAGGGTTTTCAGAATGGGGGGTCCTCACTACAAGTGTTGCTTCTTGCCTTTCATACATTCAAAAGGAACATCTAAAGAAGACTATACACAATCAGGAAAACTACTCCTCATATGATGGGAGACTTTCAGATCACACCACCACCCATCTTTGGTGCAGGCTGCAAAAACAGGATGCAATAATCAACTATGGATCAACTATGGATTTGCTCAATAGCAACCACACCCCTATTCAGGCCTGATTTCTGTAAGAGTTCAATATGCATGCCTACATATATATATTACTGTACAGTAGTACCTTGGGTTAAGAACTTAATTCGTTCTGGAGGTCTGTTCTTAACCTGAAGCACCACTTTAGCTAATGGGGCCTCCTGCTGCCGCTGCGCCGCTGCTGCACAATTTCTGTTCTCATCCTGAAGCAAAGTTCTTAACCCAAGGTAATATTTCTGGGTTAGCAGAGTCTGTAACCTGAAGTGTATGTAACCTGAAGCGTATGTAACCCGAGGTACCACTGTACTGATATCCCAATTAAAAAGTCGCAAACAAAGACAGACCCAAGCACAAACAATGCAGACATTGAAGACAGCAATTTTACCTGTTTCTTCTGGACTGATCCACAGAGTAAATCAGTTTTCTGAGCCAGCTATAAGGAATACATAAGACACAGCCTTAAGTTTTATGAAGAACTAAGCAAACTCATTCAGCAATTTTAGCTTCAGTGCAGATAAAAGGAAGCAGAATTGCCTCTTCATTCTGTTATCAGTTTTTCATTTGCAGGAGTTGGAGAAAAACAAACAAATAACAGCAGCAATTTAAATTACTTCTTCCTATTTGCATGGGTCTTCCAGCCCTCTTTCTGCTCTTCTCCTCTTTGTACAAAAGAGGTGCTAACAAGGAAAACCAACTCATGCCATGTAAGAAACAATACTGCAAATATTATACATGATGCCAATGACCTGGTTCACATGTAACATTAAAACATAGTTAAAATAAACAATGGTTTGTGTGAATAAGCAGTGTGCTGCCAGCACAGGCGCTTTGCTCCTCCAGTGCTGCCAGGAAACAAGCCATCATCATGAGCACAAGCCAAAGTCTGTTCTTGCCTTACTATTTATGACTTGCCTGGATGGAAATAAACCCAAAGACCATACCTTGTTTCCTGGCATGGAGAAGTGAAGCACCTGTGACTTGAGAAGCACATTACTCATTCATGTTAAACCATAGTTTATTTTCAATACGCTTGACATGATGTGTGAACCAGGTGAATGACAGGGATTTACATCAGGATTTAGATCAGGGCTGCATTGGAGGTCCAAATTCCCCCCCCACCCCTGTTTTCTCTCTGTGTCACCCCCAGAGAGCATATTCAGAGAGACAGTTTGAAACAGAAAAAGGGACAGGGAAAAGGGATTAACTTCCATACCTGCAGCACCATGGGCCCAATCCAAACCACCCTCCAAAACTATATTTACCACTTCAAGAAAAATGAGAGCTCCATGAACCTATTGCTCACTGTCAAGTTTGAGTCTCTATGTGAGCTGAGGGCCAAAGGGCCACTTCAATTATTTTATCAGGAGAGAGCTTATAGTTGTATTAGCATCAACAGGCTCCCCCTACTGGTGAATAACCCCTCTTTAGGCTCACCCCTCTCCAAGTGGGTGGAGTCAATCTTCCGTGGGCCAATGCCTAAGCCAATACCTTCTCACTTGCTGTAATCAATAAAGTTGTGGCCTTTTCTTGCCCATTAACCCATTAACTGTGTCCACGTGTCTTTATTCCTCAAAGCGGGGATCGGGTCCTCAAACCACAATTTAGCTTTCTTCAGTACCAAGTACAGAACACATGGCGTAGCACATTAAGAAGTTGTTGCTGCTTTTCTTACCCTGTGGAATTAATTGCATTCCTAAACTCTTAAATTCCTATCATAAGAAAAATGGGAAATGGTTCCTTCCACATACCTCTCTGTAATTGCTGGAGTGGAAGCATTCACTGCTTCTTGATGCAAGATATTCAAGCCACACAGCCATTTGTCAGCATCATCCTTTGAGTCAGCTGCAAAATTAAATGGTATGTGAAGGAACACTCAATCAGGAAGAAATAGTAAAATCTCACCAAAAAGGCATTCCTTTAAAAAAGAATGGCACTAAAAGTTAGGATTTTTAAAGCTTCAGGAGGGATAATTATGGATATATGAAAATGATTTTCATTTTGTAGCACAGAGGTAATGCATATGTGCTTTCTCCTTCCTCGATATTCCACATATCCCTTGAAATGAACATGACTTCTAAACATCAGAGCATGGTTTGTACATTCTCAGACTTCTTGATAGTCTGCAATTTTCTAGGATGACATGCTCCCTTCCTAGTCACCCAAATACTGTGCACAGACATTAGTGTTGTTACCAGAAAGATATGGATGGCTCGTACACCCCAGGTAGTGTGGTTGCTGACCTTGAGCCAGACATCCTGGAGAGTGAAGTCAAATGAGCCTTAGAAAGCACTGCAAATAACAAGGCCAGTGGAAGTGATGGTATTCCAGCTGAACTATTTAAAATTTTAAAAGATGATGCTGTTAAGGTGCTACACTCAATATGCCAGCAAGTTTGGAAAACTCAGCAGTGGCAAGAGAATTGGAGATCAGTCTACATCCCAATCCCAAAGAAGGGCAGTGCCAAAGAATGCCCCAACTACCGCACAATTGCACTCATTTCACACACTAGCAAGGTTATGCTTAAAATTCTACAAGGAAGGCTCAAGCAGTATGTGGACCGAGAACTCCCAGAAGTGCAAGCTGGATTTAGAAGAGGCAGAAGAACCAGAGATCAAATTGCAAACATGCGCTGGATTATGGAGAAAGCTAGAGAGTTCCAGAAAGACATCTACTTTTGCTTCATTGACTATGCAAAAGCCTTTGACTGTGTCGACCACAGCAAACTATGGCAAGTTCTTAAAGAAATGGGAGTGCCTGATCACCTCATCTGTCTCCTGAGAAATCTCTATGTGGGACAAGAAGCTACAGTTAGAACTGGATATGGAACAACTGATTGGTTCAAAATTGGGAAAGGAGTATGGCAAGGCTGTATATTGTCTCCCTGCTTATTTAACTTATATGCAGAATTCATCATGCGAAAGGCTGGGCTGGATGAATCCCTAGCTGGAAAGATCCGTATAGTAAAAGCTAGGGTTTTCCCAGTAGTGATGTATGGAAGTGAAAGCTGGACCATAAAGAAGGCTGATCGCCGAAGAATTGATGCTTTTGAATTATGATGCTGGAGGAGACTCTTGAGAGTCCCATGGACTGCAAGAAGAACAAACCTATCCATTCTTAAGGAAATCAGCCCCGAGTGCTCACTGGAAGGACAGATCGTGAAGCTGAGGCTCCAATACTTTGGCCACCTCATGAGAAGAGAAGACTCCCTGGAAAAGACCCTGATGTTGGGAAAGATGGAGGGCACAAGGAGAAGGGGACGACAGAGGACAAGATGGTTGGATAGTGTTCTTGAAGCTACCAGCATGAGTCTGACCAAACTGCGGGAGGCAGTGGAAGACAGGAGTGCCTGGCGTGCTCTGGTCCATGGGGTCACGAAGAGTCGGACACGACTAAACGACTAAACAACTAAACAACAACAACATAGGATGTGTCCACAAAGTCTCAGATAGATTAAATATAAGGTTAAATCAGAATAAGAAATCAAGTATGTTTTTTAAAACTGCCTACCACATTCAGTAAGAGTACTTCCATTTTCTTAGTTTTAACCACTCAGCTTTTAATCAAGCCTTAAAGTGAGCCAGGCTGCTTTCCAAGCAAGAAACCTGTCAGAGCTAAGGGCCAAGAGGTGGCGTATATTAATTCAAAAGACACAACATAACTAAGTGTATGCAGCATTTTTGGTACTTATTTGCAAAGCTACTTCATCTTATAAGACATGGAGAAGTACACACAGAGAAAACTCAGGGAGAGAAAACAGAGTAGAATGAGAGGTGAATGGAATAGAAAAGAACTTTTAAAACTCGGTTACATTTGAGAATATGGATTAAGAGGATAAACTAAAGACAACATGGAAGAGGTGGGGTTTTCATCCCTGATTGTAAAAAGATAAATCCAAAGAAAACACATTTACCTGCTAAGCTTAAGGTGTTGAGAACAAACTGAGTACCATAGAAAATAGTAAAACAAACGTCATCTTTTTGCCGTGCTGCTTTCCCCCGCTCAAAATCCTTTGAGTTTTTTCCTGGTCGGATTTCCTTTATTTCCATCAAATCCACTGAAAAGAAAAACATAAGTGTCAACTGAACATATGCTCTCATGCAGAGAATGAATGACTGTTTGCTTACTTAGACACTAGTTTATAAATTGGCAAGTAGTTTATAAACTGCAATGTCAGCATGAAGAAATCGTTGCCTAATAAACTGCGGAAAAGAAAGCAAAAAGAGCACAAGTTAATTTGCAGTATTCCTCAGTTTAACAACTGGAGAGCAAGCAGAGGATTGCACAGGAATAGCTGAAGAGGTACCCTGCTGTCTGCACTCCCCAAAAACATTTGCTGAAAAATTTTCATCACAGCCATGAGGAACTTTTTTTCCTTAGTGAAAAGCTGGTGTTAAAACTGCAGCGCTGCTCCAAGTTTCAGGAAGCCTGCAAAAATTGAGAACTGGTATGTCTCTGTCTCGCATTCTACAACTTGCTAAAGCAGGCACAGGCAAACTCCGGCCCTCCAGATGTTTGGGACTACAATTCCCATCATCCCTGACTACTGGTCCTGTTAGGGAAAGAAATTTCAATTTACCCAAAACACAAGTAATGTGCATTCTTCTGATAAAACACTTATTTGTAAACTGAGGAAGTGGTTTCATTCCGCTTTGCAGGCTGGATACAAGAACTGATGGCTGTGTCTACTTCATTTCTTTACAGGTCAAGGGTTACTGTTAACCTTTCTACATGTGCAGTAAAAAAATAATTGTACTTTTGTCACTCAAATGTGTTTATTGAGCCATACCACAGTTTGTTCCAGTTTGTTAATGCTGAGCATAATTCAGATTATTCACATAATGTAGTGGTACAAACATTAAAGGCTCACCTTTTAGGATTATTCAGCTCTAATGAACGTTGCATGTTTAAGAAAATCAGCAAAATGTGATGAAATAGGGTGTTGGGTTTTTTGTTATTATACAAAAAGCAACAACAAAAAGCAAATTGGCTTTTTACAGGGAAAGCTTCAGTAACAGACCATTTGCTTTGCAAGCAGAACGTCCCAGTTTCACTTTCCAGCAGCAATTCCATCAGAAACTCTGGAGTCATGGCCCGTCATTCCAGACAGCACTGAGCTAGGTGGACTAATGGCTTGATTCCTGTGTTCCTATAGCTGCCTTAAGCAGAAACTACGCATGCCTGTTGCTGCCCTGCACTGCATTGCATGCAGAGGCACAAGGGGGCAAGGGGAGTATGTTCCTTCATAGGACCTCCCTGCCCCCATTTTAGCCTTGTCCCCCTGCTGTATAAATGAACCCGCAATAAAATGCGGAAGAATGTGGTAGATTTCAAGATTCTGGAGCACAGGCTATCTGTGCCACCCATATACACGCTTGAACTTTTTTTTTTTTTTTAACAGTACAGCACCTCTTCAAGTTAGATGTCACCTGACTCCCTGTAATATTATTATCATCATCATCATCTTCATCACCATTTATTAAATATCTATACCACCATTCACCCGAGCATCACAGGGTGGTTTACAATACGAGCATCCTAAAATACATCTAACCTAGTCCTAAAGACAGAATATGGTTCAATTTTAATGCATGCTTACATAGATGTGAGCGCTGTCTCTTTAAAAAGAAGTATTCTGAAATGTAAAGGATGAACTGAGCAAGTAATCCAAGGTTGTTGTGGTGTTCTAATCACTCAAAATGAAAATAGGTACTGTTAATGGCAGGGGCAAGTGACATGAATCTTGTTCCACAAAAAGTTAGCAGGGCGCAATTCTTACTGAAAGAAATGGAATTTGAATTAGTCATGACTAACCTGTCCTATTGATTTCAATGAGACATAAACATGGAAGTCTCCTGGACTGGGGCTGTTTCTCTGTAGCAGTGATGCAAAAAACAAGATATTCCATAATCACAGGGAAGGTCAAATCTAAAATAAATGAAGATGGCTACCTAGGGCATCTGAATTTAAGAGGTGCTACTCTATTCTGGAAAAAGCTGTAGTGTAGTCATTTTGAAGAATGTGGGGTTTTGTTTTTTCAGAGAAGGAACTTGACTCTTATTTCCACTCCTCAACCTCAGAAAGGTTGGAAAGTGTGCAAATCAGAAGCACAAAATTAAGAAGCCTTTGTTTCCTTTTGCAAATCTGCCTTACTGTCCTCAAGGGGCAAAAACAATGGCTTCATTCTTACATTTTACCATTTGGTTTTTGACTATCAAATATACCCTAGGATGCAACACAAAGATCACATGGTGCCACTTCTGAAGCAGTCTCAAAAGTAAATGGGATACACATCTGATTAAAGCAATGTAACATTTATCTTCAGAAATAAAGCTGAAAATGTGATCTACACAGTAAATTAAAAGCTATTTCTTCTAGAGGAGAAGCACATAATTTTACAAACACATAATTTCAGTGCAACAAAATTTATTAAGGATTTCCAGGACTTAAAATACAGACTGCTAACATCAAGGTTACATAAGGGCTGTGTGTCCAAAGACATAATGCCACGTGCATTTAGTTGGAGGCACTGCAACAAAACCACAGAGTTTAGAAAAATATAGACCCCACACAGCAGCTATAATTTCTCTAACCACAGCCATCGCTT
The DNA here is from genome assembly GCF_964106645.2 of Podarcis pityusensis. Taxonomy (NCBI): domain Eukaryota; kingdom Metazoa; phylum Chordata; class Lepidosauria; order Squamata; family Lacertidae; genus Podarcis; species Podarcis pityusensis. Next base: position 40,302,045 of record NC_138033.1, read on the forward strand.
AGTAAAGCAAGAAGTCCTAAGTTTGAACACATGCATTTTAAATTCAAATGTTCACTATAAAACAGCAAAGTGTCTCATGGCACTTCAAAGACTTACACAACCATTATACATAAGCTTCTGTGTAGCACAGTCCATCAGATGCATGAGTGTTACACTGAGTTTCAGGTTTAAATGAAACACATGAGGGGGTTGTAATCAGCGAGCTCAGAAGGAAATGAAATGCAGAAATGCACAGATGGTGATAATTAGATTCTTAACAGCAGCTATTCACAAAAACCAACAGACAGAGACATATTGCCATCAATAAGCCAATTAAAAAAACATGTCATGATAAGATTATTGTGCTCATTCAGTCCATAAGTGATAGCACTGAACCTCTTGATGTATTGCAATTCAATGGTTTTACATTGCACTCTACCTTTGAATTTCCTCTGTTCCAGTGTGGTCACTTTACAGTCAGTTACAAAGCGTCCTGGAAGGTTGAAATGCGCACACACACACACACACACACACACCACACACGTTTCTCCATATTGCCATTTTTAATGCAGATTTCCGTTCACATAGAAAATGGTCTATATTTGTTCTACACAGAATGCTAATAAGAGCAGTGCTGGCAGATGATGCCATATATCACATTGGAAAATAAACAAGTAAACTAACCCCTGGTTTTGTGGATGGCATTATTAGATCCTGTAATAGTGCTGCCAGAGTAGAGAGGGCAACACATCTGGCATCTGGATCTGCCGCAGGGTCTGAGCCAGTCCCTGTATCTGTTATGTGAACTGCAGTTGCTGGTAAGCAGGTGTTTGGTGCTATAGATCACTGGCCTTTAGATCACTAATAATACATTTGATGGGCTTTAATTGGGAACTATAGTACCAGCCCTGTCAATCAAGTTTTTTATATATATGTTATCTTCACCAGTTTGAATCTTTCAGAATGAAATCTAGTGAATTTGCTAAATTATGCAACATTCTCAATTCATATTTCAACGAAAATGGTAGCTTGCCTTGCTTTATTCCATACAGCAATAGACTACAGTAGGCCAGAGGTGGGCAACCGATTTCCTTTGCAGGGGACATATTCCTTTGGAGGTATACTATGGCGAACAAAGTCAGAACTGATGAGGAGCAGAGCCAGAGAGACAAGTATTCTGGGCTAACTAATTTGGAATAAAGGTCACCCCGCTACAATTTTCACCATGGTTACCTCTTCTTAGAATTCGCAGCACTATGCATCTCTGCTTATAACGAAGTTCCGCTGGGGTAGTTAGGCTGACTCTCAATGAAGCTCAGAGAGGGATTTTTAAGAATAAAACAGACCAATATAGCTCCTGCTTTAAAAAGCAAATGCAAGTTACACTCAAATCTGTAAAAAGTGATTGTGGGTGTGGATGCTTTGTTCCTCATTCACCCACGCACTCCCCAGCAAAAACTGGTAGGCGTCTGCCGTGTGTATGTGTGTCTACACACATGGCAAAAGTAAACCAATTCTTCTCAAATAGCCGGGGTGATGGTGGTGCAGGGCAGGAGACAGAGAAGAAGCCATGCAACTAGGAAAATAGTAAAACATACTTCAATTTATTTCTCTCAAAAAACTGTTCAGTCCATCCAGACTGAAACTACATAGAAAGAAGAAACAACCACCTTTTAAAAGCCAAGGAAAATGAGGAGAAAACAAACAGGAAGGAAGGAAGGAAGGAAGGAAGGAAGGAAGGAAGGAAGGAAGGAAGGAAGGAAGTCTGATGGGATGGAAGAATGGAGATGCTTCAGGAAGCACATAAAATGAGATAGGGGGCCACATGCAGCTCACAGTCTGTTGGTTGTCCAATTTTGCACCAGCAGATATCTCCACCCACTGCAGAAGCCTCAGAAGATCAGCTACCAATATGGAAGCCCACTGTCTGGGTGACACTTAGGAGGACCAATAAATGGGTAGAGATATGGAGATGGAAGGGTGATCTAATGCAGATAAACAGGGGTAGGTTCCCCACTGTTTTAATCATACTGACAATATTGGCTTGACCTCAATTATACACACACACACACACACACCCCTTCAGAACCTGTACCATTAAGCCACCTTGGTCTTCTCCCTTTTGCGAGGCCATGCCAGCCTTCTTCCACAGCCCACACCCAATCAGTTTCAATTCAGAAGTAATGGGATGGGGAGGGGAAGGATTTTTTGGACAGTAAAACCAGTCAACAGAAGTGCTTTTCAGCCTTATGTCCAAGGCATTGTAAAATAATAAAAAAGGAAGGCTGCCTAGAATATGTCCAAACCAAACCTATTTGCAGAGTACGTTTAGAGAATTATAGCTAACTTCACTTAGCCCTTCCTCTGACTGACCATAAACAGGAAGTCTGGCCTAGGTAAGTAAGCATTAAAGCAGAGGAAATGAACAGTTCAAGAGACCTGCAAGCAGTTAGAAGGCCACATTTGTTGATTTTTTCATGTGACCACAGACACCCAGTTGAAGAAACAAAATGGTACACCCAAGACGAACCATGAATCAGAACATCTGTTTTAGATAAGAAAGTGAATAAAAGCCATTTTGCAAGTTTATTCAAATTAACACTCTCAAGTATCATAGCTTGGGCATTGGATCCTAGTGACTCTGGTTACAACCTAACAGGCTGGCAGGAAGCCACAATTTGTTTCACTATGGACACTATCTGTTTCACTATGACCGAACCCAAAAGCTACTGCATCATGATAGGTAAACAACCGTATCATTATTGAAATCAGGCTTTTGCATAACCACTATAAGAACAGGGACTGGAAGAGAGCTTTCAACACAGTCAAATAATTACAAAAGGAAAGAGGAATACTTCGGAAAAATAATTCAGAAAAATACTTTATGTATTGTGGTCAGCAGATAGTACGTAGCAGCTTTTAAATCTGACACTTTTGCCCTACTCACCCCTTAAAATAGAATTGTATCAGCCAGGACACACATCTGCAACCAGCCAGGCTGGGGGAAATACAAGCCAGCCTGCAAGTTAGACTTTCCATGACATTGACAGTTCTTCATATTCAAAGTCTGGCATCACCCTCATTACATAAAAAGAGGGAGATCAGATTTCCAAAGCAAAAGAGAAGTGTAAATGAGACACACAGAATCCTCGAATCCCATGTGTGGTTTACCTGCACGCAGCCTCCATCTCAAGCCACTTGGACAAAAGGGCTACAGAGACCTAGATCAGAGAAATAGAGAGGAGGCCCTCTTCACCCACCCAGCAGTTTTGCTTTTAAAAATGGGATCCCACAACCCTCTTTCTATTGCAGATCTGTCTGCAATTTGCTTCTAATACACTATGCTTGTTTATATTTAAATTAAACAAATTTTGCAAAGCCACCTTACTCACATAAAAAGGCACCATCGAGTCATCTTATATTCAAATGCAACTTCTCACCTCTTGAGGAAGCTGGTGAGTATGTAATAGTATATTAAGAGATGCAAAAGCAGAACTGCTGTTTCTGGATCAAATTCATGGAAACAAACATATAGTATTGTTGTGGGCAGGGTTCTGCAAATTGGACAGAGATATCAACTAAGATCCACAGTGTAGCATTAAACTTACTCCAAACAGTTGTTGGCCTAGGAGAATATGGCTCACAGGGCCAGAGAGATCCTACATTCACTCCTGCCATGCTGGCTAGAGGCATCTGGTTGCCCACAGTGGGAAGATAGACGAGATGGACCTTTAGGCTAATCCAACAAGGCTTTTATTATGTACTTGTTTCCTTCTCCTTATGGTATGAGGCTAATCGTCACCATCTGCACTTCAGCCCTAGGTCCCAGAATAGGTTACAGTTTAAAATACAATTAAAAAAATTAAAAATTCACAACTACAAAGAAAAATAGGGTGGGTCATAAAATCAGAGGTATCAAATGCCAGGGTAAAGAAGTATGTCTTCATCATTTGCCAATTCACTTGTACCATGCAGAGATTACTACCTGGAGTGTTATATGTTAACACTCCAGATGGGCAAGACAGGAACAGATATAATTAGCAAAAATGGGGTAGATATCGAAGAGTCATGTGGCAGTGAAGCAGCAGCACCCAGGACCTCTTGCTGTGTCATGCAGAACAATTATGCAAATATTCGCCTCTTTTTCCAGAATGGTGATAGTAATGAATTTTCGTCTTTAGATTGGGTGCAGGAGAAAAGACAAGAAGAAACTATTTTCCACAACTCTGCAAATTCCCATTAACGAGGCAACCTTTTCTTCTCTGAAGGTTAAGGATTGCAAGATTTAATGAAGGCTGTTGTGCCTTTGGTTTCTGAGAGGTGCTTCTGTGCAAACCACACACAGAATCATGCTGCACAGCATCTTTTCAAATGTCCACAACTCCTAAACGTTGACAAGGATTTATAAATGGAAACTATGTTTGTTGTGTCACTACTGCCTTGGGATACCTAATGTATAGTAAACATGACTCCAAAGGCTATTATTGAACAGGTGGCACCAATGTAGGAGGGCTCTCACACACTGTTAGCAACACAGCCTAAAAAATTAACCTTATAATTGTTGCACATCTTCACTAAAGAAACAGCAAAAGCCCAGAAACATCTGTGGTGCACTGAAGTAGTACCCTGTGGAAGAAAGAGGAAATGATTGCTTTGTTCTGCATGATATTGTCTTCTGAAAGGAACTTTCATTTACAAACTGCGCAAACCCAAAGGGCTTGTAGCAAGTCACACACTTTAGACAAGTTATGCCTCTACTAGTCTATTCTAAGTGGAGCTATCACCTGTGAGAGACTTCTCCACTATTAAATTTGATGCCTTTCCCAGCACTCTTTCTAACACACACTTCTTTTCCACCATACCATTTAATGCCAGGTGCCTGTGATAAGAGAGATGCAGGGAGCGAAGGCAATGAAGAGGGCTAAATCTGGAAAAGCATCCGAGGTGAATGAAATGTATGCTGGTCCAGCCAACCACAAAGCAAAGGAGGTGTTAGTGCCTGCCTCAGTGATCATGCAGCACCAGCAGGCAGAAGCTGGCACAAAGGCATTCCCAAAGGCAGGAGGGACTGCCTCATCGAAGATGAAGCCTGTGGATTCTGCACGTACTTAAAAAAAAAATGCATGTCTTAAATTGATTAAAAAGCTTTTAGTCAATTAATCATAAGCCAAGTGCAAAAAAGGTAAAGGACTATGAATACAAGCATAAAAAAACCCCATTGCTGCTTCTGTACTAGGAGGAAGAAGCAGCGAATCAAATAAGTGCAAGTTCACACTGCCATGAATCATCCATTAAGGCAGAAGTAAAGAAGTGACGGTTCAGAAAAACTGCTAGCTTTCTCCCTTTCTCATCAATTCCCTTGTTGAAGATCTAAGATAGAAGCATGCACTACTATCTAATTCAGGCATCCCCAAACTCAGCCCTCCAGCTGTTTTGGGACTACAACTTCCACCATCCCTAGCTAACAGGACCAGTGATCAGGGATGATGGGAATTGTAGTCCCAAAACAGTGGTAGGGCCGAGTTTGGGGGTGCCTGATCTAATTTCTTTTCGTTCCTCTCTGTTGCTGTAGAAGCAGGCACATGTTAATAATTTGGTGTGTGCCTCTCACTATCTTGCCTAGGAAGTTGCCTTTTACCGCGTCAGACCACTGGCCCATCCAGCTCTGTACTGTCTATACTGACTCAGAGTGGCTTTCCACTGTTTCAGGCAGGAGGACTTTCCACCCCTACCTGGCAATGCTAAGGACTGAAACAAAGATCATGTGCAAGTAAAGCTAGAGTGATCAAACTCCTGAAACACAGGAACCTACTTTCTACACAATTTGACCATTGGTCCATCTTGCCCAGTATTGTTTACAATGACTGGCAGGGACTCTCCAGAGTTTCAGACAAGAGTCTTAGCCAGCCCTTCTGGGAAATGCTGGACATTTAACTTGTAATCTGGGCTCCACTAAGAGAAGGGCATTCTATAAATAAATACATAATAATCTTCTGCATGCAGAGGGGGGCAATAAATCTCTTTTTCTTTCTTTTTTTTTATCACCGAAACACAGCAAGTGCCTTGAGCCAAATCACAGAAAGTGTTTATTGTGTACCTGCTTCTACTGCGAAAGTTCATTAGACTCCTGTTTCGAGTTTATTTACACATCCGAGTTATACGAGTTGACTGCAAAAATAAGAAGCCTCTTTAAGGAAATTTCATACAGTTCACTCATACAGCTCAGCTGAGGTATAAAAACAAACACAGAACAAACTTCAGACTTTTCACTGTATTGATAGATCATGACAAATATTGCAAGCCCAAGAACAGGGCTCAAGCACAGAATCTGGTACTGGGCACAAAATTCATCATGTGAGAACTTCAGCTTTCTCTCTCTCTTTTTTTTTTTAAAAAAAGGTTTGTACTACTGTTTGTAACCTTTGTAGGAGCAGCAGGTAGACTGCAGGAATGTTATACTATATGGTGCCATCTCACTTAGGCTACACAATGAAGTTTTCATCCTTCCCTTAAACAACACGAGAATTCCTACTTCAAGAAACAGCAGTCTTTCTCTGCTATGGCAACATACAGAGCATGAAGATGCATGCAGCCGGAGTGGAGTCAAGAAAATTGTAGTCATTTACCCTGTGAAGTATGTGGTCTAGTGATTTTGTGTCGACACACCCCACATTTAATTTTAGAAGAACATGAGGACTTATGAATGACTCCAATTCAAGCAAACAGCGGAAAGCACTTTCCCTGATACTTTGGACAGAAGGGGAAAATTCCCTTCTTGGGTAAACAATTTCAGTCACACATGGAGCACAAGTAAAATGTTTGTCCACACCATGGAAAAGACTTGAAATGGAAAGAAGGATGACATGGAGAATCTGCATGCCAGTCTGATACACCTGCAAGGAAACCTTTTAGCACACCAGTAAACATATCAGAGACTAGAGGTGAAATCATATGCTCAAATTATGCCAGCTGAAAAGTTTTTGAGATCTGGTGCATTCCCCCTACACTAGTAAAGGACAATGTCACCATCAGGGATCAATGCTGGCCATGGGAATAGCCAGGGTGGTGGTGGAAGGGAGAGGCAATCGCCCCCCTAAATCAATAAAAATCAATAAAAATACATAGCTAACTGAGGTTCTGCCCTCCCCCCATAAAAATCCTGGCTACGCCCATGATGCTGGCCTAAGATTACACCAACATATCCACACCATTGGCACAACTCCAACTGTCCAGGGACCAAAAATGGGCAATGGAAAGGCACCTTCACTCTGAATCCATAACTTTCCATGATCTTGCTTACAGCCCATACTATAAAAGGAAGAGGTGGTGCAAGTAAAAAAACCAAACTCAACTAAAAGTCAAAACACATTGCTCACTCCACCTCCTACCACTCCATTGCAATGTTGTTAAGAAAACATGTGGTACGGGAGACAGGGCACATTGTACAAAGTGCCCTGCATGTGTACAACACATGCAGAAAAAAGCAATACACTAAAACTTACCTTATCAGACCCCTTACAGATATTCTGCCTTGGGTAAGATATACCCCCCAACATCCAATAGCAACTTCCATTCTACTGGCACAAGTGGAGTGACAGAACAAAGCACAAGTAAAGCAGGAATACCATGCCTCTTTAGTATGGCCCTGCAAATGCCTCCCATCTCCTTCTTCCATGCCACCCTCCAGTACTGGTAACTCTGCCTTGTCTCAAGTGTGTTAAACAACCCTTCCTTGGTCACTAATTGTACAGGTGTCTTTCACACAGGATATCCAAGAGTAAGTGGGAAGTGTGCAGGGGGCTGATAGCCATGAATTCCCACATGTGAGTAAGCCCTCCATGTGCAAGTTCCCCTCCCCTCCCCTGCCAAGCCAAACCAGGACAGGGGGGCAGAAAGAGAAAATGCATACAGCTGCAAATTAGCCATCCAAGGAGGAAGTGTATTGAATTCTATGCATGACAGAATTTAAAGTCAACCATCCTGAAAGGAAGATAAGTCATTGCCCCCAAACCTAAAAGCAAAACAACAAGTATCAAAAGCCTTTTTGAATTGCAAAACTCAGGTCTCTCTGCCCACAACAACTGCTGCCATTCTAGCACATTTGCATCATATCACAAATGGCAGCTGCTTGTCAAAAGAAGTTTTACTAATTGTAACAAGTTTTTTGTTGTTGTTGTTTTGCCTTGGCTTGTGAGAAGAAAAACACACAGGCTAAAATTTACAGAGAGCTAGTTGGTGCTCTGCCTCGAATAAAAAACTGCAGGATCCAGCCCTATACTTGTGGCAGGAAGGAAAAACCACAAACTGGAATAGTGCACATTTAGCACATTTCTCACTGCCAGGCACACAGAATGCTAGTCCTTTGGAGACCATGCCTACAAGACTCTGAACATCTCAGTAAGAATCAGGCTGCAACCATGCACCCAGTTTCCAGAGCTTACTGAACTTATTGGGAATTTCTTTTTGAGCAGCAATGTACAGGATTGTGCCTTTAGTGAAATGGCATCAATATATTGAGACGTAACTATCAATTTCCGTCCAATATTCATTTATTAGTGGTGTGCCAAACATCCTACACTAATAATGCTGATGCAAGCCATGGTCAGCAAGTGGGAGAGACCTCTCTTGTGCTTATAAAGCTTCTTCATGACTAACTACGGAAGGAGATAATGCTCAATGTGCTTATGAAGCTCTGTTTACTACTTCTGGTACACATGCTAGGCCTTCTTTTCTTCTTCCCTTTTTCCTCATCAACTCATCTATATAATCTAGATAGGCATCTATATAATCTAAGCATCTAAAACTTGTGGGTTTGGCTTTTTTGCACGAAATGTACTATTTGTTTTTACAAGGCATACTGCAATCTTTCCAACTATAGTTATCCACTGTCATTAATTTATTGTTTCCCATGATTTTGGAGTAGGTATCATTTAAAAGGGAATACTTAAAATTCCAAATTTCATAAATGCAAACTGAAAAAAAATATATGGACATGTCCTCCGAAAGGAACGGTGCTTCCAAACAATAATGTTTTTAGAGTGACACTCTCAATGTTCTCTCACTGTAAGCTACAAAACTTTCCAAACTTGAACATGTATATTTTCTGTCATGTCAATTTTCACTTGCTTTTCACAGGGTAAAGAGTGGAAATTCCACATTAAAACACCTGGTGAGGAAGTGGCACCAAAAAGTCTTACATCTTTCAACAAGTATACATCAAAGATTCAACAAATTTTAAAATAAAACAACAGTTTTTCACATTAGCCTGCAATAGGTTTTGATTGATCCCAGATCCCCAAGCAGGAATCATGAAGGAAAACCTCAAAAAGGAAACAATATGCCAAACACAACCATTATTTCAAAAGGAAAGAACACAGCCACCTTTTTCTACCTTCATTAGGCAAATGGGATTTAATTCTTACTTGCACTTCAGCACATTTTTAAAAACATAGCTATTTTAACCTGCTGTTGAACAGACTGAACCTGCAGCTAAGGAATGTCCACCCTCATGCTTGCTGTTAAACAGGCTGAACCACAAGGAGACTTAAAAAAAAGAAGAAGAAAAAAAGGATCTGGTTCAATGATCAATATCTTCTGAGAGATTAACTGTCAGAAAATACAGTGGTGCCCTGCAAGACGAATGCCTCGCAAGACGGAAAACCCGCTAGACGAAAGGGTTTTCCGTTTTTCGATGCGCTTCGCAGGACGAATTTCCCTATGGGCTTGCTTCGCAAGACGAAAATGTCTTGCGAGTCTTGAGGTTTTTTTTCGCTCCCCCCCCCCCTTTTCTAAGCCGCTAAGCCGCTAATAGCCTTTTAGCAGCTAAGCCGCTAAGCCTTTAATAGCCGCTAAACCGCTAATAGCGCTAATCCGCTAAGCCGCTAATAGGGTTGCTTCGCAAGACGAAAAAACCGCTAGACGAAGATACTCGCGGAATGGATTAATTTCGTCTTGCGAGGCATCACTGTATTGATCATTAACCACTCAATTTTCTCAAAAGAGCTATTCATTAGAAATTACAACTCCTATGTAATACTTTAGTTAACAAAAAAACCAAACAGGTACCAATGCCTTCATTCTATGATTATATAACCTTAACATAGCTTGAAACTTTATGTACTTATTGTTCAAAGCTTCTGAAACCTTGATATTACAGTTATTGTTTAGTTAACTCCATCAATGTACATTGAACTTAACAGACTAGCCCAAGTGACAGAAATAGGTTCCTTCCCCCAGAAGTTTACAATCTACATTTTGAAAAGCGGGAGAGAAAACAGGGAGGGAAGGAGAGATACTGTGCTAATTGGAAATTGGTATGTACAAATGCAATTCCACATACTTAAGCTTAGTTCCGGTTCAATGTGAGGATTCGTGGTAGGTGACGGTAGCATAAAAAGCTTTTGAACACTGCAATCCCACAGAGGTTAATGGGGTGGATCCAATGTGGTACTGGAATGCATCTTTAAAATCCTTTACGCAAGAAGACAACATGCACATGATTCTGAAGGAGAGTTTTGCAAGTACAGGTGGGCAAAAATCTAAACACCTGCCCAGAAATCTTTCCAACAAAAGCTATTTCCCAACATAGTGTTTCACATATTTACATAATCTTAGATGTAGATGAAAATTTTATACCAGAAATAGCCCTGGATGACACTTCTAGGTAGGCTTCTATTGTACTTTCCATGTTTTATATGTTTTTGCATTTCTTATTTTTAAATACTCCCACAGTGGGAGTCTTGTACTGAACTTGTTCCTCAGGTTAGTAGTTATTTTTAGATTGTAGAAAGATAACTTATTAATCCATGCAAAACAAAAGATTGATGTTTATATTTCATAAACAGCAGCTGAAATTTTATTAATTTCAATCTTCAGAAACAGAACTCCTATTAGCCAATTAAAGATGCAGTAACATTAGTGTCAATGAAGTCTGGATCACACTATTCTTTATCACAACTAAAACTTCTACATAAAAAAACCTCAGTAAGAAAAAAAGCAGACCAAATTCTTTTTATTGTTATACTTTGAAATATGTTGACATTCTTCACCTTAGAAAAAGAAATCCACATGGATATGAAAAACTCACATGCATGCAGTTGCACTCAATTAGGCTCAACAAACTATTGTGACACACCTACTGCTAGCTCTTGGTGCCACCTTTTTAAAAAACAAAAACAGCAACAGCAACCAATAATCATTTTCCTTCTCGCTTTACTTAGGCTGTATACTTCACAAACTGGATGAAGGCTTGGTGCTTGAATCAATGTTTTAGTCTTTAAGGTGCCACAATGCAGTCATTTGTTTTTGCTGTAGCAAACTAACCTGCCTAACTAAATAAGTGTTGGAGTAAGATTCAGCTACCAATTAGTCAGTTTAGGAACAGGAGGGTGGGGGAACCTTGTCTTCCACCTCATGCAGCAAAATGTTTTGATCTGGCTCTGGTTTCTTAATTTAGACATCACACCAACCACAGTTAAAACTTACTTAAACATGGTCAACACTGCAAGCAAGTCCCACTTTCCAATGAACAATTAGGAAGCATCTTTACCTGCCCTACATCTGATGCCACATATGGGGCAGGTGGATGTGGCCTGAGAAGTAACAGCCTCACTGGCCAAATTAAGATCCCTGTTGGAGCTAATTAGGCCCCTGGGTCAAAGATTTCCTGCTGCTGGCTTAAGTTAATGTGTCTGTCCTAGGTCCATCCATCTACTAAGTCACAAGGGTTGAGTAAAAGGCCTGGAAGTCAGCTGAAGGGTGGGGACACTTTCAATCCCCTCCCTTTTTCTAAACTGGACCTGTACATGGTATACAGCTTTAAACACTAAAGCAGTAAACATACACCATTTCTTCATTCCCATCAACACATCAAAGAAAATAGCAGGTCATGACAGGGTTAAATTCAATTATTTGCAATGACGACCATAAGCAGATACTTACAGAAACCTTCTATTTTGTCAGCTGTCTTGCTCCATGCCACCTGCCTAGTTTCCATAATGACTTGGATTGTCCTCCTCTCTGGACTACTCTTTTTGAGGCTGTACACTGTCATGACGGTGCCTAGCTCCAAGGTCCTTTTGATTTGACTCTTCTCATATTCAGGTAGCTCCCCATAGTCTATGCTTTTCCTGGACATTTTCAGGGTGAACGCAGCAAATTTTCAGTGGGCTGAAAAGGAAAAAGCAGAGGAAGAAAGATGTATCATTCTAAAATAGGGTTTTTTTTGTTAAAAGGAAACTTTTTGCAGCTTCCTTTTGAAGCAAAAGGAATTTCTAGAAGTGAAACTAGGCTAGCACGAATAACCACTCTTAGGGTCAAAGTACATAGATCTCCATTACCATCTGGTGAACTTTAACAAATATCCCTACCTCAATGAGGTGCATTTTAAAACAAACCAAATGTTGCAGAAGACAGGAATTAGCACTGTACTAGCCAACACAATACAATTATGTACTGCTTATTAACAATGGCCGGGGTGGAGTAGCTTGAGCAGTTGATATAGTATGATCTCACGCTATGGAAAACAAAGCAAGAATGCCTCTAGTTCATCAATAAGGCATCACCATCAATTGTTTGTCCTTAATAGTATTATGCAATGATTCGTAGATAAATAGGGATTTTAGCTCCAACCCCTTGCCCAGATTATGTCTTGCACTCCAGATGGCTTTCCATGTCTTAAGAAGATCAAAATCCTGACAGTGGTTTGTTTCTGGATCAAAATCAGACACAAGGCAAGAGAATAACAGCCGCAATCCTAAACACACTTATCTGGGATTACATTTCACTGAACAAACAGGACTTTCTTCTGAGTAAACATGCACAGGATTAGGCTGTAAGTGACTGAGCTGAGAGCCAGGAAGTATCTGCCTCCAATCTCACCTCTGCCATTAATTTGCTAGTTCTCCAAAGACAGGGCACTATCTCTCAGTCTAATCACCTATTTCTCACTGTATGTAAGATGGAGGTCACTATTCTGACCTAATTTAAAAGAACACTGGCAAAAATTACTGAGACAATGTATACTGACTGCTTTTAATATTAGAAGGGCTATATAAACAAATAGTTTCTTATTATGTAAAAGATTTTCTTTCCCAAGGAAACAGTAGATATGGTCCAGTTTTATTAGGATTTATTTACTACCAACTTTTCTAATATAAAATAACCAAATAAATGTTAAACGCAAAACACCCAACACAAAAATGGCAGTGCTAAATCATTCCTAGAAAATGCTATTATAAGCAGCTGTTCCTTCAAACACATTATCGAAAGCTGGTTGCAATTTTTAACAATCTACCGAGACCATCTAAAAATGGAAAGAGAGGGAGTCTTACAGGTCTTCACTGCTATGATATCCCTGGTCACCAAAAAGTCCCTATCTCTTTTAATTTACGTAGCCTAAATCTAAAAATGAATGAATACCTAATTAGTCAGACTGGATATAAACAGTTCAGGCAGGTTCATGGTTCTCACAGAAGCTACAAACTACCAAGCTGCACCAGGCATTAAGGCCTCAGTGTGAAGTCCACCAAAACAAGGTAAGCATTTGTAGGACTTCATCCTGCAATAACATAGAAACTGGAGAACCGTATTTGCATAAGCAGAATTTCCTTTTGGTAACACAAGGGGTTCTCTGTATCCAAGTCACCAAGTTAACTTGGGTTTGAATAGTAAAAACATCAACCCAACATAAACAAACATATATTTCAGTTGGGAGATTGGTGTCTCTCTAGGAGAGTGGCATACTCAGACTCATCCCTCAAAAGTCATCATAAAATCATCTCAAACCATCTATAAATAAACAACATTAGTATATTCCAAGATATTATACCAGACCCACCAATCTCTATTTCGACAATATCCCCACTAGCTTCATAGAATCACATAACTGTAGAGTTGAAAGGGACCATGAGGATCATCTAGTCCAACCCCCACAATGCAGGAATCTTTCACCCAATGTGGGGCTTGAACCCACAACCCTGAGATTAGTACGGACTGAGCTATCCACCAATTTCAATTAAGCTTGCATGGGAAACAGTTACCGGTATATAATTAATTACCGGTATATAATTAATCTACCTCTTATATCAAGCAAACATCAAGCTCTTCAAATTAGCAATACCTGCTTTAAGTAGCGATTACTGAAAATAGTAGTAAGAATCAAATAGTGACCAGGACTAAGATGTGTGAATATATATCAATTCAGTGGGAAAACTGGTTCAACTCTACCCCTCCACACCATTTTCCTGATGAAAATCCCCAGCCCAGACTGAAGCTATTAATCCTCTGATGAGGAAAAAATACATGCATGTAGATGTTTTTCCTTATGGGAAATCAGCAACTATGGGGAGGTCAATTTCCAATAGAGAAATAGTGCTGGGAAATGGTTTCCCCCCACCCTACCCCTAATTCTCATCTGCCCCCACATGCAGCTGTTGATCTGCAAAAGTATAAAGAAATGGAGATGTAGCATTTCCAACATTATTTCTACTTTGGCCCTAACATACATTTAAATGTAACCCATTCACTCAACTCAACGTAGCTGCAACATAGCTATTAACAGGAAAAGGACATGGTGCAAAGCTTGCTGCCAAGTGAAAGTGTATAAAGAGCAAGCAACTTCTTCTATAGCAGGTTTAGTACTCTGGATTAAATGAAGCATGTGGCATAGCATTACTGATTCATGGTTAAGACCAAGCTATATCATCCAGGCTGAAATCCTATACAGTATACATTTACCCAGGAGTAAATCCCACTGAACTCAATCAGGCTTACATCTGAGTAGCCATGTATAGGATTGCATTCTTAACTGCAAGTGTTCTTTCAATGACTCAACCTTGCTTCTTGATTATTTCATGATTTTGGAAAGCATCTGGAAATGAAAAAGAACACATTTGCACTTCAATTGTGGCATACAGATAGGAAGAAAAAGGAAAAAAAATAAGAATGGAATGGTAACATCAAAACAAGCCTTGTATTACAACCACCTTGAGGGTGACCTCCTCCCCCCCCCCCCCATTTTTTACAACGAGGAACTGAAATGCAAAGTGATAGTGACATCAATTCCACTGCTGGGCTAACAAGACTTCCGATTCTTAAATTATAAATTTACTCATGCTCAGCTTAATATTCTGAATGTGCAGCAAGCTCTAATGAAGTGTCAGTGAAGTAGCAGTTGTAATCCATGGATTAAGTAGTAAAATATTGAAAAAGCATGGAACTAAGCTTCCCATTCCAGTATTTCAAACATGCTCTGTCAATCATGAATAAATGGTTACGCTACTTTAAAATGACAACCTGTTCAATTTAAGCCACAGTGCCATTAAATCCATATTTACTCAGGAGACAAAGTTCACTGCATCCAGAAGGGCTTACTTCTGAGTAAAAAGGTATAAGATTTTGGACTTAGTTGGCATAGTAAAATATACCAGTTTGAAGTATTTCTTTATTTTGTCACACTCATACAATTGCAAAGTTGAAACTCAAACCTTGTGAATTATGGTCTCTCCTCTCCTGTTTTTTCTTACATGGCACAAATATTAGCAAGTCTGCTCTCCTTCATGAAAAACAGTAGGAAGAAAATAGCTATCAAGCTTTCCTCTGGAATCATACTATACATACCAACCAACCAACAGCAGGACACAAAGAGGATTGGGAAAACGTCTTCAACCAAAGCCCAAAAATAACTTCAGCCAAAAACAGCAGCATCTGCCTTACTGTTCTTTCCCCTCAGCCTTTTTGCCCTCTACTTTTTATTACAAGCTTCTTGTTTCAGTTTCCTTGTTAATAACCAGGCCCCAATACCTGTTTTCCTTCTCATAGCCCTCATCTTCAGCTTAACTCCTTCCTTTTGCCTGTTAATAGTTAGAAATGTTTAAAGCACTATCTTGCTCTAGAAACACAAATATTTCACCCTTTTAATTTTTTCCTTAATTAATTCACTTTTTATTTTATTTATTTGTAAGTTTACAATATACCATATATCTGGTGTCTTGTAGCAGTTGTGTATAACAAAGCAATCAATGCTACTTTGTTGTTGTTGTTGAGTCGTTTAGTTGTGCCTGACTCTTCGTGACCCCGTGGACCAGAGCACGCCAGGCACTCCTGTCTTCCACTGCCTCCCGCAGTTTGGTCAAACTCATGTTGGTAGCTTCGAGAACACTGTCCAATGCTACTTACATATATAAAAACATATGTGTTCAATAGCCCTTTCAGATTCTCTAAGAATCAATAAAAAGACCCTAGATCACACAAAAAAGGACGGGGAAAAGAAGAAATCTGAAAAAGAAAAAAGGTGATAGAAAAAGAAGGTAAAAGCTAATGGAAGTATTTTACACAATTTGGTCCTAACATAACATGTGGCTGAACTGCATCTTGTAGTTTATCATTCTAACAGTGAATAAATTAACTGCAATTCCAATTTGTTCGATTTTTAAACTGTCCTTCATCTGTTAAGATTGCAGAGAAGTTTACAAAGGATACTTAAAATACACTTCAAAAACCATTTGAAACCTTAATCATTACTTTAAAACAATAGTCAAAATGCAACACTACAAAATACAACACTGCAGGTAGCAACAGTACATCTGGCCTAAAATGCATCTGTTTGCTCCTAAGACCTGAGTGAAGTGTCCATCAAAAATTCAGTGATGAGGGTTTTCCTATCCTGCAGGGATAGGAAATTCCACAGGAAATTGCCACCACTGAGAAGGTCTGATCCCTGTCACTGCACAGTGGGCTTCCCTCATTGGCAGGATGACACGGTCCTCCACAGCAGATCTAAAAGCCTGGGCTAGCAGATGAAGAGAAAGGTGATCTTTTAAGCATTTCAGCCTCACAATTTATGGAATAATACCTTATCCCAGAGGTTTCATGTAGATGTTAAGAAACTCAGAGGTCAAGACGGAGTCCTACAGGACTCCTGCAGCATAACCGCCAAGGGACCACTCAGGGGGTCTCCCAATAGGGTCTGGAAATGACCCTATAGGGAAGAGTGAAAGCAGAGCCACCATAGCTCCATGACTCCCAATCCCAGCTGACAGAAGCATTCCAGGAAGATACCATCATCAAATATAACCAAAGCAACAGATTTCAAGGAGAATTAACAGGGCTACGTTCCTGACACCTGTCTCCCAGTTTCAGTGACAAATTCAGGCCTAAAGCCAGACTGAAATGGTCCAGATAATCCTTTTTCTCCAAGTACACCAGAAGCTGTCTACCATCCTCTCAACCATCTTGCCC
Organism: Podarcis pityusensis; assembly: GCF_964106645.2. Taxonomy (NCBI): domain Eukaryota; kingdom Metazoa; phylum Chordata; class Lepidosauria; order Squamata; family Lacertidae; genus Podarcis; species Podarcis pityusensis. The sequence continues at coordinate 40,319,262 of NC_138033.1, forward strand.
CCAAAATAGCTGTGAGCAAATGGGTTGTAGTTGAAACACACTTCTTGGTCCAGGATGGGTTGCACTGCTACCTTTTTTAATTGCCTTGCAAAGCACAAAGTGAGAGGTATTTTGACATTTTAATTTTCACCTTGCTGACTGGTGGAAAAGGAAAATATGAACCAAACCTTAACAAATGCTACTCACAGTGTTCCACATCCTTACTCTCAAATTCCCTGCAGGGAGCTTAAAAATGCTGCATTACCAAACACCATCTTAACAGAGGCTACTGGTACTGTTGATCTCTAGATGATGTGCAGTACAGAGGCAAGGATTTCTGAGTCTCAACTGTTTAACACGAACACCAATAAAATGACTCTTTCCCTGAGCCCTTGTCCAAATTAGATTGCTAAAATGAAGAAAGCCTGAGGGAACCATAATAAGAGTTTTGTGTGGAAGGACTGTGAGGGTAGCTCAGTTCTGGTACTTAGAACAGATCCCTGAATTCAGCAGCAGCTCAGAGCACTTAATTCTTCTTCTTTATTTTTATTTTAGTGTATATCCTGTGTACCGTGCTCCAGCTGGTGGATCTTTGAGTCCCAGTGAAACACAAAAGTAGATCCAGCAAGCATGAAGTCTGCCCTCCCTGGTCCTGAGCTGCTGGAACAAATCCAATGGAACAAATCATAATTACTCATTATGGCAGTTTCCTACACAGCAGACTTTATCCTTCAAAGTCAGAGGTTTTATGCCTATTTGTTTGCACAGCACGCCAGATAAATGTATTCAGCATCTGAAGTGATGCCTGCACTCTAAGCCCCGGGCATATAACACATAATTGTTTGTGCAGAAATTCTTAGTTGAAAATAAAATATGGCATCAAAAAATAGATAAAACTAACAGGCACTGAAGAAGTGGCAGCAATACCAAGAAATGGAACAATGAGAAGCAATTATAGGCCAGCCAGAATAAAAATATAGAATTTTCTGTGGCCAGGACTTAACAAGAAATAAAAATAGTCAGTGGTTATGTGGAAAGCCTCTGGATCTATGAATGTCAGGAATATTATTGTCTGAAACATTCTCAAAATCCTTTAGTGTGCATGACAAAAGGAGACAAACTAAATTATGAATCTTGAAATTCTGCAGGTAAAATATAATAGGTTTGATCCACCACTGGAATACTACATTGGCTTTTATTACAGTCTGCTCTAATTTACATTGGAACCTGGAAATATCATGCAGCTAGGGAGAGATTTCCCTAGATAATTACTGGAAGAGTTCTTAGTGGCCACAGCTGAGTTACACAACCATCTTCTCTGCCTAGCCTGCAAATAAAGTTAACTATCTGCAAAGGAGGACAGACAATTAACAAACTTGTGCAAGTGTGGATCAGATTAGTCTAAACAAATAATGTGAACTTCCAAAGAAGTCAAAACCAGGGAAGTATGGTTAGTACACACTTCTTGCTGGCAAAAACCATCAAGTGAACTCTGTCTTGAGTCCTTACTGAGAGGATTTGTTTGTGTGTGTAGTTAAACTGCCTCCCCTGTCTCTCAACTCAGAAACCCCTAGCCTATGCAAGGCCCAAACACCAATTTGAAAGCCAGTAGCTCAGCTGGAAGTTATACATCAGCAGTGAAACTGGATATGATGCATAAGCCCACAGGTAACTCAGATGAATTAGTAGTACCATGTAAAATTAGGTCCTTGATATTTATTTGTACCAAGCCTAGAACATCAAAGCACCAGGGTTTGTACATGTGGGTTACCTAGCTACAATATAATAAATTAATCATACAACACATCTTGGCACGGGAAGTTCAGCATCAAAGCGTTTGGTCATGTATTGCTGCTATCCCAAAGTCTTGGGACCAGTGTTACAGGATGACCCATCAGATCTCCTTTGTCATGTTGCAACTGCCTTAAAGGAAATTATTTCCATATGCTTAGTTGGGCACTAAAACATGAAATCAAAAGCACAGGAAGCTCCCATCTGGCCATGCCCTTCAAAACACAAAATGTGTAAGGTGTAATAATTTCTGAAGCTCTCCAGTTGTATTTTATTAAATAAAGGTTCGTTACCATCATTTACACTCCTTTTCTTCTGATCAGCATGTTCTATGTCCTTGGACTTGTTGTAGACACGCAACTTTATACACACAACAACCACCATGTGAAATAAATGAAAATAAAACAGTATCTATAACCAGTTTCACTATTGTTTGAAACCCGCTATCCGCTCTGAGTAACTCAAAACCATATAATGAACATACAACAGAGAGAAGATGGTCCAGAAAGATCACTTTATCTATCTGATTTTATAACCCATGAGAATTCATGTTGAGCGACACAATTTGAGAACACACAGTTTTAGTCTACATTTTTTAAAGTGTACTACAACTAACATAAGAAGTTGCTTAACACAAGTACCCTAACTAATTGTCCAAAAGATGTAGAAAGTTTCATTGCTTTATCAGGCTTTAGGAAATGTAAAAAACAGTCCTAAAGAACAGCAAGAAGAGAAAATTACAAATCCCCTTCTTGTTTGAACCTGGCATACATATGGTAAAACAGGCATCTTTGATTGGCCTTAGAGATTATGACAGAATAAAAGCTACTCTAATTGTTTATTAATCAAAGGTAGTAAAAGAGGGAGGTGGGGAGCACAAGAAAATGGGCAGTTGCTTCAGCATCAAAGCAGCCCCATGAAAGAGCACTGCAGTTCTTAGATACTTGGTGTATTTGATATTATACATACTGTAATCCTACACACTTGGTGGAAAGTCCCACTGAACTCATTAGGACTTATTTTCTTTGGAGTAGACATGCGTAAGATTGCACTGCTTGTCATCAATTTTCCTTTTTCCTCACAATGCAAATAATCCTTTTTTTTTTTTTTTTAGCATTCCTCACTTTTTTTCCATCCAATATCATGTATGAAGATGACCATATACTGAACCAACAACAAAAAATACCCTACCTGAAGTTGTTCCTTCTGCTCTGCTGTATGAAGCGTCCACTGCTCCCCTTCCCTAACCCAACATAAATTGAGGGAGTTTGGGAGGCTACAGAAACCCCTTCCTTTTCAGGGGCAACCCAGAGACTTAGGTTAGCATAAAAAATTGGCTTTTCAACTTTAAAACAATGTTCATACATTTGAAATAGTGATAAACATATGTTTCCTTCCTACAAGGTTAACACACACATTTTCTCTGAACCCAGATTCACCTCTTTGTTCACACCACTACCTTTCCTTCCTTCATTCTACATTTAAATTGGTGCTGTTACTAACCCACCCACCTCTCTGTTGGGGGAAAAGTAAAGGGGGGGAGAGGGAGGGCGGACAGCTGGTTTCCTTCCCTCTTTTGCAGCGGACTCTTCCGTGAGAGAGAGGTGGCAGCAAATGAAGCAGAGTCCTTAGTCAGTTTGTCAAAAGCAAGGTTGTCCACTGGGTCAAGAGTCAGGGCTCCCCAGAGGAAGACTGATTTATTACAAAACCTCTGTCTGTTCAACGACACTAAAGGCAAATGGCAAAGGGTGAAGTAATGAGAAGCTGAAAAAATATATAACAAAAAGCTAAAGAAAATAAGCTGCAGCACTCTTCTAGGAACAATCACCTTGTTAAAAAGTCTGTGCAAAGAAAAAGTAAATTTTGACTAAGCAAGGAGGGACCTGAGACTAAGTAGTTAGGTGGCCCAATGAGCCTGCTGGCAAGATTTCTACAAAACGAAGTGCTGCTACAGATAAAGTCCCATCTAGATAAAGTCCTCAGCTACCCTGAGCAAAGCCTCCAAGGAAGACCTTAAGAAACTGGAGAAGTGGTGGAGGTGCAGCGCCTTAATATAACAGAGTGGCCAAGAGCATGTGCAATTAGTTCCTTTCTATCAGAGCTGGAGGAGGGGGAGGGGGGAGGCAGTGCCGCAGAGTATGTGCATAGACTTAGCTCCCCTCCAGCCTTGCCAGGCGTCAAGCTAAAGGGCATTTCCAGCCATATTTAAGACTAAACACCTTTTTAATCTACTAACTAGGGAAGTCCAAAAAAGAGTGGGGGTGTGAACTGAAGAGGAAGAAGATGCAAAGCAGCCACAACTGGTTTAAGGATGAATGCCGCCTTGGGGTCCTTTGAGAGGAAGCATGTGATATAGGTCTAATGAATAAACTGCAGTAATAGGAAGGCTGTCAAGTGAGTGCCCGTAGAGCATGTGCAGAACGACGTGTTCCCTACACAGCCGAGAGACGCCAACCAGTTTCCCTGGCTGAGTCTTTCCTGGCAACTTCTGATCCCCAGCGCTATCACTTAGTGGGCAGCAACGGGTCAGCGGCAGGAAGGAGAAAAAAAGATGTCGAAGTAACCACAACCTGTCTCGGGTTGGAAGGAAAGCACTCGAAATAACCCCACGGAACACGTACACAGCCTTGATATCGCGGCCAGTTTTTAATCTGTTGCTTCACGCTCTCTAAATTTCCGTAAAAACAAACACAAAAAAAACTTCTTTGCATTTACTGTAAGGCTCCCTGACAGTATCTTTACGGTAGTGATAGTGAGTATTTAAGAAACCAACCAACAGATAGCCGGCAGCTGGGATGGAGGGGATCCCTCAACCCGCCCCGCACCTCTTAATACCTGCCATATAACTAAGTGAGGCGGGACAGGAAGGCAAGGAGGTGTGAGGAACCGCCGCCCCAACCCGCCCGCAGCTGGCGAATCTAGGGCGAGGAGAAGGCAAGAGGGCTCCGCACGGTGGGGCTGGAGGAGGAGGAGAGGGTAAGTAAGTGCGGGGGTACCTTCCTTCTCCCTCGGCGTCTCCCCTCACCTGCGCCTCAGTCCCAGAGGCGGGGAGCCGGAGTCGTCCCCCTCGCTCGGTCGTCGCTGGCGGCCCGCCCTGCTCCTCGCCGCCTGCTGCCCCAGGAAGGCTCCCCACTTCTGCTTCTCAAGCCCCGGGAGGGAGGCAGGCGCGGAGGGTTGGCCGGGGGAGGGCAGGGCCACGTGACCCGGCGGAGCCACAGAGCGGCGGCGGAGGGAGACGCCCGGGCGCAACGTGTGTGTAAATGAATGAGAGGAAGGAAAGAGCGCGCCGTTTGTGTGTCTGTGTGTGTGTGTATAGAGAGAGCGAGAGCGAGAGAGAGAGATGTGTGTGCGCGTATATGCAAGCAGGCACACCCGCGTTTCCCTTCCTCTCCTTCGTATGTCCGCTGATGTGTAGGTGCAAAACGCAAACGTTCTTCACGTGGCCAGTCTCCTCCGTCTCCCGTATGGGTTTGGGAGGGAAAACGCAAGTGGGTGAAAGAATTAAAAAAAACCGGTGGGGGATATCCAATCCATATGCTCAGAGATCGATCGATCGACAGATATAGAATGTGAGATAAGGTGTGTGAACCTGGTAGAAGTAGGGAATATTTATATAACTTAAATTGAGAGGGATATGACAGATCTATGAGAGGCAGGTCACACGCACGCACGCACACACACAGGAGCGGGGAATTTTTTGTTTCTAAAATACCTAGGCACTCACTACGCTATATATATATATATATATATACACACAGTGGTACCTCGGGTTACATACGCTTCAGGTTACAGACTCCGCTAACCCAGAAATAGTGCTTCAGGTTAAGAACTTTGCTTCAGGATGAGAACAGAAATCGTGCTCCGGGAGCGCAGCGGCAGCAGGAGGCCCCATTAGCCAAAGTGGTGCTTCAGGTTAAGTACAGACCTCCGGAACGAATTAAGTACTTAACCCGAGGTACCACTGTATATATAAAGGTAAAGGGTTACGCAATTTGTGAGTTTGGATCCATCATGCCCAAAATCGGATGGAGTCAATCCAAAATTACATTTTGGTCCGTCATATTAATTCAAAATGGTGCCTGGCATCCAAACACTGGTGAAGACCACTGACTCCATCTTGGGATCCTTCATGCTACTTCTGGCAATGATATCTTGACAGGAGGCCAAGCCAACATCATTTTGACATGTAAGCAGTATGTAAAGTAATAATACACCAATAAAAATGCCTCAGGCAACTGCCTCAGCTTAGTTTAGCACTGGAGGGCTATTGCCACAGGAAGGCCTGTTAGCCCCCTTAGACCTGGAACAATTCCAGGCCAATTCCCTGAAATTTCAGCCCAAAACTTTTCTTTTTAAATTTGTCTAGCACTTTTTTGTTGTTGGTAGGCAAAGAAAAAATGTGCAGCAGGATTGAACTCAGTTGTTAAGTCACATTTTAAGCTTTCAGTATTCCAGTGTGCAAAGGTGCTAGGATAGATGAGAAGCAGCAGTAAAACAATTTGATTAATATGTACTACAATTAAATAACTTTTGACATGTACATGCAGCTACTCTTATTTGGTAGACGGACGTGGCGCTCTAAGGCAGCAGGTACTGGGGGTGGGGTGATGGCAAAACACCAGGCTATTTTCCTGGGCAGGCACAGAAATTTCTATTTAAATTATAGTAATTATTTCCAAATCTGCTTCTACACTTTTAAATTAGAACAGGCACATTTCATGCACATTTGTCTTCATTTGTCCTGGGTGGGGTGGTGATGATGTGGTTACTTTTTGGGGGTGATGTGTGAAGTGGCCACCCTACATATCTCCCCACCACAACCACCCAATTTTCCTGAGCCAGCACCCCACCCAACAACTATGAATATTTATTGCTGGCCTAGGCTGGTGGCTGTCTCACTTAGTCCCTTTTCCCAATGCAACACAGCCCCTAACTGAGTAAGCATACAGAAAATCTACCAGCCCAGACCATTGACTACTCCAGGCAACAAGCATGTGCTATGTTCTAGTCATATAATGCACACCAGCAGCACCAATGCTACATTACAGCCTTTGTTTGAGCAAGCAGTGAGTAGGCCCCAGGCAGAGTGGTGAATGAGCAGCAAAGACAGAACTATGTGCCACACAGGTTAATCTGTGCCTCCTAAATTAGTCTGCCTCCCTCAGGTGCAGTAAAGAATGATGGCCAAGGTCCATATTAAGTAAGATTCATCTGCTAGTCCAATTGGCTTCTGTAAGTGGAAGCGGAGAGGGAATGCTTTGTCTTGGGTCGGTCTTGATTCATTTTCCCCACTGCTCTGGTTTCCCTTAGGCTGCCTTGCCTTGTTGTTTTTCTGCCCCTGGGTCTGTTCGGCTGCCTTTGGGAAAGGGGTGCAATTACACCAGGCATGGGGATGTAAGATTGGGGAAAGCTTCACTTCCTGAATTTCTACCTGTCATGCAACTTTATTTGCCAACCTTTTTAAGCTGTCTTATATCCTTGAACAACAATCCAAGAGGCAGATATTTAGCTTGAGATGTTTTGTTTTGTTTTGTTTTGTTTTGTTTTGATTTGCTTAGATTTAAAGGATGAGGAAAGCAGCAGCTGCTACATTGTGCTATGCCAGGATGCTGTTGAGGGCACAAGAACAAGCCTGATGAAAAGGGGATAAATATTTTTTCATAAATCACTTTGTGTGCTGACATACTAATCATGGCAATTTTTGTGTGAATAGTTCCATAATTTTATGTGAAAACAGCCTTGCTTCTGAGTGTTTCAGTTCTTCTGGGAAGAGTTGAAATAAGGAGGTTTTTTAGGAAAGAAAGAAAGACAAACTGAGTAAATGTACAGTACAGCCAGGAGGGATTTATTTCTGCTTCTCAAAAGAAAGGGGAAAGAATTTTGGATCACTGAAGTCTCCTTTCCCGGTGGACAAGGAATGAAGAAAAAGTTGTTCGTAGCTTCCCAGAATATCAGTTTAGCATGCATGTACATTTCATAAAACAATAAAAGGAAGGGATTGCGTAAGGTATTTCAAATATTTTAAAGAGAAAGATAAGCATCTGCCAGAGAGGTTTTGGTTATCTTCTGGGAATCCAGCTTTTGCGCAGGAAGTCACAGTCGCTGAACTAACTTTATTTCAAGCCTACAATTTTCTTATACCAATCTGAACCAATCTGGATCAGATCATCTTCAGTTAATTTGCTTAATACCCTTTGGCACAAAATCTATTTGAATTACGAAACTAGAACATTTACCTACCTCTTGTTAATGGACTATTCATTGCTCAGATGTTTTTTAAAAAATAATTGTTGCACAACTGACCTAAGTAACAATTCAAAAGTTCTAGACAGCTAATTTTTAATTTTGTGTGCTTAGAAATACTCTGTGTACATTAAGAATTCAGTAAATGTGTATTCTGATATATTAGATCTTCTCTGAAACAACAATAATAAAAACATTAATACCCAGTGGTGAAATAAAGTGATTTTAGAATGAGAAGAATAAATACTTGATAGTTTTAAGGCACTCCTCTTGGATGACTGGGATCAGGAAAAGATCACTATCTTGTTAGTACTCCTGGGTCACACCTTGATTTCATTTCTCCACCCATAAGAATGAAGCAAGCAAATGCTGACTGTTGCGTATTAAATAATCTTTAATTTTTCTACCTCTGTTTTCTATGTGCAGTAAATCTTAGGTCCAGCTGTGAAACTACCTGGCAATAACAATTCAATTTTTGAGCCTCACTAGCGCTTAAAATTTGTAGATCAGTTTAACATGGGATTGCCAACTTTTTCCTGCCCTGTGCTTCTGTAGCAGAAGAAGCTTGTCCCCTCCCTTTATCTGCATGCCTGAAAAAGCTTCACCTGCTAAACTTCTACTATTTAAAGCAACAGTGTGCAGGAGCAAGACTAGTAAAAAGTTGACATATGTTTAATATCACCTGTGCATTAATGTGCAATGGAGACACAGAACGAACATTCCATAATAGCATATTATTTAGGCTATTATCTCCATGTTAGGTCAAGACACAGCAAGAAGGTATGAACTGGAGGCATTAAATTAAATGCAGCCTAACAGCATTTGACCATCTCAATGAAAAAGCAGTGGAGTTATCAGTGACCACCAGGGCTTTTTTTCCAGCTAAAACTCACCAGAACTCACTTCCAGCATCTCTCACATGGGTGGCATTGCCATTATAAGAGAACAAGAGAGGCATTCATGGTGAGTTCTGGTACCTCTTTTTCTAGAAAAAAATAGCACTGGTCACTGCAATATATGGTTTAAGAACTATATTTGGTTTCTAGGGTGGGCAGGTTTGTTCTAAATCAGGGTGGGGTAATTGTAGCCCTTACCCTCTCTATCTGACCCCTGAGGCTCCCCACAGGCTACACACCCTTCTAAGTGACACCCCTCACCCACTGAAGGCTGGTGGCACCTAGATTTAGTGGGGTGCCTGGGCGGAGCCTAAGAGGTCACATGGGCAGACCCTAGGAGGTGACTCCTTGTGAGTCTAAGCTTGGTTCAGAAGGGGTCCCTGCTGTCACACTTGCTTCTCTGCAATCACATTCCTGGAACCACAGAGGGAAAGCATGTCAGAAAATCCAAGCACCACCTCTCCCTGGTTTTCCAAGCGCTTACCCATGCGCGTTTGGAAATGAGGAACAGCAGAGACTGTAGTGTCTTTATGATATATGGTTTATTTACACATATATACAACCTGAGCCTACGATGGAAGGGTTCACAGCATTAACACCCCCAAAGGGTCTTGTTATTCCATTGCCGCAGCCTTTAATTCAAAGAGAAATCAAACATTGTGGTCTGCCTCTCTGGCTTTCTAGCCTGCTGTTTTACTTCTAGGTCACATTACACACACTTCCAACTCTAAACTCTGGCTTTTATCCTTCTCACTACCTGTGAATTGCGAGTGGGCTGTCTCGCACAGAGCCCCCTCTCCTTTGCTTACTTAATGGCTCATCACCTTTCCTTTGTTCTCTTCATGGCCAGTCACCCAGATGATTACCTCTAAACAGGAAGCTAGCCTGGCATGTATTTTAGCACTTGCTAGGATTATAGGTGTCTGGCACCCACAAATTCAAAAAAGTATGTATCTTAAGCAAAGCAACTTACAGTTACCACTAATGGTCATGGTTCTGCAAAAAACAGTAGTATGCCAAGAAGCAAATTTTAGATCACATGGTTTATGGGAAGACACCCACTTGAGCTAGTTGTACTCCCACCTTTGTTCCAATTGCTAATAAAGGTGTGGGAGTGAGAAAAACAACCAACCAGTGTAGGACCATTATGGCTTCACATTATGGCAGTTTAGCCATCCAACTGTTAGATTTATCAACCCCAATAGGTTAGAATTTCCAGTCAACAGGGAAAGTATTAATTGGCATACAATAGATGTTGTATGTTGTATGTACCATCGTTTTAATTTTATTTCATACACACATTTATATAAATAAATGCCACGAAACATGTTTTAATTGCAAATCATTGTAATTTAAAGGAATTTGCCTTTCAGGGATAATTAAGAATGTGAAGAACACTGAAATATATATATATTTGTACAAAGTCATGTTTAACATAAATATTTGGAACAAGCTGACATTGTCTCCTTTCCTTGGTTGAAAGAAAGTGGACAACATCAGGTTGGGGATCCTAATAGGCCGTACATTTGCTGTAGTCTTGAAAGTACTACTGGACTTTTGTTCTCTGCTGTAAGCCCTCCAGATGTTACTGAACTACAACTCCCATCATTCCTGACCATGTTTGCTGGGCTGATGGGAAGCAACATCTGGAGGGCTACAGGTTCCTCAGCCATGCTATAAAGGGTAGAAGGGAAAAACAGGACATACATATATATGTGTGGCAGTGGTATTCAAATTGATTCTGGTAAGCAGGGGAGGAATTTTAGCATAGCTGGGCAATTCCCCACAGTGCCTGGAAAGTCCCACATTTGCCCAAATGCAGTGTTTTGCACCTGGGAAAATGCAATGCAGCATCTAGATAAGAGATAGCTAGCAGTCAGTCAGTAGGTTGGATGGATGAGGTCTCTGAGGCATCCTCAACCATTTGCCTCTAGAAGCACAACCAGTTTTGAACAAATGTGTAATTAATTAACCCAAAGGTTTCCAAAAACAGTGAGAGAGTCTATATGTTTGTGACTTCTCTCTTTTCTTTTTCTCTCTCATTGTGTTATGTCTAATATGAGTTAGCCAAATGCCCTACTCTGAGCAGCCATGAGATGCCACAATCATATTATATTGCTATCATGTGGGCCCTGCCACCCACTCAAATGGTAATAGCGTCATAGCCAGCTAGGAGTGGATGAAACTTTTGATTTTGGTTTTTCCCAGTTTCTCATTTTTCTAATCTTCACCACGTTTCCGCAAGTTGTTGTGATTAAAAAAAAAAAAAAAGTTCTTATGAAAACTCCAGCATATTAGGGCAATTTCTCCCTAATATATATCCAGTTTTGCAAAGCAATCCCCTTTTTTTCCTCTATGCCATTTTCCGTAGCATATACCTTTTTGCAAACTCTTTACCCTGGAATATGCATTTTTGTATATATTACTGGGCTGAAAAACTGCATTACAAAATTAAGAGAAGTATGAATTTCCAATGATGGCTTTGTTTCAGTTTGTATTTTGTTTCAGAAAGTTTGAAATCGGTAGTGTTGCTTTTAAATGCAAACAGAGTCAAATTTCTGCCCCATTGCTATAGCCAGCAAGCCTTGTGTTCCATAACTGAGAATCACTTACTGTTAGACAGTGCTATTTTTCTAGTAAAAGAGATGCTAGAACTCACCATGAATGCCTCCCTTGGACTCTTATAATGGCAATGGCACCCACCTGAAAGATGCTGGAACTGAATTCCGGCTGAAAAAAAGCCCTGCTGCTGGGGAGGATAAATGTTTGCTTTACAGCTTGATAATTTCCAAGGCGGGTGGATTGTGTGATGAAATACCCTTCTGGTCCAATATATGGGGAAGAAAATGCGCCCCAAGAATCAGAAGTGGCTTGCTGGGTGGGGCAGAGCCTCTACACTAGCTTTCTGGCAGGTGAGTCACCATTGCTATCCAGGAAGGTGATGGGCACCTCACACCTCCTGCCAAGAAGCTAGTGTAGCAGCTGTGCCACACTCAGCAAGCTGCTTCTGCCAAGAGTGCAGAATATAGAAGAGCTTCATTGGGCAAGTATCTCAGCGAGTCCTTTCCCACACCCTCTTCCTAACCATTGTCTCTGCCTATTTGCTTTCCCCTCAGAGCAGGGCCTTGTTTATTGTGGCACCCCAGAAGTTGAATTCTCTCCATATAAAGATAAAGTTGTTTCCCACATTGGTTGTTTTTAGGCATCAGATGAAGACACATTTGTTTCTTTTGTTCAGGCCTACAAAAATGATATGACACTTAAGTTGCTGCCCAGAGTTGTTGAGCTTTTTTTGGGGGGGGGGATTGCTGACAATCGCTCACCCACCTGACTGCACGCTTCACTGAAGCCATCAATCATCTGCCCACCAGCAGCAGCCAATCATCATCAGGCCTTGCCGCAGCAACCAATCACAGGCCCAATTGCCACAGCAGCATCCATTCGTCAGAAAGTCTTGCCGCACCCACCAATCATCCGCCCAATCACCGCTGACAATCTCCTCACGGCTGCCACCAATCACCAGTCCCCCCTCTGCACTATCCGTGTATAAGACGACCCCCAATTTTTAACATTTTCTTATAATAAAAAAAATAGTCTTATACATGGAAAAATACGGTATGTTGGTTTGCTTATTTTGGTATTAACACGTGTATCTTATGAATTGTTTCATATATACCACCTTGGAAACTTGTGTTCAAAGATGGCCTATAAGTAAATAAAACCATAATCATCAATCAACTGCCATTGAAAATGAGCTTCTGGAAATATAGTGGAAAGGTTAAAAATATATGCTTTGGCTGATTGTGTGAAGGCTCTGTATTCCACAATGCAAACTGTGTTTCAGTAAGCCCAGAGCTCATTTGTTTAGTTACATAGATCATCCATCAACAAGAAAGCAAGAACAATGCTAAATGATGTGGAGTATTTCACTTGCATACACTGGTAGTGTTTGTTGAAGATTTGAATATCAAATTTTCACACGAGATTCTTAGAGGCAATATCGCTTCATGGAAAACATTTTATAAAGAAATGAGTCCATGTTTTGAATACCAAATTACTGTCACCGTCTACTGGAAGTTCAAGTAATATTGCAGATTCGTTACCCAGTTTATAACAGTGCCACTTTAAACACATCAGGTTTTAACGTGACACAATCTGTGTATGGCATAAACATCTTATGTATTTATTTATGCCATTTGTATGGGTGTCCAATAACACTGCTCACTGGGCAGCTTTCAAACCTAAAACCATATAATATAATTTAGAATGTTAAAATATTAAATAGAAACCAAAGAAGCAGCAATTTCAAATGGAGGGGGGAACAGGGCTGGGGGAGAAATTTGATTGGGGTTTTTTCTGTCGTGACCAATGTAATGTTTGGAGGTTCTTTGCAGAATACCGTATTTTTTGCTCTATAAGACTCACTTTTTCCCTCCTAAAAAGTAAGGGGAAATGTGTGTGCGTCTTATGGAGCAAATGCAGGCTCCGCAGCTATCCCAGAACCCAGAACAGCAAGAGGGATGGCTGCTTTCACTGCACAGCGATCCCTCTTGCTGTTCTGGCTTCTGAGATTCAGAATATTTTTTTCTTGTTTTTCTCCTCCAAAAACTAGGTGCGTCTTGTAGTCTGGGGCGTCTTATAGAGCGAAAAATACGGTAATTTGTGTTTTAGCTAATGTTATTTAACTCCAGTTAACACTGTTATTTGTTTGTGACACATGCAACAGTTTTGCAACCTCAATAATTCACCTGCAATTTGGATATGTGTTTTTTCTAAAAGTGTGAATCAAACATGTTTTTTGCACCTGTGGTAATATACATAAAGAGCTAATGTTTCATGGGAACGTGTTAAACTTTTGGTAATGGAAACTGTGGTGAAAGGGTTTTCAGGCAAATTACCTGTGACCAATGTAACTTGTGAAAATTCACTGACAGACCCCTCCAAAAAATACCTCCAAAGCAAGACCCTGTGCATATACTTTAATAGGCATTCACAAGTTGCAGATCAGTGTCAAGACCAAGTTGTAAAGCCCACGGGAATTTACACTTAGCTATGGTAACACAATAATTACTTGCTTATTTTCAACTCATCATTTATAATTTGCCGAGAAATCCCCGGGAATGCTGTACTAATCACTATCATATTGCATCACCTGGCAAACAAAATTTATTTTCACTTTCCCAGTTTCAAATGCAGCAATAACAAAGTTCTCCACTAACACCAGTACTTCAGTGGCTATTTCTGCTTCTGTGCTTTCTTTGAGGCTAACCACCAATATAAGGTTCTACACTTAGGTAGGAAGAACCAGCTGCACTAATATAAGATAGAGGACATCTGGCTTACTAGCAGGGCTTATGAAAAGGATCTAGGTAGACCACAAGCTTAACATGAGCCAACAGTGTGATGCAGCAGCAAAAAAAGGCTAATGCTATTCTAGGCTTCATCAACAAAAGTATAGTGTCCACATCAAGGGAAGTAATAGTACCACTCTTCTGCTTTGATCAAGGCAAGCGGCCTTCAGCTCCTGAGGTAAATTTGGGGTGAGGAACCGCTGTCCTCTGGGCCAGCCTTGGCCTGCACAACTTCCCAATTAGCTCATGAGGCCATTTTGGGCAAGCCATGGCCCTCCACCATGCACCTTACGTCATATAGGCAAGGGTGGGGCTTGACTATGAGGACGAGGATGGCCAAAGCTGCTTTGTGCAGGTCCCTAAGCTGGTTGTCTTTGCATAAAGTGGGGTCACACTGCTAAGCAGGATTGCGCCCCCTTTACACCAGCTGATGCAAGAAGCTTTGGGGCACACCCAAGCCCAGCACCAAGCAGGATCACTCTCCCATCATGAGAGGGGGTGATCCTTCCTGGTGCTGGCCTCAGAAAACCATCAGGTGTGCACAGGGTCCCTGCAGGGAGCTCTTAAAGGTAAAGGGACCCCTGACCACTAGGTCCAGTCGTGACCGACTCTGGGGTTGTGGCGCTCATCTCGCTTTATTGGCCGAGGGAGCCGGCGTACAGCTTCCAGTTCATGTGGCCAGCATGACTAAGCCACTTCTGGCGAACCACAGCAGCACATGGAAACGCCGTTTACCTTCCCGCTGGAGCGGTACCTATTTATCTACTTGCACTTTGACATGCTTTCGAACTGCTAGGTTGGCAGGAGCAGGGACCGAGCAACGGGAGCTCACCCCGTCGCGGGGATTCGAACCGCCAACCTTCTGATTGGCAAGTCCTAGGCTCTGTGGTTTAACCCACAGTGCCACCTGCGTCCAGGGAGCTATTGGGCCTACCCAAACTCAACACTACAAAGGAATGAGGGAAAAGCTTGATCTAGCTGCAGTCTTAAAGGGGCGGAGATTTGCAAATACTTTCAAATACTTTCTATAGGTTGACATTTTCATGGAATGGAATCCAATCTTTCTCCTATAGCCCACAGTCATTATTAATACATTTTCCACTGCCTGAGAGGCTTCCTAGATGCGTCTTCCCATCACCAGTTCGCCAGTCAAAATAACCACCAGCAGCAGGTCACAGGCCTATATAAATGGCTTTGATTGTGTGGTGGATTTTTTTGCCCATTTCCCTCCCTTATTTTCCCTGTAAGGAAGCCATGGGGTGGGGGGAGGGAACCTGATGGCCCTTCCTGTCAATTAGCCCACCTTATACCAATCAGAGGGGACGCGGGTGGCGCTGTGGGTAAAACCTCAGCGCCTAGGACTTGCCGATCGCATGATCGGCGGTTCGAATCCCCGCGTTTTCGGGATGAGAAATTTCTCACTGAAATGAACTGCCTTCTGCTGCCCTCTTCAGACATAAAGCCAGAATACACATATACTATTTTATTTTTTGTTTGTGCTAATTTTTTTTATAAAAAAAGAAGCAGCTTAAAATAGTAATGCAAAAATTGTTAAATAAATTTAATTATAATGGATTTGGGCACATCCATAAAGGGACAATGGGAAAGAGATTTTGGATATGACCTATCACCAATTATTTGGAAGTTGCTTTCTCAGAATGTCCCTCAGTAAACTTCTAGCCCCACCCTTAAGGAAATAAGGTGGAGCAAGCAGTTTATGCTGGTAATATAAAATAATGAACACAGATATCAGGGACATTTTCTGGACCTGCTCTAAAAATAAAGAAATTTGGGAGTGATATATTTATCTAGTAAATTTATCTAGTATATTTGTCTTGGTATATTTATTTGGCAACGGGTTAGTGTAGACTGCCCCAGGAAATGCTGTGAAATAAATAACAGCCTGTTGTCCCTTGTGTCCATGCTGCAGTACCTTGCCACTGCCATGTAGGGAAATGCAAGCCTTACTCTCTGTGAAGGCAGTCTACACCTCAGCATGCTTTTGGAAGAGCAGAGTTTGTCATTACCTATTCTTGTCCAATGAGGGCAGCAGAGATTGTGAAATGGAAATAAATTGGAGAGTCCAGAGGGCTGCATCCAAGGTTAGTCCTACTCAGAGCAGACCCACCGAAATTAATGATTTGTCCATTAATTTTAGCGGGTCTATTCTGAGTAAAAATTAATGTGATGCAACCCAGAGGGCTTTTAAAAATTGTATTCAGCAAAGTCGACATGTAAAAAATGCAGAAATGAGATTAATATTGATCACATTTGATGTTTAAATCGTAGGTTTCTGCAGAAGTGTAAGTATTAGAGCCTTCCTCAAGAACACTGGGTTGTAATCAACTACAGTGGTACCTCAGGTTACATACGCTTCAGGTTACATATGCTTCAGGTTACAGACTCCACTAACCCAGAAATAGTACCTTGGGTTAAGAATTTTGCTTCAGGATGAGAACAGAAATCGTGCTCCGGCGGCGTAGCGGCAGCAGGAGGCCCCATTAGTTAAAGTGGTGCTTCAGGTTAAGAACAGTTTCAGGTTAAGAAGGGACCTCCGGAACGAATTAAGTACTTAACCCGAGGTACCACTGTAAATCCTACTCGAAGTAGGCCCCTTGAAATTAATAAACCTAAGTTAGTCATGTCTATTAACTTTAATGGGTCTACTCTGAGTAGGCCTCATGTTCTATGCCACCTTCTTTTCTGTAGCTCTCTTTCCATCGCAAGGGATGGCATTAGAGGGTGGCAGCAGAATTTGGCCTTCTCCAGCAGTAAACTCTGCATGGCCCTTCCTCTTGAACAGCAGTGGGGAACCTTAGGCCTGGGGCCAGATGTAGCCCCCAGGCCTCTCTGTATGGCCCTTGAGACTTTCCCAGAAGTAAACTGGTTGAACTGATTTCAGAATTGTCATTTTGCATTGTGGTAGGTAAGTAGGCATGTCTGATAATTTTGATGGAAACAGAAAGGAGAGCAGAAATTGCTGACGTTCTCTTATTTGTCCCCTGTCTGGAACAGATACCAGCGGATTGTTGTTATCAGTCCACAAGCAATATAATAATAATGTTATTATTTGTACCCTGCCCATATGACTGGGTTGACCCAGCCACTCCGGGTGACTAACCCCTCTGCCATATGCATTGAGTTTCCTTTGCATTGAAATTAACAGTGTGGAATAACATAATAACAACACAATTAATTACATAAAATTCTGCCACAGTGAGATGAGTTCTGTTGTTTTAGTTGGAAGCTGAACTGGAGCGGAAACAGCGCTGTGTGGAACGAACGTGGGCCAGAACAGAAATCCATGCCTTCTTACATCCTTCGTCGTAACCCACCCTGGGACCTTGTGGTGAAGGGCAGGTAAGAAATCCAGTTAACAATAACACATAATAATGCCTTCAGTTTCTTGTATTTGCATTTATATACCTGTGATCTATAGACACAGTGAATTCCTGCCCCTCAACATTTTACTATGAAGAACAGGAAAGGGATCTGAACTAGCGTGAGTCCATGTTCTCCACTTTACAGAGAACAGTCCTCTATTGAAGGGCTATCAGATGACTGTCCTCTATGTGAAGGCATTTTCTATTAAAAGGGCTGTTCAGTCAAAGTCCGGTTTAAAGATAAAGAATTGGGGGGGGGGGCTTGAATTTGCCCATCAACAGTAAACATCTGGACTGAACATCTTACCCATTATGACATTTTCTGTTACATTTCTAAAAGTGCAACTATACACATAAATTAGCATATGACAATTTGATGAAAAGGTGTGTCCTCTTTTTTTGCCAGCATGTAAGTGGTTACCCTAGAAGGAACCCCAAAGAACTACTACTGTGTGCAGGCCCAGTGTCAACACTCAGAGCACTTGGGTAGCTGTCAGGACCCCAGGGTCCTAGCAGGGCTGGCTGGCAGTGGAGCCTGCACTGCATCCCTTGCTATGAACTTGCCCAGATGTGGTGGGCCACTTACATTTCCCACAAGGCCCTGGAGTGATGCTGTGTCAGGCGCTCTGGGATACTGCGGGGAGTGAAATGGCTGCAGCCACGATCAGGTAAACCTCCAGCTGGGGGCCCACTCTAGGAATTCATGTTAACAACATTTTAAAAAAGGCAGGGCCTGAAGACAAAAACAGGGGCGGAAATAAAGCCACTGGTTTTCTACAGGTAGGGACTAGCTAAATAAAGATGCTATTCCCTGTGAAACAGGAACAACTAGAAATTAATTTCTGAGGTTTAAGAAGGAAAAAAAGAGTTTACAAATAGTGCCATTGCCAACACCAGGAAAGCTGCAACACACACACAGTATTTTTCCTTGCAGCTGTGTGACCTAACTTATCTTTGCTGAGTCTTGACATGTTTTAGTCTCCTTAGATGGGGTGAGTCAGAGTTGAGGAGTCAAAAAGGCCAACAGAATCCCAGTCTGTTTCGCCACCATCCCCTGCTCCCTGCATATGATGCATCTTTGTTATGAGTCACTTGAGAGAGATTTTTTCCAAGGAAAAGCCATGCATGCAAGAAGACCCTGAAGCTTGACAGCCGGGTTGTATCAGAGTCACTCCACTCACTTCCCTAAACTGAAATCTCACTGTTCAGGCATTCCCCAGATTAGAACAACAGAGCAGAATGATAGCAGGGTACTCAAGACTCCTGGCCTAGAAAGCTGTCATCTGTGGTGCAATCAGGATAGGACTTTAGAACAGAAGGCCAAGGCCTCACTCGGAAGAATGAAGTGCCTCATATCTCAGGTTTTACAAATACTAGAAACTTGCTTTTCTTTTGAATGGAAGCTCAGAATCTAGGAATTATGGTTCATCTGGAGGGAGCGGGGTAACTGCCCATCTTTATGAATCCTCATGCTAGATGCACAAATCTTTCAGGGTTTTTTGAAACCCCAAGCAAACCCAAATCCTCAGAGAAAGGGTTTCAGTAGCACATCAAGCCAATTCATCAAGAGACTGTGATTCATTTGAACAGAGTTACTTGGTTTTCTGACTCAGGTCCATATACAGGGAATGGGAAGAAAACCCTGATCTGTGCCAGAGGGCAATGTCTACTTTGTCACTTACATTCATTCCCTTGGCAGCCAAGCAAGGGGGCCTAGGCCCTAGGTGAAAATGTGGTCGTTATGGCGACAGTGATGTCCCGGCCTCTGAGGTGGAAAAGTGGTGGCAACCTCAAGTATGACTTCCTCCCCCATACCCTTTGTTATAGTTTGGCTCAAAAATAGAGATGGTCCAAGCAGCAGCCTTGCAGGGACAGTTTAGCTGATAGTCTCATGCATCGCTGCATACAATACCTCTGGCTATGGGAATCATGAACAGAGTGGTGGATTACAAATGCAGCACTGCAGGAGCGCTGTCTGGGAACAGGTGCAAATGCAATGTGCCATTTAGTGGCAGGGACCATCTTCAAATCTCACCTGATTATCAAATATTTTGTACCTCTAGAGAACTATGCCTTTGTGTTGGCAGTCAAAATATAGTAGAAAGACACCGTTCATGACATTTTATACTGTTCCCAGGGACAGATTAGTGGCACACCATGGCTGGCTGACTCTGACATAAGGGTGGCCAACTGTCCTACTCTGTAGAGAACAGTCCTCTAGTTGAGGGCACCTTCTGTTCCAGGATGAGGAACCTCTGGCCCACAGGCCAACTTTGGCCTGCCAAGCCATTCTTGGCAAACCACTCACCACACCTGATGTCATATGTGATGTCAGGTGCGAGACAGGTACTAGCATGGCTTCAAAGGAACAACTGCGAGCTTAAAGAGAAACAATTGGGAGCTTAACGTGATTCCGATCAGCTGATGGGTGGTGGGAGCATCCCTAGCTCCAGAATAAAGAAGGAGATTGCCTTGAACCCCCTGCCAAAATGGAGGAAATAACATGTACCTTAGCAGTGGCTGCAATGCAAACCCCTTTGTGATCTCAGAGCAAAGCCCTCTTAAGGCATGCTCAAAGAGGCTCGGTATCCATTGTATCAGATGATTGACCCTGTGTGGGGTAGGGCGGATGCAGATCTGGCCTGCTTGCAGGGGAGTGGGAAAAGTTCAGAGTTCCAGCCAGTCAGCCCCTTTTCCAGGGCACTCCATTCCATTCCTATTCTCCTCTCCCACATCAAGTTATGCAGCCGCTGACCATGTAGTTTGGGGTTTTTCTCCCTCCTTAGGAATTCCTCCCCTTAAGTTTTTGTTTGTTTGTTTTTACTTCTTCACATCTTGGGGTTTCCCCAAACCGGCTACTATTTCCCATTTTTGTGTAGATGGTCCTGCTTTGGCTGCCTTAAAGATCATCAGGCGGAGAATTGAGCTTACTCTTAAGATTGTGCAATGACAGAACTGTCACTTTTGCCATTTTGTTTTCCTCATTGGGTCTCTTATAGGTTTTGTGTTGCCCCTTGTTTTCAGAACAATTAATGATTGACCTTGTGATGCTTTACAAGTTAACATCTCAGGCTACCTACCTGAATCTCACTCCGGTTATTTTTAAGACTCATGCACTGAGACAGGCCTTATATCATTTATCTAGATAGAGATAAATCATTTATCATTTATCTAGAGAGCCAGTGTGGTGTAGTGGTTAAGAGCGGTAGTCTCGTAATCTGGGGAACCGGGTTCGCGTCTCCGCTCCTCCACATGCAGCTGCTGGGTGACCTTGGGCCAGTCACACTTCTCTGAAGTCTCTCAGCCCCACTCACCTCACAGAGTGTTTGTTGTGGGGGAGGAAGGGAAAGGAGAATGTTAGCCGCTTTGAGACTCCTGAAGGGCGTGAAAGGCGGGATATCAAATCCAAACTCCTCCTCTTCTTCTTCTTCTTCTTCTAGATGGCAAAATTCACTGGGCATTTTGGTGGCAAAGTAAATAACTTATTCCAACATCTCCTACTGCCTTTTGAACTGGATCACTTGAGCAGCTGGTACTTGATCATGGCCTTCTGTTCAACACATTTAGGACCTCCCTCCAGAATAGGTTTGCAAATTTATAAATGAATATTTAGCAGTAATAATAACTCTGAGCCTAACCTGCCTCACAGGGTTATGAGGATAATATGGAGAGGGGGAGAGCCATGTTCATGCCACTTTGAGCTCCTAGGATGAAAGCTAGGACATAAATGCAATAATTAAATATCTAGAGAAGTACTTTGGAATAGAATTTTAAGAGATTTAGAAAAGATTGTACTTATTGTAAACAAGTTCTCACCAGAGTATTCTGTCTCTTGTGCATAAACCAATGATCAAGAGAACTACAATAGTTTAATTGTACTATTAGGATAACTCTGAAGTCCTATGAACCCTTTCCATAAACACATTACGTGTTCTGTAGCAAACATGAAGATCTACCTCCCTTTCTCACTCTGAATAAAGCCAATTCCACATACTCTGTCACTCTCTTTCATTACAAGAGGGTAGAGTTCTGCAGAATGGAAAAAAAAAATGTGGCTTCCAGTTGCTCCCATTCAATTCTTTTTTTAAAAAAATGGTTTTTATTAAGATTTTATTGGGTTACAAAAGGACATACAGTGCCTCTGCTTTCAGTTCCTACAGATCAGTTATATTTTATGTGAGACAGTAATGTTAGTAGACAGCATAAGGTTGGGGGAGAAGAGAGGTGGGAAGAGAGAAGACGGGTAGCCAACTTTCATTCTTTTGCATAGTGTCCGTGCAAGGTTTTTGTGTCAGCGTCTTGTGGGTAGGTTCCCTTTCTATTCATTTATTAGTTTTCATTGGTGGCGAGATAGATTGGGGGCCCAGGGCATGGTTGGTCGCCTTCAGTGGAGCGCAGTGAGTTTTGTTTGCAAGCGTAAGGGGGAGATGTTGTTAGGTCAAGTTAGCGGTATCGATCTGTATGCTGCCCGCATTTGCCCCTGGCCTTACCTGCCACAGGTGTGTTGCTCTCGGAAGGGAATGAAGCGTCTTGGCTGAAAAAGGTTCCCTACCCCTACTGTCTAGGAAACAGGGGCCAGGGTTATGGTCTTGAAAAGCAGGCCTAGCTCTACCGAAGGAGCTCAGATTGGTTCATGTACCGTTTCCGAGCGGCTTCCATCCCAGAGCATATACAAGGCTAATCCAATTCGCTATCCCCTCATGTAGCATAAGCCTTCCAATTGTTCTCCGAGCCATCTTGTAACATTCCCACAAACCGTACCAGGAAAAAAAAATGCAATTACACAAAAAGAAAGGACAATGCACGCCACTAAAAGATATTCACTTACAGTTTATTTATCCCCACCCCACCCCCGCGCCTGAAATTATTTCACATCTTTTTTTTCTTTTTCTTTTTTTTTACACAGCTACAGAACAGTAGTAGTAAACCATCGGTAGAAGCAACAGTGCTAAGGATAAAACGTTGGCGTAAGTTTCATCTCCGTTTTCTTTCGCTTTCCCTCACTGAGTTTATCAGACAGCTTGGGATATAAGGCAGAAACAAAACAAAACAAAAGCAAAAGCAAAACACAACCCCTGGCACCCTACATGAATTAAGACTTGAACCAACCGTTGTTGTTGTTGTTTTGTGTGTGTTTACAAAAAGTGGGAAACAGAGAGATGACAGAGACTTGAAGTGTGAAGAAGCTACCCTAGCAACATTTTTTTAAAAAAACAAAAAGACAAAAAGACAACCAGAACTGCAAAAAGCATCGCTTCCCATTGAATACAATTAAAATATGCATGCATGTATGTACAGTATATGTATATACATGTACATACATACATATGTGTGTATAAGCACACTGCCTGGATGTTAAATCTCTTCAGGTGCCCCAAGAACTGAACAAGCATCTGCTAGTAAACTCAAAAAAGATAAAACACATAAAATGCTTCTTTTCTTTTTATTTTAAAAAGCTGCTCCATCCCAAGAATGCTTATTGTGAAAGAGAGAGAAAATAACCCAAAAGCATATTTATAAAAGAAAGCTTATTTATAAGGGTTTTTAAAAATAAAATAAAATATTAATAATAATAATAATTTTTCTGAGCATTTGTGTAGGACCCACCTCATCATCCTAGTGCCTTCCAGATGTTTTTGGCCCCCAGCTCCTAGGGCTGATGTGAGTTGCAGGCCCAAATATCTGGCGGGCATTGGATTGGCAAAGGCTGGTGCAGGCGGATCAGGAATATGGATAGTGGTCATACATATTTTGAGGAGCAGCTTAGCAACTGATCGTGGAAAAATCTCCCATCTCATGAAAATAATAATAGTAATAGTAATATGGCAAGTGATCTTTGTATGCATCAAACATAAGCGAAGCTCTGGGAGAAGGGAAGGAGGAGTGAAAGTAAAGAAAAATGCACAACACGGTGGCTGTGAGGATGAACATGCCCTTGAAATATAGGACGTAAACAGAAAACCAAACAGGCACGCCTTGGCAAATCTAACACAAATGGTTGACAGCTCAACTTAAGTCTAATCTTGAACTTAAGTTTTTAAACTAACATTTTTCTTAATTACAACAAAAGGTAGTTTCCTTACCACTCCAATTTCCTAACCCCAGCACAGTTTGAAAATGTATCAGGTAATATTCACAACCTCTTCCTGACTGCGCACTCATCTTTTTGCTCTTGTGTATATAGATGTATTCATATGCATATTTTTTCTTTTATCTGAAGAAACTTTTGAGTGATTTGTAAATCAGAAATCGGTGGGGTGATGGGGCTGGACAGAGACTACGTAATACAGTAAGCTTTACTAAAAGACAATTCAAAGAGGGTTTTCTGTTCTTTAAAAAACAAAAACAGTAAGACCAACTAGTTCATACAGTCTATATGCGAATCAGAATGAAACAAACAAACAAAAAAGATAAAAGAATTAACAATTCATAAATAAAAGACAGGTCCCAGACCTGTTATTTGTGAACCATTTTTTAAATAGGTGCATTATGTAAATTGTATGTACAACAAAATTACTTTGCATAACGATCGTAAGAACAGAATGAGAGGTGAAAATCATGTTTTTTTCTTCTCTTGATTTCTCATACTTTTTTTAAAAAAGAGAGAGAGCAGGAAAGATGGTAAAGCACCTAAAGACTGAGGGTCCATCCAAGAAAAAGCTCTGATGTATAACCCCGTATTTTTTTTCTTTCCATATGGCATTTTAAAAACAACAACACAAAAAAAGCAAATGAAAATTGAAACAGATTTCCCCTCCCTTTTTTCTTTTTCTCCCCGGCTGTGCAATCTTTCTTCCCCCACCCCCAACCCCTTCATTTAGATGATGTTGAATTTCAAAGGACGAAGCTCAAAGAATTTGGCAGGGCCTGGGGCATGCTCAGTTCCCCCTCCCACACGCAAAGCCACACTCTGCTACCTCACAAACACAACTCCTAAAATCGAAGTCCTCAGAACTTGCTGCTCTCTATAGGTAGAAGCCAAAAGTTTATTTCTCTGCTTTTATTTTGTTGCAAAAATTCTCTTTTCCCCTCCCTCCCTCTCTCCTTGTCAAATGCTACGAATGCAGCCCACGAGATTTCACCATGCCTCTGTGTAGCGGACATCCACTTCCTTCAGGTTGGGCAATTTAGCCTGGTTAAAGAGAAAAGGGTGGGGTGGGTAGAGAGAAAGAGATAAATAATGAGCCGGTCCTTTTCAGATTTCCACCAGAACCCAGTAAGATTCCTTGTGAACCATCGCTAGGCATTTAGGTTCTGCTTGTATATTTTGTATATCCATATTAAATGAATGTTTGCGATTTAAAGTGCTTAAAGCCATGGTGGCTGGCGCCCATTGGTCCTGGTAGGGCAGAAGACCAGGAGCGCAGCAGCAGGTGGCGCTGGAATCAACTAATTCTAGTTTTCTTCCCCTTCCTCTCCCTCTCTGAGTTCTACAATGGCAAAACTCAGACTAATGACAGGCAATGTCACCCCTTGGACTGGTTAGCATTAAGAAGGCAGGCAGGTGAGGGGCTGGCTTAGGGCACACAGACTCTGGTGTGGCAGTGCCCCATTTGCCCCAACAGATCAGCCTTCACTGATATAAAGGGAGGTGAATGAAAGGAGCAGCTGCTGTCCAACTGCAGGTTTAATGAGCTTCTCTGCCCTAGGCGGAGTTGGAGAAGATGTGGGACGATGATCTTAGAGCTGAGTGCCTTTGTTGAAGTATCAAGCTACCAAGTAGATCAGTCAATTGGTAGCCTAAGACGGGGACAGAGCTCAGTGAGGGAGCAGGGAGAAGGTCCCCAGTTCAATCTCTGGCAGCTTCTCCAGGTTAAAGGATGGCAGCTGGCAGGTGATGGGGATCCTGGAATGCGGCTACCAGTCAGTGTGAACAGCACTAGGCTAGGTGGACCAGTGGTCTGACCTGGTAGACAGCAGCTTCCCACATTCCTGTAAGCTCATTTCGTTAACTTCAGGTTTAAAATTCTTATCAATAAATCCTTTTAGCGGTGGTGACACTGTTTGCTCTTTCACATCTTGAACAGGATGGGGAATCTCTGGCTGTCCAGATGATCCCTGACCACGGGTGATGCTGGTTGGGGTTGATGGGAGATGGAGCGCAGCAAGCACCTCAACAGCCACAGACTCCCTGTCCTTCTCTTAGGTGCATCACATGATCACCACCTGGCCAGTGGCAGAGAGATACAAAGCCATGCAGGTTTCCTGGCAATTCTGCAACATTGTAAGAAGAGCTAAGTGTTTTACGTGGGATGGCCTGCTCTCTTGCCACTGGGCTCTTTCCCAGACATGTCCCGCAGCTTCAAAACTTTGACATACCTTGAGATCTTCATAGGTGTCTGCCGTAAGTTTGGTGCTATTCATATTTAAGCTACACAGGCTTTTCATGGCTAGGAAATAAATAAGCAATATGTTACCCAAAATGCAAATGCTGCCATGTTGATCTATTGGGGGGGGGGGGGAATCAAAAATCCATTAGGGCATTTGGCCAAACAAAATGCCACTAAATTGTGTGCAAGCTTTTTGAATTCTGGAGAACTCAAAAGCTTCTTGCACATGATTTTATGATATTTTAGTAAGCCAAATAAAAACATTGCTCTAATAGGATTTTTTATACAACATGTTGGTTGTAGACACATGCTTCTGCATATTGAAAGATGGCATAATCATGTCTGAGGGGTCAATATGTTATGGAGGCTGCTATGTTGCAGACCTTGCTTAGCTAAAAACTTAACTGACTGGACTTTGGGTCACTGCTTGGCAATATTTTCTCTGCAAACATGAGAGCTAGTATCTTGCTCCCCCCAATCCCCCAAAACAAAGCTTTAGATTCTGAACATGAAGGGTGGGGGACTGATGTATTTTGCACTAGGAAAATGCTTTAAAATATTTTGTATGACACAGTGCAAATGAGTCATACTCCTAATTCTTGCTCTTGTTTGCACAATTTTTCTTACTTTTTTGATAAACGAAAATACAAAAAACCACCCCAAATAAAGAGTGTAGGCCTTCTGAAGCCTATAATCAGCAACCCAGTGATACCTCCCTTAGCTATGCTAAACGTGCAAAGCCCTACAGAGAAACTGTACCTATCAGTCACACCCTGTCATACCCAGCCATTATCAATCCCTCACTGTCTATAGGAGGGATCCTGATGTACTCATATCATTTGAAAACCTTGTAAAATCCATAGGGCATCCTCTCTGCTGCAGACAATCATTCTCCAACTAGTGGAGCACAACCAGAAATGTGATGGAGTGGGTGGGAACATCACATGGAAGAACAAACGCCTGAATGGGGCTAATATGGCGCATCAAAGTGGGTTGTAAAATCATGTTCGCTACATATAAAATAGTTTGGTCTTTCCAAGGGAAAATAGGATCAACTGAAGAAGGGTTAGATGAATTAAGAAAAATGAAATGTGGATCTAACTAATGGAGACAGTTCTGATTACTGTATAGGTTATAAAAAATAATGGATGCTATAAAGGAAAAAATAATATTATAAATTATAGTAGATTGGCATTACGTTAAACAGAAGAGTCTTAATCTTATTAGTAGAATATATTGTGCTTTTAAGAAATGTAATCTGACTCCGGACATAATGTTCGGGAGGGGGCTAATTTTTATTTATATTAATACTTTAATCAATATTACTTTTGTCATACACTTTGGTATGGAAAAAATAAACGTCTTTAAACAAATGTTCACACAATGGCCTCATTTGCACTTAGGTCAGGGCACAGAGAGGCTGCTTACAAAACAGACTTTAACCTGGATGAATCTATCTGGAATAGTTTCCCTCCCTCTGGACTGCAATCCCCACTTCACTCATCAACATGGATTGAAACAGTATGCAAGTCACTGGAATTTGCAGTTCTCAAGTATGAGTACACCAAGGAACCTGTGGCTTCCCAGGTGAGATATTGTACTCCTGTCATTCCTGACTGCAGGCGATGCTGGCTGGGGCTGATGGGAATCCAACCACACCTGGAGGGCCGTAGTGCAAAAAGGGTGCACCACTGGGAGAATAAGCCCCCTTCAAAGGGGTTCAAAACTGTCCTGAGGCAATAAAGTCTGAGCCCAGATGAATCCTCTCCCTGCCCTGTCATTGGTCTGCTTCTTTGCTTACTTACAGCTCAGTGCCAGCAGCCCAGCGTCGGTGACAGGCGTCTCACATAAGTTGAGCACTTGCAGCATCGTGAGGTGTTCAGAGAGAAGCCGCAAACCTGCATCTCCAAACTGGAGGGGGGGGGGGAGACACGGAAGTATTATACATGAGCAGAGCATTATGGGAAAAGGAACTGGCCTTGCAGACACAGGAGACTGTTATCTTTCTGCACTAGTTTACATCCCAGCCATGCAGAAGTCAGATTTTCACACCCACACCCACCCAGGCAAGCAAGAAGCATGTTTACAGTTGATAGAAACATAGTATTGTAGAATTGGAAGGGATCCAATGGGTCATCTAGCCAAACCCCCTGCAGTGAGGGAATCACAGCTAATGAAGGAAACTTAGTTGAAGGAGACAATTCAGTATGGACAGTGTGGTTGAGAGATGTGCCCTGAAGAGTGGGATGCGTGGCCTGAGCCATGAAGGCTACATGTGGCCCACAGGATGGAGGTTCCATATTCCTTTTCTACATGCAAAGCAGGTATTATCCCCCAGAGCTGTAAGTGCGGCAGGACTCTTGCAGTGGGGCTAACAATTTTGGCTGGAAGCAGAAAAATTGGGGAAGGAATCTGCTTATAAATTTGTGGGGGTTTTTTTGCAGGCAACTTGCACCGTCAGAAAACCTTCTCATATTGATGCGTTGGGCAATCTTGGGCATGTCTCAGCTCAAGCGACTCCTCTCCGCTGCTGCTTCCTGAGCTCGTACCTGAGTTGACCACAGGTTCAACTGCTTGAGCGAAGGCAGCTTG
This sequence comes from Podarcis pityusensis, assembly GCF_964106645.2. Taxonomy (NCBI): domain Eukaryota; kingdom Metazoa; phylum Chordata; class Lepidosauria; order Squamata; family Lacertidae; genus Podarcis; species Podarcis pityusensis. The sequence continues at coordinate 40,347,827 of NC_138033.1, forward strand.
ATGAGATGCTCTGCGCAGGCACTCGTGACGTTAGTGAAGGCCAGGCTGAGGTTCTCCAGGTTGCCAAAGGAACCTGAGCTTAACAACCGGGCCAGGTCTGCGTCCTGAGGGAGGAAAACAGCACAGATCAGATTGGCACAGAAACTGCTGTAGATATTGGCAGGAACTTTCAAGCTCTTGCAACACAGGCCGCAGTTCCTGTGTTGCGAAAGTTGGTTAAATTCTGGGGGCAGAACCACTTAATTCACACCTATCTGAGCATTCTACTGCAGACTTTGCCAACCTGGTGCCCTCCAGGTATTTTGGACTACAACTCCCATGTGCCCCAGCCGGCATGGGGAGGGTGTGTATGGTGCGAGATGATCTTTTAAAAATCCAGGTCCCAAGCTGTATAGGGCTTTATGCACCAGTAGCAGAACCTTTAATTCAGTCTGGTAGCTAATTTAAGGTTACCAGACCCCAGAATTACAAATCAGTCCCCATACAAAATCCACTGAAGTTGAAAAGTGTCCCCGGATTCATTGGGGGGGGAAAAATCTGGTAACCTTAAGCTAACTGTCAGGCAGTGCAATTCTTTCAGAGTCATTTGATGGTGGTATTCTGTCCTAGTGAGCAGTTGAACTGCCTACTTTTGCACTGGCTGCATTATGGGAAATTTGAATGATGGCTCCAAACCAGATGGCGTGAGGCGCCTAGGGCAGGCTGCGGTGCAGGGCTCGGACCTGGAGCTCCAGCAGCTTCCTGCAGATGCCTTGTGCTGATGCCAGGCCTGCTCCACATACATAATCTAAACAAGCCATACAACCCTATAAAGTAGGGATAAAGTAGCTTTAACTCCTGCATAGCAGGAGTGAGAGTACAACCACAGGCATCCTGTTTTGCAGCTCAGACACTTGGTACTATGCTACATAAGAGAATGGCCAAGGTCAAATTAGGCGTTCAGCCATTCTCGAGACCCCAACTGTAGATTACCTGGCCTAATCCATAATCCAGTTCTGGCTCAATGTAAAGTTCAATGCCCTCCGATAACCCTCCAGATGCTGTTGGACTACAACTCCCATCAACCACAGCATGCATGACCAACGGTCAGGGTTGATGGGAATTAGAGGACAGAGAAAAGCTTTTCTGCATGCTTATGATATTGCTATAACTGGAAAGCTAAAACTTACTGTGGATTTTGATGGCAGTGTTAACCTGGTAGGACCGCCTTTCCTTTGCTGTAAAAAATAACAACATGTTGATTAAAAACAGGGGTGTTGCTTCTGTGTCAGAGCACACACTTTGCTGGTGGGATGCCCAAGGCTGAAATCCCCTCATTTCCAGTTAAAAGGACCTCAGGTGGCAGGGCAGGGCAGGGCCTCTTGGTATTCCACATCCAAAGACAGTACACTGCTGTTTACTTGAGTAAGTTGGTAAGTTGATGCAAGGGAAGGGATGAGGTCTCAGGAGCATGGAGGGGGTTGGATGCTGCTTCAACAGTCAGCTCCAGATCAGGAGATTCAGGTGCAGAGTGGCACTTTTTGGAACTTCAGAGAATGGGGTGGGTTGGCGGGGGTGGGGGTGGATTATATACAGTGGTACCTCGGGTTACATACGCTTCAGGTTACACACTCCGCTAACCCAGAAATAGCGCTTCAGGTTAAGAACTTTGCTTTAGGATAAGAACAGAAATCGGGCTCCGGTGGCGTGGCAGCAGCAGGAGGCCCCATTAGCTAAAGTGGTGCTTCAGGTTAAGAACAGTTTCAGGTTAAGTACAGACCTCCGGAACGAATTAAGTACTTAACCTGAGGTACCACTGTATACCATTGGCCCACTGCAATAACTATTGTATCACTTTCTATTTCACAGTGTTTTAAATACATTGTAGGCCACCCCCAAGAACACTGGTCGGTAGGTGGGGTATAAATACTCCAAATTAAAGAAACAGAACAGTACATCTTCCTTTGGGAAGTCCAGGCTTGTTACAAGTGCAGTCTGAAGAGCACTGTAACTTTCTGTGCAGAGCCGAGCCCATCTTTAAATATCCTTCGTGCCTTAGGCCCCACCTGAATCTCCTCTGGTGCCTGTTTTTGAATAGTGACGGGGCTGTCAATACAGAGACTCACCAGTTCTTTCAACTCCCTCTGCCTGTCACAGAGCTGCTCGTACATTTTTTTCCCCACGTCAGTGCTCTCGAGGGTTGAGATGATCTGAAGCTGGGTGTCTTTGTTGTCGATGATGTTGTATTCAAGCATCAGGCAAAGAATCTGACAGTGGAAGGATAAGTAAGATTTACTCTACAGCTTGTTCACTGGGGACGTCTGGATAGCTTGGCACAACCCACCCCTCTCTCTTCTTTTTGAATGCTTGTTAAGAAGCAACTTTGGCCTGAGTTTTCTGCCTACTTGTTTCTCGCAAATGCCCTGTTCGGTTGGTTGGGCTGTGGGATAGTGACTGGTTCAGCAAGCTCTGTGGCTGGGTGGAGATTTGAACCCAGGTCTCCAACATTCTTGTCTCCTACATTCTATCCATTCAATTATGCTGGCTCTAAGAGGGCAAATGCATTATTCACTCCTTCATCTTGTTTTTCCTCGCCCTCCTCTGTGAAATCAGTAGGGCTGTCACTCAATTAAAAAAAATGAGGCAGCCATCTGAAGCACACTTGCTGGAGATGATAAGCCCCACTGAACAGAGTGGGGCTTAGCTTCTGAGTAACCATGTGATTGCATTGTCAACCACAGAAGTTTTATTCAGTTAATTAATCAATTATACCTGAATATATTTGTGCGAGAATGGACTTCTTTTATCTTGAAAGGATGCAGGGACATATTGCAAGAAGCAGAACCATCAGTGGGGCATTCCACAGGACAGTTCCCCTTAACATGCTGCCCTCCAGATATTTTGCACTCCAACTCCCATTATCCCCAACCATTAGTCAAGCTGGGTGGGGCTGATGGGAGTTGTAGTCCAAAACAGCTAGACTGGAAACAGGTTGCTGAAGTCTGCTGTTAAATTTGTTACTTAATGGACCATAATGGCTTCCCCCAAGAAAATCTGGGACTGCAGTCACATGCAGGGACTGAGAATTCTTTGTCCTTAATCATGTCAGGGAACTATTAGTTTTCAGGGTTCTTCTGTTGGAAAGGATTATCGTTAAAATAGCTTATGAAATTACTTTTAAAAAGTAAAAATGTGCACTTGGCTTTAGCTTAGCTTAATCTTTGTGGCTGCATTTCTGTTTTGTTTTGCTGTTTCTTCACTGCATTTTGATTCATTTTCATTTGGAGTGTTTCGGAAAGACACTTTGGGTAGCCTTTAGGGCAAGGTGGGGAAGCATCTACAGTTTCCAAATAAATACATTTCTTTATCTTTATTTTATTTTATTTTATTAAATTGATGCCACATTTCCCTTTCAAAGGAGCCCAGGGTGGCCGGCACACAAGAGATGAAACTTCTAAAATCAATTAAATACCAATGAAGGCTGGGAAGCATCTCTTCTTAGAAGGCTTTAGTAGGCACCAAAGAGGCAACGGGGTGGCGCCTGTCTAATATTTAAAAGGAGGCAATTCCAAAGAGTAGGTACCACAGCACTAAATTCCCAATTCCTACATTCTGCAGAATGGACTTCCTAATAAAATGGAATCTGCAGCAAGCCTTCACCTGCAGGACATGCTGATCAATTGCGTATAGAAGGGGTAAGACAACCTTTTTGGCAACCTGATCCCAAACTGTATGCGGCTTTATACACCAAAACCAATCCTCTGAACTTAGCCCTGCAGCTAATGGGCAGCCAGTGTTGGAATGAAATACCAGGTTCCTAGTTTCTAGGCTATGTGACAGATTAAGGGGTTTGGCACCACCCAGTTCAACAGTCTCATTATTTGATGCATTACCTCCACCATGGTCTGGTTGCCTCTCAAAGCTAGCAGCATGCAGGGCCCAAGTTTGTTCTCAGCCAGTGAAAGCAGGAACTTTTTTGTCTTATAGCAGGAGCCCATTAAAATGTGAACCTGTGAGAGCAAGAGAGAGAGAGAGAGAGAACCTGGTTAGGGGTGCAGGCATGAAGGAAGAATGTGGCACTCTTTAAGCCAGTCATGTAAATCAGCCAACAAAATTAACAAATTCGTACATTATATATCAGAAAGAGGTGTAGTCTCCAAGCATCAGAGGGAATCCTTCATTAAAAAAAAAATATATATCCTGTTTGGTCATTCACTTTTCCCTGGAGTGAGGAGTGAGCTTACCAGCACAGGCAGGAGCCCTGGCCTCAAATCAATCCTCTGGGACAATCCAGGAGAGAGGTGGGAGAAATTAGCGAATTGGCCCAAAGAGCTGAAATGGATGCATGTACAATTTTCACACAAGGGGTTTCCCATGTACATATATCTGCTTCCTATCCACAGTTATAAAAACCTTACAGGGCTGGACTTTGAAATCCAAAGAAAGGATCTGGATTTTGCAAAGAAAAGATAGGGCAGTGGAAATAGAGGGGCATGCTTCAAAACTAGTCAGACAACCTTGATTCATAGCAACAGCAAGATAAGTCACTCCTTATATTTCAACACAGCGGTTTCAAATATTCAGAGTGCTACTGACAATGGAGAGTTTCGACTAAGGCCGTAGCAAAATTCTCCCATTTTTGTAGCTCCATTTACAGGCTGCATCTGTGGGAGGACACATTTTGGGCATCTTCAGGAGAGTGGGATGTTTATATGCGTGTGTGCAAAAACTCACCAGCACTCCTACTCCCACTCCAAACTTCTGAATATATGTTCAACCCATTCCCAGTTTATTCAGAGTTACAGCTGGCACATACCATGCTGGCAAACAACTCTCCATCATCATCGCAGGCTACGCCACCAGGGCTGTAGAGCTGGAACCAGCCGTCTTTGCCAGCCCGCACACTCAGCAGACACGAGTGGACCTGCCAAGCAAGACACAAAGGCAATGAGGAGTTGAGGCTCTTTGCAGCACCACCTCTCCACTAGTCCACAGAGAAGCAGGTTAGCAAGGAAAGAAAATAGCAAACAGCTTCGGAAGCACCTCCAGGACTAACTAATGTGGCATAAATTACTGTCAACTAAAGTCTACTTCCCTGGATGAAAGAGAGGTTTTCCATATACATTTGGGGACACAGGGAGCTGCCTTAGGCTGCATCAGACCATTGGTCATTCTAGCTCAGTATCGTCTTCAGTCACTGGCAGTTCTTTAGGGTTTCTGGCCGGAGTCTCTCCCAGCCCTACCTGGAGAGGTTAGAGACCTTCTGCATGCAAAACAGATGCTCTTCCATTGATAGAGAAGAAACAAAATAAGAACTCAGAATATGTGCATATGGAACCTTTTCCTTGCTCTCAATTTGGTGTTTGAAAATAATAGTAATCTACAGATATCTACAAGTTACAGTGTGGGACAAAGCACATTTGCTGCGTCTTTTGCTTTCTTGTGCCCCTGCAATATACAGACCCTGTACAAACATCCTGCCTATCGTAACAATGGGAGCTTTGCTAGTGGTGTTGTGACATGAAGTGTGTCTGTCTCAGCTATTTCGACAGATGTGGAGAGGGGGAATATATTTGCGGCATTTATTTAGCACAGGAAATTAATTCTTGCCGGTTGCAGTTCTCCCTGCTGAAGTGACATCAACAACAGATTCTAGGCACCCAGGGTGGGGCGCATGTTTACGTAGGAGGAAAGAAGCCATTCATACTAAGGCTGATGCCCCCAAGCATTCTGGGGACAAACTCAAGGCAGACAGGCAGAGAGAGGCTGACAGTGCTTTGGAACGCACAACTACTTAAAAGCCAGAACTTTCTGACAAGCAAGTCTCCCTGTCCCTTTGATCATGATGCTGGAAAGGAACTCACTTCTTGTCTTGGATCTTCCGCGAATCTTTGAATGACGTACTTCAGCTCCCTTGAAAGGGCAAAAGAGAAAACAAGAAGCAGAACGATGAGTGGCTATTGGTTGGTTCCAAAATTTACACAGCTGCAGCATTTCATTTTGGTTACGCTTTAAGTGATTGATGCCCCTCTTCTGGAGAGGGTGCAGGGAAGCGAGTGGAGAAAACATTTCACAGGAAGGAATTATGAGGGCTTAAGGAGTTGCCAAGGCGGTGCATTTAGACTAGGAAGGGGCTTTGCAAATGCCTGCAGGCAGTCCATCTTAAAACAACCCAAGCATTCAAAAGTCATCCCAGTCTTATAACTATCATTTGAGACAGGCAGAAGATGTACCGTTAGCCTTAAAGATAAATGGTAATAACCCCTTGGTAAAGACCTGCTTGGACTGTACCACTTCAGACTGCAAGTAGGGGGTTTCCATGTTTAAATGCTCCTGCCTCACCATGTAAAAATCCTCACTGCATGTAGAAAATCAGCACTTGTCCTTAAAGGACTAGGCTCGAGCATCTCTTGCTAACCTGCTAGGTTTCTATATGCAGGGAATCCAAGTTGTTGTTGTTTTAATCTGTGGGTGGTAGTGGTGGAAAGATTCAAATGTGCAATTTCTCATAGCTGCAATCTAAAGTGGTGCAGCTGTCATGGTGGAATAAGTGACTGGGAGAAGGTTTAATGGAGAAGTGCTTTCATGCTGACTGGCATGGAAGAGATTTCTCCAGTGATGGTGGGTTTTGCTCCACTTCTTCATTTTTATTAAGAATGTTTGTGACTCTTGTGGTGTGGGTGTGTGTGTGGCTCTAAGCCCTACCATTCTGATTCTGTCAGCAGCTTTCAAAACCTCAGTGCTGAAGGATAAGAGGAACACAGACACATTAGCCTTTGCTTAGATCTGGCTTATTTATATCACAGGAAATAGCTTTAACCAAACAAGCACTTACTTTGTGAACTTCTCATGCGCAAGAGCCCTGAAAATTAGACACAGAGAATTATTAATGATTCTCCTTTTTTCATGCGGTTCTTTTCTTCCGAAATAATTGTATGTGGATTCAACAAGTCTAAAGAGGAGAGCTATAGTCTACATGACACCGACACATACATAAATGCCGCCTTTGCCAACCTGGTGGTGCCCATGGGTTCTAGGTTGGCAAAGGCTGCAGCAATGCATGAAGTATTTACAAAACAAAAAGGGTGGGAGAGGGCCACGTTTTAATTATGTTGAATAATGATGGAACAGGAAAAAATTAAGATTGGGGGTGGGTGGGCTCTGGATGAAAGATATCTCCATTTTGATGATTATATTAATCTGTTTGTTTGTTTTTAATACTGCCTTTCCCCAGGATGGAACATGAGATGAAGTTCACAGGGATTCCTAGCCTCTCATCCAGATGTGCTTAGTTTAGCTGTGTTGCAGGCCTTCATATCACTCTCTGTATTGTTGCAACATCATCCTGTGATCCCTGACTGGGTGGGGTAACCCTTGCAGAGAAAGGAAGGGAGGAAACCTGGTTGTGTGAGAAATCAATGCTGCAACTCACTTCAGAAATATGTTTTAGCAGTAGTTTAAGATCAATTGCCATTCAAGAATACCACTGAAGAATAGTTTGGTTTGAAACATGTTGTACTTTATAAAAACACGTGGGGTTTTTTCCATCTGCACTAGGAGATTTCTTCCCTTCTTTTCCCTGCGACTGGTAATCTTCCTGTTTCTCTTTGCAGGGAAACCCATGTGATCGAACCAGGAAGAAGGCAAAAGCCAATAGGGAGACAAACAGCACTGGAGCAGGAAGAGGCAACAGAAACAATGCTGTTGAATGGGGACAATAAAGGGAATGAAAGCACTGCCTACATATTCCTTTGGGGAAATGTAAACCCCACCAAGTACAGGAAGATTGACACTGGAAAGCATTTGGCTCAGCTCCTGTGTTCCAACAACGTGAGACAGATTGCTTCAAAAGAGGTCTCATGATAAGACAAACACATCTGACTTTCCAAGCTGTGCCCTCTTGATCAGGAGATCATTCACAGCCCTGCTTTTCACATGATGGACTTGAAGGAGCCTTAGAAACCAGCTGTAAGTGTTGTTCATATAAAAACTGCTTTTATTCCTGCTTTCCTCCTAGCAAGAGAGCTGTGTGCTTCACCTAAGGATGGAGACTGAGCTGGGCAGCAGCTGGGTTTCTATATCCCACCTTTCCTCTGAGGAGCTCAAGGTGGCGTATGGTTCTCCTTCTCCTCATAGCATCCTCACAACAGCCCTGTGAGGTAGGTTAGGCACAGAGACCATGACATGCCCAAAGTTATCCAGTGAGCTTCATGGGAGAGTGCAGCTTTGAACCCCAATCACTCAAACAAACAAAGGTCCAATACTCAAACCACTACACTACATTGGCTGCTAAAATATGAGGGGCTGTCAAGCCAAGGCAAGATTAGACTGAGGAGGGTTTTCAGTAACAGCAACAGCAACAAAGAGCTCCTGCCAGAGGAAAAGTCAAAGCCAAAACTATTCAGCAGGGAAATTCTGTCATCAGTGAAGCAAATGGAAACTTTCAGGGCCCGGTGATAGAAACTGCACACTTTGTAAACAGGGTTTTTAGCTCCATCCTAAGTCCCAGGTGTGTTCATTAATTGCATTGCAATTAAGGCATGGCCACATCTAATTAGCATGGCACATTAGCGAAGCAATTAATGGTCACTCTCTCATACTGCATTGCATCATGATACAGATCTGCAATTCACCCCAGGGTCCTTTGCTAGGATCACCAACTCAGGTAAAAAGATGCCAGGTGTTGTTCTATCTCCCCAGCCGTTCCAAAGCACACGCAGTTTACGAAAGCGAGCCCTTCCAAAGCACCCAGACACTGAGGGATGCGATAAGCTGGCAAATTGGACAATTATAGGCTGTAATGTTCACCCTCTGGGAACAGCATTTCATAAACAATGGTGTCATTAATAGGTTTCAGAGGGATGCCATTGCCAAACTCTTTCATTGCGTCCTAATACTGCTTATGGAACAATGTGCATTTTTGTAATTATCATTTTTTTTCAATGGGTCACCTCAGCCCTTTATGCTTGCTGGCACAAATGCTTGTTTTGCTATCTGATCCCATGAGACAACTGAACTTGTTCACTTCTTCTTACAGGATGTAGCTAATAAACTCAGGTGGCTTTAAAAAGTGGGCTAGAAAGGGATGGAGGATAAGGCTTTGAGGAATGCACCCTTTCAAAATATTTTGCAGTGAGATATTTTGGTCCAGTCCCGTGGAGACCTGGTAAACCAGCTGAAGTGTCCCCTTAAGCCCAGGTTTACTGTCCCAAAATATGTCTTTACTGGATATATTCACTCCTTGAGTTTTGGAAAAGTTATTAGCATGCACTGCAACATTTAAAAACAAATATTTTTAAATCTTCCATTCAGCGTCTTCTGGACTGTAAGATCCAACCAAAATTTCTCAAAATCTTTGCCACTAAAGGAGATAAAACTACCTGCCATGAACTTACTCTTTAGGGAATGGGATAGGTTGAAGCAAACTGGCAAGAGCTGGTCTCCAATCGTCATAGTCTGATCTGAAATGAGAAAAGTGCTGTTAGTCCTGGACACAATGCATAATCCACTCTTGTTTGTCAGCTGTGCATTTGTCCTTGTAGGTAACACATCCTAACACATCCACCACAGTATGTGTGAATGAGATCCATCTAGGGCCGGCTCTTGACCACCTGGCACCCCAGGTGCTGCTGAACTACAATTCCCACCAGTCCCAGGTAGCATGGCCAGTGCTCAGAGGTGATGAGAGTTGTAGTTCAGCAACATTTGGATTAGCCACTCCTGATCTTGGCTAAATCCTCTCCCTATAGCAAGGAGCATTATTTGTGACCCCCTCCATTTGTTGTGACCTTTTCATTTTCTTCTGTTATTATTATTGTTGTTGTTACATCTGTAGCCCATTGCATAACTTGGACACACAATCTGCATGCATGACTTATCCCTGTCTTTCAAGATGATATGATGTGAGAGGCTCATAGATCTGATCACAGGAATACAGTTTTTGGAATGGGTGCTGATGTAAACTTCCCTTCAAATTAAAGAAAGAAAAAGAAAAAAGGTAACCTAATACTGGCCATGCAAGTCAATCCACAGCAACTTTATGGGGTCACAGGCTGCAGGTTGTGGGAAAGAGCTCTTTCTTTCTGCCTGTGACCCTGGAGAGTGGCTGCCAGTCAGGATAGAACAGCGTCTGCCAACCTGGTGCCCCTCATATGTTGTCAGACTACAACTTCCTTCAGGCCCAGCCAGCACAGGTAACGGTGATGGGAGCTGCAGTCCAAAGCATCTGGAGAGCACCAACTTGGGGAAAGCTGCGATAAGCAAACTCAACCATGCAAAGAAAGTTGTTCCTTGTTCCTTGCCAACTGGAGTCCAAAACATCTGGAAGGCGTCAGGTTGACGAAAGACTAGAACAGACAATACTGGGCTAAATGGGCAAACAATCTGAGCTGGTATCTCCCCGGTGCAAACAATATGACATTCAGAAGACATTTGCAACTCTTCATTTCCAGAATTAAGCTTGGCTCACCACTTACACAGGAAGCATCAATCAACAGGCCAGCTAAGTGCTCCCCACCCCAAATCTATTAGCAGTTGCAAAGGTGGGGCTTAAAATTCCTAATCATGAAAAAAACCCAAAACATACCCCCTGCCACCAGCAGCTGCACATCTCTGACTGTGTAAACCTTTCTGCCAAGGTCACAGAAAGCTCATGGCCAGCAGGGCCATCAGCTCCCTAAGACACAAAGGCTTATTGAGCTGCCACGTGACACAGCCTGGTCAGTTCTCTTTTCCCACCTTCAAACCTGCAGCATGTCATCCTGTATCTACAGTCAACTCAGCAAATCAAATAAGCCTCTGCCTGAACTGCATGTATATCCATGTGTGTGTGTGTGTGTGTGTGTATGCGCGTGTGTGCCTATCTGTCTGTCTGTACACACACACACACACACCATGGCTGTCATTGCTCCAGGGACACCACCAGAGGCCTTTCCCCTTTTCCCAGTGTCGTCTTTCGGTTCAATAGAAAAAGCTGCCCTGCACATCCCATAGAGCCGAAACAATCCCAAAACATATTAGCAGCCAGGGGCAACCCCGATAAACATAACATCAGAGAATGCACACAGGGTATTTGAAGCATGCAGCTGACCTATAGGGGAATGTGGAGAAGGTGGGGCCAAGCTGAAAGAAGACCTAAGTGGCCGCCAACCTCCCCTACTTCAGTTTTCTCCTCCACAAAAGGAATCCGTTTGCAGTTTGGTCAACACCTTTTCATTGAAACCAGCCTATTTCTTTATTGATAGTTTTATATACCACTTTGTAGCACTGCTCTCTTAAAGCAGCGCACAGTTTAACAGTGATACCACACCAAAACCTGTATATTCTGGAAGCCTGTAAAGGAAACCTGTCATTCAAAGACCTACATAAACTTCTTAGGAGTGCTATCTGTTCTCTTTAAAAAAGAAAAAGAAACAAGACAGCAACATATTAAAGGCAAAAGCATTCCAACCAGTATCTCCTCTTCTACCTGGCTCTGCAAGCAAACACCGCAGCAGTGTCAAGATGGGTGAACCTGCGAATTTCAGTCTCTCAGTTTCTCATATTTCCTTTGAAGTTCAGTTCCCCACATGAGGTTGTGATTTATTTATTTCTAAAAGTCATCATGGAAGTTCATCAGCATTTTAGTGTGAATTTCTCTGAATGTACCCACTTTTTGCAAAGCAGCTTTCCTCTAATACAACACATTTTTGTATGTTTTCCCACTAACATATGCATCTTTGCATGCATTACTTGGCTGGATAACTACATAGCAAAAGTTGGAGAAGTGCAAAATTCAAAGGATGGCTGCGTTTCAGTTCAAGTACAAATTGGATTGATTCACCTATAAATACGAACTGGATTGAATTTCACTCCCATTCCTATACCAGGTTTCAGTTTGAAAAGAAAGCCATTCCATCATGTGAAATACAGATCTCTGCAGTCAGTGGAGTTTAACTAAGCTCCTTATTAGAGACAGCATTAAGGCAAACTCGTAGAAAGAACATCACAATCCATTTAATTGTTCTTTGAAGGATCTGACTCAGCACTCTCAAGCGTGATACAGGCAACAGAGACAGTAAGATTCTTTGTGCAATACTAAGCAGACAGCATATTCTGGGAATAACTGCAATAATATATTGTAATTATTCAAACCAAATCATGGATGCAGGACCCACCTATGGCTTTTCGCTTTGTAAGCATTAGACACTCTATCAGATTATTCTTTGCCTACTCTGCAAGGTAACCGCCTTGCACTTTATAGTGCAATTCTATACATGTCTGATCGAAAGTAAGTTATGCTGAGTTCAATGGAGTTAACTCCCAGGTATACATATAGAAGTGCAGCCTTGCAGCACAATCCTAGCCATGTCTACTCAGAAATTAAGTCCCATTGAATACAATGAGGCTTATTCCCAGTAGCGTTAGGACTGCGTGCAGCCTTTGTCATTCTGAAGCCGTGGTCATGAGGGATATCCAAAGATAACGCAGTAGCCTGAGATTTTTTGTCTTCCATTTATGGCTGCATCTCTTTTTCTTTCTTTTGAAAGTGGATACAGATAATTGGTGGTGCCCAACTAAGTTCTGCTTGGAGTAGATTCACTGAAATTAATGGACTTAAGTTAGTCATGACCATTGATTTCAGTGAGCCCACTCTGAGTAAGACTGATATATTTTCCTTCACTGATCAAACCATTCCATCTGGTCCAGTGCTGTTGTCATTGACTGGCAGCTGCTCTCCAGGATTACAAACAGGGAGTCCTTCCATCTCAAAGGTAATAGGCAGGCCTATATATCCAAAGCCAGCTTAAGTTTTATTATCCACTGACAATTCACATACTCCACTTCTGATCTATATAGAACTAGTATCCCTCCTCTTGGCTGGAGCTAGTGGCCACGTGCAAGAAAAGCCTGGAGGGTCCTCCACAGAGCAGGTGGTTTGACAAAATTTAGGAAATTGCTTTGTCTGAAAAACTAACCCAACATAGAAGACTGGGGGACGGACAGTGAAAAATGGCACATTTGACATTACATGCTTTCCTTTTCTCAGCTACGTGAACATAAATGCTGCCCTTCCCTGCCCTCTGGGCACCCAGTCTCTTTATGGAGGGTGTACACAGAGGAGCTCTGAATCAGGCAGCTTTTTACTTTGGAACTCTTTGCGACGCTGTTGTAACTTGATAGTGCTATTTATACTCCACACCTCTGTTGTAACTTTCAGGTTGTTTGAGTGCTTCCCAGCCCTACCTGGAGATGCTGGGGACTGGACCTGTGTTATTCTCTAATGCAAATCAAATGCTCTACCACTGAGCCATAACACTTCCTCTATCTAGCCCAGTACTGTGTACTAGGATGAGGTCTCTGGCAGAGAGGTGTCTTTCCCATCACCTGATCCCTTTTTAAAAACTGGAGATGCTAGTGATTTGAGTTTAGGACAACCTCCTCCTCCTCCATGCCATGCATGTGCTTTACCTCGGTCCAATGGCCCCCTCACAGTGCCTTGAGCACTACTGGGATGAGGGAGAAAGTGGGGGGAAGCCAACCAAGATCAGCAGGGGGAGCTGAGAGAGCTGTGGTGAATTAGCGTACATGAGCTCCACCATACTCTGAAACCCCTGCACCTGTGCCTTGCGCTACACTGATCAAAGGAACATTCCATTTTCTTCTTTGGCTGGCCCCTTAGGAAGCCTGAGAGCAAACTTGTCGAGATCTAATCCTCAAATGGAAGAAGCGGAGGGGTGACTGGCAGGCAAGGAGCAACCCAGAAAATCAGGCAGTGACATCGCTATCTTGTAAAATATCCTCAGGGGTCAACGGGCAAACAGAAACTGGCCCTTTTCATCTGCTGGATGCTATTTTTGGAGCTCCACTGGCCGGGCCAGATGCCTGTTGCAGACATTAATGCCGGCATTAGATTTATTGCTCTGCTATTTACACATCTCACTGGATGCCTGCAGATGTGGAAGAGAAAAAGCCAGGCAGAAATGCACCCCACCGCCGCCCCCATCCACACAGTTCAAGAGAGGCAGCTTCGAAAGGCATGGAAACTACTCACAGCATCTTGAGAATTTCCACGTAGCAACCGAGGATGCGATCCGCCTGGGCGCTGAGCTCAATGCTCATGGTGCTACAGGTGGGGCTGACCATCAAGCAGTCTATCAGGTTGGGCTCACTGTCATTGCCAACGTTGGCCGTCATCTTCTGGTTGGCTGTGTTGTTGCGCTCGACTTCCACGTGGATTTCATTCGACGTGACGATGACCGACTTGAGGCGGGACTCAGTCAATGTGGCCTCTTGGGACACCAAGTCAGGACTCGTGTGGAGCAGCCGGAGAGGCAAATTGGGCTTACGGTCACAGGGCTGCTGGCAGCCGTTACGAATTTCCTTCAGGCTTGGAGAATTGTCCCGGCTGTGTTTCAAAAACATAACATTTTTTAAGTCTAAAAAAGAAGCCTTTACTAGCCAGGCACAACAGAAATTAGTAAGGAGGAGGGGTAGCCTAGCTGTGTTGTAACAGATCCCCAGCTTACATCTTGGCCCCTTGCAATTGCCACAGTTCTATTTATACCAGAGGAAAACAAACATCTCCCCAAAGTATTTACAGTATGGGCCATATTTTTCTGAAGGCCTGTGAACCCATTGCTAATGGGGAGGAATGTGGTTCTCTCTTCCAAATGATGCAAAAACTGTGATGAAATTCATACTCCAGTAGACAGCTGTCCAGCTTTTTTGGAGAGTTTACTTGAGGAAGGGGTAGAGTCTGGAGGCATCACCCCCAACACTCTCCCAGCCCTATGGAAAGCTAGAAAATCCTACGGCTCTTGCCACTGCTCCCTGAACATCCTTTTCGTGCCTCTGGTAATGGGGGGAGGGGGAGGGAGGAAATGGTTCACTTGGGGATGATAGTGAACTTGGCCTGGGGCTTGTGTAAATAATAGCAAGCTTCCTACACTCCTGAGTCAGACCACTGTCCCATCTACACTCAGAACCACCTACACTAATGGTTTTTCCAGGGATTCACACAGGCCATATTTGGTAATACGAGGGATTGAACTTGGGACCCACTGTGCACCAGGTCTGTGCTCTGCCACAGAACTATGACTCTTTCCTACAGGAATCTGCCCTGGACTGCTGTGTGGACCTTCTGTGTGTGCTCAGTGGTTGGTGACACAAAGCAGACAATTCATGAATCTGGGACAGTACAGAAGCTATACTGTGGTTAACTGCCATCTGCTACCACTTCAGGTTCAAATGGGGAAGGCGTGTGATGGGATGCACCCAGGCTGCACTCACACTACATATGTGGAACATATGAAGGATAATCAAAGTTCCTCTGAGCATGTGTGGAGTCCCTTCCCACATACATACTTAAGAGTTAAGGTGAAGAGATTTCTGGGATACATGACATAGCTCTGAGGCAGGCCTCAATTCTGGACCTCTTCATTTAAAAAACCCTGGGCTTGGAGGGTGGGACGGAAGAATGTCTTACTTAGACTAAGAGGTTGGAAGTACTCATGCAGTGCAGGCGTAAGGAACGTGGTGTTGCCAGACCACAACTCCCTTTAGGACTGGCCTTGGCGGCCAGGGTTGATGGGACTAGCAGTCCTGCATCATCTGGCACCATGTTGGCTGCCCCTGATGCCGTGTAAATTCAAACACAATTTAAATTGAACTTCATATCTGAAATGCACAAAGAAAATGTGCTGGTATTTAGGGAAAGGCAGGATATCAATGTAATGAAATAAATAAGGTGCAGGAACCAGAATATACAAAGATACATGCCTGGCATGTGAATCACAGACATGTGCTTCAAAGGCCACACAGTAAACATGGAAGTGGCAATCCGATTTTTTCCCAATTGCCGCTGTGAGAAAGCTGGGCCATGAACCTTTCGCGACTGGCAGTGTGCCATATGAATTTTGTCATTACTCAGGCATCCAAAACCGAAGTACAAGTGAACTGTCAACCAAATGCCAAAGAGAAGACCTTCACTCCAGAGACCGCGACTACTAACCTGTTGATGAATTCTTCGTAGCATGAATAAATGGCAGCTAAACAGACGGCCACAAGATTTGGCAGGACCCTGGGGTGGGGGCACTGTCCGGTAGGGCCATGCATGCTGGAAAGACAACACAAAGGTAGCAGCATGAGGGCACAATCGCAAGGCAACAGTGCTGTAGTAAATCAGAAGTGGGGAACCCTTTTCCCCAAAGGCTGCATTCTCTCTTCCTAGCCTCTCCTGTCATAAAGTCGCTTGCAGGTTGTGTGCCTGTAGCCTGAATCTATGGACACAAAATGCAGTGTAGGACTAGAATGTTGAGAAAGGGTTGCTCAGCGTGTGCCCGTGCACAACATTTTTTTTCCTGCGGGAGAGCAATGTTTGGCAGTAAAATAGAAGCAGCTCTGAAACTTACTACTGGCAACTCTAGTACTGCTACTGAGGAGATGAAGAGAGAGGAGAATTAAAGGATTAACACCCTAGAAGGGCAGAGTTTTTGAGAGAGAACAAGCCACTGACCTGTGAATAAACTTCTTCACTACTTCCATGCCAGCGTTCAGTTCGTTCAAGGCCAGAATGTACTCCTGAGTAAAAAGCCTCAACCTAGGGCACTTCCCAAAATCCTGCCCAAAACAGGAGAGAGAGAGCAAATAATGTCACAGAAGAATGGATGAAAGGCTTCGTTCAAGCTGTGGATTTTAAGTGAGGAAATGTTCACTTGGACCTGTTTAACAATGTGAGGCAGCGTTAGTCACCACTTATAACCCCCACTTTCATTCATACAAACGTAAGACGAGTGCAGCTGGTATCAGGCTAAAGGCCTATCAGCATCCTGTTCAAACATTGGCCAACCAGAAGCCTATGGGAAGCCCACAAGCAGGACCTGAGTACAGCAGCACGCTGCCCATTTGTGAGTCCCAGGAAGGGGTATTCAGAGACATACAGCTTGCGAGAGTGTTGGTAGAACAGAGCCATCCAGATGGTCATTACATTTTCTATTCAAACAAGGCACAGATAATATTCTCCAGCCTATCTTTCTGCTTGTTGACTTCTGTCATCAAGCATTTTTTTCATATTTATACGTACTTGTAATTAATAAAGTTATGGATTGGTCCCACCAACAGATCTCACAATAAAACTTATGCATCAGTTAATGCACAAAAAAATAAGATACCAAATAATCAAAACATAAACAGGTAGGGAAACATGATTCTATTTGTTAAGATAAGATTTCTACTTGCAATCCTCAATGCTCTCAACAAGAAATTAGTTGCAGTCTCTGTAACCATCTCATTTGCACCAATATTGATTTTAGGAGGTTTAAATGCCTTTATAAAATTGTTTTTTAAATAGTTCATAAACCGCTTTGGGAATCTCAGAGCTGAAAAGCAGTATATTACTACTGGGTGATAATCAGCTAAATCATACTCAAGAGTAGACCAGCAGAAATTAACAGACTTCTGTTACTAAAATCTATTGCTTGTCACAGACCTACTCTGAGGATGACTGACACTAGGTACCACCCATTGCAAACAAAACAAACAAATATTCTAAACAATGTTAAGATCCAAGGATGGCAGTATCACATAAGTAACTGATTTTGTACTGAGAGCTTCTTCCAGGTGTTTTAAGTGTGGTGGGGTCAGCAGGGGACCAAGGGGTATGAGCACGGGGGGGGGGGGGGGAAGGACAGGGAGCTTGTCATCTGCTGTGATTTGACTCTCTATGTGGCCTCTGCCTGGCAAAACATTTTGCTCTTGTTTCTTCATGAAATTCCTCAGTCTGTTGTCATTCAGTGCCTGAGTATAAAGCCTCCTGGTTTGACTGCAAACAGAAGTGCATGAGATCATAAAAGGAATCTAGATTTATGCTTCCACTTATAACGCCATTAGAATAACAAATGCTCCTATGGTGTCACGTGTGGCGGTGGTCCAATCCCGTCACAACTAATAAGGCAGACTGCAACAGCTGAGGAAGGCCCTAAGCAAAGAAAAAGCATGGCCACTTACACACAATAAATCCAGATTCTCATTATCTAGCCTGCACAGTTGATCTTCTAGCCTGTAGCTAAAGAGCAATTTTACACCCCCCCCAAGCCATTGCCAATTGTCTGTTCCAACCTTGAACTTAATTGCTACTTAATTGGGATTTTTAAATGAATTGTTTCCCGCCACCCATTCTCTATCCTGTCTCCACCACCAAAACACCCAGACTTGTAGGCCACAAAACCCCTGCCTTCCACGCATTTAAAAATATGCGAATGAAAAAATGAAATAAATCTGATATAGCGCTGGATTCTTAACACACACACATTGTTGGAGATTCCTGGTGCCAAGTGAGAAACTGCAGGCAATCTGACACCAGTGGTGTGAGCCTTTCCACACTGCAATGACCTGCAAACAGCTGCAAGATCAGTCGATGTGCACTTTTTTGAAAATGGAAAAAAGGGAGCGTCACTTACAAAGAAATTTGCTGCATAGCATAACAAGGCAATAATTACATCCTGTGGTTTTGACAGCATTTATTCAGAGAAGGGCTTGTCATCCAGTTAAAAAATAGTCATCATATGTTGAGCAATCCATTGATTAAGTCTGTATATGAGCAAAAATAATTACAAGAAGAGCCTGGCGGCAGGATCAGACCAAAGGCCTGTCTAGTCCAGCATCCTGTTCTCACAGCGGCCACCCAGGTGCCTCTGGGAAGCCAGCAAGCAAGGCCTGAGCACAACAGCACTCTGCCCAACTGCAGTTTCAAGCAACTGGTATTCAGAGGCCTGCTGCCTCCAATAGGGAGGTAGAACACAGCCATCAGGATTAGTAGCCACTGACAGCATAAAGACATTGAGTGGCTTAGTAGCACAAGACAGTGTTACATGTGGGAGGAAAGAAAGATAAGCACACTGCACATGTTATCACAAAGAGCCCTGCTGGGTCAGGCCATGAAAACATAAAAAGAACTCCCCTGGATCAGACCTTGGGACCAATCTAGTCCGATATCGTGTTTCTCGTAGTGGCCAACTAGATGCCCCTGAGCAGCCTATGAGCAGGACATGCAAGGGCACCAGCTCCCTCTGAAGCAAAAAGCGTCACTTCCTTTGTTTTTAGACAACACAAGCTTGTGCCGTAGAAGAAACACGAGCGCCAGAAGCTGCTTTTTAACAGGTCAGAGATGATTAGTCCATCTGACCAAGTATTGCCTACAGCGACAGGCAGTTGCAACTCAGGGTTCCTAGGCAGAAATCTTTCTGAACCTCTGTTACTGGATCCTTTTCACCAGGGATTAAAGGGATTGCACCTGGATCCTTCTGCATTCAGAGGATGCTCAGCCCCCCTTTTGTCTTAAAAGAAGCAGTCTCTCCAGTTTGCAAGAGAGAGGGAGGCCTCTTATAAGTTGGTGCTTGCTGTTTGTAATGACTTGAATGCGGGGAGGGAAGACCCCACAACTTTGGTTAAAAAATCTGCAGCCCGATTAAACAGGAACATCTTTGTAGCTGATTAGAAGTTTGGTGTTTGTTTGTTTGTTTGTATTTTTTAAAAAGGTGGAGATTGTTATTTCACTGTATCTGGGCTAGATTTGAGATGATTTTTATATATGAAATGGATTTTGCAAAATTAAGTATATTGATTGTGTATGTTTGTATAGAATTTCTATCATTTTTTTTATTGTTGATGTTTTTATTGCTAAATCACTTTAAGAGATACAGTGGTGCCTCGCAAGGCGAATGCCTCGCAAGACGAAAAACGCGCAAGACGAAAGAGTTTTCCGTTTTTTGAGTTGTTCCGCAAGACAAATTTCCCTATGGGCTTGCTTCGCAAGACGAAACGTCTTGCGAGTTTGTTTCCTTTTTCTTAAAGCCGCTAAGCCGTTAATAGCCGCTAAGCCGCTAATAGCCGTGCTTCGCAAGACGAAAAAACCGCAAGACGAAGAGACTCGCGGAATGGATTAATTTCGTCTTGCGAGGCACCACTGTATTTTATAGGAAGCGATCCATAAACGGAATAGCATGAAATAAATAAAATAAGCAACTTGACTCACCATATTGTGTTTGAGGATTCTTTGTACAACCGGAGTGAACACTTCTATGACCACCATGGATCGAGGGCGTTCTCTGCAATGCTGCATTAAGAAAGCACACAGACACATATATTTGAAAAAAGAGTTGAGAAGAGGCAACTTGATCTCTCACCAACGATTATACAAAGCCATCAAATAAATCAACAAAAGAAAATTAGGTGCTCCCAAATTGGTTTTTCACGTGGTGGGTTACAAAAATGCACCAAAATGGGGTATAACTATGTAAAGAGATAGCTTACTGGGAACTCTAAAAACAAATTTTGGCTATGGAAGATCTGAATCTTATGAAACAGGAGGGACAACCATGGTCGATACACGTTGAACTGTCATTGGGCAATTTGCCCTTTGTAATACAAAAACAATGCATGTATCAAGAACATAAGGAGAGCACAGCTGGCTCACACCAACAGTTTATTGTAACAACCCTGTGAGGCCGGTAGAGCTAAGATGGTATTCTTCAACCCTGGAACCCCAAATGTTGCTGCATCATCCCTGGCTGAGCTGGCTGGGGATGATGGGAATCGCAGCCCAACAACATCAGGAGACCCAAAGTTGAAGAACACTAGGTGAAAAGGCAGTGGCTGGCCCAAGGTCACCTACTGAGCTTTCTGGTGGAGTGTGATTCGATTCCTGGTTTCCCACTCTTAACCACTACATTGCTTTGTAGCTAGTTGTTACCCAGGGTCGCCAAACTCCTCCACCAGGTTGTCTGCATGTACCAGTGAACTTGGGGAGGGTCGATCTCTCACTTTGCACTAGGCTTTGAAGAAAGGCAGAGACAGCACAAGCCTATCTTGCTGCATCTGAAATTTCCCCTGTGTTCTGCCACTGGGCTATGGTCCACTTCCTGTTCCTGTATGTACAGGCTGTTTTTAAAAATGTAATGGCTTTGCATTAAAATATCTGGAAAACGTTGCCAGAATTAAGTCCCCCAATACAATGGCTTCAATATGCACATGGAGCCTGGCTATATGTGGAGGAAACCACCCATTTATTTTAACAGAAGGGAAAGATCCATAGTTATATTGGTGGCACCAGAAAGGAGCATGCCCAAACACTGAGAGTAGGGAAACTCCTGAATGCACAGAACATAGATTGTATATTCAAACCTCCCATGAAGGTTAAACCAGTTGAAGTCGGCAGCGTAGATGTGCACTGAGCATAGCAAAGTCTGGGGAATGTTTTAAAATACACACACACATTTCAGAAATACCTTGCAGAAAAATTCAC
Source organism: Podarcis pityusensis (assembly GCF_964106645.2). NCBI lineage: Eukaryota > Metazoa > Chordata > Lepidosauria > Squamata > Lacertidae > Podarcis > Podarcis pityusensis. The sequence goes on from NC_138033.1 coordinate 40,369,086, forward strand.
ACAAGTCAGGAGGTGGGTGGTTGTTTTCCAGCAAAGGTGCAAGTGCCTAAAAATAGAGATAGGACAGGATTATACATAGATATTTGACTGTGTCAGGGACAGAAAGTTGCATTATTAATTTAAGTTAAAGAAAAAAAATCCAATTTGAACTCATATTGGTATGCAATTCCTGTTTGCATATTACATGAATATATTCTTTAAAATAAATAAGTTCTCATTTACCAATATCAATAAGTACATACAAATGTTGATTACTTATTATTTTTTTCCATCATTCACACCAACATAATAAATTAGTCTTGACATTATTGCATAACCCCATAATTTACTTAATCATTCATTCATCGTTTGTGTGTAATCATCTTTCCAGTTTTCTTATAAAGTATCTATATGTAAAAGACGAAAACCATTTAAATAATAATTAAAGCAGCATCTGTCTAGTATTTATTTGCTTGCAACCCAAAACAGAAAAACAAATGTTAAGACTGCGGTACAGCAAACATTGCACAAATTAAAATACTGTTAAGCCCCTAGACTCTGTCAAGCACAGAGGTAGCCATGGAGCCCAGGGATGGCAGGGGCCTGGGGTTAGGGTTCCAGCACTGGGAGAAAAGAATCCAAGGAGGCAGATAATGTAGACTAAGACAATAGTCAGGATACTAGGGAAACACACTAAAATAAGGGGGGTCCCACACTGCTTACTTAGTTTGCTGGTTTGCCAAGGATGCCGGAGCATCAGTTAGAGGCGGTGGCCGGCTGGGCCTTGGAGTTCCCTAACCTATTGGTATTGGGGGACTTCAACATCCATGCTGATGCCACTCCCTCCTCACAGGCTCTGGACCTGGTGTCTTCCATGGCGACACTAGGGCTCTCCCAGTTTGTTTCGGGCCCCACACATCAAGCAGGCCACACGCTGGATTTGATCTTTGGCGTTGGTATAGATGTGATCATGTCTCCTTCGATGAAGGTGCCATGGTCTGATCACTACGCTCTGAAAGCCAGGATTGATTTTCCACCCCCACCCTGCTTAGGTGGCGAGCCAATTTGGGCTCGCCCGCAGAGGCTGATGGACCCTGATAGATTCCGTCAGGCCTTGCGGGACCTTGCTCCCCCTGGCGACTCATTGACTGAGCTTGTTGAGGGCTGGAATATCCAGCTCCTAGCAGCCATCGATGAGATCGCACCTAGGCGCCCTCTGCGACCCCGCAGAAACCGGGCTCCCTGGTTTACCGAGGAGCTTCGGGAAATGAAGCAGGACCTCAGACAGCTAGAGCGAGTATGGCGGGGTACCCGTGACGGAGCCTCAAGAACATCTTATAGGGTTTTTATGAAAACCTACGAGATGGCAGTAAAGGCCGCTAAGAAGTCCTACTTCTCGGCCTCCATTGCCTCCGCTAGCTCTTGCCCGGCGCAATTATTTAGTATAATTAGGTCTTTAATGTCCCTTGAAGGACAGGCAAATTTAAATAACAATTTGACACACAGCTGTGAGGCATTTGCGAGCTTTTTTGCGGAGAAGGTCCTGTTGCTCCGCCATGACCTCCCTGCCAATTTGGATACAATAAAGGAACTGGAGGCCCCTCGAGTCCAGTATTGGACCACTTTGACCGGATATCCCCAGCCGATGTGGACAGACTCCTCCGAGCTGGAAAGCCCACCACCTGTCCTCTTGACCCGTGCCCGTCTTGGCTGATTAGAGCGTGTCCAGACGAGGTGCGGGCCCCCCTGGGTGATATCATCAATTTGTCCCTTGGCACCGGGATATTCCCAGGGGAACTGAAGGAGGCAGTGGTGCGTCCGCTCTTAAAGAAAATATCATTAGATCCCTTAGATCTATCCAATTACCGCCCGGTTTCGAATCTTCCATTCCTGGGTAAGGTGATTGAGAGAGCGGTTGCTGAACAGCTTGGTAGGTTTCTGGATGAAACATCGGCTCTCGATCCATTCCAGTCCGGCTTCCGCGCTGGTCATGGGACCGAGACGACTCTGGTCACCCTAACAGATGATCTCCGCAGGCAGCTGGATCGAGGCGGGTCGGGGCTGCTGATTCTTCTAGACCTGTCAGCAGCCTTCGACATGGTCGATCACGAGCTCCTGGACCACCGCCTTGCCGACGTGGGGATCCAGGGCACAGTTCTTCAATGGCTGCGCTCGTTTCTCTCTGGTCGGGGACAGAGGGTGGCACTTGGGGGGGAATTGTCATCGCGCCACTCCTTGGTGTGTGGAGTGCCTCAGGGTGCGATTCTCTCCCCGATGCTTTTTAACATCTTTATGCGCCCCCTCGCCCAGCTTGTCCGGAGTTTTGGGCTGGGTTGCCATCAGTATGCTGATGACACCCAACTCTATCTGTTGATGGATGGCCATCCTGACTCGGCCCCAGACACACTGACCAGATGTCTGGAAGCTGTGGCTGGATGGTTACGTGGAAGCCGGTTGAAGTTAAATCCTTCGAAGACAGAGGTCCTCTGGCTGGGACGGGGAGATATGGGATTGAGGGGGCAACTCCCATCTCTTGCGGGGGTGCAATTAGTGCCAGCACCATCCGTTAAGAGTTTGGGTGTAATCTTCGATACCTCCCTTTCAATGGAGGCGCAGATTACAGCTATTAACAAAGGAGGCATTTTTTCATCTCCGCCAAGCTAAGCAGTTGGCCCCTTATCTCTCTCGCCCTGACCTAGCCACTGTGATCCATGCGACGGTCACCTCCAGACTGGATTATTGTAACTCGCTCTACGTGGGGCTGCCCTTGAGACTGACCCAGAAACTCCCGCGGGTGCAGAATGCCGCGGCGAGACTCCTTATGGGGTCTTCGCTGCGAGATCATATTCATCCGGTACTATACCAGCTGCACTGGCTCCCGGTGGAGTACAGGATCAGGTTTAAGGTGCTGGTTTTAACCTTTAAAGCCCTATACAGCCTAGGACCCTCGTACCTACGGGACCGCCTCTCCTGGTATGCCCCACAGAGGAACCTACGGTCTGCAAATGAAAACATCCTGAAGGTCCCAGGCCTCAGAGAGGTTAGGCTGGCCTCAACTAGAGCCAGGGCTTTCTCGGCCACGGCTCCAATCTGGTGGAACGCTCTGTCACAAGAGACTAGGGCCCTGCGGGACCTGACATCTTTCCGCAGGGCCTGCAAGACAGAGCTGTTCCCTCAGGCCTTTGGTCAGGGCTCAGCCTGACCCCCTCCTCTGGCAATCTGCACAGAATTTTGCTTAATGGTTGCCATCAATTTGATTTTAATTAAATTTATAATGAATGTTTTTAGAATGCTGGATTATTTTGATTGTTGTTAGCCGCCCTGAGCCCAGCTTCGGCTGGGGAGGGCGGGATATAAATAAATTTTATTATTATTATTATTATTATTATTATTATTATTATTATTAGTGGAGTAGAGGTAAGATGCTTGAGGCTAGTTTCTGGAGTCTCTGGTTTGAAACCCCCCCTTCTCCCCCCTTTTCGATGCCTTAGAAGCATCAACCCACTATAAAGTTTATAAAAGAAAGCAAACAACTAATAACAAAACCATGTGACAGGCAGGTAGTTAGGGTAGTTCTCCATAATGCCTAACCACATTTGGTGCAGCAAATTCATTTCTAACCTTTTGTGCTGCCAGTGCAAAGAAAGCTACCTTGCAAGTCACGTTTGTGTCCCTATCAGCAGGATGATGACACGTTTTCACATAACATTTCACAAATGTTACTACTAGCTGTAGTAAACTGGAAGCACACACAGGGATTTCCATCCCCTCTGCTTTCTAACTTTCACAAACTAACATTCGATAGGGGTGAGTAAGAAAATTTTCAGACTAATAACTTGATAAGTCTTATTTTCAAAGGCTGCTCAGGGATGCTTCTTGAAAGGTCTGGGGGCCACATGCTGGTGGTGGGCGGGGCCAGAGGCAAAAGTGGGCAAAGCAAGAAATGCAAATTTTACCTTTATACAGTAGGCAAGTTTCTACACATGCTCTCACACACCTCTCTAAACTACACCCAGGCAAGCAAAAGAGGCAATATCAGAGTTCAATGACTCCTTAAAGGTAAAGGGACCCCTGACCATTAGGTCCAGTCGCGGCCGACCCTGGGGCTGCAGTGCTCATCTCGCTTTATTGGCCGAGGGAGTCGGCGTACAGCTTCCGGGTCATGTGGCCAGCATGACTAAGCCGCTTCTGGCAAACCAGAGCAGCGCACGGAAACGCCGTTTACCTTCCCGCCGGAGCGGGACCTACCGTATTTTTCGCTCTATAACACGCACCTGACCATAACACGCACGTAGTTTTTAGAGGAGGAAAACAAGGAAAATAATATTTTAAACGAAACAGTGGATGTATGATTTTTATGGTTCATGCTGCAGCCACAGACATGTGATCTGATGGTGAGTTTGGGGTAGCCCAATGCAAAAATCCTGAGGATCCATGTGGATCCGTGCTTTGAAACCACGTTTTAAGTGGGGAGGGAAGGAAAAGCACTCAAGGGACAAGGAGCACGCGTGGCGTGTATGGAGAAGGATGCTGCTAATAATGCAGGAGAGGGGTATAAGGGAAGAAGGCTCCTCTCCTCTCCCGCTTTGCTCCTTTAAAACAAGCAGGCTCTGCTTCTCCCTCTTCCCCGGCTCGGCTCGCTGAAAAGCTTTGCTGCTATTTAGCGAGCTAAGTGGGGAGGAGAGAGGGACAGAGAGCACGGTTGCTTTAAAGCAGCCAACCTCTCCCGCTTTGCTGTTTCAAAGAGAGCCACAGAGGAGGGAAGGAAGGGGAACCATGGATCCTCTGCTCACAACTGCAGCAGATCCCCCCGCCATCCGTAGGCATTCGCTCCATAACACGCACAGACATTTCCCCTTGCTTTCTAGGAGAAAAAAAGTGAGTGTTATGGAGAGAAAAAGACGGTATTTATCTACTTGCACTTTGATGTGCTTTCGAAATGCTAGGTTGGCAGGAGTAGGGACTGAGCAACGGGAGCTCACCCTGTCGTGGGTATCTGAACCACCGACCTTCTGAACAGCAAGTCCTAGGCTCTGTGGTTTAACCCACAGCACCACCCGTGTCCCATTCAATGACTCCTTACAGCTAGGCAAAATCGGTGTACGAATCAGGGCCAGTGAGGGGTGTGGCCTGCAGAGAGTCCCAAGGGCCAGGCAGAGAGACCCGGAGGGCCACACTTGGCTCCTAGACCTGGCATTCCCCACCCTGCTGCAAAAACAGCTAAACTCTCCATATTTTGTGCAGGGGAGTCTCAGAGTTTTGCTGCTTTTTGTGGAAATTACTCAGTCAAAACAAGATGTTTGCTGTACCCACACCCTGGGCCATCCTTTCTCTGCCCATCACTAGGCAACTCAATGTGGTTACATACAGTAAATATATTAAAGGTTTATAGCTGCTGTGGTGCATGTAATGACATTATGTCACTGCTGCCTTCATTGTAAATTACAGCGTTGCTGGAACAAAAGATTCTCAGTATCCGGGGAGGCCCTTGGGCCTTTCTATCCCTGAACTAAGGGATTCCTGGTATCAGTTTACAAAGTTGATCTCTTTAAGCACAACAGCTGGGACACTTTGTGTTAAATCTTTCAAACGCCAGAAGTTTGCACACATTTATTTACCTAACAGAATTTGTATACGGCTTAAGAATAAATGAAATCTCTAAGCAGCTTACAAAGAATGTACAATATGCATCAAATTTGTCGTTAAGAGTCACAAATTAAAAACAAGTCTGTTTTTATATACGTGTATGTATAAAAAAACCAGTAACAGAAATAAAACCAGCCAATTAAATACATACATTATAACCTAAAAATATACGTTGACTTTACATGTCTGGGTAGGCTAAAAAGTTTTTAGCAGGTGCCGAAAAGAGTACAGCAATGGTGACTGCCTAATGTCAATGGGAAGGGAGTTCCAGAGGGCAGGAGGCGTGACAGTGAAGGATCAGTTCCTTATGAGTGCACTAGCAACATTGTGTGGCACAAACAGAAGAGGTCAAGTGGGCACAAATGGGTAATGGAATCCTTCAGGCAAACTGGCCCCAGGTCGTTAAGGATTGTATATGCCAATAAGGAGGAGCAGATCTGAAGTTTGGGGGCTGCTCCTGGATTCAACCCTGTCACTGGAGGCTCAGGTGGTTAGGAGTGCCTTTTCCAGCTGTTCACACATCATTCTGTTTTATTAATTATTCTACATTGCCTCCCCCTATGTTACCATATTATTGCCACCTGGAGAGGCCCATTTGCACTATGGCACAATAAAAGCAGAACAACACCCCAGGTACAACGTTTGTGGTATAAAAAGTTATAGGATTTTTGCAGGAAACAATGGGGCAAGCGTCCTGAACCTCCATCCTGCTGCTGCTGAACTCCAAATCAGGACAGCAGAGAACATTTGCTCTTGTTTTTAAGTGGCCCACCCGACCCCTCAAAGGGCATTCTGACTATATTGCTGCCAGGTAATAACAGGGAGCACAAATTAACCTATTTGGGATCGAAAGGAAATGTTAACTGTGGCTTTGGAAACTGATTGCCATGACAACCACCCAGCTCAACTGGGCTCCCGAGTGGTGGCTAAGTGCAAAATTCACACCTGGCGACAGCTGTGCTCTGATGTCGTGTTGCTTTTGCTGGAAGATTTGCCGAGACATGATATGATCAGGTGATGGCAACATCCTATATTGGATTACCAAGTAAATCTCTTGGAAATCGCCAGTGGCCGAAATTAAATTAGAATGAGGGGAGGCAATTTTCACCTCTCTAACAAATTGCTAGCATCATTAGGATCTATTTAGTTATTTATTTATTTTTAATGGCTCAATGGAGAGGACAAATACTTACTTTTCCTCTTATTTAACTAGCAAACCAGAAACATTTGGGATTAGATATTTATGCAGGAAATGGGTGAGGCACCTCCAAAGTGCCTAATGTAAACATTTTTGCAAGAAAACCCCCTAATATAATGCATTATGCACACACCTTTCCCTAAAGTTTGCACTTTTTGCAAATATTGTTTGCCTGTGGTATGGCCTAGTGAGAGTTCCAAGGGCCAGACAGAGAGACTTGGAGGGCCGCATGAGATTCCCCACTGCTGTGCCAAGACAAATCATGGCTTAGCTTAGGGCAGTGTCGCATCAGAATGAGGAGCAAAGAGGCCACAATCCCCTCTCTGAGAGCCCACACATTTGCTTGCTTGAGTTCAGCCATTGCTTGTCTTAATGTTACATGTGAGGATGCTTTCAATGCAGTGCTATTTTTAAGAAATGTATTACATTTTCCCAATTGCAGCAGCTCAAGTCAGTAATAATGCAAAAACTGACAAAAAAAACTGCTTAAAAAAGCATGATGGAACAAACGCAAATTAACTAGGCAAAGTGAACATCTCATATGTCTTTATGATCTGTTCCCATACCTGCTGGAACCAACAGGTCCTGAACCAGTCAGGAGTGTGGCCTAGAGTAGAATTTATAACCATGGCTTCCTCAAACTTAGACCCCCCCCCCTCCCAAGTAATTTAGAAACTGCATTTTTGTTAGGATGTACAGAAAAACTCTCATACGCTCATGAAACTACCATTCCAAATTTCTTTGTGGTAGTGAGGAGAAACCCTGAGAATGAAACCAGTTTTAGATCTATAGAACAGTACAGAAAAATGAGCAGAAGAAAAAAAGACGGGGAAAGGGTAAGCAAAACTAAATGAAGTTAACGACAAAAATATGTTACTCCATACTCACCACAATAATGTTTTCATGCTCTTGAGTGGTTAAGTTATTATTCTGAAAGGGGAAAACAAATGAGAAAATCAGCAAGCAAGCCTGCTCTGTTTTTCTTCTTTTTTAAATCTGGGTAGGCTTGCAAGTCCTTTTCCCTTAAGTGTCCTGTCTTGAAGAGTGGCCAATATGGCACAGTCTTAAAAGAGTGGCCCATCAGCTCCCATATGTTCTAGAACCCATCCCTTTGTCCTGCACTGAGTTACAAGACTGGACCTGAAGAGCATCTCATCCAAGCACAGGCCCCAGAGCAGGGATTGGCAGAAGGTACCACAGCAGCACCTGGGTGATTTGCAGTGGATCTGTAAGAGTTTCTAACTTCCAGTGATCAATGACAACCAAAAAGACTGTTCATCCCACCCCCACTAATTTTGGGCTGCTGGGGATAGGTGGGACCAATACTGGATTTTTGTGTGAAAGCAAAGACAGTGAGCTCAGCTTTGGTCCTGAATCTGTGGCCTGCACGTGAAAATTTGCATGTGTATATGCAGGTCACCTTGGTCTTCATAACTGAAGAATGTCTCCCATACCAAAGGTGTCTGTCCAAGTCAACAACCCACAATGAACATTTCTGGATAACTTATGCCCAATTGAACCATGTAGCCAAGTACTGTTGGCTCTGACTGACAAAAGCTTTCCAGTTATCCAAAATTAGTTCTCCTCAGAATAGACCCACTGAAACGAACAGACATCACTAATTTAAGCCCATTAATTTCAATGGAACTATTCTGTGTACACAGCATAGTTGCATACACAGTGCTCTCGTAACTTTCCCCCTTACTATCCAAGATCTTTAACTGGGACTTTTTGTCTAGATTGAATGTGCACCACCACTAACCTATGGCAGCGATAGGCAACATGCTCCCTGCCGGATGTTGTTGGACTACAATTCCCATCATCCTCGACCACTGGGTTCATTTTGGCTGGGACTGGTGGAAGCTGTAGTTCAGCAACAGCTGGAGGGCTGTTGGCTACTTCTGGGCTATGGCTTCTCCCCTTACACATTTTCCTAAGTGGGAGAGGGAACACAGCTCAGCAGCAGAACCTGTGCTTTTAATGCAAAAGATCCTAGCTTCAACCCTTGGCAACGCTAGAGTTTACTCCCACAAGAAGCAGTGAAGGTCACCCACTTGGATGGATTGAAGAGAGGATAAGGCAAATCGAGGAAGGATAAGGCTATCAATGACTGCTAGCCATTATAGCTATGTTCTGCCTCTGCTGTCGGGGGCAGTACAGTGGTACCTCAGGTTACAGACACTTCAGGTTACAGACTCTGCTAACCCAGAAATAGTACCTCGGGTTAAGAAATTTGCTTCAGGATGAGAACAGAAATCGTGTTCCGGCGGTGCGGTGGCAGCAGGAGGCCCTATTAGCTAAATTGGTATCTCAAGTTAAGAACAGTTTCAGGTTAAGAACGGACCTCTGGAACGAATTAAGTATGTAACCAGAGGTACCACTGTATGTCTCTGAATAGCAGTTGCTAAGAATCACAAGTGGGGTGAGTGCTCTTGTGCTCAGTTCAGCCTGCTTTCAGGCTTCCCATGAGCACCTGGTTGGCCACTGTGAGAACAGGAAGCTAGACCAGACGGGCCCTTCTTGAGTCCTTATTTCTATGGGAAAACGGGTCTTGAGTAAGATCTTGGGTAGCAGCTGACAGAAAAGGCCTTTGCCTAAGACCCTGGAGAGTCACGGCCAGTTCGAGTAGTCACTATTTATTTGTTTGGACATTTATATCTCACCTTCCAATGATAAAATCGTACTCAAGGCAGCTTGCAATAAATATATCACAACAAAATTAAAAGCAAACCTAGCAATAAAGCAAACTGCAGTTGGCAATAAAGCAAATTTTGTTGGGGGTACCCTTACATCAAGCTCCGAACGAGAATCAAAACATCACTTCTGTTACTGCTTTTATCAAACGATTCTATCCAGCTCTGTCCATATAGTCTCTTTATTACTTCTTCATCTTCTTGTTGTTATCATGTATTCCTTTCTTTGCAATCTCTGATAATCTTCGCAAGCAGGTTAGGAACAAACAACATCTGCGTGGATTTTGCACACTCCAAAAGTCATATCTCCTAAGGACAGCCGCCATTACTCCCCTTCTTCAAAAATTTATCCTCGGTCCGTCCTATTAATTTTCCCAAGCTTGCCACATATATCACAAAGGGGCTGTGCCAGGTATCACATTCAATCCATCATCTACATTCCAATGACCCTGGTCCTCCTCCCCTCGTCTTTCTTCGACAAGCCTGTCTTAGCAAGACGTCATTAACAACTGCGTCATAGAATTTTTCTTCCGCACTCCATATTTACCAGTCCTCTCTCCACTCAATAATTCACTCCACACAGCTCTTAAATTCTTGCTTGCGATTAGTAAAAGGCGACGATTCGTCTCTCTTGGGGTGGAGGTTTATAAATACTCACATGAGGCAAAAAAAATAAAAGTTTTTTCCTCCACCCCCCCCTCTTTTTTCGCTCCGCACATACCAGTCTCGTAATGGTGGTTCATTGCTTGATTTATTTGTCTCCTCCCGTCGCTCCAAACACAGAGATGCATTAATCAGCAGCCTTATCTCTCAAACTTTGCTTGATGTAAGTGCTTTAGCTTCATTCCAATTATATATTTCCAATTAAAATTCCGGGCTGAAGCTAACCAGCGCGCGCTGATTGGAATCGGTGTCAGGAAGAGCTGACTTCATTGAGGGCTCGTGCCAAGTGACCGGCACTCCCGACTCTCGGATCTGGGGGTGCATTGTGGACACCGCTGGCAAGGCAGCCCCCCCATCTCCTTGGGGGGGTAGGAAGACTGCATACTTCCCATAGCAGCCTCTTATTACCTCATATGGGTCAGAGAGATGTTATTGTCGGCCATCTTCCAATGCGCCACCTGGTGGCCCCCTAGCTTAGTATTGTCAACACTGGCTGGTAGCAGCTCTCCAGAGTTTCAGACAGAGGTCATTCCCAGCCCTACCTGGAGATTGCCGGGGATTGAACCTGGGACCTTTTGCATGCAAGGCAGATGCTCTGCAGTTGAGCTGCAAATCTTGCTATATTTCTATTAACCAAATTTGGTCTATAGTGGCACAAAACCTGCCTGCACATCTCACAGACAAAGTTCATACTCAGAATGCTATCATGTTGCATGGCTGATAGTATGGGAGCAGGGCCTTTCTCGTGTCTCTCTGGAATCAGTTGGTCTAATGAGACCTGCTCCATCCTAACATTAACAATTTTTAGGAAAAGGTGGAAGACTTGTTTTACTTTGCTCAAACTCTGAATAGTTGCTTTTTTTAAAAAACGGTATTTTCCCTTATAGTATGGACATGATCTCATTTATTTCAAAAGGAGAGAGCCCGGCAATGAACCGTAATCCCCCGATTGTGGGTTCCTGGCATTTGCAGAACCTGAGATGCAAGGCAAAATGTACAGACACTACCTTTCTCATGTCTACTTCTCCCATTCAGTGTTTTAGTCCCTCGCCTGTTCCCCTGGAAAAGTCCTATGGACACTCATGCTTCAAAGTGCTTCCCTTTGGCTGGAACATGCCTCATTTATCGGGGATGGGCAACTTTGGAGTTGTATTTGACTCTTACTCTGAGAATATCTATGGAAATGAATGAACTTAAGTTAGCCATGCCCAATAATTTCAGTGGGCCTACTCTGAGTAGGAGTATTACAGAATACCACCCACTGGCTCTGTAGCCACATGCAGCCCTCAGCTGAATCCCACGTGGCTCTTGTTTAATTTCAAAAGCCCTCTGTTTCTTTCCTGGCAGCCCACTAGATGGGGAAGAAGGGGGGCAGAAGAGAGGGAGGATGGTCACACACACACTTTTGACCATCAGCCTACATGTGCCCCCCAAAAGACCATCCTCAAGATAGTGTGTCCCTCAACAGTTGCCCTATATATTTTGTGCATCTGACTATGTGAGCTGCAGTCTGCAAAAGCCTACAAGACAATAAATCTTTACTTCTATGGTTCTTTGTTTTCTCACTATGACAGACTAACATGGTTTTTCCTCTGGAAGTTACGCATTTTGAAGGAATTGCTGTTTATATTTATATAAATATAAACTGATTGCACATTTACCAGTTTTCTAGGTTTATTTGGAGCTTTGACAGAGGAGGCAGGAGTATACGGCATTCAAAAAACAAGTAAATGCCCAACATCTTTCAGCAGCTGTTCACATAGTCTGCTTTTCAAATCATTTCTTATCCTCTGCATGATTTGCCTCTGTTGTTCCACCTCCCTCCACCCAGCTCGTTAATGAATATGGCAAAACAGTGCAAAGATGCTACATGTGTGCCTGCCTACCTGCAAATTTTGGGTGACCCGGCAAATTGGGAGTCCTGGTTTGGACAAGGTAAACAGCTGCACGCAATCACTTCTTCAAAGATATTGTTTGGCATTGGATATCCAGGTACACATTTGAGACTTAACATTTTTTTAACAGAAAAGAGCAGCACAAAGTTTACCTCTGAGAGCAACTTGGAAACAATCTCCAGTGGAGCCTGATGAATCGATTCATCCTGCAAAGGTGACGTTAGCGCCATGTCCACCAAGGTCCGGATCTCCTTCAGAACCACCTCCAAGCGGCTTGGGTTACTCAGAACCTTCTTATACTTGTAGATCTTTTTCTAGGAGAATAAATAAAATAAAAGCCACACAAGTTCAGGTGTAAGGTTATAAAAAAAGGGGGGTGGGGAGAGAATACAATATAAGCAACTTTCCACATGCCATATGGTCAAAAGAGACCTTTGCATTTGTTCTATGCTTCCTGCTTCTAGCTCTGCAGGTGTGTGTGGGGGGGGAACCCTAAAAAGAACTAAGGAAAGAGGAAGCCACATTTTACTCTGTGGTGGAAAATTACATTCTTATTTTTCTGTTTTGGGGTTTCGCTTGTTTTGTTTCTCTTTAGGGTTTTAGAAAACAGATACATGATGGCCTGATTCACACAACAAATATTTGGCTCAATAAACCCAAATTAAAGGTAACTAATGTGCATAGGGAATTCCACCCCACCCCCTTTACATCAAGGATGGGAAACTTGGACTCTCGATGCTGTTAGACTCCAACTCCCATCAGCCCCACAAAGTGTGGGCAGTGGTCAGGGATGATGGGAACTGTAGTCCAACAACATCTTACAGGCCGAAGGTTCTCCATCCCTGCTTTACATTAAAATACAGATCAGGAATTAAATGCAAAAGAAGGGTTCTGTTATTATTATTTGATTACATTGTTCTGTATTTTGTGGCTTTAAATGTTGGACACCATGGGAAAAGATGATATTTTGAATGGCTAATAATGCCACTAAACAAACAAACGAATGAATGAATAATTAAGGGTATGGTCCTCCAAACAGTTTTCCATACATTCCCCGCCCTCCACATTGTACTACTTTAGCAAAACTTGATGTCATCAGACAACCAGGATTCTTAATGGATGTCAACGTTATTAGAAATTATAGGTAAATGTAGCCTCCCATTTTCATAGACAGTATGCCTCCAATAACCATTTGTAGTAGGAAACTGTATTTTAGGAACAGCTTTGACATTTCTGATGCCCTTTAAGCAGCCATGGTGTCATACGGGTGTCACCATCATTTCTTAAAGCTTTCTGGTTGAACTGGGAGCATCTGGTGCTGCAATATTCCTAGAACTGGGCAGGGGTAGACCTGATCAGAAAGTTGGATGGTAGCTCACTGAAGGCCCCATGGGTTAGAATTGGGGTAAAAAAAAACAACAATTTAGCCATGTTCAAAATGGGTTTTTATATCCCAGTCACTGAGGCCCTTTTCAGAGATGGAAAACTGCTCAGCATAATAAACGTAAGCAATAATCTCTTCCATACCCACTCTTCTGAGGTGCCCACTTTATGGTTCTGTTTTATCATTTACAGAGCAGAGAGCATTGCAGCCTTTTATCTTGTTCATCTTACAGTCTGATGTGATGAGTTTTCCATTGGCTAATGCAGCTTGGTTGATTTCGAGAACAGTGGATGCCTGATCTATGTTTATTTGCTCATCAATCAATATTTCCCCCCAGATGGCATCTCGGTTTATGCTTAATAATAATAATAATAATGATAATATAAAAAGCGATGCCATTTCTCTACCCCAAAGGCAGCAGAAAAACAAAGGGGGGGAGGAGGGGAGGAGTCTGTGTAGCCTATGCCACAGGTTTTCACTTTTATGGGTTTGGTCTTTGAAAACAATCAAGCTTGAAAAACCATGCCAAAGGAGTTGGCCTTTGAATTAAAATTCTATAAGAGGCAAAAAGAGGCAAAAAAAGCGCACCATTTTAACCATCAGGCTGAAGGCCAGAAAACACCACCATAATAACAAAACCACACAAAGGCCTTCATGTTTACATACTGCACACCACCAAATGCAACCTTCGAGTTACATTGACCAGGTTTTGCAAAATTATTGGGATAGCTCAGTTGGTAAAGCATGAGACTCTTCATCTCAGAGTCGTGGGTCCAAACCCCATGTTGCACAAAAGATTCCTACACTGCAGGGGGTTGGACTAGATGATCCTCATGGTCCCTTCTAACTCTACAATTATATGATTCTAAGAGATCCTCTTACAGCAGCCTCCCCATATCTGGTGCCCTCCCAATGGTTTAGCCTACAGCTCCCATCAACCCCAGTCAGTGCCACCTGGAACTGATGTGAGTTGTAGACTAAAACATCTGGAGGGCATCAGGTTGGGAGAGCTTTCTTTAAAGAATGCAACTCTTTTACCCTGGCCTCTGACATCTGATATGTATATTTTCAGGACCTAACCTATATTTTGTTATTGCATTTTTTAATTATTTTTTTGCAATTTTTTGTTTTTAAAACTGGCTTCAATGTTGTATTTTCAACTGTTGTAACCTGCCCTGGGACCTTGGGGTGAAGGGTGTGTAATCAACAACAACAACAACAACAGACACTGTTGGGCAGGTGGATAGAAATGTAAATTAGTGAAGATGCCGACCTCTTAGCCTTGTTTCTTTGTCATCTCCCTTGCTTCCGGACAATTGTCTCCCTGTAATGTTGGCCATCCCGCTCTGAACTTCCCATATTTCTCTTGCACATGCACTATTGAGTCCTACAGACCTGCTCAGTGGATCTTGCTCTGAATAAGTTAGAAATCTGCCTTATAGACTGCATCAAATCAGTGATCCTATGCAAAGTCATCCATCTATTAATGCATGCATTTATTTAGTCAAATGATTTACAAACCTTTCATCGTCTGCCAATACCAAAGCAGTATATAATGTAAAAACCATAAACTACAACAAAACGGGAGATTTTAAATAAATAAATAAATAAATAAATAAATAAATAAATAAATCAGTAAGCAACGAACAGCAACGCTACATAGGGCTGGTATCATGTACACGATTATGAACACGATTGGAACTAAACAAACAAAAAACAGAACCTAAGATCAAACAGTAAAAGATATGAGTATCAGAGGTGACCTGCCCCGCTTTTGTAGTCTCCCCTACAGAAGGTTGTACGCTCCTTCTGGTGTGTCCTTCACCTGCCCTGTAATGCCTTCTATTTAACCATTTGTTTGCTACCCCTAGGCTCCTCAGTAGAATTCTCAGGGTACATTTCTATCTTCCCCTTCTCCTCACTCTTGAGGACAAGAGGAAATCATTTTTGGGATATCAAAACAACAACAACAACAACAACAACAACAACAACAACAACAACAACAACAACGGTAAAATGCTACTTATTAATGCTGGAGGTATAAATGTTAAGTCTTTTGCACCCAGTGCAACTGTGTTGCATCTGGAAGACTGGCAAAAGTGGGGGGTCAAGAGACCACTTTGCAGACAGCCACTGGCCCAGAAAAGGCTGCGCCCCAATGAATTTCTTTGCCTTTAAAAGCTGCTACTTTAAGGCTGTTCTTAACACTATTAATTGTACTTACAAGCACATTCTTCTGTAACAGCTAAAAACACGATTCCCTTGACAATAAAGCAGAAATCGTCACTGCAATCGTGCAACAAGCAACCACAATTTCCAAACAGTGCATCTATTCCACAGCTATTTCTGTGGTTACCCCACGCCCAATTTTCTTTCCCAAACTCTTTCTAGGTTTTCCATAAAGCACCGAATAAAAGCAAATGGGTTTTCAGATTTGCAGGCTGTATATTTCTGCCTGATTGGAGCCTAAGGGAAGAAAAAGGCCCCAACAGATTCTCATCCTGTATAGCCTCCCTGGTTCAGAAAGTAAAGCAGAACGAGAAAAGCAAAAACAGAAAAACAAACAATATATCCATAAAGGCAGTCCAGGCCCCCAAAACTCCTCACCCCCAAATCCCCACCCCTTGCACCTCAGAATCCATTCGCGAAGCCGACCTCCAGCGCTGAATTTTCTAATCTGGCAGAGATCTGCTCAGGAAGAACTGTTGGCACTGGGCGATGCTGGCCGTTTGGATGCAAATGCCAAATTTATCCTTTGCAGCTCTTTTTCTTTTTTTTAAAAAATGTTTGTTTGTTTTAAAAAAGGCCTGCACAAAGTTCTCTGCACAGCCTTACAAAAAATAATAATCCTTAGAGACTTGAAAACAAAACACCAAACCCTCTGGAGCTGCAGTTCAAAGGAAGAAGTGAACAAAACTGTCTGCTGTTGAAGAAAGACCTGGAATGACTGGTTGGCGATGCCCAAAAGATATTGTTTGAAGCAGAGCTTAGAGCTTCAGGGTTAATCTCGCTAGACTCCCACTGTGGAAGAGTCACAAGGAGAGGAAGATCAATTTCTCTCCCTCCCTCCTCTCTCCACTTCAGCTCTTGGGGCCAGAGGAGTTTAAATATGCTTGCACAATGCACTGTTATCTTTTGCAAAATGTGGGCGGAAATACACAACAGCCCTCTAGAGACCTCAACCCCAGTATCTTGAATTTGCTCCTGGATGCAATTCTGCTTTTCTCAGCAGAAACACTCTAGGCGCTCAGTGGCACTCAACTGCTATCTTGTACTCACAATGTGCGAATACAGACAACCATTTACCAACTGGTACTGACCACTCTCAACTTACGTGGGGGGGGGGTACATTCTGGGGATAGCATACAAAATCGCATATAATCAAAACAAACCATTTAAAAACCGGGAAATGGCCCATAAAAAGCAATGCAGACTCTTCATGCACCTACAAACACTCGCCCAAGGCTGTTCTCACTCTCCGATTACCCCTCCAAACACTCTTCCAAGATGAGTGCAGTGATGAGGGGGATTGCTGATTCCGCCCCCTTCTCTCCCACTCCCTGCCCCCTTTTTTCCTGGATGTCTGCCCCCCCCCCCCACTTTTTTTGGCCAAGTGCATAAAGCTGAATTCACGCAAGTTAAATGTGCGTAAGTTATGAGTTGACTGCACATATAAGCATAGGAAACCTGCCTTATGCCAGGTCTGGGTTGCTCAAGAGGACCTATTTATTGAGCATTCATCACGATTGGCTTGCACAAAGCTTACATGGAGGTTAGATTATAGCTGGTATTTACTGAGCAGTCATTCGGATTTGTTTGTGGGGATGCTGTACAACAATGACTATTCATCCCGAAGTGCTTGTTGGGTGTTTATACGCCTTCCCATTTTCCACACATTCTAATGCATTTCCCCATCACTTTTCTAACTGCAAAAAAAGTCTCTCTTTTTTAAGTGATCTGTTGTGCAAGGGCAACAGAACACTTTAATCCATTTTTAACTGCACTAACCTGAATATCCTGGCACACAGTTGAATCGCTCCCACAAAATACTGACAGTCTAGAGGCACCTTTAGTCTATCCAGCCTAGCACTGTCTATTTTGACTGGCAGCACCTCTGAAGAGTTTCTGGCAGAGCCTTTCCCATCACCCGACAATGTTCACCTCTGTCTTATTTCAAGGCTGTGTGAGCAGATTTCTGGTGCTCAACTCCAAAACAGGACAACAGCAAACATACACCTGTTGTTTTTTTAATTCTGCCCCCTCTATTTTTTCTGCACATTCTGACTTCATTGCTATTGTATAATTTTAACTGGAAGCACAAATTAACCAAGTTGCTCTATGAATTTGAAAGGAAGTGTAGCAGTTGCTTAAGAAACTGACACTAAGGCAGCAATTCTACATGTATGTCTTACTCTTGAGTAAACTCACCAAGGATTACACCGCCAGTCTGATAGTACATACGCAATTTTAGGGGAAGTATGTTATTAAAAAACAAAAACAAAATAACCAATATCATTTAACATCTGACACTAGCTTTCAAAATGTACGTCCTTTCTCCCTTTTTATTAAAAAGGAGTAAGTCAATCTGACCTTTCTGCCTTCTGGAAGGACTGAAGAGAGCATAAGATGGGTGGAATTTCTGCATGGCATATAATAATATAGAAGCACCACATGACCCTTCGTCCCTTATCTCCAAGCCTATTTTGTCAAGACGTGTGCCCAGGTCACTAGGGTATTGAATGACATCAGCAAAACCCTTGCCATGATTTCAGTGCAGTGGGATGGGACTTGAAATGCACACAGATGGGAAGAGCACTGTCATCCAGAGATTTGCCCTGTCCCCTGTGAAGTCACCAGGCCCTCCCATAAAGACGCACAGATCCTGACCTCTTTTCTCTTTCCATTCCTTTTTCTGTCCCAAATTCGTTTTTTCCATTCGCTGCCAATCTTGCGTCCTACATTCTGTGTGTGTGTGTGTGTGTGTGTGCGCGCGCACACACACACACACACACACACACCATGTACCAAACAAATTTCACCCAAGAGACTGAAGCATTTTTCCATGACTTCAGTATAGCAATCTAGACATATCCTCTTCCCTGATAGAAAATCCTTGCCCACCCCAGCTTCCAACCATGACAGGATTTCTGCTGGGACCACTTCTCCTGGCAGTGATTCACTCGTTTTCTTGCAGACACACTAATGCTACATCTGAAACGTGGGTCGGTTTCCCACGGGCTGTGTGTGCCAGAAATTATTGATTTATTACTGAGCACAGAGGAAATCAAGCTCCAGCAAAATGAGAAAATGCCAAGGGTTCTGCAGGGGATTCCTTCTTCGCTTGCTGCAAGGCAAGCCTCAACTTGACAAGGTTCACTCTCAGCATCTTTAATTTCTTCCTTGAGCTCTGCTAAGACTCAGTCTTCCATAATTTCACATAATATGATGTTACCAGTTTACAAACTTCTCACATTCCCAATAACATATACAAGCAACTTATATATAAGGAGACTCCCATTTGTAGCTACGAGTTCAAACTAGGGAGCCAACACAATACATCCTTTTAAAGAAACTTCTAGATCAGGCACCCCCAAACTCGGCCCTCCAGCTGTTTTGGGACTACAACTCTCATCATCCCTAGCTAACAGGACCAGTGGTCAGGAATGATGGGAGCTGTAGTCCCAAAACATCTGGAGGGCAAAATTTGCCTATGCCTGTTCTAGGTGGACTTTCTCACTACTACTGCATGTATAGCTTTGTAAAGACACACAGCTTTCTAGTATATGGTCCTGGCACATAGCTTGTCACTTCTAGAATCTGGATTGAGCTTCCTACTTCCATGTGTTTGAAGACTGAATGACTTGTAAAGAATACCGTTTCTGGTTCCAGCTGTGCTTTGAACTAGCAAATGCATTTCCTGGCATAGCCAGATCTGTTGCAGAAGACAGACAATGGCCATGTTCACTAAACCATGGTTTAGTGCATTCTGTTCCCCCTTTCCCTTCAACATGGCCAGGGTGAGATTGGAAGTGTCTCTTTAGATTAACTGCAGTTTAGTAAATTCTCTGAACCCTAAACTATGGTTAATCTTAAATATGACTAATGGAAACAAGACTAGCTACATTTGTCGAAATTCGGACAACACAAGCTGCAAGCTGCATAAAACAGAAGCGAAACCTTCTGAACCCTCATAATGCTAAACCATGGTTTAATTTTAAGTGTGCACACAACCAGTGTGGAACAAAAACCAACCTAGCTATATTCCTTTAAACCTTCCATTCCTTTTTTCATTTCCTTCTGGCAATTTTTCTTCAGATCCTGGCTTTTATGCTTTTGGTTGGCAAAACGAAAGCTCTTGTCTGACTCATATCAAGAACGCTTCCATATTTTTCTCATTAGAGCAGCAAGGTTTACTTGTCAGTTGTTTTTATTATTATTATTATTATTATTATTATTATTATTATTTGGGAAATGGAAAATTTTCCTGCTACTGCTGAATGTCTCCAGCAAAATCTACAGCTGGGACCTTCTGCATGGAAAGCAGATGTTCTACCACTGAGCTATGACCCTTACCCTAAACTGGGGAGTTATAGTTCAACAACATCTGAAGGGTGACCCCTGCTTTACTGCCATATGTTGTGATTCCTGAACCTCTGAACAATCTACTCATCCACACCTGTGGATGTGGGATCTTAAACAGTGTTGGAGAGCATGCAAAGGTGTGATACTCCAAATAAATCTGCCCCAACCTGGCACCCTCCACATATTGTATAGTATGACTCACCATCAGTCTCAACCAGAATGGTCAATGGTCAGGGATCATGGGAGCAGCACTCTGCAAACAGACTCTGGAGGGCCATAGGGAAATCAAGTCCTGATACTACAATTTTACATTATGTATGTATCACACACACATTTCCAGCTATGGCTGGAATGCCAGCTAAAGTTCCTTTGGAACAGAGATGACTTGGCCACAGTACTCCATGCTCTGGGAACTTCCAGACTGGATTAGCACAATGCCCTCTATGTGGGGTTGCCCTTGAAAACAACTCAGAAAAGTAAAGAAGTCCAAAATGTAGTGGTCAGGTTATTGGCTGGGGGTGGAGGAAAGGTGGGATAAAAATGGCAACAAAGCTCATATAACTCCTGTTCCAAAACAGCTGCATAGTTTGTTTCAAGACCCACTTCAAGGTACTTATTTTAGTGTTTAAAGTCCTAAACAACTAGCAGCTTAGGTCCCCAAATAGCCGTGAGATTTTCACTTTCTCCACAGACCGTTTCAGGTTAATAATCAGTGGACAGGACCCTCTTGGTAGATCTATTGCCCTCAGAAGTTTGGGGTGCAGTGGCCTGGGAGAGGGCATTCTTTATGGCAGTCCCTAATTTGTGGAATTCTTTCCCAACAGAGTATATCTGTCTTCTTCACTAAAGAACTTTCAGCAAATGCTGAAGATGCACATCTTTACCCTAGCTTTTGACACCTGAGATGTGTGTTTTCAAGGCCTATCCTATTCCTGTGACTGTAATCTGTTTTAACTGGTTTTAATCCTGAATTTTAAATGGCTGTAACCTGCTGGGGAAGGGCAAGTAATAAGTCTAATAATAATAACAATACTTTGACTACATCTGAAACTAATTTATAGATGGTGGTTCTCCTTCTTTGAGTCATTGATGTTTGTTAGCTACCTCCTGGGCCTAAGTGCTTGTTAACTCTGTTAAAAGCAGGTACCAGCTCTGGCAAGCAGGGCCTTATCTTTTTGTACTTTGACCTGTTATTCATAGGAAAGGAGAGCTCATGGAGATTGCATAGCCACAAAGCATCCCGTTGCAGAGAAATCAGGCCCGATCTGCCTGTTGCCCAGGTAACCGGCCTCCTGTCTCAGCCTCAAGGCTGAAAAATAAATGCATCTATCTATCTATCTATCTATCTATCTACACACACACACACACACACACACACACACACACACACAAAACATTCTCTATAACTAAGAGCCTGGCTCTGAATAAAAGCAGAGATGTCTCAGCAAAGGAGCTCCTTCTATTAGTTCTAGCTAATCTCAAAAACTCAGCACCTGATTAGCCAACAATGAACATTCATCTCCTAAGGGGACTCCTTTTCAGATCAATTTCTAATTTAGCAAAGACCATTTCACCACTGAGCATCATTCAAGGCAATTACATTTCCAAATCAGATTAAAAGGGATGCTTGTCGGTCCTGATTTTCCCCCCCACTTTTTGCAATTGTTTTCCTAGCCTCCCACCCCTCATTCTCTGTTCCTGCCCCCGCCCTTTTCCTTCCTTCCCAGAAGGTCTTTCAAGCACTGGGAAACGTTTTAAAAATATATATCTGTTTACCTACCTATTTTATTTTCCCTTCCTTGGAAAAATGTGCTATTTTGCTGTGCCTTTAACCCAGCTTCGCCATAAATGGCTGTGAAATGGACTTCTCTTCCCTGTGCACCTGCATCATCAGTGTCGTCAGCAAGATTGCTCCAGAAACGTGTTTGCTTCAGAGAGCTGCTTCTACTGCAGGACCCTCAGGGATGTCTCGGGTGCCGAAATTTGCAGATCTGATGCACTACAGCAGCTTTAAAAAAGACTTGAGAGCTGGCGGGGAGGGGAATAGGAGCTGCTGAAAGCAGAACTTCCCTCGACACCCTTATTTTGCAGGGAAGTGTCACATTTCAAGAGGGCTGTTTCCATCCAGAATGATTTATATCCGTGCATCTTGATGCCAAAGAGCATCAACAGAGCACCAAAACGGATTCCTGTACACCAGCCGTTGAAATAAGCCAAGCATTCTCCTCCTCTTCTTTTTCTCAAAGCAGTTGTAGATTTTAAAGAGCAGCTTGCTCAGTTGCTGAGAGGAAGAGGATCATTTGCTCGGGGGCTCTTATTGTGTTTGCGTTCTTCCCCTTCCTTTGTGGTGCTGACAGTGGCCAGCTAAAATCTCTGGATTCCTGCTCTAGAGGCATCCATGTTTCAGGATTGGCTACATGCATATATAGAGAGAGAGATTATATAGAATACCCTTAGGCGGCAAGATCGAATACAATCTGCCCGTTAGCAATCTCCCAGAGACCCTTTTTCAATTACATGCCCTCCATTATATACATACTTACTGATTTTATCTGTGTTTAATGATGATGGTTTAATGTATATTTGTTTTTTAATTGTTTTGTGAGTTTTAGCTGTGTTCTATCTACGTTGCTTTATTTGAAAACCACTTGGTAAAGAGCTCCTGTTGAAAAAAAATTCTAAACTAATTTCTAAATAAGTGATTTGCAGCGGGGTAGCCGTGTTACTCTCTTGCAGCAAAACAAGGAAGGCACCTTAAAGAATGAAGGTGTTATCACAACATGGAGTCAGCCTTTGCCACTCTGGTGCCCTCCAGATATTTGGGGCTACATTTCCCATCAGCCCCAGCCAGCATGAGATGTGCTTGTTGGGGATGATGGGAGTAGCAGGCCCGAAACATCTACAGGGCACCAGATTGACAAAGGCTGGACTAAGTCCAACTCAATGTAGATCAACTGAAATCAACGGATTTAAGTTAGTCACACCATAATGCTTATGCCACAACACATTTGTCAAGTTCCCTACCCTCCTTTCTTAGGATATTTTATCTTTAAACTGGTATTGGACCGAGCAGCCCTGCAGTCATGCAAACTAGTTTCTGGTCGTATCTGCACCATACGACTTACATCCTTTTAACAGTCACGGCTTCCACTTCTCTAAAGAATCTTGGGAACTGTAGCTTAAAGGTGCTGGGAATTGTAGCTCTGTGAGGAGTTCCCAGGATACTTTGGGGGAAGCATTGGCTGTCAAAGTGGTATAAATGTGCTTTCAATGTATGGTGTGCCCTCTGTTAGGAAGACAGTCTGTGATTCAGGAAATAGAGGAGCGTTGTTTTCTCAGCAGATAAAAATTTAAGAAGTGATGTCTCACGGGGCTCTGCCACGTGTTTTCCCGCCACTCAAAAAGCTCCTTGACCCTGACATTAACCAAAGCCACCCAACATTCAGCAGCAGAGTGCAGATGCATTAGAACGTTATTTCCATGACAAAACAGTCACATCAGGCCACATCTTCTGATCCCAAGGATTTTGAAAATGTTTTTCTGCACAGATTTAAAGGCCGCAAATGCCTTTAAATGCTGTTTTGTTTTTGTTTTCGAAAACAAAACTTTGTTCACTCAACAGCCCTATTTTTAAACCAGCACCATGGCAACAATACCGTAAGGTGCATCACACGAGGCTTCACCGCAGCCTCCATCCACTTACCCTTGCCGGCTTGCAAGGTAGAGAAACAAACATACTGAATTTCTTGTTTACCCTGCTGAGCATCGTCCTCCCTGCAAGTCTATCAGACCCCCTCACGGTTGGCCCCGCCCTGTCACTTGAGCCAGGATGGGGTTTGCACAAGGTATACAAAGGGAAGAGGGTGCCTAACCAGAAATGGGTTTTTGAGAATAACGAAACTGAAAACGCATATAACACTATACAAGCAGCAGTACTGTTACAGAGACGTTTAGGCTCTGGACTTAAGGGGTCTCACCTTTTTAGATGGCAATGTGTATTACAGGGTTGGGAACCTCAGGCCTGGGAACTGAATGTGGCCCTCCAAGTCTCTCTACATGGCCCTCAAGACTCTTTCCAGGCCACACCTCCTACTGGCCCTGTACATCCTTTTTGTGTGTTTTCGCCTGGCTGGAATGTACCCTTAAACTCTGCTAGTGCATCTTGCAGAGAGGTGTGTGTGTGTGACTGTGTATAGAAACTAGCCTCATGTACAAAGGTAACATTTACATTCACTGCTCCTGTAGCCCTGAAAAAAATTATCAACCCTTGTTATTACTTCCTTTCAAAATGTGGCAAGCCAGACCAGCTGGGCCTGGGGCCACCACTGCCCATTCTGTTGAGGGGGAGCCTGGACATCGGCCCCCAAGTCCTACCCTGACAGCGCCATTGTGTATAACTAATCTTGCCCCGACATGCCAAGCTGAGTAACGGAGAACCTTTAAAAATTGCTTTGCTTCTTTCCTAGCACATACCCATCATGGTCTCCAATATTTAGCAGAAGGCAAAGTGAAGCTTTAAGTAAATATTATGGAAGCTCATAGTACGGCAATGAGAAAACCGTACGGCAATGAGAAAACCGCTTCAATGTGGTCCAGTGTCCTGCCAAAGAACTTCAGATGCACGTTCATAACTGGACTCAGGGGGTCTGATTTGCTATCCTTCTCCATCCTCCCAGCAAAAATAAATGTAAAAATATAAACACTGCTTATCTCCCAGTGATACTGCCCATAATGCCCGGTGCTCTAAGTACTGGAAACATAATGAGATGTAGAGCCAAGATCAGCAGGAAGGGCAGAACTTCCTCTTTGCAGAAGCCTGTTTCCTTAAAAGCCTGTCACTGCTTCTGGCCTCAACAGCAAAGTGATCCAATCTTAAGCCATTTTGTGCAGGAGAGAATCTGTTGGTTGCAAACACCTCAAAGCCCAGCAATTAGAGGTGGTCTATGACTTTTTTTATCATGGAACAGTAATGTGATCTTTTTCACACATTCACGGTCAACACTTTACTGGCCAGGTGCAATTACTTGCAAAGTCACATGACTCGGGTAAGAATAAGCTACAAGGCTTTCATTGGTGCTGGACAATTACCTGCGGAAATCAGACCCAGCCTCTGGTTACCCATGTTCTAGTCACTTCTAGGCTGGATTACTGCCATGTGCATTGCATAGGGCTGCCCTTGAAGACAGTCCAAAATTTTCAAATTGGTTCAGAAAGCTGTCAAAAGACTTAATGGGGAGGCATTGTTCTTGTTTGTTACTATGTTATGAATTTTTGTGTTTTTATATTGTAAACCGTCCTGTGAGCCTTAGATGAAGGGCAGTATAGAAATTTAATAAAAAAAGAAATTAGAAGAAGTAGAAGAAATAATAAAGCCAATTTTGTCTTTATCAGCTCCATTGGCTACCTATTTATTTCCTGCTTCAATTTCTGAAGCCCTAATCAGCAAAGCTGCTGGTTAATTTTAGATTCTAGACTTAATGTCCTTAAAGGCTCTTTAGATTAAAACATTACTTCTTCACTTGCCACAAAATGGAGTAAGTCAGCTGTGCTGTGTTTAAGGGCCTCCTGTTTATTCTGCTGAATGGGGCCTGTGCCCCCAAAGTCCTAATCTGATGGCACCACTGCTCTAAGTGGCCTAGAAATAATCACCTCAATAATCACCTCCACCTACAAGGATAAGCTCAGAATATTCTCATGGCTTCTGAGGACCTTCCTGTTTCTCCCTACCAGCCAAAGAACAGCTGGTTAGAATAAAAGAAAGGGCCCTTTAACCTGCAGTACCTGAATACATTTGTTTGCTTCTTTAACAAATTTTATATGGCACCTGATTGTAACCTCTAAGTGGTTTACAAAAATATAAAATAAAGCATTAACATTATCAATAAAAACAGGTATTTAACAATATTCAAAATATGATTAAAATAAACAGCATGCTCTGGTCCATGGGGTCACGAAGAGTCGGACATGACTAAACGACTAAACAACAAAAACGAAATATAACACATGTAACTTCTACATGTCTGGATAGGCTTGCCTAAACAGGTACTGAAAAGAGTACAAGGCAAATGTGTTGCCTGGTGTCAGTATGGAGGGAGTTTTAAAGTGCAGGCGCAGGTGCAGGTGCAGACATTTATTACCAATGTGAAAGAGTGTCCCTAGAGAAGTTTGTTTGGCCCCTCCTTTGCCCAGTTTTTAAACAGGGTCTTAAGACTGTTTATTTGAGTTAGAATTTGCAGCCTCCAGAGCAGCCTATGCCAACCTGCTGGTTGGACTGATGGGAGTTGTAGTTCAAACCATCTGGAAAACAAGGTTTTTAGAAAATATGCTGTTCCTGGTATTTTTCATGGTGCTGTTTTATTGCCGCTGTGGATATTTTTACTGCTGCATTCTGAGGTCAAACTATATGTGACTATTATCATGTAGTTTGGTACTTTCTTTAACCAGCAAGGGAAGAGCTGTGCTGGCAGAGTGCGGAACCTCTTCTGGTATTGAATAAATGAGTTACTGGTTAACCTATCCCAGTTGCTGGCATCTGCAAGTGGGGAGAGCTGCTGTTGCTTTCAGATTCTGCTTGAGGACCTCCTGGAGACATCGAGTTGGCCACTAAGAGAACAGGATGGTCTTACTCCCAGGAAAATGGGGTTAGGATTGCAACCAGTCTTCTGAAAGGGGCTGAGGTCCTGATGAAGTCTAAGCCAGGAGTGAGCAGACTGTAGTTTGGTAAGGGGACTGGGGATCATAGCTCTTTAAGGGGTAAACTAAAGTTCCCAGGATTCCCAGGAGTGGGGTGGGGTGCGGAAATGCTTTCAATATATGGGGTGATATTCAACCATGTTTTACACAGAATATAGCCACTGAAATTAATGGACCCGTCACCATTTTCTCTTCCAGCTTCAAGCAGCTCAGTGTTTAGCGGAGGATGGAGGCTGTCTGGAAGACTTAAGGAAAGAACCACTTTCGTTCCCCTGGACGTTGTCTGTGGGCTGATGCCTTAAGACACATTCTCTGGAAACTCTCAGATTAATGTCCTGGCTATGACGCTGCCCCCTGCTCTCTGAAACATGCCAGCCCTTTGCCAAGATAAACAGCTTAACCTTAACAACTCTTGGCTGGCAATAAAATGCCCGGATATAAAATACATTGGCCTTGATTTAAGGGGGCATGGGGGGAGGGCAGAAACTTGTAATGCTTTCTCCTATTATTAAATATAAGTGGGGCAGGCAGAGGCAATTTAGGAAGCTTCTATGGAAGACCCAGTTCCTATTACATGGATAATGTCTACAATGTAGGAGGATTAGTCTCCAAAAACAAGTGCCTCATCTGTGAAAAATGTCAAGCCTTTCTCCCCCCCCCCTTTTTTTTGGCTGTGCATCACTAAAATAATGCTCTCTTCCTCCTGAGTGACAGGAAGTTTCAAGGGAGGAGCCACTGATGGGGGTCAGGTTCACAATGGTAACATATGGGGTCTTGTGACATCTGCGTATTTACTACTACAGGCTTGGTGCCAACAGCTGGCAAGGTCAGGCACTGTCCAAGGGCCCTAGAAGGACCCTTCACTGACGTGACCTGGCTGCACCACCACTCACCATCCTCCCACCTGAGTTCTCCTGGGTAGCTGTTTTAGCAGTGGGGCAGGAGTTACTGCTTTTGAATGGGAACAGAGTTCAGTTCCCAACCACAATGGCTGATTGACTGGCTGCCATTTTAATTTACCCAACATCCAATGCCCTACCCTGCATATATATAAAACTGCCTGTAGTTCCATAAAATTTTTACATTTCATAAATCTACAGATAGATGGAATGATTAGAATTTTTAAAACGCCACAGAATTCTAGCCATTACTTGAATAATACCATACACTAAAGAAAAAATTACAATCCTGGTGAATCATCTTAATTTTGACTAGCAGAAGTGATCTGCTGCCCAACTTTGTTTTTGCATTAGTCCCTTATTCGATTTACAGAATACAAAGAGCTTACCTTCCATTGCAATGAATGAAACCACTGATCCCTCAGGTAACTGTTTGCAGCCTACAATATAAAGAAAGAGAGAGAAAACCAATATAAATGCAAGCTTTAGATTCTACTAATGCTACACACCATTAAACCAAAGCACAAGCCAATCACTCACAGAGTTTTTAAAAGCTGGAAGCCACCCCATTCTTTCATTTGGTTGAAACAATTACCCTTGCACATCCACTCCTGGATTTCTGCTAGCTTCAGAACATGTCCTTTGCGTGCAGGAAGGACTGTTCTCTAAAAGCTCTGAGAGGAGACAATTCCTGCTTTGCATGTGATCACTTTCAAAGCCAGCAGTTAAGTAAAGGCGGAACTGCAGCACCAGCCTTTGCTATAGTTGTAAAACACGGCCACACTTATCCTTTCTAAAGAGCTGGCTACCATGAAATGCAGCTAATGCCCTTCTACCTCAACCCATACTGCTTCCAATCCAGTGGAGCATAATTGTTTCTCAGCTACAATTCCAAGTACAACAGCTGTGGCAGCACATTGGGTTATAGTCAATGATAGCCTGCTAGTCCTACTCAGTGAGGAGACCCACTGAAGCTAATGAACACAACTAAGATAGGTTTATCAACTTCAATGGGTCTAACAGAACTTAGGAACACTGTAAATGTTGGGAGTTAAATGGAAATGAAATGAAAAAAGTGCATCTATGGCAATTTAATTTCAAACTTAAATGTATGCTAAATAAGCACAGCTTATTTAGCATACATTTAGCACACAAGTGCTAACACCACAATCATCTTAGCATTGCTGAGTTTAGTGAACCACTGGCTCTATTAAGACGCACGTAAGTAGAATTAAACTTATTGCATCTAAAATACATCAAATGATAAAAGCAAAGTGAGAACAGCAGCCAAGAAATCAGCAGCTATAAACCCCATCTTACTGCTTAAAAACAGTAAGGACTTGTCCAAACCAGAATATGCTATGTGTTTACAGCTGTCTGCATCCCCATTTAATCTGCACAGTCCACATGATGCTACCCTCAAACAACACAAGACTCTGTGCTTTCCCCCTGTAAATTTGGGTGTAGCCAATATTGGCCTAGTCAATGCCACAGTCCCTAAGGGTGATGCCCACGGCAAAGAGGAACTGAACAGGAGCGTTGGTGTGTGAGAGAGGAGGCAGGTGAAAAGACTGCTTGGGAGCACAGGGCAGCAGTCTTAGCACCCCCAGGATTGAGCTAGGCAGACTGAAAGTACATAACAGATCTAGGAGTGATACAGCAGGAAATGTTAGCTCTCCAGGAACAGCTGACTCCAGAATCAGGAAGAACATGGCCCATGGTGGTAGTATCCTGGCTTGAAATGTGATGCAGGGAGAAGGAAACTGGTAAAGTATGATCACATCTTACAAACATTTAATTTGCGCGATCTCAACCATACGCAGTTGAAGGCCTTGTGGTTGAAATCCTGCAAGTTAAATGCAAGCAAAACGGAAAGCTTAAAAGCTCTTTTTGTGCCAGGTTTTCCCAAGTATGGAAAGAGCTCTCTGCCTTACGTGGGGGTGGGCAAAGCCCACACAGAGCGCAGGCTCTGGAAAGCTAGGGATGCTCACACAGGGACAGTTTGTGTGTGTACTCATTTTCCTGTATGCACAGAGCCCTTGGAACTGAACCCCTGCATAAGATGATGCGGCCGTACTGTAGCTAACCTGATGCATCCCTGGGCCTGAGCATTGCAGCAAGCAACATCAGAGAAGTCTGTGGAGAAGTGGGCTGGCTTGTGCAGACTTGGTGGGAAGCAGACCAAGAGAGCCCGGCATGCTACAGGCCCTCTGACAGATGAGCCGCATTGCTAGACTCCACACTCCCACCGTGCTGCAGCGTCAACCTCTGTTGACATCTGTATTACTCAAGAGGACTGAGAGGAATGGTTTGTGCAGGGAATAAA
Source organism: Podarcis pityusensis (assembly GCF_964106645.2). Taxonomy (NCBI): domain Eukaryota; kingdom Metazoa; phylum Chordata; class Lepidosauria; order Squamata; family Lacertidae; genus Podarcis; species Podarcis pityusensis. The sequence goes on from NC_138033.1 coordinate 40,399,044, forward strand.
TTGCTACAAAGAACACAGTCATCTTTGCTACAGCGCCCTTTGTGTAAACTATCTTAACAGTCGCAGTCTTCAACAACAACTAAAAGAGAGATGGGAGAGGGAGAGAAATCTGTTAGGAATCATCTTTGCATACAAGCTGCCTTTCTTTTGGTGTGTGGCCCATTTGCTGTAGCAACACTAATGTGGCTGTTTGTCCCACCACACACTAGATTAGAAGTGGGCAGACATCAGGCTTGTGGGATCTACATTTAGGCTTAAATAACTCTGAGCACGGGGACTTGTCTTGAGTACCAGAACAGAATGGAGCTTCCAGTCCTTCCACACACAAAATTCCACTGCAGGTTAGCCCAAGCTTTCCTCATTTACACTGGAGATTTGTCCACCAGGGAAAATAAGGCACTGCCCTTCCAAGCTCACTCTGCTCTCACATGCCTGCCTGCCTTCTACTTACAACCAATCCAATGGGTGGTACTGACTGTCAGTTTCCTCTTCTTTCTGTGTTGCCTTTGTATAATTCAGCAGAGAGCAAGAAGGGGACAAAACCAGAATTAGCTGACTCTGCCTTTCATTAGCTCTGGTTCCCCTACTGTTGGTCTCCCTGTCTTCTGCCCTATCAGTCCCAATGGGGACTGATCTCCACAGCTCATTTCAGCAGTGTAATTTATTGCCATTGTCTGAAATCCACGCTGCTCTACTTGAAATCATCCAAGAATCTGAGTTATATTCAGATCTACCTCCCTCCTACTCCTGTATTAAATTATGGACAAGTTTAATCTGTGCAGCCTAAAAATGCCAAAGGGATGTGCAGCAATGAATTTATTCATTTTCTTCTTCTTCTATCATCATCATCATCATCATCATCATCATCAATATCTTAGGTTTCCACCTCTCCAGTTTCCCCACCAATATAGTATTTCAAATGCCAGTTCCTACATTTGCCAATTCTGTTGGTTTGTATTTGTGACCTGCCTTACGTTTGTTGGTAGCAAAGCAACACATTAAGAGAAAAGACAAAAGTCTTCAATTTAAAAAATGCCAAAAGCAATGTTTGATCATGAACTGTATGCAATTATTATTCTGTTTTGCCTATGAAACCTGAAAAACTACAAAAAGGAAAAAACCAAGCTTTCAAGAGAAAGAAATAGACCCCTATATTTAGCAAACTATGCATCTCCTCTGACCTGTTTGCTTGGGCAAGCCATGGTGCACGAACAGGTTTTGCACAACCCTTGTAATATAGTACTGTAAAGGATATTTACTATGCAAAGGAAGGAAATTCTGAAAGGTGGATATCAGGACTAGAACCTAAAATAGAAAACAGGAGCTAAAATAAGGGGACACAGAGATGAAGGTACATGCACGTAATTGTATTCTAATCTAGATAAACCTTTTCCCTGAATTTACCCTGGAAGATTCTTTTGACAAAATAATAAATAAATAAATTGCCATGCTGTTCAAAAACCGATGAGCTGCGTATTATCTGCAGCTATTGTAATGCTTATCAGGAATTTCTGTTCTGTTTGTTTTTCCTTCTGGGTATACTTGATTACCAGGAATAGACTTTAAAAAAATAGCAACACCATAGGGTATAACTCAGCCAAATTTAGAACCCAGTTTAAGCAAACACCCAAAGGGAAAAAACTGCAGGTTTGGTTTCTTTAAGCCCAGTTTTCTTCCTAAACAGCCCTGAAGCAAAAAGGTAAGTTGAACAACAACAACAAATCCTTAACATTTATGCAGCTTTTTCAAGTGTTCAAAATGAACCATATATATTATCTACAACAACCCTGCATGGTAAGTCGGATGTATTAGGCGTATACTGCATATAGGATGCACACTCATCTCAGAATAGCCATACATGTGTGACTATTTTCCATGTCACAGGCACTTCCTCACCGCAAGTTTCTACCTCCCTGTGTAAGGTACATTTGATAGTGAGAGATGTATTTTACATAGCCATAGGAACCTAGGAAGTTGCCATAATAGCTAGTCTTTCCTTTGGTCTTTCCAGCTCAGTGTTCTCTAAACGGCAGTGGTTTTCCTGGCTTTCAGAAAGGGATCACTCCCAGTCCTAGCTAGAAATGCTGGAGATTGAATTTAAGACCATCTGCATGCAGATGCTCTACCACTGAGATACCACCCTTCCCGGGAGTCAGAACCCATCCCTAATACCATGTAAACTCACTATGTAATGGAATGTCATGTGGCATTTGTGGGGTCCATGGAGCAGCTCCCCCACCTTGCCAAGGCCTCTTATACAGTGGTACCTCGGGTTAAGAATTTAATTCATTCTGGAGGTCTATTCTTAACCTGAAACTGTTCTTAACCTGAAGCACCATTTTAGCTAATGGGGCCTCCCGCTGCTGCTGCACTGCTGCTGCACGATTTCTGTTCTCATCCTGAAGCAAAGTTCTTAACCCGAGGTACTATTTTTGGATTAGCGGAATCTGTAACCTGAAGCGTCTGTAACCTGAAGCGTCTGTAACCTGAAGCGTAAGTACCCCAAGGTACCACTGTATATGGGGAGGGTGTTATGACAGGAATGGCTGAAGAAGAGGGAAGATTGAGTTCTGTTGCACTCAGGTCCTGTTTGGGAGCTTATGCAACAGGCATCTGATTGGCTACTCTGAGAACAGGATATGGGACAAGATGGGCCTTTAGTGATCCAGCAGCCAAACTCTTCTTAAGCACCTTGAGCTAGAGGGCCCAGTTCTCAGGAGTAATAGACTACTGGGGACAAAGTCTTACCCGTGAGCAAGGTAAGGAGGCAAGAAGTAGATATGACTAGAAACTTGCATCTGAAGGGCAAAGGGAGGAGGTGATCAAAGAGAACTGAGGCCCTCTCTGATCAACAGAGAACCAGTAACACAATGTGGAGAAGGAACAACACCAAGCCTCTGAGGTTAATGTTCCTGAGATCATTTTATACCTACACTTGTGCCTAAGCTACAATAGCAAACCAAATTCATGCCAGACTATTGGTTCATCTAGGTCAGGCATAGGCAACCTCGGCCCACCAGATGTTTTGGGACTACAATTCCCATCATCCCTGACCACTAGTCCTGTTAGCTAGAGATTATGGGAGTTGTAGTTCCAAAACATCTGGCGGGCCGAGGTTGCCTATGCCTGATCTAGGTCATTAATACCTGCACTGACTAGCAGTGACTTAGCAGGGTTTCAGGCAGGAGTCATCTTCCCAGCCCTACCTGGAGATGCTGAGGACTGAACCTGGGAACGTTTGCATGCTAAGAAGATGCTCTACCATTGAGCTATGCTTCTTCAAAAAAAGATTTTGTCACTTTTTAAAAAAACAACACTGCAATAGTCTAGTCCCTGAATCTAAAGTCTCATGTTTGTATTGTGTTACCACATCTTTAAATACAAATTGATTTCTTAAAAATTTGACCTCCCAAGTGTTTTAACACCACTATGTGTTAATCAGGCCACATGGACACAACTAACTTAGGCCCATTGATTTTAATGGGTCTACTCTGAGTAGAAATCAGTTGGCTTCAACCCAAAGCTTCTCTTTCTCTATCTCAGGGGTGAACCTCTTCCACCCCAAGGGCCTCATTCCCTTCCCAGCAACCTTCTGCAGTTGACATGACAATGGTGAGCAGAGCCAGAGGCAACAGTGCCAAGAGCAAGGCATGAAAATTGTACCTCAAAGGCCAGAAAGAAAGACCTGGAGGGCCTGAGGCTCTCAGTTCTTGAGATACATAGTGCACACACACTGTGATGTGTAGAGGAACACAGAATTCTGACTTGACGTCCAGAGTCTCACCCTTACCTTCCATTTTGCCACAGAGAAAGAGAAGCTGTTGCGTTCCTTGTCTAACATACCTTTGCCTAATTACCTTCTTCAATGTGTCATGGCTTAAATATAGCTTTTCCATCTGAATTCCCCAAGTAATTGGCTTCTATTTTAGTGTTCTACTCCTGGCTTGTCGAGCACCGGGATTCTATCCAGCAGAACCCACTTGCAAAGGGAAAACCCATTCTTTTAGCTGCATCCGCAGACGGTCACGCATCGCGGATCCAGACGCAACAGCTCTGAGTGAAAACATACGGGAGCAATTGTGTCTGCGCTGCGACGCCAGCTATTCTGTATGGGAGCCCCATTCAGCCTCTGCTAGAGGAGTCCAACATAAACATTCATGGCAGCCCAGAATCCATTCAGTTCCATTATCGGTGCTGATGAAACAATATTATGACCTCAGGTCCCCAAGAGAAAAACATCTGAGCAAATCATTCCTTTTCTGATGCCCATTTCTCACGACTGCTATTAATTTGCTTTCAGAACAACAGCAACAAAACACGGCCGTCCACAGCAGATAAAAATCTACCAGGCCTGCCAAACTCCCTTTATACTTGGCCAGAGGCTTTGAATTAAAGGTTGTTTTATCGTTTTTCATCATAAACAGTCCCCTCCTTATCCCAACAACTCCCCTTAAAATAAATCAAACTAGGGGGAAAAATGAGAATGCAGAAGGATAAGGATTTTTTTTTTAGTGTGAAATCATTATAGAATCATTTTTTAAAAGTTATTTCCAAGTTATTCTGGAAATAACTTGGAGCAGATCTGGAATTTTAGTTCTTGACTAGAATTGATATGTGAATGGTATTGAATGAAATGTTAAGAACTTAAGAGCTCTGCAGGATCAGGCCAGTGGCCCACCTAATCCAGCATCATCTTCTCACAGTAGCCAATCAGATGGCTATGGGGTAAACTCACAAGCAGGACCTGAGCACAAGAGCAGTCTCCCCTCCTTCAATTTCCAGTGACTGTTCTTCATAAGCAGGGGTCGGCAAACTAAGATCCGTGGGCCGGATCAGGCCCAATTGCCTTCTGGATCCGGCCCGCAGACAGTCCGGGAATCACTGTGTGGATTCACGTGACTCTGATTCAGATCGGGCTGCGGCATTCTCCCCCCCCCCACACACACACTGCGGTGCCGCCTCCTCCCTCCCTCCTCCTGGCTTCTCTACACCCTGCCTAGAGGAGGAAGGGGGCTGGGCTTTGTTGAGCCACAGTTGGCTGAGTGCCATTTTAAGCAGTGCCTCTTCAGATCCAGCCCTTTTGCGCCGCTCATCGCTACCGCTACCTGCCCCTGCCGCTCACAACAGACACAGGTAAGTAGTCACCAGGGTTCGTCCGGTGCTGTGGAGAAGGGAGGGGAGAGTCGTGGGGGAGATGGCTTACCTTCTAAAATTTTAAATGCATCTCTGCATTATATGTGGGGCCTGCCTGGTGTTTTTACATGTGTCCTTGCATGGAACGATGTGTCCTTTTATTTAAAATGCATCTCTGCGTTATATGTAGGCCCTGCCTGGTGTTTTTACATGTGTCCTTGCTTAAAAGTTTATATTGATTAAAATCATTCTTTATTTTAATTATTGTATTGTTTTTCCTGTTTTTTTGTGTACTACAAATACATTGTGCAGTGTGCATAGGAATTCGTTCTTTTTTTTTTTTTTTTTTTTACTTTTCAAAATATAATCCAGCCCCACACAAGATCTGAGGGACAGTGGACTGGCCCCCCGCTGATAAAGTTTGCCGGCCCCTAAGATGCTTATTTGGCACCCCCAGAAGATAGTTCAGAACACCAAGTATATGATCCTTGACAATATTTGATGAATGGTATGCAGGATTAACAAATAATAGATAACATTTGGTAATAGCATTTGACATGTTTAGGGGTGGAGATATTTAGACTGTCTGTGTGGGATGAGAACAATTTTGAGGGTAGGAGTGTTACATTTCCCTGGCATTCCCTTGACACTGAACATGTCAAGGAGAAGGTCCCATCCTAATCTTTTCCCTGACCTGCTAAGTCAGGGTGGGTGGAACCTCTGGTCTGTGGACCAGTTACTTTTTAAAAAAAAATTATTAAGTTTTCATTTTAACATCTCGAAATAAACATTTACATAATAGCATATAATCCATGACTTCACTTGTTCCCCTTCCCTGGTTCATTTATTTAACTATTATTCCTGCATATTCTGCTATGTCCATTTTGTCAGCTCTCCAATTTTACATCTTATTAGTTAAACTGTTGAATTTATCTTAATGTAAGGTTACCAGACATCCCCGTTTCCTGGGGACAGTCCCCGGATTTACAAATCAGTCCCCATACAAAATCCATTGAAGTTGAAAAGTGTCCCCGGATTCATTGAAAAAAATCTGGCAACCTTATCTTAATGCTACCAGCGTTTTCAGATGTGTACACTTCCATTTATATGGAAAATATCAGCAAAGATTTTCATTCCTCTTTAAATGTATATTCTTCTTGTTCTCTTAATTATTCACTAAACCTGCTAGTTCCGTATATTCTATCAATTTAAGACCACTCTCACTTTCCATTTTTGGGCTAACAGAACACGAGCTGCCATTGTTGCATACGTAGAGAAGTTTCTCTGATACCTGGGAACTTCCGACTGTACTATCCTAACAAAAATGCCTCCAGCCTTTTTGGGAAAGTAGTTTTAAACATTTTTTCATTTCATTGTAAATAATTTCCCAATATTCTTTAAACTTTTTGCATGCCCACCACATATGAAAGAAGTTCCCTCCCTTTCATTACATTTCCAACACAGATCTGATTCTGCTTTATACCTCTTAACCAATCTACTTGGTGTTAGATACTATCTATGAATCATTTTCATATAGTTCCTTTTCAAAGTTTAGAATGCAGTAAATTTCAAATCATTCTTCCAAAGTTTCTCCTAAAATTTAGGTCTATGTTGTGCCCTATATCCATTGCCCAGTGTGTCACTGAGGCTTTAACCAGCTCATCTTTTGCTTCCCATTCCAGTAGTAATTTATACATTTTAGACACTGATTTATCCTTATTCTGTATTAACTCTCTTTCAAATTGTGAGCTTTGGTCCAAAAACCCATATTTCTTATCCAATTTAAACATATCGTGTAACTGGTGGTATTGTAACCAATCTGTAACTTGGCTCCTTAAATCTTCTATTGGTTTCAATTTGGGTTCACTCCCTGTGTCCAACAAGTCTCTATATGTGGCCCATTGTCTATCCATGTTGATTCTCTTAACTGTAATTGCTTCAATCAGGGATAACCATAACGGTGTTTTTCTTTCTAACAAAGTGTTATATTTCTCCCAGACTCGATACAAATTTCTTCTAATGACATGGTTTATAAAACTTTTATAAATTTTAGCTTTCCCATACCAAAGACATGCATGCCAGCCAAATTTTAAATCATGACCTTCCAAATCTAAAATGTGTACATTTTCCAACACAATCCATTCCCTTAACCAACACAAACAGGATGCCTCATAACATAATTGCAGTTGGGCAGGGCAAAACTTCCTCTTTCTTTTGTATATATCAAAATTTTATGTTTAATTCACAGCTTTCCCTCCTGCCAGACAAATTTAGAGATATCTTTTTTTCCATTCTTAGAGGCAGCTAATCAATCAGGATTGACTGGAATAAAAACAATATTCATTTTGATGGCTGAAATTCTGCCAAGTAGAGAAAGCTTCATCCTGTGGTCTGTGGACCAGTTACTGGCAGGAGGGCATCCCCACGTGGCCCACGGCTTCTCCACCTGTCCTGCCCATGCTCAGCAATGAGGCCTGGAAAAAAAATTCCAGAGAGTCCAATGGAAGGATTTCTGCAAGGGTAACTGCTGCACATGCAGTGGTGTGAGTCTTCTTGGAGTCTGCAGCTGGGCAGGAAAAGCAAAGGTCTGTGTGAATGAATAGGTGTATGTGTGCTTGAGTGCAAGAGAGAGCGACTAGAGTGTGGGGGACGACGACGAATGGGTGTGTGTCCTGTGTATGAAACAGATGTAGAGATGTATATGAATATATGGATATGTACTTTGTAAGGGATGGGGTGCATGTCCCAACTCTGTTCACCTTCACACTACCCTCTTCATCAATTTATGAATTCAAACTGAATGGTCGAAATCATCTCTGTTTAATGGCAAACTCTTTCTCCACCAGCCACAGATAGATGTTTACTTGGTACTATCATCTCAGGGCAACCAAAATCTTCCCCAAAGGGTCAAAAAGCTTTCTCATGCTGGCACAAATCTGTTAGTAAATAACAAAAGCCAATCACAGGCAATGATCATCAGTTCAACCTCGTATTCACCAAACAGAGAAATTGAATTCAGCACTGGAAAGCAAGGAGCAGGGGTTGTTTTTGTTTTGTTTTTTTGCGGTTACTGTACCTGCAACAAGACTGTGCCTCCAGGGATCGTGAGCTGTAAACAATACTTAGGGGCATTCTCCCAAGAGAGCAGCTGAACATCTTCAATTGAGCTGTAGGAAATTGAGTTTTCCATGTACCCGGTTGGCTGCAGGAAAAACAAATGAGATAAAAGAGATTTAGCTTAGCACATCAAGAAGAAGAAGAAGAAGAAGAAGAAGAAGAAGAAGAAGAAGAAGAAGAAGTTGTTGTTGTTCCCAATAAGGGTTTAGTCATGAAAAATATAGTTCTTTGCAAGACACCATTTGCCCAAATCAATGTGAAAGAGAAACATAATAAAAGGTTTATGAAGTATTCTACTATTTTATACTTGTTGGGGGAGGGGATGAACAAAGATACCCCCATCTGTGCTAACTAAGCAACAAACACAGACATACATACATGCTAAGTTTAGGTAGGGGTAGCACTGGTGAAGCAACACAGCCTGTCTTCATTTAAAAGCAGGGTACGAAAAGAACAGGAAGGACTATGTGTCAGTGCTAAGAAATCACTGATTTATTACGCGTATGAATCTTAGCAATATTTAAAATGCCCCAAGACTCACAACCAAATCTTGAATCTCAAAGGGAGTGGGGGAATCCTTTGATGTTTATTTGGGATTAGCAAGTAAGTGGTGGAAGGTGTCCTGTGCATGTCGCACTGGATCTCTTCCCTCCTGTTTTTGTTCCACCGTTACAAAGCAGCAGGATCAAACACACACCAGACAGCCAAACATTAAAGTTGTCAGCAAGTCTTAGGCCTCTGAAGATGAATCCCACCCACTTGGCAGAGATCGGCATTTGCACATGTGGCAGGCAGCTTCACGATTTATATAGGGAAGCCAAGGCAGCCCGGGTGCAAGCTGCAGCCCCTTCTGCATCAGTGCAAGCCTCCACTCCCTGCAGGGGTCTCCATGACATCTTTGCAAGCAGGTGTGAGTCACAATTGTTAAAAATAAAATGCAGGTTACAGTTAAACATAAAAGTAGGACCTTGCTGTGCAAGCAAGGCTTGGTGCAGGAAAGTGGTAAGAAATGCACAGATACCTTCCGAATTCCTCCAATGTATACATACAGTTGCCATCACAGTGCCCATGGATGCCCATGTGCCCTCAGAGGCCTTCCCGGTGCCCACAGGGTCCCATTCGCCACCAAAGTTAATTCCACCCCAATACACTCTCCACATTAGCCTTGGAAAAAAGTGCAAATACTTTCCCCACCAACCATAGTCAGTACCAGCTAGACATACCTATCCTGTGAGAAACTCGCCAACCAAAATCTATAGTGTTGGACACCATTCTAACTCCAGGCAGAAATCCTACAGCAGGATAAGGTGATAGGATCTTGAAGTGTGCGAGATGGACTGTGCAACAGGTGGGAGAGGTCACTGCTTAATGAAACAGTTCCTTGGAAACAGAAAGCTAGCATACCAGAATGAAAAATTATAGCCTAATCAACTGGGAACTGTAGTGTAAAAATCCGAAGGGCACCAGGCTGTGCTATGTTGTTATGGCACGGATAGAAAATCCCTGCTGAAATACCACTGAAATTTAAAGACACACAACACAGTATCATATTTTTACTTTTGAGAGGCTATGGTAGTTTTTATTTTGGGGGTGTTTTTTGTTTTTCTGAAATCACATAATTTCTTCCTGGCTTGAGAACCTCTTAAGTGGTATTTCCTAAATAATATTTTTTTGTGTTATAATTTCCGTATTTGCACACAGTGTATGGGAAAAAAGGGTGGGGGGAAGAAAGGCACCTTATTTTCCTCACTTCCTTCAAACAAAGGAAACTGTTTTGCAGGAAGCTGGATAACCTTCTGTTTATTCATTTACCCACAATATCATTCCACTCTTGCGATTGAAGTCCCAGGGGTTTCTCCTGATAACCAACGTCATATACAACCTGCTAGAGAGCAATTATCTCGTTCTCACAGGAAGCCAGAGACCCAAGATCCTTTGGTGATCAATGGTTGCAACATTACAAACACTGAAGAATATAAAAGCAGCATGCTTAGGGTCTGCTTTGCTCAGGAGATGTTATCTAAAAACATAAGAGCACCAGGAGGCAATAAATACCAGTGGAACATTTCTGGGAGGGGGAGCGTTTTCCCTTTCGTCTAATGAGTGCCTCAAATGATACCCACTCTCTCAAACTTTAAAAAGTAATTTAGGCTGCCAGGAGTTTGATGAACAAGTTGGTCCCAAGACTGCAAAGTCCATATAGAATGCTCAAGATGAGAAGTGATTTGCATTTGCAGTATTTAGGAAACAAAGGGATATATACTTCAGTATAGCTGGCTTAAACTGCCATCTCTGATGAATTTCATGGGGTCCCATAGAGACCATGATGAAAAACACAGGGAATTGTCAAAGAACTGGAGTTTTCTTATAGGCTTCAAACTGTGAGGTGACATGGCAGGTTGTTTTATTTGTTTGTTTGTTTGTTTGTTTGCTCGCTTGCTTGCTTGCTTGCTTGCTTACTGCAGACACTTTACTGCTCCCCTATCATTTTGCTGCTGTGCTGCACTGAGCTATACTATGGTTTAGCTCTCCCAAACAAACCATAAGATGCAAACCACAGAACAAACCTATGGGTTGACGCTCATGCTAGTCCTACTCAAGAGTAGACCCACTAAACTTAATAGATATGTCTAACTTAATTTCAGTGTGTCTACAGACCTCTCAGATTCAAGAACAAAGCCACCTTTGATGCACAAACACAACCCTTCAATAAGGGACATGGGTAATGATTCAAACCACTCTCCCACTCCTATGTACTTGTTGAGCAGTACTCAAGATGGATCCTGTGCCAGAAACAGTTCGAGCTAAAGGAAAACCTGTGGATCTAAATCAAGCACAAACTAGTTCTGATGCCTAGGAATGGCAATGCCAATCAGCATGAATCATTGTGCTTTCATAAACAAGTAACCCAGACAGTAAGCAGTTAGTGCGTGTGTGCTTTCCTTAAGTAGATGCAAACAATGAAGAAGCCACTGTACTGTATGAGCTTTTGAGATGCCCCGCACCAAAACGTATCTACTGAGCAACAAAAATTCTGCAGGGCTAAGAAACTACAAAAGATAATAGAATGAAAGAGGTAGAAGGGAGTTTCCAGAGCATTTGCTACACGCAGAAAATGCAGAACACTCCTAAGAAATGGGCTTATCCAGCTTCTGTTTGAAGACTTCCAATGAAGGAGAGCAAAAAACAGGGTCGAATTTTAAGGGAGTTTCCCACTCACAAGATTAACTGAGAGCTAGTGTGCTATGATGAGCAGGCTATCAACCTGCAACTGAATTCTAGGTTCATATCTCAGCCATGAAGCTTACTAGGTGGTCTTGCCCAAGACTCAATCTCTGTCTCTGTCTCTGTCTCTGTCTCTGTCTCTCTCTCTCTCTCTCTCTCACACACACGCACACACACACACACACACACACACACACACACACACAAACACAGCATGTTAAGTATGCACTTTAACCACTGAGAAATGGTCTCCTTCCTTTTTAATAAGCTAACGTATTTTCCACATGTTTAGTTTAGTTAACTGTGTGTGTTTGTTTTTTAAAAGAAACACTTGCATTTCTTTCAGTTTCAGAAAGATTTATAAATTGTTGACATATAAATCTTTGTTGCTTTGAGGCCAAGGGATGTCTTTGGCTCATGACAACCGCAATGCCAAAAGACTGTGTAAATCATAGACTTGGAATCTGTGTGATGTGCTTGATACCCAAGTGGAACAGCCAGCCTCTTTTTCCTTAAAATTATTCCAGGAAGTAGCAACAGAATAGACACAGAAATTCTGTCCAGTTGTTTCCATGGAAAGTTAAAAGAAATGAAGAAACAGGATATCTGATATGAATGAGTCCTCCACAGTAGTGATTTCAACCTTTCCAGATCAATGACCTGCCTCTAACTCCATCCGGTACCCACATTTATGTATGTATGTGTGTATGTATGTATGTATGTTATCTATCTATCTATTTTTCTATCTTGCAAACACACACACACACACACACACACACACACACAAATATTCAGTGCTCTCTTTTTTTGGTAAAAAATGAGGTACTAATACTCCTTTCCTGATCTTGTGCCAGCACAAGATGGCTGCCAGGGAGAAGAAAAAAAAAACAATTATATATACAAGAGGAGACCATTTTGTGGGCGGCTTCTGTTCCTGGCTCATGTGCATGTCAGTGGAGCATGCCAAAGCCCACCCCAACCCATTACACCCCACCCCCATTTTGCCCTCATCCAGATCCAAAAGGACCCATGTGTTAATTGGATGTGCACAAAATGGTTGCCGCCTGTAATTATATCTCTCTGCCGGTCTACAAATCTTGTTCTATCTCTGTCTCTTCTCAGTCTTCCATTTATTAATTTGCAGTATTTATAGCCTGCCCTGAAACAAAAGTCCTAAGCATGGAGCACAACAAGAAATAAAACAATATTTAAAATTCAGTTAACAACAAATGTATAAATACAGAACGAGAAGAGCTGCAAGGATTAAAAGAGGAAGACATTGTAAAAGGCCCTGTATATTTTTAAAAAATTACTGTATTTTAAAAGATTTTTTAAATATTAAACACCTTTAAAAAAATTTTTAAAAGACTATTGGGCTAGATGTAAAGCATGGCAACTTGCCCAAGACCATCCAGAGAATTTCATGGTCTCCCCAGTCCAAATCCAATGCTTTATCACTAAGATAGGGAATCTCAGGCTTGTGGCTGAATGTGGCCTTCCAGGCCTCTCTCTATTTAGCCTTCGGGACTCTTCCCAAGCTATGCTGTTTCCCAGGACACACTTCTGTAACTTCCCAGGCCCTGCTCTGCATAGGGCATCCTCCTCAAGTGCTTTTGCCTAGCTGTTATGCTTTGCTGAATGGAGAGGTGTGCTTACATAGAAACCCCTGGCTTTTGCATGGCTGGAAAGTAGCTACTGCACACATGCATTACTCTGCCCACTTTTGTCCCTGGTGCCAGCCACCCTTGGCATGTGGCCCCTGGAAGGTTGCTCCTGAGGGCCCTCAGGCTGAAAAGGGTCCCCCAGCCCATGCCCAAATGGCTCCTGTGACCACACTGGTTTTCAAGAATTGCTGAATAGAGACAAAAACATTCCTGGAAAAACCAAGGTCTCCAGAAATTCAATACTGAATTAAGAGATCGAAATCATACCCATCACATTTAAAGTGGCTACAAAAGTGCATGTCTATTCCACCATAAAGCCCAAGAAACCCCAGTTAATTACATAGCCATGTCCACCAGTGGGATATCTATGTAACTTCCTGTCTATGTAACTTCCTGAGCCAGTAGGTCTGGGAGGAATGTAGCAGTTAAGGTGCTTTAAAACCATACAGAAAGGTGGAATTTGATACACATATTGTCCAAGTTATCCTGTACTCTGGGGTAGCCAACATGGTGCCCCCCCCTCAATGCTCTTGGACTGGAACTCCCAACATCCCTGACCATTTGCCAATGGTGTTTCAAATATATGCAATTTCACTTACATGTGCAGTGCCTTGAAGCGTAACCCCTGCGTAACTTGGAAGTTGCCTGTATACCTGTTTAATATTTTAGCTCCATCTTTCAAAAGAAAAAAAGTGCTTAAGTTTATGCTGATTGTTATAGACTACCTTTGGCCTTCTCGGTAGTGGTGCCCGCCCTGTGGAATGTCCTCCCACCAGATGTCAAGGAAATAAACAACTATCTGACTTTTAGAAGACATCTGAAAGCAGCCCTGTTTAGGGAAGTTTTTAATGTCTGATGTTTTATCGCTTTATCATTATTATTATTATCATTAATTCTGTTGCGAGCTGCCCTATTGATTGTATCTTCCCTCCCCCTCTCTTCTTGCTGATCTTAGTCATAGTTTCCCGATGACTTGTTCGGATACTAAGGAAGCTGAGCTGTTTGTTCAAGAGTCTAGAAGATCACTGCATCACAGAATGTCTGCCCCATGCAGGAGTTGAAAGAAAATAAAAAATCTAGACAAGGAAATGGGACAGCCAGTCCCAGAAATGTGTAAGTTCAGAAATACAGATGATGCAATAGGACTTCAACCTGATGTTGTAAGAGTTCTTTCAAGTGGAGAAACTCTATAACCATGAGCATTGATGATGCAAACAATTATTGGATCCAGACTAACTCGCTTTCACTTAGTTCCAAATGAACTCAATGGGGCTTCAGCTAAGCCATGGCTGACTTGTCCCATTAATTTCAATGGGGCCTAAGTTCAACGGGCTTAGCTAGTTTCCAACCCAATTTCTGTAGACGCAATAGGGCTAACATTAACAGCTGTGGATAAACCTCTCCCACCTCAGTGAATTAGTCTAATCTCTTGTGAAGTCATCTGTACCAGTGGTCATCACAACATTTAGTGGTAGTATGTTCCAGAAGACAATTATGTGTTGAATATAGGAGTACACTCCCAACCCCTCTGAATCTCTTGCCCATCAGTTTTGCCAGATATTCCTGAATTATTAGGTATTATGGGGGCAGGGGTAGCCTCCCTTGCCCATTTCCTTTAATATTTTGTCTATTACAGTAAGGCGCTGTCTTATGCTTTTATCAAGGGATAGGCAATTTCACTCACAGACACACCAATGTTATTGGACCACAACTTCCACCATTGTTGAACAATGGCCATACCAGTTGGGGCTGATGAAAGATACAGTTCAAAAACACCTGGGCGCAAAATCGAAGGGCCAACTTGCCCAGCATTCCTTCTGCTGCCTCCTTCACCAGAACGAAGCAGACAGGCAGCTTGGAAATCCAACCACCATTGTCCTGATGGAGCCAGCTGGCCCATTTTGTTCACTTTCATCTCTATATACAGCCTCATACATTTTTAAGCGCTTTATAAGGTGGTAACTGTCATCAGGAAAAAATACCTAGAATATCCCTCGCAGAAGTAGTCCTTGCCAAAGCCCTGTATTCCCAGGGAAAGAAAACAAGGGAGCGGGGGAGAGCGAGAGCGAGAGAAAGACAGCTCTTTATCCTCACTCTCAAATTGTACAGTAACAAGAGGAGCAAAAACAAACAGAGTTAGGCTTGATTCCCATGGCGACAACGGGCTATTTCATCTGCTTTGTACTTGGGGGCTTCTGTGGCAACAAATGCAAAAAAGCTGAGGCCAGCAAACCTTTGCTTGCTTGGGAGTCATCTGCCTTAATATCATCCTGGATGAAAAAGGGATATGAAATATGGAATGCCACCTTTATTTTCATTCCTTGCAAAACTGACAAACGCGAAGGATTAGGGATGGGGAAATAGGTTGCTTTTGCTTCCTCTGTTTCTCATCTGAATGGTTTGATTCTGAGAAGGGACTTAAATGCAGATCTTCACACTTCTGCATCAGTTTTGAGATGATGATTATTATTATTATTATTATTCAAAGTCCTCATGAAAATTTATCAGTCAATAAACACATTTTTGCAAAGCAATTTTCCCCAATATAATGCATTTTTGAATGTTGTTTCCACTACTACATGCATGTACAGTGGTACCTCAGGTTAAGTACTTAATTCGTTCCGGAGGTCTGTACTTAACCTGAAACTGTTCTTAACCTGAAGCACCACTTTAGCTAATGGGGCCTCCTGTTGCCACCACGCCACCGGAGCACGATTTCTGTTCTCATCCTGAAGCAAAGTTCTTAACCTGAAGCACTATTTCTGGGTTAGCGGAGTCTGTAACCTGAAGCATATGTAATCCGAGGTACCACTGTATATGCACACTTTACCCTAGCGTATGCATTACTTGACCAGAAATTTGCTATGCAAAATTAAGAGAAGTGTGAATTTGGAATGATGGCTATGTTTCAGTTCTTGTATTGCATCAGAAAGTGTGAATTAAGTAGCTTGGTCTTTATTTATTAACTGAATTGAATTCCTCCCTCCCATCCCTAGCCAAGCCCAATGTTGGGGCCAGCTGCCTAATTCTATACCAAGAGTTGCCAATGTGCCCCCCCCCCCGATGTTGTTAGACATTAGCTCTCATAAGACCCAGCTAGCATGGGTGTCTGTAAGGGATCATGGGAGCGATATCTGGACAACACCCCATTGGCTATCCCTGATCTGTCCCTGGTCGGGGACAGAGGGTGGCGCTTGGGGGGGAATTGCCATCGCGCCACTCCTGGGTGTGTGGAGTGCCTCAGGGTGCAATACCCTCCCCGATGCTTTTTAACATCTTTATGCACCCCCTCGCCCAGCTTGTCCGGAGTTTTGGGCTGGGTTGCCATCAGTATGCCAATGACACCCAACTCTATCTGTTGATGGATGGCCATCCTGACTCGGCCCCAGACACACTGACCAGATGTTTGGAAGCTGTGGCTGGATGGTTACGCGAGAGCCAGTTGAAGTTAAATCCTTCGAAGACAGAGGTCCTTTGGCTGGGACAAGACGATATGGGATTGGGGGAGCAACTCCCATCTCTTGCGGGGGTGCAATTAGTGCCAGCACTGTCCGTTAAGAGTTTGGGTGTAATCTTCGACACCTCCCTTTCCATAGAGGCGCAGATTGCAGCTATAACAAAGGCGGCATTTTTTCATCTCCGCCAAGCTAAGCAGTTGGCTCCTTACCTCTCTCGCCCTGACCTAGCCACTGTGATCCATGCGACGGTCACCTCCAGACTGGATTATTGTAACTCGCTCTACGTGGGGCTTCCCTTGAGACTGACCCAGAAACTCCAGCGGGTGCAGAATGCCGCGGCGAGACTCCTTACGGGGTCCTCGCTGCGAGATCACATTCACCCGGTGCTATACCAGCTGCACTGGCTCCCGGTGGAGTACAGGATCAGGTTTAAGGTGCTGGTTTTAACCTTTAAAGCCCTATACGGCCTAGGACCCTCGTACCTACGGGACAGCCTCTCCTGGTATGTCCCACAGAGGAACTTACTGTCTTCAAATAAAAACATCTTGAAGGTCCCAGGCCACAGAGAGGTTAGGCTGGCCTCAACTAGAGCCAGGGCTTTTTCGGCTGTGGCTCCGATCTGGTGGAACGCTCTGTCACAAGAGATTAGGGCCCTGCGGGACTTGACATCTTTCCGCAGGGCCTGCAAGACAGAGCTGTTCCACCAGGCCTTTGGTCAGGGCCCAGCCTGACTCCCTCCTTTGGCAATCTTCGCAGAGCTCTGGCCCAGTGGTTGCCATTAGTTTGATTTGAGTTAATTTTATAATGAATAATTTTGGTATGCTGTACTATTTTATTGTTGTTAGCCGCCCTGAGCCCAGCTTCAGCTGGGGAGGGCGGGATATAAATAAAATTTATTATTATTATTATTATTATTATTATTATCTACATCATTCTACATATGGTGATCAAAACTGCAGCTGCTCTTTTGAATGCTTGAAAACAAAACTTAGGGGCTCTTGAGTTTTTGTGATGTGGAAGAACAGAAACTGAATCTTACACCTCTTGCCACAGTGTTCTAAATGTTTTGATTCGGAGAAGGAGGAGAAAAACCCCTACATTTTGGAGAAGAGATGTACAACAATGTCCTAAATCTGCTTCGAACCCTGCCCTACATATTTTGAAATTGTAATTGCAAAGCAATTCCAGTGGGATATCTTGCCAGACATCATTTCTGGTTCTTCTGCTTGCCTAGCACACATATTTTATTTATTTCATCTCATTGCTGCATTTCCTGGAAAGGAGTTCAAGGTGATGAGGTTATTTCATGTTTATCCTCACATCACCCCGGCAAGGTTGTCCAAGGCCAAAAAGCAAGCTCCATTTATCTATATTTCTGTTCTTATATGCTGCTTTTTGTCAGATGCCTGTAAGCCAATGCTGCCCCTCCTGTTCTCTCCTTCCCCTCTCTCTTTACTTGTAATATTTTGCTGCTGCTAATGCAGCAAAACTCCCCTCCCCTCAGCCTTGCTCTGAGGAATGGAAGGAGGTTCCTTCCTCAGAGTGAGGTATTTGTGAGAGGAAGCCTGGGAGGGTGCCTAAGCCAACCACTGCTTTTTTTCCAGGGTGGCTAGACGTTTCTTTTAAAATTTATTAAAAAACTTAAAGTTGCTGTTAAACCACCACCTCAGCACCTGCCACCTGAGGCAATCGCCTCATTTTGCTTAGTGAGTGAACTAGCCCTGGTTTTGAATCAAAGTCTCCTGGGTATACAACTGATGCACTACTAGTGACAGATGTTGGGGCCTCAAATTTCAGAGGCGCCCTGTGTAACACCAAAATTTGGTGCTCACTGCCTCTTGCCTTCCATTCTACATCAAAGTTGTGGTGCCCCTGAGGCACTGTGCCCAGTGCAACTGAAGTGGTTGGACTCCCCTGAATCTGCCTCTAGCACTATCCTGCTAGCTCATTAATATCAACCCCTTGGTTAACTACAGTCCTACCTCAGAAGTCAAATGGAATCCATTCCGGAAGTCCGTTCAACTTCCAAAACATTCAGAAACCAAGGCACGGAACCCACGTCAGATGTTCGGGTTCCGAAGAACATTGGCAAACCAGAACACTCACTTCCGGGTTTGCAGCGTTTGGGAGCCAAAACATTCAAGTCGTAAGGCGTTCGACTTCTGAGGTACAACTGTATTTACATTAGCCCAAGCCCCTTGCAGAACTTGAGAGTATAAATTATTCAATTTATATAAATTATAATTATTAATTTTATAACCAGCATTTCATTTCAAGAGGAAAGACCGAGGTGGTTCACAAAGAAATGAAATCCAACAGCAAAATAGGTATCTGTAGAAGTGTGCACGCACACAAAAGCTTATACCAGAACAAACTTAGTTGGTCTGTAAGGTGCTATTGGACAATTTTTATTTTTTTTTTAATTTCGACTGCGTCATACCAACACGGCTACCTACCTGAAGTAAAATAACAAGTAGAATAAATCAAATGATAAAAAATTCTGATACGTGCAATTATAACGCACAGTAAAACAACTACATTAAATGATTAAAATATATGTAATAAACCAGTTCATGAAAACAGCATAACAGTTAAAACAACCATCAAAGCATAAAATCAGGGAAAGGCTTATCTAAACAGGGTGTGCCTACAAAAAAATGACAGAATGCTAATAGTGATGTGGGGCCTCCCATATTTAAGTAGGGAGTGCATTCCACAATACTGGTGCCACTATGAAAAAGCTGGTCCCCATTTAACACAAGCTGATAATCACCAGGCCATGGCAATACGCCACCTAGTCCAAGTTCTGAAGATGGGGTGGATTCAAAATCTAGGCTAGCAGTAGAACACCTACACTGCATGCAAAAGATCCCAGGTTCAAGCCCTGGCATCTCCAGCTGGAGTGAGAGAAGATTCTTCTCCAACCTGCAAAGCAAATCCATGTGTAGACAAATAGTGAACAAGATGGAATTAACTGACTCAGTAAAAGGCAGCTGCCTATGTTCTGAAATCTAAAGAAAAATGAGTGATTTGTTGTGGTTGTTTTAAGGAAGTTGGAACTAATATCCTCTATGCCACACCCTGGCTTCTGGCACAGTGCAGTTAAGATGCTTTTAGAGCCGACAATGTAAGAATAATCAATGAACATTCCTGGCTTTGCTAATTGCCAAAATGAAGGCCAACAGGCAAACACCCCACTGGCTTCAACCTAAGAAAAATCACAAGCAGTTTGGGTCACAAACGGCCACTCTTCTGTGTGTATATACATATAATATATATTTTTATATTCTGAGAATGCTGCAAAACAACTACCAGACTTTTAGAAGACATCTGAAGGCAGCCCTGTTTAGGGAAGCTTTTAATGTTTGATGTATTACAGTATTTTAATTTTTTTGGAAAGCCGCCCAGAGTGGCTGGGGAAGCCCAGCCAGATGGGCGGGGTATAAATAAATTATTATTATTATTATTATTATTATTAGCCATTTCCCTCTCTCAATAATCTGTGGTTTGGCATTAACTGCAGTGGCTGTTTCTTGAGGAGGAAGGAAAGATTTGCATATAGTAATAATAATAATAATAATAACTGGATGACCCGTTTCTATCAATTAGTCGCAAGGATCAAAAGCCCAGTTGTCGTATATTTAGGATGTGTGGATTAGAGTGTACTTGCAAACCAACCCACAGTCAAATTGCATCAGCTAAATAGGGTCAAACTGGGTCAGCAATGGGTTAGGAAAATAAATTGGGAAGGTGTGGGCAACAGTCTCTCAAATTTCAATACAGTATAGCGAGTCATTATGATGGCACATCTGTCTTGAAACCTGCGCTGTCATGATCAGTGCTAGCAAAATCATATTTATATAGGGTGTATTAAAACCATGCTAGATGCCTGCAGCCAACATCCCCGCCCCCACACAAATAAATGGGCTGGTTAGTCTTTACTGTTATGTAATAATTATATGAGAAGATGGTGCAGAGTTATGGGCTAAGAGAATAAGCTGTCAACTAGGAAGTCTCCAATTCAAAGGCTACCCTGCCATTAACTCTTGAGGTGGGCTTATGCTAACTTTTAGCCTCCATCCCTCCCCATCTGCAATATGTAGGGACATAATACTGACTTACATTCCAGGGTTGCCGTAAGGATTAGAACTAGGTAATGTACATTAAAGGAACTAGGTAAGAACATTAAATATTCCTAGACGCAGGAGAGTGCTGTCAACAACTAGATGTCTCAATGTTCTGTCATCTGTAGTTATGGAAGGTTGATCTACCAGGTTGCCTTCGCATTTGAGGGTTTGCCTTGCAGAAGTGGCTCAAGTTAAAAATCTTGCCCATGCTCTTCTGCATCAGCCTTTGTCAACCTGGTGCCCTTCAGATATTTTGGACTATAAGCTGGCTGAGGCTGATGAGAGTTGTAGTCCAAGGTATATGGAGGGCACCAGGTTGGTGAAAGCTGTTCTACGTTATAATTTTTGCTATAGCAGCCCGGTTTATTTCCCCAGGATTTCCTTTGCACTTTGAGAACTCAAAGGACAATTCCTCCAAGTGCCTCTATTTTCCAGGGACAGTACTGGATTTACAGAAGTTGTCCTGGTTCTGATTTGATCAGAATGTCCTGCTTTTCCTTAGGATGTCCCTATTTTCATCAGAGATAAGTAGCTATACAACCTTTAGAAGACATCTGAAGGCAGTCCTGTATTGTGATTTTTTTATAGTTTATTTTTTATGTTTTTATTTATGTTGGAAGTCGCCCAGAGTGGCTGGGGAAACCAAGTCAAATGGGCAGGGTATAAATAATAAAATTATTATTATTATGGAATAGGACATCCCTATTTTCATTGGAGACATGTTGGAGGGTATGGGGGGGAAATTTGCATTTCAGTTTTAATGGCAGACTCCAATACTTAGTTTACAATATATATAGCAAAGTTCCTTGCTGTAGCCTTCACAGCTAGGGCACATTGTTAAAAGGAAGATGAGTTCTGAGTCAAAATTGTCTCTATTTTTTAAACTCTTTTTGATTGTGGATTGTGTGTACTTTGTGTTTCCACCCCTGCTGTATTGTCTTGATTACTCTGTACTGTATCTGATGTTTATGGTCTGTAGACCAAATAAACTAAACTATAACTAGATATTGCTTGTGAATTGCTCTTAATACTTGAAATTTGCTATACAAATGTGGAGTACCATTTTATTTATAATCTGCTTTTCAGACAAGATTGACTCACAATGTAGCTCACGGCTGCCCTTCCAACAAATAAAATCAATCAGAAAATCCAGATTTATTAGCAGTAGAAAGCCAATACATAAAAAGTATAGACACGTGTGGATGATAAAAGTAGAAAATAATAGACTAAACTATCTCGTTCCTAGAATGTCTCAAAGTTCAGTATGTGAAATGACCTTAGCTCCCTATCTTTTCTGCTCACTTCAACCTTCTCGCCTTACCCTCTTCCCTACCTTTAGTTTCCTGTTTCTCAGGACATCACATTCTTTGAATCCTTCCTTCCTTCAGCCTCTGGGCTCCCTGCTTATATAGTTTCTCTAGCTCCTGGAACTTCTTTCCTAGTTCTTAGCCTTTGCCAAAAGTGAAAGGTCAAAAGTGAGAGGGTTTTGATCCCATCCAAACAGGCAGCTTCCCTTTCCTTCATAGAAGCTGCACTGCAAACATTCTGGCAATAAGAAGTTTGAATATTGACAATGGTGCAGCTTGTGCATGATGCTAAACAACGGTTTGGAGCTAGCTAGATGAGCCTCCACAAGCACTGGGCTCATGTGCTCCATCCTCCCCCTTCTTTCTCCTATAGAACTAAAAGGATGCCTTCTGCTGAGTTTTGTTTCAGTTTCCAAGAATCTCAGTTTAGCATTTTGTATGAACCAAGGATCCTGGTTTAAAACAAACAATGCTTAGTGAAACAAGCCAGCCTCATTACCCATGCTTTGAAGTTGGCTTATTTAGAAAATGACCCAAGTTTGTTTTAAACCAGGATCCCTGGTAGGTATGTAAACTAAGCAAAGATTCTCTGAAGTTTAAAATAATCTTGGGAACCAGGGATAGGAGGAGTACACATGAGAGCTCAAAGGCTCAGGCTCAAGGAAGCTACTCCATGTATCAGTAAACCATAGAGTATCAATATGTGTGAATGCATCCAATATAAATTACTAGCCCTCAGAGTCACATCATTAATTGGCAAATGTTCATTATTTCAGATTGAAGCAGCCTCATAAATCACAAAACCAATGCAGACAGATTTTCAAGGTTTTCTTCAAGTTCTTTTCTGTTTTATTTATTTTGCTATACAAACTAACATGGATCCACATTAAAAAGGAGTGGCCACCACCCCTGTCATTTCCATGTGCCCCTTCTTCAGAAATGAAATGTTCACATGAGCAGGCAATAAGAGCAGGGCCAGCTGGTGTAACCTCTCTCCCCATTACTCATCAACACATGGAGAAGGTGAAAACTTGGATGCCCTGATTTGGGCAATACAGCCTTGCTTCCCCCACATACACCAGCTGTCCAATGGACTTGGCTTAGATTAGGGGGGCCAACCCTTTGTATCTGCAAACCAGAGAAACTGTTGTAGGCACCACACCACAACCATGTGCACATCACAACTACTCTGTTGGCTACAGTAGGATGCTTCTTCCAAGCCTAATTTCAGCAGAGGCAGGGGGACTTCTGGGTGCCAGGGATGGTTATTGCAGGCACATTTCTGCCCACGGGCACCATGTTGGCAACCTGAGGAGGTAGATGCAAGACTGACAGCACTCTTGTTTTTTTGACTCCCCTCTCATTCCGGCCTGCTCCAGCCTTGTGTCTTCCAGATGTCAGGGGCTAATGGGAGTCCAAGTCCTAAACACCCAATTAAGAAATTTTATCTCACCTAGTCTTTGCCCACTTGAGATCCATGCATGGTCTTTTAACCCTCCCAACACTTAGTGCACCTTTCTCAGCTGTATTATGGGGAACGGGACTGTACAAGTATCATAGCTCCCTACTGGATAGTACCTATGCCTTCATCAGGAATGAAATACCAGCACCAGCCTTCCCCTACTGGGGGTTGTAGTCCAAAACATCTAAGGAAAACTGGTCCCATCTGCATTGCACATATCAAGCACTATTGTACCACTTAAACAGTCATGGCTTCCCTCAAAGAACCCTGGGAATTGTAGTTCGTTGAGGGTGCTGAGAGCTGTTAGGAGACACTCCCCCCCCCCAAAAAAATCCGCTCCTAGAGCTACAATTCCCTGAGTTTCCTGGAAAGAGGGATTGATTGTTAAACCACTCTGAAAACTGTGGCTCTGCGAAGGGAATAGCGGAGTTGTCTCTGTGTTTGTTTGTGTTTTATTTTTATCAGCTGATGAGTGGGAGAATTGTAGAATTGTAAAATTATTAAACTCCTTGGGTGCCCTGGCAAGAAGTGATATGATATTGCTTTCTATGTATAGTGCAGATGGAACCTAAATTAAACAAAAAACCATCAAACAACAACAACAAAATCAAGCAAATCTCCTGCACCCAGTACTTCAAAGAACAGTCAAGATTAGAGTTTAATGCATTGATTAAAGAGATCGATCTATCAGCTTATCAATCCAAAACACAATACTGTTCTCTCTTGCATGAGCACATACACACAAATAATTCAGAAAACTCAGAATTGTAGCACCCCGTGCCAGACGCCAAAAAAGAAAAGCTGTCCATTGTACAGTATAAGAACTAGATTTGAAACAGTTCCCTGGGGAGGACTTTGAATCCCTTCCCCATGAATCACAGTGTTCACACAATGATATAATGAATTAGAAACCTGTCTTACAGATACACTAACTCATTCATTCCCTTGTAACAAAGAGATGCTGTTTGTTTTGCCTCTCTTTGTGGTGTTTTCTTCCAAAACAACCACCATTGCTTCAGTCTTCTATTGCTCTACTCAACTCAGTGTTGAAATTCTAGATAATTAGTAAAGCTTCTGACATTCTTATGGGGTTGACTGTATGATCCGACTGACAGGCTGGATTCCAAAATCACACTGAGAAGCTACAGGTACATACCAATGAGTGTTCAGATTAGCGACTGTGTGTATGTAGATGTGGACAATCTGGGTGGAGGGAGGGTTGTATTATTTCAGTCTGCTTTAAGCCACCTTAATAGGTTCCAGGGCTCTACTTGCTAGCCCTCCCCTTCTCCTGCTGGTCATTCCATTCCCTTGACCCCCTGTTTTATTTCCCAACTGAAAGTTAACATTCTGTAGCTGTTGAGTATGCTCATTTTTATAGGACCATTTACAAGAAGGGCCCTTCAGTTTTTTCCCCTTAAAGTTCTTGGAACTTCTGCAAATCTCAGGGTTTAGGAAGAGGAATGCTACACCAGCTCTCAAACAATGAGATCCTCAACATTCAAAGTTAAGACACTGAAATCCCTTATAGGCAACTAAATTTTGCAGCAGAAACCACCATTCAAAGTTGTGCATCATTTCCCAGCCTTTTTTTTTTTTTTAAATGCTCGTTACCATCAACCAAATTAAGTCATCTCAATGTTGGTTGTCCTCTGAACTCCAGTCACGCTTTTAGCTATTGCTATTCATAATCCCACAAAGAACAAAGTATTTCCAGGCACATTTGAAAAAAAAGGAGTCACTCTCCATTTTTCTTTGTTGGGAGTTCAGTGGTACCTCGGATTAAGAACTTAATTCGTTCTGGAGGTCCGTTCTTAACCTGAAACTGTTCTTAACCTGAAGCACCACTTTAGCTAATGGGGCCTC
Source organism: Podarcis pityusensis (assembly GCF_964106645.2). Lineage (NCBI taxonomy): Eukaryota > Metazoa > Chordata > Lepidosauria > Squamata > Lacertidae > Podarcis > Podarcis pityusensis. The sequence continues at coordinate 40,424,403 of NC_138033.1, forward strand.
CTGCTGCCGCTGCACCGTGATTTCTGTTCTCATCCTGAAGCAAAATTCTTAACCCAAGGTACTATTTCTGGGTTAGGGGAGTCTGTAACCTGAAGCGTCTGGAACCTGAAGCGTCTGTAATCCGAGGTACCACTGTATAATTCTGAAGAACTGCAGTCTAAAAGCATCCAAATGCCAGAGCTAGGAACTCTCTTGTGTGAGTTTCACAATCCTTGGAATGAAAAAAAGGGGGCCTGTGGTTTCACGCTTTGTTTTCCACTTTAAACTAAACACTTCAGCTGTAGTTTTATTATTTGATATATGAAGCCAATTTTATTCCATCCTGCTGACTATTTCCATGGAGAGGAGCTGCTAGGTTCGTTTTTTTAAAAAAGCACTCAAAAGAAAAATGCAACTTTCCCTCCTCAAATGGATGTAATTACATTTCTTCATTATAAAGAAGAATCTTACAGGAAGTTAGGAACACAGGGAGCTGCCTTGTACCAAAACACACCTTCTTCTCCTTCTCCTTTGGCGATCACTCCTAGCCGAGTAAGATTGTCTTCCATAAACACGGTTTTAACAATCAGTCTGTAAGTGACTGTGGAGGCCAATTCTGGATCCACACGTCCTTCCACAGTGGGGACATTGGTTCCCAGGCGGGAGTTGATCACGGTGTGGATTTGCCAAGCGTGCCTTCCTCTTAGCACGTTTCTCCCTTGCGTCCTGAGTTTGAGTGTCTTCAAAGCCCACGACACCTTTGGTAAAGGCTGTTCTCCAGCTGGAGCGCTCGCAGGCCAGTGTTTCCCAGTTGTCAGTGTTTATACTACATTTTTTTAGATTTGCCTTGAGACAGTCTTTAAACCTCTTTTGTTGACCACCAGCATTACACTTTCTATTTTTAAGTTCGGAATAGAGTAGTTGCTTTGGAAGACAATCATCAGGCATCCGCACAACATGACCAGTCCAACGAAGTTGATGTTGAAGAACCATTGCTTCAACACTGGTGATCTTTGCTTCGTCCAGTACACTGATATTAGTTTGCTTGTCTTCCCAAGTGATGTGTAAAATTTTTCACTTCACACCATCTAGCTCAATACTGTCTACACTGTCTGGCAGCTGCTCTCCAAAGTCTCTGACACAGCATCTACTTTGCATGCAGAAAGCCCAGGCTCAATCCCCAGCATCTCTAGGTAGGGCAGGGAACGCCATGCCTGAAAACCTAGAAAGATGTTGCCAGTCAGTGACAATACCAGACTAGATGGACCTTGGTATAAGGCAGCTTCCGAGGTCCCTGTGTTCCTTCAGAAATGCATTTTCTATCTCCACAGAAACTGTTGGCCTCCATAATCTAAAGGTCCACATTAGGAATGTATCAAGGAAAACCAATGGAGACCCCACCATCATAGTGAAATCCAGCCTCATATCCCACTTTAAAAACATCCTGTTTATGCAGGCGTTTGATAGCTGAAAAATACTGTTCCGGGCAACCTTGAAATTATTGATTGTTAGGGTTTGTGATTGTTTTAACATTCTGATGTTAGCCACCCTGAGCTTCTTTGGGAGGAAAGGTGAAATAGATTTTTTTTAAAAAAATCATTGTAGTCGTGCTTACTGTGAGGCTATGAGACGCCTACCTGCGACAGTGGAAATATTTTTGACTTTTCACAGTTCCTTCCCATTTGCCCACCCATCCATACACTTTGGTCTCCACAGTCCCAGAGGGAAAGCATGGGTGCAGATGAACTTCGCCATTAACATTCCCTAATGACTTTTGCATAAACCAAAAGACGTCAACAAACAACACTCATGCTGCCTTCTTTTTTCCACTGGAAGACAGAGTTGTAAGAGAGAATGATGGTTTTTGTTTCTGAAACTGCAGCAAATGTCGAATGTTTAATGCAAAGGGATAGTGAACGCATCTTTCAAGGCAGATTACTAAGATCACAGCTTTAGCAAAGCAGGGACTGTGGGCAATTAACCCTTGCTTCACCACAAGCAAGGAACCCATGCAGAGGGGGCTACAGAATAAGCTTGACGGGAACTTAGGTCTGAATGCAGCTGGCGTGATCACCTGTTGACATCCCTTGGCAACAACCGAACTGATGAAATGCAGCAGCTTACTCCCAGCTTTATAGCTGACAGTGGCAAAGGATTGGTTGCCTAGAGTCACCTGATTCTGAGAAACAGGGGGATTCTGGGCTATGGTGCAAACATCCAGGCCTGAACTGCTTGCAGTTACTTCCTACAATCAGTAGGCTGTGCTGCAGGGAAAAGGCATCAGCCCACAGCACTCCTGGTCTGATCCTAGCAGCATATGGCTAATCCAAACTATTGACCGCAATGTATCACTTCTGATGTAGTTCTGCCTGTCCTTATACATGGCGAGTCTATGTTATGCAAGACTACATTATGATGAGAAAGCCGGCTGTTTGACTGCAAACCTATGCCCACATGCTCGAGAGTAATCCAAGTCAGGCTTTACATCTGAGTAAAGGTGGCAGGGGCCTGGGCTGTTCTATTTTAGTATCTTAACCACACTCTTCCATTCAGATATAAAATTTAAAAATCCTTCTTTTTTGAGAAAGTTTTGATTATTTCCTAATGGTGAACTCTTTTTAGCTTCAGTCTGGTTTTTTAGTTTGTGTTTGATGCGGATCCTGAGCTCTCCCATTCATAGAGCACCCAAGGAGCCTTCAAAAAGAAAACACAATGGGTTGAATTGAATTTTGCACCGGTAGACAACTTTTCTTAGAGGGAGGAGGGAAGGCGATATTTGCCAATTCCTCATTTGAAAATCTGCTCCAGTAGGTTTTGGAACTATGCAGAATAGCATGGCATGGACTATGGGACAGGAGTTGGAAGGGGAAATTGGGGGGGGGGGAGGTTGTCTCCCCTCCTTTTCCATTAACTGGGGCATCTACTGAATCAAAAGTGCTTCCACAAATGGAACAGCGCAACTGAATTCAATCCAAAGCAATTAAAAACATTCATAGCCGTCCAATATAAATTTTAAATAATACAGTCTAAAAGCAGTAATAATTTTTAAAAAAACAACCTGAAAGCAGCCAAGGAGATGGCACATTAAAAGCCTGTTGAAATAAACATGTCCTCAATTTCCAAGAGATAGCAAAGCCAGTGTGTTCCAGAGCTATGGGCGAGGCAGCCCTGATATATTTTGCTGCCCGGGGTTAGGACAAGATGGAGCCACCTCCCATTCCCACGTACAGAAGCAATTGAATCTGACTTCAACACAGTTCACAGGGCAACATTCCCCATCACACTTAAGACAGCAGACCAGATTAAGAAGGTGAAGAGAGACAATTAGGGGGCCCCAAAGAGACCATGGGCAACAGAGGGAAATAGCAGAGGACTCTGAAAGAAACAGCCTGCGGCGGTGGTGGTTGCCCTCCAGCATTTGTTACCCAAGGCAGGTGTTTCACTCTGTCTAATGGTAGGGCCAGCCCTGGCTATTGGGTTTTCAAGGCAAACTTTCATGCCTAGGCAGGTCTATACAAGACAGGAGAGATGCACCCCTAGCCTGGTGGACAAAATGCCTCCAGGACTCTCCTTGACTGGAATGTGTCCTTGGACTGTGTTTCTCTACTGCTGCTGCTGTTTCTATGATGTATTATTATTATTATTATTATTATTATTATTATTATTATTATTTACTGTTTTGTACTTCCATGTATGCAATCATGTCTCATTATCCCTCTGTACTCCCACTGGGGATACAGTACAGTACAGAAGAAGAGAACAAATAAAGACCAACACTTCAAATTGAACCTGGAAATAAAGAAGTAATTTTTTAGCAAAAAAAGAGAGAGAAATGCTATGTCATATGGTGTAGTTTATGGCGTTTTACCTTCAGTTTAGGCCTTTGGGCTACAGTTGATATGGATTCAGAGCTGCAATTATTTTGCAGTCTTTCTGTCCATGATTCAAACTTTTAAAAGGTTGTTGTTTTGTTGTTGTTGTTGTTGTTTGCAACTGGGCAGCGCTTAAAGTTACTGCAGCCTAAAGACTGCTCTGGAAATGTCAATGCTACTGGGAACAAGAAAGTACTCATGTGTTTAAACTCTTCTATGCTATGAAATGTATACATTTTATATATGCCAGGCCCATTTCCGCCCCCCTCTCTCTGTGCCAGAGGCAGGTTCACACCTCTCACGGACAAATAAAGTCCTTTGTGTTGAGACTGCATCCATTGGGAGAAATGCAACCAACTCCCAAACAATGTTAACGGTCAATCTAATTCAACAGCAACCAAGCCATAAATTGTGCTTTTGTCCCATTTTCACTGAGAACAGGATACTGCACCCTTGGCTCAAGAGATTAATGTTCCGAAATACACAATACTCAGGGTTGACTGCCAGGGGTGTGGGGTGTGTGTGTGTGTGTGTGTGTGTTTGTACAGCTTTCAAGAAGCTTTTCAAACTGTGCTTCACAGAAACCCCGGAATTCCCTGGAATTGGTAAAAAAAATGGCAGATTTCCTCAAAAATAAAATACAACACAGAAAAGCAATTTACATCCAGGGGTGAGGAAGATGTAAAACACCAACAACACAAAATAGATAAAATGCTCAGCTAGCTGCATATTAACAAGAACTAAGAACCACAATAGGAGGCAACATTAATTAACCGAAGGCCTGGGCAGTGGCGGAGCTTCATGCTCCGGCACCAGGGGGCAGAGAGCAGGTGAGGGTTGGGGACGCGTCCTGGGGGCAGGGCGCCCAGTGCGGGGGGGGGGGCAGCCGCAATGGCACCCTGAGGATCGCGTTGCCAGGAGCGGGGCGCTCCCCCCGCACTCCTCTTCCTCCCCCAGTGGACCTGGGTAAAGTCTTAGCTTGGTGCCTAAAAAAGCCAACAAAGATGGTACCATACATGTCTCCCTGGCAATAATTCCACAGACAGGGGCCACCCCTGAAAAGGCCCATACTCTTTTGGCTATCCCTCTGCACCTCCCTTGGGCAGGGCACATAGATAAGATTATCTTATGAGGACTGCAGAGTCTAGGCTGGTTCATATAGGGAGAGACAGCCCTAGCAAGAACAAATAAAAAGGCATTCTCCCTCCCCTTTCTAAATTACCGTAGGTTTCTGAGGTGAGGAGTGGATGTAAAATTGTCTAACTATATAAAAATCATATTGTAAACCACTCCATAATTTAATAAATCAAATAAATCACAAATTTTAAAATGCATGATGGATTTCAAATAAGGAGTGGATTTAAAAATTAAAATTAAAACAGTGTGCAACAGCACTGTGAACTCAGTTCTGGTACTGAAAACAAATTCCTGGGCTGAGCATGTGCTGAGTGAGAATCTGGTCGTTAATTTCTAAGAGGATGTTCTGGGAGGGGCTATATGTCGCTTAGTGATACAGCATCTGCTTTGTACTGACCGACAAAGGCTCTCCAGGGTTTCAGGTAACAGCCTCTCCTAGCCCTACCTGGAGATGCCAGGGATTGAACCTGGAACTCTTTTGCATAGCAAGCAGATGCTCTACCACTGAGCTACAGCCCTTCTGTCACAGTACATACACATGCAGAAGATCCCTGGTTCAATCCCAGTAATCACCACGCAATAAAATCTCAGGTAACAGTGCTGGGGGAGGACCTCTGCTTAGAAAGATGCTGCCAGTCAGAACAGGCAACACTCAGCAAGTCTCTAACTGTCCAAATGACAACATGGCTATTTCTTTCTGTAAAAGTGGTGCATGAGAGTAGGGGAAGGGGAGGACAAGGTAAAGAGTGATTGAAGGAATGAGAAACTTTCTAAATATCATGTGAATTGCAGAAATTGACTGTGCATTAAAAAAAAAAAAGAATACCCTCTTTCAGGCTGTAACCTTTAATCTCATATTCCAGGAATTTGCTTCCTTTCTAGTAAATGTCACTATTTAAAATTAAAGAGGAAGTGTAGAGAATACAGCTTGTGTCTACATCATTTCCTGTAAGCTATGATTTGCTTTACCAAAAACCTTCGTTTGTGCTAACACATGCGTCCTCTTGCTTTAACCACACAATGAGCAAACCTTAAGAAGAAGAATATTTTGTATTTTTATCATCATCACCATCATTGTCAGGCTGTATATAATAAACACCCAGAGCACAGATTCTAAAAAAGTTTCTTTCAGGAAATGATATTTGACAATAGTAAGTTCGGTCATTTTATTTCCAGATCTCAAAAGTGCAAGTACTTCCAGGGATTGTTGATTCTCACAAATTAAGTATAGCAGTTCAATATAATGGTTAAGAATTTGATATTGGACAATAACCAGGGTTAGAAGCTTGGCTTGGGTCTGAGCCTCCCACCCCTCCTCAGCCTAACCTACCTCAGGTGGTTGTTCTGAGGGAAAAGCAACATAGGAACCATGTCCTGGGCTCCTTGGCATAAGGGTGGGATATAAACGTGAGTATTGAATGAGTATGTTTGCGCAACACATGTTTTTATCCTAGCTTCAATTCTGGCCACCACCGGGTGGTTTGGCTCTTTCGTTTCTTTCATTCACTGGAGATTGGCTCTTTCGTTTGCAATCACATGAGAGTCTGAGAGGTAGTGACTGGTCCCAAGGCCATCTAGCGAACTTCAGAGCCGAGAGAGGAATCAAACCCTGGTTGGCCAGGTCCTAGTCTGACGCTCTAACCGTTGCACCACTACTGAGTGTGGAGGTATAATTATACCCCTCACAGGGGTTTAATTTCCAGAGCTCCCTGGGAAGGGGAACCAATTATTAAGTCACTCTGAGAACTGTAACTCTGTGAGGGGAATAGGTGCCTCCTAACAACTCTCAGCACAAACTACAGTTCCCAGAATTCTTGCACGGGTGGGGTGGACCATGGCTGTTTAAAGTGCTTTGAATTTATAGTGCAGATGCAGCTATAGTCTCCAAGGTAGGCAGAGGAAAACAGGCAGAAGGAACCTGAATATGGCAAATGTTCATATGAAGCGAGTGTTTTGTTCCAACTTTCCCATGTTCTAATCAGCAGAACTACCATGACAAAGCTTAAGTAAACATTTGCTCCCCTCTGAAGCCAGACTTTACTCCTTTCTTGTTTGCATAAAAGCTTGAATGGATTCCATACCCAGTGACAAAGAGACCTCAAGGAAAACAGAGCTGGGGTCGAGTGTGTGCACATGGATGATTAACCAACAGTTTGTCAAAGGGTGCCAGAGCCAAGCCAAGGGCACGGCTGCAAAGAAGCAAACTGTGGACAGATCCCTTTAAAAGCCCATCCTGTTTAGGGCCATCACCCTCCCCACTTGCGAATCACAGGAACTGGCATATGGAGACATAATGCCTCCAGCAGAGGCCAGTAGCCACTGACAGCTCTGCTTTTAAACAAATCTGTTGCAGGGATTTTTAAGAAACTGTGTGGGCTCACACTGTATAGGGTGCTCACCATTCCTGCTCCCAACGTAAACATTTTGAATGTACATTCTTACATACTCACACAAGTAGTCCAGCATCCTGTTCTCACAGTGACTAACAAGATGCCTATTCTCATACGTAACTAGCACGTAACTAGGACCTTAGTGCAGAGGCCCTCTCCTCACTTGTGCTTCCTAGCATCTGGTGTCCAGGAACATATACAGCGGTACCTTGGTTTACAAACTTTATCTGTTCCGGAAGTCTGTTCTTAAACCAAAGTGTTCTTAAACCAAAGCGTGCTTTCCCATAGCAGTGGGGGACACAATTTACAAATGGAACACATTCAACAGGAAGCAAAACATGTTCTTATTCCAAGGCAAAGTTCACAAACCAAAACACCTATTTCCGGGTTTGCAGCGTTCTTAATCCAAGTTGTTCATAAACTAAGCTGTTCTTAAACCAAGGTACCACTGTACTGCCTTTGGCCGTGGAGGCAGAGCGTAGCTGTCACAGCTAGTAGTCACTGATCCTCCATGAATTTGTCTACATATCTTCTTTTTTTTTTTTAAATATTTTTTATTGCTTTTTTTCCAAATAGAAATACAAAGTCAGGTATACAAAGAAATAACAGAAAAGAAAAAGAAAAAGAAAAAAATCATCCTTTCAAAGCATTTTTTCATAACCAACCGGACTTCCCCACGTCTCCCTCACCGTGCGTTCTTTACAATAAAATTTTTCAGCAAATTATAACCTTATTTCGTACATTCTTTTGTTCTTTCAAATACTTGTGGTTTACGTTTAAAATACTTATTTTCAATTTACACTAATAACATATATAATATTCTTTTAAACATTAGTCCTTTCCTTAATATAACTTAGTTTCCCATACCTTAATCTTATTGCTGGAGCTGAATTTCCCTAATCATGCGAATTCTTAACATTCATATAACTTATAAAATTTTTGTAAATAATCTTTAAATTTTTTCCAATCCTCCTCTATTGCTTCTTCTCCCAAATCTCGGATCCTGGCAGTCATCTCGGCCAATTCCATGTAGTCCATCAATTGCGTCTGCCACTCTTCCAGTGTGGGTAAATCTTGAGTCTTCCAGTATTTTGTGATAAGAATCCTTGCTGCTGTAGTTGCATACATAAAAAAGGTTCTATCCTTCTTTAACACCTTCTGGCCGACAATGCCCAGTAGAAAGGCCTCTGGTTTCTTGGGAAAGGTGTACTTAAACACCTTCTTTAACTCATTATATATCATTTCCCAGAAGGCCTTCACTTTTGGACAAGTCCACCAGAGGTGAAAGAATGTCCCTTCAGCCTCCTTACATTTCCAACATTTATTATCAGACAAGTGATATATCTTAGCAAGCTTGACTGGGGTCATGTACCACCTGTATATCATTTTCATCATATTCTCTTTCAAGGCATTACATGCCGTGAATTTCATACCAGTGGTCCATAACCTTTCCCAGTCCTCAAACATAATGTTGTACCCAATGTCCTGAGCCCATTTTATCATGGCTGATTTGACTGTCTCATCCTGAGTGTTCCATTTAAGCAGCAAGTTATACATTCTCGAAAGTACCTTGGTCTTTGGTTCCAACAATTCTGTCTCTAGTTTCGATTTTTCCACCTGGAAACCTATTTTTTTGTCCAACTTAAAAACCTCTTGAATTTGAGCGTAGTGAAGCCAATTTTGCACCTTATTCCTTAATTTTTCATAACTCTGCAGTCTCCAAGTTTCTCCTACTTTTTCTATAATTTCCCCATATTTCGGCCAACCAACCTCCATATTAGGTTTTTTCCGGGCCTTGGCCTCTGCTGGTGAAAGCCACCTCGGAGTCTTACCTTCTAATAAGTCCTTGTATTTTATCCAGACCATAAATATTGATTTTCTAACAATATGATTTTTGAACATTTTATGAACCTTTACCTTGTCGTACCACAAATATGCATGCCAACCAAAAGCATTGTCAAACCCTTCCAGATCTAGGACATCAGTGTTCTCAAGTAATAACCAATCTTTCATCCAGCAGAAGGCCGCAGCTTCATAATATAATCTCAAGTCCGGCAGGGCAAACCCCCCTCTTTCTTTCGAATCAGTTAATATTTTAAACTTTATCCGGGGCTTTTTGCCCTGCCAAACAAACTTGGATATATCCTTCTGCCACTTTCCAAAACATTCCACTCTGTCCACAATCTGTAGGGTTTGAAACAAAAATAACATTTTCGGCAATACATTCATCTTTATAGCTGCAATTCGGCCCAACAAGGAAAGTTTCAATCTTGACCAGATTTCCAAATCTTTTTTGATTTCCAACCAGCATTTTTCATAATTGTCTTTAAATAAATTCAAATTTTTAGCTGACAAGTGAACCCCTAGGTATTTCACTTTTTTTACCACACTTAGTTCTGTTTCCTTCTGAAACCCGTCTATTTCTGAAGATGTCAAGTTTTTTCCCAAAATTTGTCTACATATCTTCTAAAGCCAACCAAGTTAGGGGCCATTTTTACATCTTGTGGGAGTGAGTTCCAGAGTTCGATCCTTCTGTAGTCAGCAGGATGGCAACGAGGAGAACTCAGAAAAGTCATGGGGCAGGAACAAGGAGGATTTGAAGCAAAGTAACGCAAGAGGCAGTCAGGATAAAGAATAAGAAGCAGAGATGCTCCAAATGAATATATTCACCCACTGGTAACAGTCTCTTTCTGCTTCCTTTTGCGGGGTAGTGGGAGGTGGAGCCAAGAGAAAACATGAAAGTTTATGTGGCCTCAGATGAACCTGCCTCCTAAAGCAGGAAGGGGCTGGGGAGTTTATGTGGGATGGCTGTAGCTCAGTTATAGAGCATTTGCTGAGTGCAGAGAGAAGGAACGCCATGGCGCATCTGTAGCAACAAAGCCGGACGCCTTCCTCTGTCCCACCTGCAATAAAACATGTCTCTCCCATATTGGTCTCTGAATCCACAGCAGGCACTGTAACTCTCCAACGGTTTAACTTCGCCCCCAAAGCTGCACTCTTCCATTGTCTCCCAAGACAGATGGATGCTAACAGCAGGGCAGGGGGTGGGGTGGTTCAGCAAGTTGCACTAGAACCCGAATCCACTTTAACTGCACAACCTGAATTCACTGGTATGCACTTGAGTCCCATCCACAAACAGCAAAAGTCTGGAAGCGCCCAAAATTAAATATTCACTCTAAACCTTGCTATTATTTCCTGTACCACATCAACAACATTCAGTGTGAGACACTGTGAGCAAAGAGAGCTAAATTGGGATCTAGATCTCAGACTCTTTTGGTTCAACTCCCACCTACAACTTTTAAGATTTTCAGCAATTGACAGCTCAGTAATTAGCACCATGGGTTTTAAAAAGATTTTTTGAGTTAATTTAGTTCTGTGCCTCCCCCCCCCAATACCATTCCTTTTGGGAAAATGTGAAATACAGTGGTACCTCGGGTTACATACGCTTCAGGTTACAGACTCCGCTAACCCAGAAATATTACCTCAGGTTAAAAACTTTGTTTCAGGATGAGAACAGAAATCGTGCAGCGGTGGCGCAGCGGCAGCAGGAGGCCCCATTAGCTAAAGTGGTGCTTCAGGTTAAGCACAGTTTCAGGTTAAGAACAGACCTCCAGAACGAATTAAGTTCTTAACCCGAGGTACCACTGTATGTGTTGTGTTTATGTGACTGTACAATACTGAACATAGCAAACCATGTTCAGTTCAGAAAAAAAGTGTCACAAATAATTTGTGGGCTGTGCTGAAGGCATTAAACATGGGAAACAAGAAGACAGACATGGGAATTAATATATTTCAGCTGCAGTTCTAAAACACAATTACACAGGAGTAACATGGAAACACGCATAAGTTTGCAAAGTTAAACACATATTCCATGTCTGCATTCAATTCCTGGCACCTCCTGTTAGCACAGCTTCAAAGAGAGTTGCTCCTAGCCAGATAAGCTAGGAATATCAGTTATCAGATTCAGTATGAAAACCACTGTTAAAAACACCAGCACATTTTGTGCTAAAAAGCTTCTCTTAGAAAAAAGGGGAAACAAATCACAGCTTGTCCTAGAAAGCTTTCTGTGGCTGCAGTATAAAATAATGAAAATGAGTATATCCATTTTAACAGGGCCAATAACTCCTATTGCTGTTTCACACAATAGATTGGAAGACCAGTTTTTAAACTACAGTGGTACCTCTGGTTATGAATTTAATTCGTTCCGGAGGTCTGTTCTTAACCTGAAACCGTTCTTAACCTGAGGTACCACTGTAGTGAATGGGGCCTCCCGCTGCCGCTGGCCGCCAGCGCACAATTTCTGTTCTCATCCTGAAGCAAAGTTCTTAACCCAGGGTACTACTTCCAGGTTAGCGGAGTCTGTAACCCGAAGTGTCTGTAACCCGAGATACCACTGTACTCTACTTGGGGGTGGGCATTTTTTTAAAAAAACTTTAAAATAATAGTTGCAATGCAAGTGTAGAATTGCTTTTGTGAATCCACATCATCAGAGAGATAAAGAGATGATTTTTTTAATTAAAAAAAGATACAATTAATTTCACATTCTGTATGCATGAGGGAAGGAAACAGAAAAGTAGTAATAAGAGTTCCTCATGATCTATCACAGAACTCCCATCAAGTTATATACTTGCACACCATCTTGTTCTTAGTTATTCAAATGTATAACAAACAATGATAACTTTTAATAAAGATTTTACTCCCTTGCCATCCTTCTCTATTATTATGACAACTTCGGCATGGGTAATAGTACGCCTCAAGCCTGTGGGAAGTTATTCTCTACAACGACCCTGTTAGATAGGTTAAGAAACTGTGATTGGCCCAAGGTCACGCAGTGAGCTTCATGAGTGAGTGGGGATTTGAACCCTGATCGCCCGGGTCCTAGTCCAACACACTAACCACACTGGTTTCCTAGAGTACTTCTGCTATAGGGGCAGCTCTATAAATTAGGTAGGTAAATAAATATGGGGAAAGCAAAATGTCATTTAGGGAAGGATCTGAAATATTTTCCTTGAAACTTTTATTTGTTTTATTCTGGATTGCTTTATTTGATATTTCAATGTGTTGTAAATCACTTTGAGATTTTAAATATATATATAAAAAGTGGTATAGAAATGAAAGTAATAATAATAAAGTTCGGGGGAGACGGGGACGGTGCCTAGAGTTACTGTTGTGGTGACCGCAACCCAGCTTTAAGGTGCCATTTGGCGATTAGCTTATATATCTGAGTTTCGAACACTGGTTGGAAACAACCAACCACATAAATTGACTCAAGAGTTAATTCTGTTGGTGTTAAAGTCAACCAGGCAAGGGGAGGATGGGTGGAGGTGTTGCTTAGCAGCCACCAGGCAAAGTGGCATGGTGTTTACTGAGGTAGCATGTGCCCTGATTGGCTGTGTAGTTCTGAGAGTTTTTTTATTCTGCATGTTTGGTTGAATGTCTCCCTGCTATGTAAAAGACCTGAAGAAAAAGACAAAACCTCTCTGCATTTTTCTCCTCAGATGTACGTGGTTTTTGTTCGGTTTCCTCAGTAAAGCGTTATCAGGATTTCTTTTCTATCAGGACTCAGCCTGCATTATTTAAGTGGCATTACTAACATGAGTAAGCATCTCCCACCCACCCACCACCACCAAAAAAAAAATCTTTCTCACAGTGATTTCTTTCTTAAGCAGTGGTCCTGATGCTCTTTCGTGCATTCCATATTTGCCCAGACATAAATCAGACCAACTCCACTTTTGGCACTGTCTTGTTGTAACTGACAAATTTAAACAGAGGCCTGAGACAGGCATTCCATTTTCAAGTGAACTCAAGTTGATGTAGCAGAGGTGATAGTGTAGGGACTAAATTTTCTTCTGCTTTTGCAAGTTTTTGAAGTACCACCAAGCAAATATGCTGCAACAAACATGTACATAATCATGAGCCTATACTGCTTGTCTCATACTGCATTACCCCTTCATTTTTCTGAAGAGCCCATAATTTGTCTCCAGCAACAGATCACTCCCTCTGACAGCGAACTCAGGTTGTGACTACTGACAGATATGCTGCCACTAAGAAATGAGGGACATACTCTGGGGGCAAGGCTTTTTTTCAGCTGAAACAAGCTCCAGGGTGCCATTGCCATTATAAGAGAATAAGAGAGGTGTTCACGGTGAGTTTTTCTAGAAAAATAGCACTGCTCAGGGGAACCCTAATGTCTCTCCCACCCAAAAAATAGCTAAGGGAGCAAAAATCTCAGAACAGAGCCCAGTGAGGGCTGAGCACCGAACACCCATGGTAGCCATAGAGCATTGATTGTTGACTAGAAAATTTAAAACAACAACAACAAGAAGAGAATGCAGTCAGGGAATTAAAAGAGATAACATGGAATGCCTAGCTGGAATCCTGAACAGGAGCACTGCTGCTTTTGGGTTTTTTTTCATTTGTTTGTTTGTTTGTTTTTGGAGACGGTACACCATAACACAGATTTGAAAAACCTTTGTCCCTCCTGAACTGCAAGACCCATCAATCCCTGAAAATGGCCAGGGATGATGGGAGTTGCATTTCAACAACTGGAGGCACAGAGGTTCCCCACACCTTCTATAACATGTCACTGCATGTCCCAAATGTTACTCTAATAAGTTGAGACTATGCTTATTGTTACTCTACACTACTGAGACCTTTGAGGTATTTGCTAGCGATTACTAGGGAAAGGATAGGAGGAATAGCTAGCAGACATAGGTTCCCAGACTTGGTGCGTGAGGGGGTTTCAATGCACAAGTAAGTCCACACTTCAGAGCATTTGGCAGGTCTAAGTGATCTGGCGCTGGGGACTGTGCTGGTTATCTTGCTGCTGGTTGAGTGCCTTTTTCAGAATAACTGCATGAGGGAGACAAACATCGAGGAAAACCTGACAGATTACACATCAGGGACCATCTGGCACAGAGGGGGTGGGTATTGGCAGTGCACGGCAGGAAGCAAGTTAGCAGGAGCACAGAAACCCTACCCTTTTGTTGTGGCTTAAGAGACTACACATCAGCAGAAGATGTAATTTTTCATGGTGTCGTATGCAGAAATCCTTTGAATCTATGCACATCTTGGGGAGGTTTTGCAGTACAGTACTTCCCTTGCAACACTGAAGAATTTTTTTTTGTCACAGCTGTTTTGCAAAAGCTAGATTAGCAGGGCATTAAAACCTCTCTCTCTCTCTCAAAAAAAAAAAAAAAAAAAGTGGAAATGGCCACCACAGGGAGACAGCAACTTGAACGGGCCATGCTGTGACTCTGCCAATGTCAATTTAATTCTTCCCAAATGAGTGCATTTAACAATCAAGCCCACTTCCCAGGAAACTCTGAAACTGTAGCTCTGTGAGGAGCATAGAGATCTCCTAATAGCTCTCAGCACCCTTATCAAACTACAGTTCCCATGCACCTTTGGGGGAAGCCATAACAATTAAAGTCGTATAACACTGCTGGCAAAGGGGGGAAATGACAAAAACAGGCCAACGGGCCCACCTAGTCCAGCATCCTGTTCTCACAGTGGCCAACCAGATGGCTGTGGGGATCTGAGCCCAAGCAGGACCTGAGGACAACAGCGCTCTCCCCACTTGCAATCTCCTCTGATCTCCTCATCCTCCATGAATTTATCTCGGCCTGCTATAAAGTCATACTTCCTTCTCCACTCCTATATGCTCAACACCAGTATTATTTAATGAAGTAGCAACAGTGGGCAAGGAGATTAATTCTCCTTCCCAAGCTTTAGAAGAGAGGCTCTCTTCCCCACCCCACCCACCAACCAAAAATGAACTCTTATAGGCTCTGGCAAATCACTGCAACAGTTGCCTACCCTACAGGAAGCGCTTCTGCCAAATTTTGCACCACAGAAATAAGAAAAAGGGTGAGTCGGTGCTATTTTTCTAGAAAAAGAGGTACCGGAACTCACCATGAATACCTTCCTTGTTCTCTTACAATGGCCCACCTGAAGAGGTGCCAGAACTGAGTTCTCGTGAGTCCCCCCTGAAACAACAACAACCCTGGGTAGGTTGAGGCTGCCACAGACAGCCTCGTTGCTGGGGGGAGATGGGAATCATTCACAAACATGGCTGGTCAGCCCCAGGGTCTCCAGAGTGCAGTCACTGTATATTATTTATATAACCTAGCTCGGATAACAAAGAATGCTTGCTTCAGATTCAAAAGAGTAGAAAGTATCAACAGGTAGAGGAAGACCTAGGGTTTCTCAATTAAAAAAGGAGGGTGGGAGGGTGGCAAGGATTTTCCTAAGGCTTAGTTTCTCAAGCAGTGCAGACAGACATTGGAGGGAAAGCTCATGGAAAAAGTAATTTGCTTGCAATTTACAGAGGGAAGGTTTTTAACGACTGTTGACTTCAGAGGGAAAGGCCAAGGGTGTTTTGTTTTTATACCAAGGCAACTTTCAGCGCAGTTCTTTAGGGGAGACGTCCTCAATGTTATTTTGGATCATTCACTTATATTTAAATATTTACATTTACAAGCGCCAGTAAGGTGAAGTGGTTAAAGCAGCCTTTCCCAACCTGGTGCCATCCAGATGTTTTGGACTACTGTAGTCCAAGGCATCTGGGCACCTCCAGGCTGGGATAATGTCGGACTAATATCTGGGAGACCAGGGTTCAAATCCTGGCTTGGCCATGAAGCTTACTGGTTGACCTTGGACCGATCACTGCCTTCCAACCTAACCTACCTCACAGGGCTGTTGTGGGGATTAAACGAGAAAGGGGAGAGCCATGTACACCACCCTGAGCTCCCTGGAATAAAAAGTGGAATATAAATGTACTCAATAAATAAATAAATGATCACTCAATCTCTCACTTTTCCTCCAAGGACCTCAAAATGGCTTCTTCCCTACTCCATTTTATATTCACAACAACCTTGTGAGATAGGTTATAGTCACTGGCCTGTGGTCACCCAGTGAGCTTCATGACTGAGTTGGGAGATTTGAACCCTGGTTTCCCAGATCCTGGTCTGATACTCCAATCTCTACACCACACTCAGATGAACACTTCTCATATCTCACTTCCTGCAAAATGGAGGTCAGTGGAGGTTCTATTTGCCAGAAGAAATGTAGCAATGTGAAGGAGGAGTTAAGTGAGCTTTCCTGCAGAGCCAGCAGCATCAGCACCAACATCCTTTGGAATCAGCTGGAGCTCAAGTGGTCCAGCAGGAACCACCAGTGCGGCCAAGCTGGTTTATTTCTTTGCCTGAAGGCTTATTTGATAGCACCAGCTGGGTCCAGGAAGCCGCTGGCTGCTTTAAAATTCCTCTGTGGTGCCCCAAGGGACCTATCAAACGTCACTCTGGGACCTTGCTGGAAATTATTATTTATTTAGAGCCTCTTCAGCCATAAAGGCTCCTATTGTAGCTTACAGGCAGTCAATTAAAACAAGAGAGCATCTTGTAATATAAAATGCACGACACACAACGGAAAAGGTACAGGGTGGGCAGAGGGGCGGGAAACAACATGGCTACCTGGACAGGTCCCTCCAGTGTATGATTCCACACAACTTAAAGCAGACATCTTAATATGGGGAGAAATAAAGAAAAAAAAGAAGGAGGCCTTCCTGAAAGCACCTCAGATCCCTTATTATGGGTTCAGTTTGAACATCACCCCTGCATATTGTTTTGCTAACTTTAGTTAAGAACCGATACTTCCAGATGTACAACAGGCAAGTCATGGTTTACAGCTTTCACCCTCCAGTTTCCTAAGTTCATATCCATCTTCATGGTGCAGCGGCTTCTTGAGGCTGAAGAGCAGCAATCCAGTTAGCACAAACTGTGGTCAGCAAACCAGCTTCAAACCATGGTTAATTAATTAAGTAAATGATGATGATGATGATGATGATAACAGTTTGAACTCCTGGATTAGCAGCCCTTCATAAACCATAGGGTCAGAGAGGCATCAAAAAACCATAGTATGTATTTACAAACCATGGTCTGGTATTCTGGCTGAACGCATTGGCCTATAGCAGATCTGACCCACCGGCCTAAATGCAGCTCACCAGGCTTGAATCCCAGCCTGCCATGTATTTGCCAACTCCCTAGTTTTTGCAATCCTGGGCACGCAGCAAAAACAGTAGGGTTTACTGAGCTGCTGCCAAGCTGCCATGCAGGACGAACAGGCTGTCCTCTGCTTTTCAGCCAACAGAAACCTGAAGTAGCATTGCACCCTTCCCACTGCAGCTGCTCGCAAGAGGTACCTGAAAACAACATCCCTTACAATGGAGAGAGATACTGAAGTTTCTGCTTTCATTGCATAATTCAAGGTGCATTTGCTGTGAAATGCTGTGGTTGCTCCAGAAGGAAGAGGTTAACAAAAAGAGAGAGCAGGCCGAAGTTTAGTGTTGTTTATTTAGGAGCAAGAGAGAGAACAAGATGAGAACACAGGTTCACGTTAACCAGCAACCTCGCAGTGTTACTGTACTGGGTCAGAGGGATTAGGAAAATAAACTGCGTGTTTGATTTGAGAGCTGGTTAATGTACAATACTAGGATTGCACAGGGGGTCAGTGGCTAATTCCCACCCCCCTTCCAGCTGCTATCAGAGCTGTTAATGACTGCCAAGTATATTTCCATACATGCCCTTACATGCCCATGAGGCATCAAAGATACATTTTGCAGTTGTGGCTAGCAGTCAATTGATTTATTTTTAAGCCGAGGAAACACATTAACCACATGGGTGTCATACAAAAGGTAAGCCAGTTCAACTCCAAGCTGTGCCTGTTCAACGTCCCCATGCATTTGCAGAAGTTAGAGAAGTTGTCAGCAACCAGTGAGTGGGGAAAAAGAACTCTGACCACTTTGTCACTGCTCACTCCTCGATGAACAGCTGAAATAGCTGGTGTGGCACACTGACTGGACTCTACATGCCTCCTCAGGCTAAGACTGCATGGGAAGACAGCCTGAACTACAAATCAGGGAGTCCTGAGTTCAAGGGCTACCTCTGACAGGGGCTACCCCTCACTACTTCTGCTACCCCTAGATAAGTGACTCTCCCTCTCTTAGTCTCATCCCCACCAATCTTCAATGTGTGGATAATAGTATTCAGCTCCTTTATAGGGTTGTGATAAGGTGTAAGGCACCAAAGTACTTGAATTGGGGCCTCCCAAGTAGCAGGGCTCAGGCACCGACTCCCTGCTCCAGAAAAGCAGCTTGAGGGCTAAAGGAGTTTCAGACCTGATATCCCATGTGTTACAGCACCATCCTCATAAATGGCCAGAGAAGGTACTGCAGTTCATCAACTCAGTCAAGGCCAGGTGACTTGAGGAACCCGAGTAGCTTGTCACTGAGTCCTTGCCTGCATAATCCAGAACCTGATGTTTCTGGCTGTCTTCCAGCGCATGATGTACCTCAGACCCTTTAGACCAGGCATCCCCAAACTCGGCTCTCCAGATGTTTTGGGACTACAATTCTCTTCATCCCTGACCACTGGTCCTGTTAGCTAGGGATGATGGGAGTTGTAGTCCCAAAACATCTAGAGGGCCGAGTTTGGGGGTGCCTGCTTTAAACCCTGGGCTGCCTGTACAAGACCTGGTCCCTCCATCTGTGGCCTCCATCTTTCCCCCTTTATGTTTTGGCTACATATTGAGTTTGCAATATGAAGGACAGAATAGTAGAAAGTTGTCCGTTGTGTAACCACAGAAGCAAAATCCACAGAATCCCCTAACTTGAGATATCCCCAGAGAACACAGCCAGGGCTGCAATAAGGGAATTTGCCACAACAGCTGTCTAGGGTTTCTCAGGGGAGAAGAGGGACAGGCCACATTCCTCTTTGCCATACAGTTTTTGATATGTGGTTTAGAAGTTCCTGTTCCAAGCACAGAACAGAAATCATGCCAGCACTTTACAGCAACAAAGTGGTCTAGAAATTTGCTTGTTATGCTTAAATGCAACTCCAATTTCCTAAACTCTGTTGCTACCATTTTATTGAATTGCCTAAATGCCCATCTTCACCCATATCAGTCTGCCCATGAGTTAAAACCATGACTAGAGGCCCTTCAACAGAGGCTAGCAATGACTAGTCATGATGGCTATGTTCTACCTTCACTGTCAGGAGGCAGTATGCCTCTGAATACATGTTGCCAGGATTCACAGGTGGGGAAAGTGGTGTTGTGCTCAGGTTCTTCTTGCAAGCTTCCCCATTGGGGCATCAGGTTGGCCACAGTGATAACAGGATGATGGACTGGATTTGCCTTTGACCTGATCTATCAGGGCTCTTCTAATATCCTTATGTTCTCACAGGTCTGCCTATGACAGCAGTCAGGTTGGCAAGCACAGGGGAGAAGGCCTTTCTGTAGTGGCCCTACAACTTTCAAATGCATTGCCACTGGGGTTCCACTAGATTTCATAACTACAGGCATTCTCAAAAGCCTTTTTCCAGGTTGGAAAAGGCAATTCCTACTGTATCACTGAGGGTTCTCAGTTGTTTTGAATTTTTGTAGATCTGGGGCTAGTGGGGTCTTTTAACTATTAGTAGGTTTTAGTATAGGGACGCGGGTGGCGCTGTGGGTTAAACCACAGAGCCTAGGACTTGCCGATTAGAAGGTCGGCGGTTCGAATCCCCGTGACAGGGTGAGCTCCCGTTGCTCGGTCCCAGCTCCTGCCAACCTAGGAGTTCGAAAGCACGTCAAAGTGCAAGTAGATAAATAGGTACCGCTCTGGCGGGAAGGTAAACGGTGTTTCCGTGCGCTGCTCTGGTTCGCCAGAAGCAGTTAGTCATGCTGGCCACAGGACCCGGAAGCTGTACGCCGGCTCCCTCAGCCAATAAAGCGAGATGAGCGCCGCAACCCCAGAGTCGGTCACGACTGGACCTAATGGTCAGGGGTCCCTTTACCTTTACCTAGGTTTTAGTATGCCTTTTCAAATCATGATAGGATTGCATTTTACCTTTTACCCCCAAAAAGGAGGCCCAAAAGTTATTCTAAGTAAATAAAAACAAAAACATTTTTGCCGAGTAGAGAAGTTCCCCCCCCCCTCTGGCTTATGTATGTGTCTGGCCTGTTCATAAACACAAAATGGGCATAGCATACAAAGAAGAACTGATTTTCTCCTCTGTTAAGAGGAGCAAGGAAAAGAGACCAACCACAGGCTGCTCATAGTAAAACATTACCAGAAAGGCAAGGAGTGTCAAGTTCTGCTTAAGCTATTTATCTGCTTGCTATTTATCCAGCAAATACTGTAAAGGTATACTGCCACCCCACCCAAACAACTTTGTCAGTGTCATAAATGTAGGGAGAGTGAAGCCATAAACTTTGCTAGGACATAAAGCTTAAGGCGCCACATAATACCCATTATGCATTTCTAAGAACTCAAATCATTTAGCGCAGCAGCTGCACTTTGGAATTCCCTGCCTATTGAGATCAAGCAGGCAGCTCCACTTGAGTAGTCTTTTCAGCGACTGCTAAAACATTCTTGCTTCAGACAAGCCCACCCAGATGCTTAGAAAACTGATAATTTAAATCTGTTTTAGTGTTTTAACTTCTGCATATTTTAAAGTATGGTTGTGAATTTTTCTGGCTTTTATTGTTTTATCTTTGAGGGGTTTTTTGTTGTTGTTTTTTACAATCGTGGTGTATACATTTTATGAATGAATGAGTGAGTGAGTTGCTGCATAATCCCTGTACATTTTCTAAGGCCTAATTCACATGCACAGGTCAGAATGTATTGGTGGGCCACAAGGACCTGCCGATTATCACCAGCTGCAATTTGATTCACACTTTATGATGTTCCACATTTGAAAGCAAAGCCATCAGTACAGATCGAATTCACTATCACTCAGCTGCGCATCACGTTCCCTCTTTCCAAGGCACAGACAAGCAACATGGATCTGAAAAACTGTTGCACATCGCATGCATAATTGGCTTAATTGCACACTGTGTTCCTTGTTCAAAAGCACAGCGAGCAGTGCCGATCCAAATCACTGCTCCATATTACATGCACAATTGGCTTAGCTGCACGCCATATTCCCGGTTCTGTAAGAAACAGAACAGCACCAATCTAAATCACAATTGTGTACCATGTTTCCCATTCAAAAGCAGAAATTTATGGAAATTGAGGTGTGAGTGCATTGTTGTTGATTGCCACCTGAGGATCTTGGTGACAACATGAATCCAGTTCACCACTCTTTTTCTCACTTCTTGTTTTTAATTTAGTACTTAATTCGTTCCGGAGGTCCGTTCTTAACCTGAAACTGTTCTTAACCTGAAGCACCACTTTAGCTAATGGGGCCTCCCGCTGCTGCCGCGCCGCTGGAGCATGATTTCTGTTCTCATCCTGAAGCAAAGTTCTTAACCGGTGGTACTATTTCTGGGTTAGTGGAGTCTGTAACCTGAAGCGTATGTAACCTGAGGTACCACTGTATTTCTTATAATGCATTTTGGCTGCAATGCTCCCTCCTTCCGGGGCATTTTTATAGCAACAAAAATCTTTAGAGCAGCAAACTGAAAAAAAGCAATGGGAAGAATGGAGAATAAAAAGCAGCACTGAGGACTAACAGCTGGTTGGATTAATACACATTAAAAGCCTGGTGAAGAGAAAATGTTTCAAACACGTTGGAGAGGGAATGATAGCTGGACATCAGAGTCGCTTTCACCCACCACCTGTCCTCTGTTTTAGCAAAGCACACGCGCACACACGGCTGACCATGCAACACTAGAAGTGGGAAGCACTGTGGCTCGTTCCAGGAATATAGGCCACAGAACGTGGCCAGTGCACCCAGCTGATACAACTGTGATCTTTCAGAATAGAACAGCTTGTTTCCATCTAACTGTCATGTTAACTCAGCACATCTAGAATCTCCTGGTGGGGAACATTTCAGCCCAAGGGCCACGTTCCCTCCTGGAAAACCTGTCGGGGGCCACATACTAGTAGTGGGGTCACACACACAGAAACACGCACACACACCACTCTCTTCATCCAGGAAAGCAGTATTTTCACAGATAAGACACATTTCAGCCTCACAGAACCACTAGAGGAGGGGGCAGAGCAGGGCCAGTGAAAGATGTGACCTCAAGAGGAGAGGGGTGTGGCCTGGGCAGAGACCTGAGGGCCACATGGAGAGGCTTGGAAAACTGTGTTTGGTCCCCAGGCCAGAAGTTCTCCCATCCTGACTAGATTAACATAGTCCCTCTAAGACTGGTCAGTGCTGGATGCTTAGAAGAGTCTTTGCCAATCTGGTGCCTTGTAGTTAAAGATCCTGGGTGGAATTTCAGTGTGAAAGTATCTCAGCTAGCCTGTTAGAATGATCCTTTCTCTTCTCCCTCCACACCTTCTTCTGGGGGTTCTCCTGACCACACAATCCAATTTTGAGAGGCTTGGGGGGAGGCGTGGAATGGTGATGCACAAGTGGGAAAACCTGTGCCAGGCTTCCACCGACAGGACTATTTAGGTGAATCCTGACCATGGAGTGCACCCCCCTTCTAGCCTCCCCCCTTCATGATTCATGTACATATAACGTGCCTTGATCCACATGGCATGTGGGCAAACAGCAACCTCTCAGAGGTAGTAGCATAATTCATATAAAGGAAAGATGCACACAACATTTGTCACCTCAGATAGGAATTTTAGCCCAGCTTCCTGATGCAATCTCCATGGAGCAGGGTCCTGCCTTATTAAATTTATTCTAGTGTTTTAAGATATGGTAACTCAACAGTTTTGTTTTAAACTGTTTTGAACACTGAATTTTAAATTGTTGTAACTTGCCCTGGGACCCGATGGTCAAGGGCAACAACTTCTAGAGGGCTTTAGATTTTAAGAGGGAGCAATGAAAACTTTAGACCAGTCTAATTTAATAGGGCTACCATATTTCAAAGAGTGAAAATCAAGACGCAAAAGTTGTTGGGCTTTCAGGAAGGTGTGGTGTAAGGAAATTCAGAGAAATCTACACTTCCAACATGGGTTGCCATACGTCTGGATTTTCCTGAATTTTTCAGCAATTTCCACCCACACACTGTTGACAACAGCCGAATCCCGGCTATGTCCAGGAAATTCCGGATGTACGGCAACCTTAGATTTCAGCACACTGAGAGGAACTGTGTAGATAAAAATACACACTTCCAAGGGACAGTCACTCGGGGAGGGGAATTAATTACCGCTTTCTATTTGGTTTTCACTACTTACTGTCAGCGGGAAAATTTATATGGTAGAACTTTCCACTCTCAGAGGGTGGCAGTGGTGGTGAATAACTTCTAAAGTTAATTAAATTTGCAGACCATCCTATATTTGAAGGATCACTCTGAAGGGAGATATGCAGGGGCCTTGAAGTTGCCCATCTGGACAGCAGACTGAGCAGGTACACAACTCACCTGGTCACAGTCTTCTCCGTTATTTCTATATGGGCACCTATACATATAACTTGGCATATGCAAATCTGTGTTCTTTTCGCATGCCTCATTTTTGGCAACATGAAAGCAGCCATCCTAAATCTGAGGTGGCATCACTCTCAAAAAAGTGTTCCATTTCAGAATGCAGGTCGGGGATTTCAAGTTGGGAGTCCCTCCGCCATCTTTTTTTTTTTTTTTTTAAGTCCTCTCTAGGCACAGAACATACACACACACACACACACACACACGGACAACCTCCACTTAATCTGACAAGAGACTCATTTTCAGATTAAAGTACTCCCAGGAGAAAGTATTGAGACCAAACAAAAAAATACTGTCATTATCCAAACAGGACATTATTGTGTGTTTTTTGTTTGTTTTTTGGGGAAAAGAGTCGATTGAGATTTTAAAATTCACCCAGAAGAGGTAGTTCTCCACTGTCTATGTCATTGTGACTTGTAACCATAGAAACTACATCCTGCATTGAAACTATGGTAACATTGCAGTAGCCTTTTCTATCTTTTCCTTTGCAAATAATGATCCAAAGAGACAAACTATTTCGGGGGCTTTTGGGGGGAGTGGCAGGAGGGGGAACAAGAGAGACCTACAAGTCTGAATTAGATAATAAAATCCCACAACCTTTTAACCTTAACACATAGTCACAACACAATGAGCATGTAATCTGGTTAGGCTTCTTAAAATAATAAAATAAGGGTGGGGTATGCTCAACTGTGGTGCCCACAACAGTTTCTTCAGTTTGCAAATGTGCCCTTGAGCCCAAAAAGGATGGCAACTCCTGTACGAGACCGTGATGCCTCATGCAGTAGATCTGCAAGGGTTTCTAGACTCTGGTTTACAACAGCAACACAAAAAGGCTTCCCTGACCCCTAAATTAGGTCGCTAGAATGCGTGACCTACCATAACCCAGATGTAGATTTGTGCTTGTAGAGGTACGTCATTCCAGTGCATGACTCATGAGGTGCTGTAGGTATTTGGCACCATTTCCTCAGCACCATTTCGAATCTGGCTCTGCCCTGTACTGTACTCACGACACTATTGGGTGGACCTCAGTTTTCAAAGGAAAAAAAGAAAAGCTCCACAAAGTATATCCCTGAAGCCCAAAGTCACCTTGGCTCAAGGAAAAGTAGGAATTAAGTTTGCTGGTTCATAAGGGTTTTTTAAAAAACAACAACTATCAATTGTATATAAATTTTGAGAAATAAATAACCCAGAGACCACCTGCTGCAATTGCTCTAGGGTGGTAAGATTGCGAACTGTGTTCTGGGGAATCCTGGCTTCATCTGTAAGTGCTTGCCCCGGGTATGACCTGAAGGCACATGGTAACAGCAACAGCTTTGCTGACACTGAACAAGTCTGAGTCTGGCAAGAGCCTAGATAGGGACGGCCTGGGAACCCTTAGAACACCTCCTTGATTTCCATGACAGAAGAAATGTGGAATGTAAATATATACACTTTGGACTCGATATCTGGCTCACTTCCTTAAAAAAAAAGTGGCTACCACTTAATTCCAACATCATCCCATCCAGTAAAATTCAAGACCAGAAGATGAATACATGGCCTCCTTGCTTATGTTCATGTGCACTAGGCATGTGATCCATGTGCACAAATGCAAACGGCTGCCAATGAGTGGAAAGCAGGCTCTGCCTTTTTCTGACTTAGGAGGGCTTTTGCTGCTGGAGTTCTGAGTGCACTCTGCCCAGCAGAAAGCATAACCAGTTCTATGAACAACACAAAGCAATCTGTGACAGTGGACCAGACCATGGACCAATGGCATGAGAGCTAGAAACATGGTGGCGTCACAGTCTTCTAACTGTCTCATGTCTTTTTAGTTGAAGAATGCAACAGGGTCTGTTGTTGACTGGACTTGATGTTCTTTTGCCTTTGATGGGCAGTGCCCAACTTGCAAGCAAAGATATTGGGGATGAAATCATCACTCTTGTGCATGAAAATTCCACCAGAACTACTGTTGTGTTTTGCATGATTCACATAACACATACAAAGTTCAGTCTGGCGAAAGTAGATGAAATTGCTTTTTATCCAAAAGCAGTATCGACCAAAAAAAAAATCTCTGCCGATTCTGCTTCTGCCTGCTGCCATTAACGGCTCAGAGTTTAAATGACTAATTGTTTTAAATGCCCTCTCCGTGGCACACTAAGTTCAAGCTTTGGTCATTATGCTTTGCTAATGACTCATAAATTCCAAAACCATGTTGTTCTTGGCATGCACTTTTGCATAATTAATTCTTTTTGTGAAAATGCACTCAGCTTGGTAGAGATTTCTGGGCACCTTGCAAACACCACTTCAGCAAACACGTCCCCGTCCCCCCCACTAAAGGGTGTAGATTCCACATTTGCTCAGCCATGCAGACACCAGACCTTCTCACCAATTGGCACCCCCGTGCAAGCACAGCAGCGTACAGTATTAAGGCACAGGGCAAGACAAGGGCAAATTCACAGAGCAGGGGGAAAGCCAGGAGAGTTTTGGTGAAACATTTCCAAGGCGACCTTCAGAAGGGAGAGGGTGTTTCCCAACCCTCGTTCCATCCTACGCTACAACAGAGATGAATGTTTGTTTTAATTTCCCTCATGCCTCTTCTATGCAACATGGTACTGCTGTGTCAATAACAATGGCAGATAAGATGACAGAACTGTGTTAGCTTTGGGTATCAATTTACTACTGGAATCAGCAGTTCTAAAAGCAAGCAAAAGGCAAAGTGCCTTTTTTTTGTAAGATGGGATCTTCCCCACAGCTTGATGCCCCGAGGAAAGAATTTTGCTTCATATCTTTTGAAAATCCCTTCAAAAGAGCAATTTATCCTTATTAATAAATTCCCAGCTCTGTAGCCACTGCCTGAGACCTGGTATAATGTATTGCACATTCAGATCCTATTACAAAACCAGGTCAGAACAAATGTATGGACCATGAAGCCAAAAACAGCCCATCTACCACAAAGGTTTGCATCAGTTTTTTGAGCCAAGCGTGGGTCACATTCAGATGGTTGGATTACAAATTACTCCAAGTCTGTTCCAAAAACAAATACCCCAAAATGTCTTCACACTGCCATACTTGTAAGGCAGAACAGCTCATTGGCAATTGAATTAAAAGCTGGCATGATGCATCAAAGCAGAGCTCCAAAGCTAAGAATGACTTTGCTAAGCATGAACTGCCATATAGTTCAAACCTGTGGTCCTGAAAGCAGACCACAGAGCACCTTAGTACCTCTGAGTGCCAGATAATTGAAAGATACCAAGATGAAAATTCACAACACTGGACGGAGACTGAACTCTGTTGCCTTTCAGGGATCGTTTACTGACGTGTAAAAGACAGAAGTAAGCTGTGATATATACCTCTTCAAACAGAGAGAGTGACTAGATCTGGTGGGCAAGCCATAGGACAGGCACAGGCAAACTCGGCCCTCCAGATGTTTTGGGACTACAATTCCCATCATCCCTGACCGCTGGTCCTGTTAGCTAGGGATGATGGTAGTCCCAAAACATCTGGAGGGCCGAGTTTGCCTATGCCTGTCTTGGATATAGGGGAGAGAGTGAGTGACACAGCAGCAACCTGGCATTAGTGTAGCACTGGGCAGTGGGGGGTGGGGAGGATGGCATGTACAGTTAACACTCACCTTGAGATGGACCACTGAGCAGGGTCAATGGCAAATTCTTTTTGCAAGGTTTTGCAAACAGTTTCTTAAACTGAGAGAAGGGAAGGGCAAGTGAAACTCTGAAGAGGATATTTGGGGTGTGACTTTTTTTTGTATATACTCTTCCTTTGAAAAGTTCAGATCAACATACATTGGGCAGTTTTCTACCCAGGCACCAATCTGTTCTGCACCTACTTAGCCTCAACTATGCTTCCTGGTCCATTCTCTCGGCCCACAGAAAGGCACACAAGCAGGGCCCCAATTTTATTGGCTATAAAAATGTTGGATTTGAATCCGTTTACATATAATTCCTAGAGCCTACTTTTGGCTCAAACTAGCTAGTGTAAAGGGAGTAGCTCTGCTCTTAATCTTTAGAACATCAAGATATCCCAAGTGTTTTGAAATGAGCAGGAACATACCATATAGATGGGATGTGCCAAACAATACAGGGCAAAAAAAAAAAACCCTGGAAATTTTCATGCACAAGCCTTCTTGAAACAGATTTGGGGGTTTTGTGCAGCTTCTATCCATTTCAAAAGGTCTCATACAGCAAAGGACCCCAGGCAACTGTCACCTGTGGAATGCATCAAGTCTCAAGAAGACCTGGATACATCTTCAGGTTTCAAGGAAGTACATTTGGTTTCGGTTAAGATAAATTCTGCAGCTCACTGCTGCGTGCAGAGAAATTCAAAATTCACACACTTTGGGAGCCATCTTCAAACATCAAGATATAAACCCTACCCCCTCAAAAAAAGAGAAAGATTTTATTAAGTATTTTATTGCCCAGAATCGTATTTTCACATGTGTGTGCCAAAAGGGATTGCCACAGCCTGCTTTTAAGGGAACAACATGACACATTTCCCTACTCTCTTTGGACAACTATTTGCTCAATCAAATGCAACACATGCATAAGCGTCCAACTTATCCTTTGTTCACAGTACAGTATGTCCCTTTCATGTACTCTTAATAATATACTGAGTTGGATTTCTGTTTATCTGTAGTATCTGAGTCAGGAGAGGCTGTGCAGGTCCTGAACCAGTGTCCGGATGCTGTGGTGGGTTGAGAAAGGGCTAATAAGGAAGAGGCTATATTTCAGTTATTTGGGGCCTAAGTCACTTAAACAATAATGTTGGACCCCAAGAATTGGGTCCCAAGAAGAACTGGCAACCAATTACAGAAGCAGCCTGATTTGGAAAGGGCTGCACTCTCTGTGAAGGGGCAGGTGCAGAGTCTCTGAGCAGGTGGGTAGGAGTGCAGGTGCTCCTAGATCCCCCACTGTCAATAGAGACACAAAAGTGCCTTTTACTAGCTATTGCTGCTGAACAAGTTACACCCATTCTAGGACAGGGATAGCCTGACCGCTGTGGACCAAACTGGTTAAGTTAAAATAAAAGCGAACACTTTCCAACACCTGCTTCTAACCACACAAAAGGAAAAGAGGAACATGGCATGCAAACATAGACAGTGTCAGTGTTAGAAACTGGGGTAGAAAAGCTAGGAGCCAAGTGGCTTCTGGGACCTAGGTTGTGGGCGCCAAAACAGAATGTCGAGTTGCCACTGGGGGAGGGGGCGGTCAGCAACACTTTTTATTTATTATTTTGATAAGCATGAATTAGTATGCAATTCACATAAGTGACACATATCACATTTTTTTTTAGCAGAAATCGTTAATACATGTTTAATTTGGTGCTTACAATAAAAATGTCGGTACCATGCTTCAGTTTTCAAAACACACTACTCTTTATTGTTAAACTCCTTAACGTATTGTCTAAACATACACGTTGAGGCTTCAAAGCACATCTTCAATTCAGTAATGCTTGAGTGGCAGCCAGGCACAAAAAATGGCCCCCAGACTTTTTGAGGTGCTGGCAAATGGAGAGTCTTGAGGCACAAAATGTGCCTGGTGGCCTGCTAATTTCAAACCCTGGCCAGTGTACTCATGTAGCACTAAACCATGGTTTAGTAGGACACACAAACACGCCCAGTGCCTTTGTGCTACACTCCCTCACTGGCTGATCTCTGCAAGTGCATCCAGTTCCCAATACAGTGGTGCCTCGCAAGACAAAATTAATTTGTTCCGCGAGTTTTGTCGTCTTGCGATTTTTTTCGTCTTGCGAAGCACGGTGTCGGGAAAGTTTTGGAAAAGCTTCAAAAATCACCAAAGTCTTTAAAAACCTCAAAAAAGGCTACCACACCGCGTTCTATGAGTTGCTCCTCGAAGTCAAGTCGCAACTGTATTAACGGTGTTAAGAAAAAGGAAACAAACTTGCAAGACGTTTCAGTCTTGCGAAGCAAGCCCATAGGGAAAATCGTCTTGCGAAGCAGCTCAAAAAACAAAAAACCCTTTCGTCTAGCGAGTTTTTTGTCTTGCGAGGAATTCGTCTTGCGAGGTACCACTGTACCGTATTTTTCGCCCTATAGGACGCACTTTTTCCCCTCCAAAAATGAAGGGGAAATGTGTGTGCGTCCTATGAGGCGAATGCAGGCTTTCGCTGAAGCCTGGAGAGCGAGAGGGGTCGGTGCGCACCGACCCCTCTCGCTCTCCAGGCTTCAGGAGAGCCCCACCGCCAGCCCCGCAAACTCGGGGGACAGCGGGAGAGGCGCAGCACGCCTTTCCCGCTGTCCCCCGACTTGGTTAGAAGGCTGGCGGAGGGCTTCCCCTTCCTCCAGCCCCGCAAGCTCCCAGAGCGATGCCAAAGCTGCACGCAGCTTCGCCATCACTCTGAGTCCCGTTCTGGGGGCTGGGGGAGGGGGAAGCTCGGGCTTCCCCCACCCCAGCCCCACGCCTGGGGGGGGGGGAATAATTTTTTTCCCCTTTATTCCCCCCCCCCCCGAATCTAGGTGCGTCCTATGGGCCGGTGCGTCCTATAGGGCGAAAAATACGGTAATTCTAAGTGGCACCTGAGGACACATAGCATCCCTTAGTACTGCTCCGGATCCTGCTCGATCAAGTCTTCCCCACCCAAAATAGGCAAACAGACAGCATTTCTGACATAAACCTGTATGTCAATTAATCTGTTCAGTTGTTTTATGCAGAGTAATGGCCTTGCGCTTTAATCCTATGCCAAATAGTAAGCATGGAGTATTTGTAGGATTGTAGGGTTGTATTACATGAGGGACCTCTGGGACAGGAATATATTGGATGCAGCTGATTTTTTTGATCCTAGCTATTTGGCACACAGGCTGAGGCACGGACCACGTTCCAACGCTCAAGTGCTAAAATAACACTAGTGGTCTCCACATTAAGCAAAAAAGCTGCAATCCTTGGTTGCAACAACAGTGAAACATTAAGATCAGGTGTATACCATTTCTGAAAGAAGCATGGTTTACGTCAGCTGCTGCACAGTCCGATTCCAAATAGTTTGATTAAATGACTGAGGGCTGTATTAAACTTTAGGCTAACTCAACGAACGGCCATTGAAATTAATGGACCTAAGATAGTCATGCCCATTAGTTTCAATGAGTCTGTACTGCTACTTCCAAGTATGACTAACACTGGATACAACCCAAAATTTCCTTTTTGCTTTTGCGCTATCAAAAAACAGGAAAGAGCCTTCCAGGAACAATTCCTTATAATAAAAAATTAAAATATGTAAAGCCAAATTACTAAGGGCACAGAACATTGCTTTATGCAGTGTTCCAGATTTCTGCGGTTAGGAAAGTGACAGGGAAATGCATTTTAAAAGTGTGGGGGTGAACGGATGATTAGCAAGGGTAGCGAATACATATGCACAACCCCACAGGTCTGCCCCAGATGTAGACAGTGCCGAGCTAAATGGATCAGACAAAGTAGCTCCCTATGTTCCTGTTCATTCAAATGGTATAGCAGGGCTATTTCAAATATTACCTTTTTAATTATTACACATAAAACAGATTATATTGCTCTCCATAAAACTGTAATATGTGCATACTGCAACGTGATCTTCTAGAGACATGTACCCTGCAAATACATGTGCCAGGATGTCAAAACTGCTTGAAACACCTCCCTGCCGCATGTACACACAATAGCAAATGGGTGTTTGCTGCCGGAGGACGAATAAAGTGCTAACAGCAGTGGAGGACAGACTTCAGTTTCTTGGATCTACTAAAACACAAAGACCTACCAACCAGAGCTGGGTGCAACTGACACACAGAATGAATTCGCTTTCAGTACCGGAACTGAACTTTTATAAACTTTTAATGATATAGCAGTATACAAATATTTTTACAAGGGGATATATTGATTGAAAATGTGTTGTATTGTAACTGTATTGTAACTTTTGAATAAATGTTTTCTTTAAAATAAATTTTAAAATATATTGGCTCATAGTCCTTATTTCACAAACATCCACTCCTGGTTAGCTTTCCTCATTTCAGCAGCCCTAGTTTAGTGAAAAAAGTGATTTTGGCATTGCTGTTGTCAAAACAATCTGGTTGTCAGAAACCTTTTCCGGATCTGCTGCAAATCATCCTGAGATCTGACCCTAACATAGCAACAGGGATAAGAGCTGGTGGGTTTTCTTTTACTGCAGGTATCGGATCACAGCAGAGTAAAAACCAACACAGAGAGAGAGAGAGAGAGAGAGAGAGAGAGAGAGAGAGAGGAAGGGGACCTGCTGCTTTGAACTTGAGCAAGACACAGATGATCACATTTCAGTCGGCCTTGGAGAAAGTATGTGCTTGACCCTCCAACTCAGATTATGAACTCTACTGCAGCTCTGACGTCGGAAGGTGTCACTCAATTCCCCCCACCCTCCAAGTTACCACCACCTCCAATTAATCAAAGAATCCATCTGGTAGAGCAGGCGTCTCTCAAGAATCCTCAAGAGTTCTTGGCGAAGGACTTGCCAACCTACTCATCTCGTTTCTGGCCAGGGAGGGGGCAGTGGAGAACAACCCAAAAGACAGATAAGAAGCTTGATTCAAGAGAGAGCTTCAGGAAGGCCTCAGCCTAAAAGAACAGGGTGCCTCTGAGCACATTCTGAGCCGGAGGAATTGTTTTCAGCAGTATCTCAGCTTTCAATAACTATAAGAATTTTTAAAATATCTGAGTCCTTATGGGTGAAATGATATACTTGAGAGTGTGCAGACAATACCTACTGAAACCGCAGAAGCCTGAATAAGATTTCTAGTGGTTAAGGATCAGATCTCAGTATCATATCCTTGCTCTTTCTCTCATGACTAGCAGTACAAAATTATTTGAGGGGGAAACAGTAAAAATTGCAGAATATATTATGCAAAACATCAGGAAAGTTTGCCAAACTTACATCAGTTATAGAGAAAGAAAATCTAGATTGCCTAGAAGCACATGACTTTTTTTAAATGCATCCAGGCCTCCTCATTCAAAAATGTATCAGACTTTTTTTGACCTTTAATACACAAACCAACTCTTGGATTCCAGGCATGGCCACCTGCCCATCTTCTTTGCGTTGCACCACATTAAATGTTGAAAGGATTTACACACCACCAGTACAAATTGTCACTGCTCATCCCACTTTGGGATGTTGGTGTGCAAAATAATTAGGTAATTAAATACTATACCTGGCCAACATTTTGGATCTGTGTACAGCTAGAATCGCACGCCCATAGCAGGGTGTGGGGGGGGAGCATGTCTTCAAACAGCAGGAAGAGATGCTATTTCCAGTAAACAACTTTTGGCTCACACAAGGTATAGCGCCCCAGTACACAATGTGGTACAGGGACGACTGAAGAGTGTGAGAATTTCAGGTTTGGGAGCTGCCATTTTGGTTTTTAAAAAGCAAGCTTCTTGCCTTGCTGGAGATAAGAAGAAAATCAAAAGTATGCAGAAAGTGCCCAATGAGATCCCAAAAATACTTACCCAAGTCTGCCTCAATTTAATTAAAAAAAAAATAAATCTACGTATTTTTAAATGCTATTGAATTTTTTTAGGAACTGTCTTTAGTAATTTGTTTTACCCAGAAAAGGTTGTTTTTAACAAATTTGTCCTACTGGCTGCAATTTATACATATTGATTATTCTTTAGCAAAAGCTGCCTAGAGGGCCGTTTGACCAAACCAAGGACAGAAAGTCTAGAATAAAAGAAGATCTAAACAAAATGCAAGCATCTCCTGCCTCCCGTACTGCACAGCATGCTTGATGGGGGGAGTTTGCGGCAGGTGACAATTGACCATTTCATCACATGCCCTCAGAGTCCAAGGTGGTGGGAAGACTCCACCCCAAACGTGTTTCTCAACCTTGGCTGAGAAGGCTTTGCAAGGCAGTGCCACCCGCAAAGGCAACAGAAAAAATGGGACATTCTCTACACGAAAAGCTTCTTACAGCATTCAAATAACCCAAGAGCCAGAACACACCAGGAATTGGGAAGGATAATTGCTGTATGTGCGTCATTCCTTCTAGGTTCCTCTTTTTTTCCTTCTTCTTTTGTTGTCAAATTGCTTCAACTCACACACTATCAGGACTTTCCTTAGTCTCAAAACAACAGTGTCATTCTCCAAATCCACTAAGCTGAAGAGTTACCATCATCCCCCATGGAATTCCTCTAAACAACTGGTTTTGATTTGGGGTGGGGGTGAGGGGGTTGAAACAGAAGTACTATAGTAGCTGGCACAGGGGAACATGCCTGTTTTTTAAAAGTTAGGCTGATAAGCCCCTGCTTATAGCACTAATGCCATGTGGTTCAGTTTTCTGAAGTGAATCCGTCAAGGCAGCCAATTGCTGTTTTGAATCTCAACCCCTGCTTGGCTTTGACTGCATCCAGTCCTACTGACCCTTGTTTGATGCTCTAGATTCTAGAACTTATATGTTTTTTGACTCATTCAAACTGGTACCAAGTTTTGCCATGTTGTGGAGCTTTATGGCCTGGAACCTAAACTTTGCAGATGCCCAGAACCATCTCAATATTAGAGAGATGCTCTTAACAAAAAGTGCTCTTTGCTGGTCCCCTGACCATGGGTTGACTTGGCGTCATTAACCATCTACAAGCTACCATTATATATTCCCCACAATGCCCTGCAGCAATGTTGTATCAGGGGCATTGTGGAAAATTATTAAGTGACAGTTCGCAGACCTAGTCCAGGCATCAGCATGGGTCAACTGCCCACGCATGTCCGACAGCAATGGCAGGCAGGCTTGCCAAGAGGCAACAAACTTCTTTGTCCTCCAGTGAGGTAAGATCTAAATCAGGTAAGGTCACCAAGCTGTTTGACAGTGGAATGGACTCCCTTGGGAAGTGGTGCACTATTGTTCTTTGGAGGTTTCCCAGCAGAGGTTGGGTGGTCATCTGTCATGCATGCTTTAGTTGAGATTTCTGCATTGCAGGGGGTTGGCCCTGGGTCCTGGCCCAAGGTCCCTTCCAACTCTACAATTTGGAATTTTGAGAAACTAATGTAAGCACCAGTCACAAAATGGCTGCCACATGAAAAAAGACAGGACAAAATTGTGTAGCCATGCCCCCATCCATCATTAAGTAAAAGGTGCCTCCTGTGCTCCGAGAGAGATGTTATTTGCATCTCATTTCTGTTCAATATAGAATGAAAAGTACATGTCCAATCCTGGCATCCAGTTACATGAGGGGCATGATTATTGGTGTTTGTTTAATGCAGGAGAGACGAGCAAGTGCAAACAGGACTGGGCAGGAACAGCACACAGTATTTGGTGCAATTGTGGTTTGTTGAGGGGATACTTACTGAGACCTATCATGAGTTCCATGGAAAATATTAATGAGAACTCTGACAACCATGGGTGTCATGTTGGTGACCCCGGAATTGTAATGCAGCAGAACTGCAGAGCTGCAAACATTATTTCCAAATCACAGGCATACTTCCAGATAATGTATGGGTTTATTCAGCTTTGCAGTCAGCCCCACCCCTAGCACCAGGGGTTCTTTGCAATGTTAAAATGTATCGCATTCAAAACAATCAAGCTAAAATTATATACGTATGTTAAAAAAATAAAGGAAAAAAGGCCACCCTCTTTTCGCAGACATATATGAGGAAGTAATAAAAAGCAGGATTTCAATTTGGGAAACATATAAAAGGCTAGATGAATAATTCAGAGTAAAAAATGTAGGGGGCAAATCGTGTTCCAGGGATTTTGGCAGAGTTCAAAAGTTCCTACTTAAAAGGCCACTTGCATGAGAATCACAAGGGCTATGACCCAGAACAGGTGGTAATCCCTTAAAACAATGGTATATATAAAGGAAGGCACAGCAGAAGGTTCGACTGGGGCCTACAAGCAATTTTAGGAGGTTTTTCAGCTGCCCTTGCTTCTCTTTTTCAGATCTTTGTCACTCCCATAATGCTGTGTGGCAGAGACACATAAACAAGAGGAGGCAGTTGATTAAAATGGAGCACAAAGGGGGATTTAATGCAGGATGGTCACACACATCAATTGCACGGGGAGAGGGTGGATGTTATGAATCACTCACATTTGCAACAGTGTTTTAAACTTCCAGCAACAGGAAATAAAAGTTACAGATCAAATAATGAGGCTGAAGTTGATAATGCGGTATTCTTGCACGTCAAAGAGGTAAAACAGTTGGGTGGTTTTGTTTTTCACATCCTTTCCTCCTTAAAGTTAACAATGAATCAACAGATAGTATAAGTGAGAGACTTCCAGTGTTATCTGTGTGGCTCTTCACTAAGGGTTGTGAACCAATGCAAACTCTAGCCAGCCACAAGTGCAAATTTAACAAGGCACTGCAAGAGGAAAAGCCTGCCTCAGTGACAAACACACTTGTACGCAAGAGAGTTGTTTAGCTTAGTTTACTGCAGTCATACTTCACATGTTTAACTAACACACTTCAAGAACACTGCATGTGAAATGGCCCTAAAGAGTTTCATAGGAATGAAGTTCCTGGAGAGTTTTGGTGAGGTACGGTATCGCTAGTAAAACTGGAGGGCCATTTTCTAAAACTCCTAATTCTAGATCAGGGTGAGGCACCTGCAGCGATTCCACAATTGCTGTGAAACTCTAACTAGCATCAGCCCCTGCTCACCATCCAAGCCGGCTGGAGCAGATGGGAACTGGAGTCCAACAAAATCTGAAGGGCCACAGGATCCCCACTCCCATTCTAGGAGCATTTAGAAAGCTGTTCAGTTTTTGTTTTCTCAAGTTCCCTTGCCTCTCAGTTGCTTAGTGATTTATTAGGAAGACTACCCTGCCTAAACCTGTTTTAATCACTAAACAAAAACATGTTACTAGATATCATCAAGCCCATGCTTGGTGAAATGTCCAAAGCCAGAAAGAGAGGTTTGCAGGACTTCATGAGGTTTGAGGAGTGGAGTCTAAGTGCTCCCCTTACCACTCCCCATGGCTAGAAAAATATGAATCAGATGACCAAAGTGCAAAATTCAGATTTGTATACAGGTCTGGTCAAAACTTTTCCTGTTGTGTCCTATCAAATGGTCCAAGGAAAGTGTCTCTTAGGCACCTCCCGCTCTCTTTCTATGAAAGAAGTTATATGAGCATTGTGGCACAGGTCAGCAGAACACTGGAGGGGAGGACAAAGTCACAGGAACCCAAGAGACAATGAAAAATAATAATTATTATTTAAACATGAACAGCTACACATGCATGGGATATATGTGCATCAAATGCAATAATAATAATAATTCTAAGCTATAGCCACTATAGGAAAAGCAAAGTAGCTCTCCAAACAAAACACATAATAATTGATGAGATCTGCAGAACTGTATCTCGTCTCATACTTCTTTGGAACCAAACTGGAGAATTATTCAGGGGTGGAAGCCATCAAACCCCATTATTGTGTCAGAAGAAACAAAACATTGACACAATAGGGGGATTAATAACAGCCCATCCATGAATAATTCTCCAATATTTTTGGAATCCTTTCACTGGCTCTTAGGTTCCTGTGACTTATGGTACACAAGGTCAAGTCATATAGCCCAGTGCCATCTCATCTGAATGGCATCAAGTCAAGACTGAATCTGGACCTTCTGTATGGCAAAGGTCCCAGCAGCATCATACATACTTACTGGATTTCACTGCCCATTAATTTTGATATTGAATGCACCTTCCAGTTGGGTACAGCTGGTTTTTGGACCCTCTAATAAATATAAGCATTGAATTACTTTTGATAGGCACTGAAGTGAGGAAGCATTATAATTTGTGAAGGGTGTAGAGCAAAACTGGGTGTTGCAATATTAAATCTTCATTGATACTGACCTATTTTCCTCCTGCCTCTATTCTATATTAATGTCTGCAGCAAAGAAATGGGGGATTTCTTCAGAAACACTCACACTTTTTTTGTTAATGAGAGCAAGCTAAAGAACCTCTAAGTAATCCTCGTATATAGACATCTGCCAGAACTTCCAACTATGCACCTCATAAAACAGAACATCGGTTTCAGCGATGCCTTGACTCTTGCAAAAAACCATTTTCAATAAACAAAACATTGCCACTCCTTGTGTTTCACAACACACCTCCTCAAAAGGAACAGTCTGGGACTATGGCTAAGGAACTCAGGCTGGACTTTCCTTGAACCACCCACATTCCTCAACCTCATCCTTCATGCGGACTCATGAAAAATGTTCCTGCTCAGTTGCATACCAGGGATAGATCAGGTGTGAGGAGCCCATTTTCAGTCCAAGGGCCACATTCCTCCATGGGCAGCCTTCCAAGGGCCACATGCCAGTGGCAGATGAGGCCAGGATGTCACTCTAACCTTTGTACAGCAGGTTACATTCCAGACACACACACACCTCTATACAGACAAACAAGAGGCAGTATTGCAGCACAAGGGCACATTGCAACCAAGCAAGTACTCAAGAAAGGCACAGAGCTGGTGAGGGGCTGTGGCTTGATTGAGAGGTCTTGAAGGTCACATTCAGACCCCCAGGTCTGAGGTTCCCCCACCTCCTAGACTAGATGATCAGAACTGGGGTCACCAACCTGGCACCCATACGTACCATGGCACCCACAAGGGATTTCTCTGGTGTCTCCTCTTCTCCAGGTGAAATATATCCCATTCCCTCAACCATTCCTCATAAGGCTTGGTTTCCAGGCTGTTTATCATCTTGGTTGCCCTTCTCTGCACATTTTCCAGCTAGTCAATATCCTTCTTTACTGTGGTACTCAGAACTGGATGCAAGACTCCATCCAGGCGGGCGTCTGACCAAGGCTGAATAGAGAGCTATTATAACTTTCTATTATTATCTAGGTATTATATTTTGCTGCTGCAAAAGTCTTCTGTGCACTTCATGAACGCAAAATCCAGAATGACAGGCTTGTGAAACACCACCTGTGTTTTCACATGCATAATAATCCACAACAAGTTCCATGATTTAGTCCTTAGTACGTCATGGCTTAGATCAAGTCCTAATGTATTTGTTGCTACAATTTACTATCATGGCCATGACGGGGTGCAGAAGAAACACATTCCTACTACTACTTATGGGACCTGAAAGAGGAACCTGTTGTGTGTTTGGCATTAAGCAGACATACTATCAGTTTTCCCACATTCACATTTAAAAATAAAAATCCTGCTGCCAGTGAAGCGTCCTAGAGGCTTGGCTGCAAAATGGAGAAATTAAACCCAAATCTCAAAATATGTTTATCACGCTACTAATATGCAAAGGTATACTGAGCTTCCTATGGTTGGCCAAAGCCTGGGGGGGAAAAAACCACACCAAAAAACCCCGGCAGGAACTCTCAAAAATATTGTAATCTGTAACCTGACAGAAACATTGAAATTACAACCCTCAACCTATGGAAGAATCCTTTTACTCAGTTGATCAATCACTTAAAAGGCCAACAGTTACTCAAATTAAACCACCAAGAATCTTGTGGCACTTTACAAGACTAACAAATTTATTACAGCATAATAACCGACCTTGGAACAATCTACCAGAGAAAAGGCCGCCGCCCATGGGACAGAGGGTCATTGATGAATGATAATCCAGCTTTTACCTAGGGGTTTAATAGGCCATAAGATTATACGGTAACTATATTTGTAATGTATTTTTGTCGGTGTTTGTCCTTTGATGCTATGGCCTGTTGGCTACGCAAATAAAGTCCTTGTTGTTGTTGTTGTTGTTGTTACTACAGCATAAGCTTTGGTGGGCGACATCATAAAACTGTTGGTCTTTAAAACCTCAACATGGGTGCCTTTCTGATATACTGAAGGAAGTGCAAAATTTACAAACAAAAGCTGCCACATTATGAGAAAGAAGGGTCATTTTTTAATGTTCTCCCCTTCTTTGAACTCTCTAACACAGTAGTATGCCAGAATAAAATACCGTCAAAAATTAAAACTGTGCCCTTCATTCTCAGCACCACCAGTTAAAACTGATCCCCTTGACCTGTGCCAACAGACTCCTATGCTTATATGTTAACAGCATCCAGAGAACAGATCTGCATGTGGGTTCTGCAGAAATTCTGGGGCAAGGCATCACAGGAAAGAACAGATGCATGCAAACCGGAAAAGTGATGAAATATTTACAGGAAGGGCCTTGGGCTCTCACATCATCTGTTTCCCAAGCATTTTATGGGTTGTTGGGAGATTTTTTGTGTAAATGATTCAGTTTATCAACATCCTTGTTACTGCATAATGGGTTCCATAGCTGTCGCTGGGCTGTTGTCACGCTGCCTGCTAGCCAGTATGCTTGCGTGGAAACATTCCATTCCCAGCTAAGACCAAGCAGATCTGTAACTGGGAGGAACAAGAGACCATTTCCTCGCGCATAGAACATACGGCTTTACTAGCAAAGAGGGAAGAACAAGTTTTACTCAGAGTAAACCCGCTAATGTTAATAGACCTAAGTCGTGTCCATTAACTTCAATGGGTCTACCCTATTATTGGATATAACCCATTTACACTTCCTAGGGAGAGTAGGCCATTATCACAGCCTGAACCGCTCTGCTCCCCCCACCCCCCATGCAATGCAGAGATGGGATGGAAATCTGAATGCTGTTTACCTTGACATTTACAAGAAAAAAAATCATAATGACCCATAAGCTGCACATAACATGTTCTTTCCCCACCAACCCCATTTTTGCATAATGTTGGCACAGAAGTTTCTGGACCTTGCTGGATCTCACACACATAGAATAAAATCCAAAATGGCACACTTGGCAAGAACAGGCAGTTGCTTCACTGATTCCTGACTCTGGCAAAGCAGTGGCAAGACTTGTATCCATGGGTACAAGAGGAGTTTCCTGCAATAAAGTGCTTCAATCACTTCTACATTGTTCATGCTGCCAGCGCTGTTTACTCCCCGCTAAGTCAACAGCGTGGGTATGTCAGAAGTGCTGCAGAAGTGGCAACGTATGGTAGCCAGCCAAAACGCGTGCTTTCCTTTCTTTATTATTTTTCTTTAAAAAAATATATACACTGCTTTTTGAGAACCTTCTTCCACAAAGCGGCTTACAATCTCCAATAAAAAAAAGTCCCACCTGACAATAAAATATAAATATACAGAATACAGTAAAACTAAAGAATAAAGCCTAGAGTTGGAAAAAAGGAGTATGGAAACAAAACATAATGCAGAACATGCCAGCCATGATACTGTTAAGCCATTTTTAAAAAGTAAAAACTGTGGAGATAAAATATGTTGGAAAAGTTTGGGAGAAATGAAAAGTTTTCAGCCAACATGGAAAACATGGAAAATGTTGGGACTTGCTTCACTTCTAAGGGGAGAGAACTGGCCCCACAATGCTTAAAGCACATGCCCAAGTCTTTTAACTCAGGAGTGTGTGGCACCATCAACAGGTCTTGCCATGATTTACAGTGGTACCTCAGGTTAAGAACTTAATTCGTTCTGGAGGTCTGCTCTTAACCTGAAACTGTTCTTAACCTGAGACACCACTTTAGCTAATGGGGCCTCCCGCTGCCGCCACACCACCACCACGTGATTTCTGTTCTCATCCTGAAGCAAAGTTCTTAACCTGAGGTACTATTTCTGGGTTAGCAGAGTCTGTAACCTGAAGCGTCTGTAACCCGAAGCGTCTGTAACCCGAGGTACCACTGTACTCCTTCAACGCTGAGGGTAAAGGGAGGGGGGTCTCCACTGCCAGTGGTGGCTGGTGTCCTCTGTGACTGGTAGGGTGGAAGGCAAGGAGGTCAACAGTAGGTGGAGCCAGAGCCAATGACAGGCGAAATCAGGGGCACTGACAGGCAAAACTAATTCTAGTTTTCCCCCATCCTCATCCCTTCTGAGTTCTACAAATGCAAGAATGAGACTAAGGAGGTGGAGCCTGACTGCCACTGCAGTCCCCTGGACTGGTTATAAGTTAGAAGGCAGGCAGGTGGAGATTGTCTAAGGACAGGTAGAGGTTGGCTGGACAGTGCCCCAATCGCCCTAATGGAGAAGACTCCACTGTTTTATTGCCATATTACTGTGCTAAAGGTTTAGGGCGAGCAGCACACTGCCAGGCAGAATCTCCACTCTTCTCCAGGTTCAGGAGTCAAGACAAATGCAACAATACTCTCTACGGCTGTGCTTGTTAGGTCAGTAGGCAGCTAGCGACAGCAAACAATGATGGGGAATCCTGAGTTTCATATGGACGCCATCCCCTCTTCCCCAGGAATGTTTTGCCTGCTGTGAGCTGCTGCCCCAAGGGATGCAACTGCTTGAGCTGCATTGGCTATTGCACAAGCCGTCTGTTTAAACACCACAAAGTGGCTATCTCCGGCCATTTGCTGCTTTTGAGGCAAAGGAAACTATTTGAACATGCAGGCCTGAGGTTAGACCAAAAGTTTGATTTGGGTCGCTCTGGATTAGGGGAAGGCGTCCAAGAACAACTCGCTGATTTACTTTATTTCAGGACTTGCAATACCAACTGGACAGAGTTCAAAACCAAATTACACTTTGGCCACAGGAAGATCTAGCAAGAGGAGACATCTGGATAGCATTTGGAAAAGTTAGAATCAGAGAGTTCTTCAGAATATTCTTGCTTCAAGTGAGGATGTTTCTTGCTTTTATTTAAAAGAGCTGGAATGCCCAGGCTGCATTTCACACTAACATTTTTTAACTCTACCCCTCCCCTTCCCAGCACGCGCGCGCACACACAC
The DNA here is from genome assembly GCF_964106645.2 of Podarcis pityusensis. Lineage (NCBI taxonomy): Eukaryota > Metazoa > Chordata > Lepidosauria > Squamata > Lacertidae > Podarcis > Podarcis pityusensis. The sequence continues at coordinate 40,466,760 of NC_138033.1, forward strand.
ACACACACACACACACACACCCCTCAGCTGACCAACCAGAAGACTCTTGTGAAAACACTCTCAATTTATAAAGCAAGAACAATGGCATGACAACTAATCTGTATAGGGAGCTATGTGAATGATCTTACACTGAACCTGTTCCCTTTCCAATTAATTTCGGCCTTTAAAGCCAAGTGCTACTTTTCTCACAGAGCACTACACTCAAGGCTCCAACACATTTTACTTCTCCTCTCTACACTTCCATCCAGACCCAAGTAATGACTGGGACTCCCCCAGATGACCGATTTCTTGAGCATCAGTCCTGTCTTAACTAAGCATTTATTCTGATTTGTTTGGGGGGAAGTTATATGGCAATGAACATCCACCCAGATTTGCTTGTGGGATGTTTATACACCTTCCCACTAATCATTCGTTCATCCCACACTTTTGAGTGCATTTCCCCATCACTTTCTTAACTGCAAAAGTCCAGTGTTGTCATTTTTAGTTGATCTGAGTGCTTTAAAGCACTTTAACTGCACAAACCTAAATTTCTGGTATGAGCCGGAATACGTCCCACAAAATGATGGTAGTCTGGATGTGACCTAAAAATGCTGACCAGCTGAAATTACAACTTATAGAACAGTCCAGTTTTGCACAGTGTTGTTCAAGAGAAGTCAACTGGCTATTATTGACTACATTACTATTTACCACTGCAGCTTGTTTGTACAAGTGGGGTTTCGTTTCTCCATCTCATGCTACAAAAGCGAAGGAGTAACTGTGCTATCAAAAGCCAATAGATATGAGGTATTTCCCATTTCTTACAAAAAATATGCACACAGAAACACACACATATGGAAGTAAGAGTAGTCCACCAGCAGAGTTATATACATACATTAAAATGTAAGCCACAGCCCTCATTTCCTGAGAATCACATGTAGTCATATGAAACAACATTCAGGAGGACTGTATTATTCTTCATAGGCCTTTCCTACAAAGGAGGCCCAAAACATTAAGAGAGACAAAAAAGTGTGACACTCAATGTAATACAACTTAATATCACACTTATTTTCGTTTCACAAATTTACGCCCTGCCTATCTTTCAAAGAAACTGGAGGAGGCATACAGTCCAAAACACCAAACCAATAATAAAAAAATCTTAAAATTCCCATTTAATTCTCAAATATTGACATCAAAGCCAAGCTCCTGTAACAAAATCCAAAACAGCCATCAAAACTCAGACACCAGAGTTATAGTCACCAGGCTAAAGTCCTTTTGAAACATCTGCATTTTTACTAGCCACCTAAAAAAAAAAAAAGCAATGGGGCCCAATGCACCTCATTTAGCAAGGAATTCCACAGGGCTAGGGTGCTACCCTCACTATTGCCCACCATGCTTCCTGGGTGAAGGGAACTGGAATCAGAAGATGGTCAAAGCACACAATGAGGAACGTATGTAAGGAGACGGTTCTTAAGGTACTCACGTTCCAAGGTGCTTAGGGCTTTAAAAAGGTTGACCCCACGCACCTTGAATTGGATTGAGAAGCACAGTGGCAGCCATTGGTGGATGGTGCCCACCAAGACTGGTAGGGAAGAAGGTAAGGAGACAAACTGTAGGTGGAACCAAAGCCAATGAGATGTGGAGCCAGCTAATTCTAGTTTTGTCTCCATCCTCCTCCTTGTTGAGTTCTATAAGAGTAATATTAGTAGGTATGCACATTTAGGCCTTTTGAGATATAGATTGGCAAGCAGCACTATAGTGATAACAAAACAAGGGGCAATAAGGGCATATTGATCAAGTGGCCACGGCACACCTGCAGGTGATAATGAAATGGGCATAGCCCTAGGCTAATGACAAAAACCATGTCTGTCACCATCACTTTTCTCTGTGGGACTCATGATGTGTACGTTGAACCACTCTCTTTTATTTTGGGGGATGTTTTGTCCGCACAATGGAGATTTCCAGTTACACTGGCCAATTCCCCAGCTCTCCTTTTTGCAGAAAACTGCCAACAGATAAGCAAATGTTTAATATTCTTCCTCCGGTCACTGTCTGACCTTCTAACCTTTTCCCATTTATTTGAGGAATTCCTCAATGACCAATTCTAAATTCTTCCACCCCTGCCATCCACTATGAGGAAATGCATCTTCTCTGCATGCCTCTGGACTACCCAGAGCAGTTTCCAAACACATTGGACAGGCAAAAATAATAAAAGAAACAGGAGTTGTTAAAGCACATCTCCATCCTTCTACAACCTCCCACACCAAAGAGTTCGGCTCCCAGTGAAATTTCCTAACAGTGCACTCAAGGCAAAAGAAACAAGTAAAAACTCGGATCAACAGCAAAGCCGGCACAGATGTGTTTAATGCTAGGGCTTAGCAGCATTCAAAACAGACCTAGATGGAAGTCTTTAAAGCAGCTTCATCAACAAGAGCCTCCCAGAGCATCACTTCTAATGGCCTCATTTGCCACAGGCCCAGACAGGTCTCTTAAGGTCTGCCCTCACCCACAAGTTTGTTTGATTCAGCCTAGATATAGACTGCTCCAAGCATTCTGTGTTGCATACCCAAGATCGCTATAATATGGATCCTGTAGCATCCTTCAACCACTTCCTATGCTCATTATCAGGGTGGTAAAAAAACACACACACATACATCAATTTTCCAGCCACAACAAGTGAAATGGAGATGGTAATCTACTTTGTTTTTGGCTTAATCCTGAAGACCATGGTGCATGTAACAAAAGAACCGCACAACTGGGAACTGTTCTTCCTTCACAGACACCCTGGTGTTGTAGCAGCACTGAGTCCTCCGTTCTGTTCAAGCATAAATGCTGCAGCTGAAACAAGACCCACATCCCCGCTTAGCCACCCTTTCTATTGAATTCGTCTGAGAAAAACACAGACTGGCACATTTCCATGACAACCAACAGGGGAAGGGGAGGGAAAGAGGAAACTCGGTACAAAGCCACACAACTTCTTCCAGCCCCCCCTCCCTGACCCTCACTATTTGAGGGACAAGAGTTAACTTTCCTTTATACATACATGCTGCCAGCTTTTTGAATGAACAGGGCACCCCCTTCACAAAATACATCATTATCCATTCAAAACAACACAGATTATAGGCTTCCAAACAACTTTTATTCAGAATCGACCCATTAATCACCATAACTATCTTAGCTCCATAAAATTCAGTGGGTCTACTCTGCATAAAGGGAGATGGGGGGGGGGGGAGACTGAGATGTAAATCAACAACTTGAGATATTTACACTATATAATTATGTTTTTTAAAATGTGGAATCAATTAATTAATTATTATTAGCAGCTGCTTAATTATGTTACCTCAAATGTGAAATTTATTATTAGGTTGCACCCAAAAAAGTTCTACTTAGAGTAGACCCACTAAAATTAATGGACCTAAGTCCATTCATTTCAAAGTGTCTAATCCAGTTGATTATGGGGGGAAAACCCTCAAATTCATTTACAGAAATAAAACAATGACATTATTAATAAACACCGTTAAAACAACTACTTAAAACATTCAAAAAATAAAACAAAATCAGCAATAAGCTAAAAACCAAATTAAAGCACATGGCAATATTCTACACATCTGGATAGGCTTGCCTAAACAAAAAACTTTTTAGTAGGCACCAAAATAAGTACAGTGAGGGTGCCTGCCTATGTCAATAGGCAGGGAGTTCCAAAGTGTAGGTTCTACCATGCTAAAATAAAAATTTCTTGCAAATGAAGAATGTGTATTATGTGCCACCTGTAACAGTGCCAGTTCTACAGACTGAAGTGGTTGATATGCGGTAAAGACAATGCCAGGTTGATACAAAACTCTCACCTGTCATATTTGATCTGCAACAGCTCTGCAAGTTAACATTCTGCAAGTGACAGGTATGTATAATGGGAACTGGCCCAAAATTGTGCGCTGCTGGGTTTGGGCCCTCCACATATGCACAAACTTAGTTGGTGCTACTGGAAGGAATTTTTTTTTTATTTTGTTTCGACATCCCCACAGTTCACTTCAGAGAAGGATTTTTATTCATACACATCCATGCAAACTCATGGAATTAATTGGTCCCTTGATATTTGTTTATTTGCTAAAGAAAAACTCACATGCATTGTTGATGTTGTTGTTGTTTATGTTATGATGTTCCTGCAGCACAACACCCCACTAATGAAAGTGAGACCCTTGGGGATTTTCAAATTCCCTGTCTCATATTCTCAGGTCAACAATAGCCAGCTACCAGATTCCTTCATTCACAAGCAGATAGCCAGGGCAGCAGAGATGAGGGCAGATTTATTAGTGGGGTTAAGACATCTGATTACCAGTGGTGGAAGATGGATTCCCAACAATGACAGCAAAAGGGATGAACACTGTCAGCAAAAACAATGGAGAGGTCTGCCAAGCCACAAGTGCTGCCAGATACATATTTTTAGCCATCTCTTCCCACTTCTTTCCCCAAAATTCCACTCCCCCAACTCATCCTGATTTAGCAATGCAAAACAAACAAACAAACAAACGCCAAGTTTGACACAGTATTTTGCTTTGCAATCTCCACAGGCGACATCCCATGTGACTACAGAAACAATAAGACACCCTAGAAGAAGCGGAAGTACAATGGTATTTCCCCCCTCCCTTATTATTATTTTGCAAAAGGCCACTGAAATCCCCAGAGCATCAATAGCATCCAGCTCTCCACGTGGTCCAGTCTTAGTCTGTTTTTCCTCCTTTCACGAGGCTCTCCGATTTTATGCACACTGTACCCATCAGCTCAAAAAGAATTTTTCATGTTGACAGTGTTTTGACGTGTTCTTTTAACTGACAATTCGTTTACTTTGGGGGCATAATCAGTTTAAGACTTTTTTTTTTTAACACACACAACTTGAAGCACTTCAGCTGCCTATGATTTAATGCTGCCCAACCCCCTTAAAGGACAGATAAAGGCCAAATACGTGTGCGGGAAGAGGCTTAAAAACATTTTTTTAAGCTTTAATAAAAGGGTCAAGTAAGAATCAGCAAACATATATTTTAAGCTGGAAGCAGCATGGAAAGAACAATTCACAGGGGAGAGGACATTGCTTAATGGTAGAGCACAGGCATTGCTGAGAGAAGAAGGTCCTATGATGGGTCTTCTGACATCTCCAGTCAGGAGGATTTCTGGCAGCAACTGCAAAGGAAGACCTCATTCCCTAGGAGCCACTGCCAATAAAAACAGGCCAGAGGTTCTCAAACTATAGTCCACAAGTTCCATTCAGGTAGTCTGCAGAGCAGCGTACATGTCCCTGCATTTGATTTATTTTTTTCTAACACGAACCCATTCACCAGGCCTGAATTACCAAACAGACTAACCAAGCCTTGAAGGCCCTGGCCTAAGGCCTGTGATTTTTGTAAGACAGAACTAATTTGCCAGTGGAAAGGGTCTTCTCAGATGCCAATGGTTCTCATAGTATGATACTGCTTTTGATCATTATGCCGAAGCTGATGGAAAATATGTGCTATGTACATGTGTTGTTCTGTAGAGTGCTTTAAAAAAATATTAATCAATCTGGTGAGTGATTTTCAGGTCCTTCACCCTTTCACCCTCTGAAAAATTACGAGAAGGCAGCTTTTAGATTATGTTATATACAGTATGGTCTCGTTTTGCAAGTGTGGGTGCAGAACCTTAGTTATCATCCCACATAATTTAGGGGGTTGCCCAGTGACATGCCCAGTGACAAATGATTGTAAATCAGTTTGGACTACTACTTCTTTTTAAAAGAACCACCAGTTGCAAAAATCCTAAGACTCGGTTATTACAACATTTTTTTGCAACAATGCTGCATGGCATGTCTGTGCAAGCAAAGCAAAGTTCCGCAGAACTCAAAAGCCTCTCTTACTCAGCCATTGCTCAAGCTAGGCTTCCCTCACTCTCACAGGGATCTTGCACTCCATTTCAAGCAAACTGTGCTGGTTGCTGAAAGTGAAAACAAAAATGAAGCCAAAAAGGTGTCTTGCACACACACGCACTTCCCCTCTGACACTTCCACCTGACATTCCAGTTAGTTACTTGCAAACCAGACATCACCTCCCACCACAACCACCCCAGTTCAGTCAAGACTCCATTTAAACCACATGGGGAAGGAGGAAGTAGAATGAGAGAGTCTCTCAATTTCACGGTGGCACTGTCTCAGTTTCAACATGATAAAGCAGGCAGGAAATCATAATGAGAGCTAGCCAGTGAAGCCACTGGTAGAGTTCTACAGAAGTCACAGAGGAAACAGCAAACACAGTGACCACCACTGCTGCATTGCCCCACCATCAAGACAGGTTATTTGAAGGCCACTTCAGGGTGGGACCAAGGAAACATCAAGAATCACGGGGCACTGCTATCAAAGAACAGCAGTTGTTCATATGACAGTTATGGCAAGACAAACCACTGGTGGCTTCTTCCTTGCAACCCTTTAAGCAAGCGTTAGAGACTCTGAGTTTCAGATGGCTGGCTTTCTTGTACAGAGATACAGGGTTATATGGTTTTAGCCTATGCTGGCCTTGTTTGCACATCATGCTAAGCCAAACCATGGTTTATTGTGAGCCTGCCAGCACAGAAGAGCAGACTGCAACCAGTAGTGGCATCTGCACTTTCGAATGCCCTCCCATCAGATGTCAAGGAAATAAACAACTATCTGACTTTTAGAAGACATCTGAAAGCAGCCCAGTATCAGGAAATTTTTTATGTCTGGTGCTTTACAATTTTTTATATATACTGTAAGCCATGCAGAGTGGCTGGGGAAACCCAGCCAAATGGGTGGGGTATGAATAACAATGTATTATTAATTATTATTATTATTATTATTATTATTATTATTATTTCCTCCTCTGTCTTTCTGCTTCTGCAAAGAGTTATGCCATGGTTTAGCATATCATATCATGGCTCATGCTTTAGCTGTCTCCAGACCAGGGTCAGCCTACCCATGATGTGGGGTGAAGCACCTGCCTCAGGCGATGGAAGTGCAAGAAGTGGCACTCCACCCTGACCACCATCACTGCCACCACTGAGAGAGAGAGGTGTTCCACCTTCCCTGGCCCTGGACAGAGAAACCAAGTGAGCAGCAATACTGTGAGGAGTGGAATAGCTCCCACAGAGTGTACTGGTTGCCGCCAGTAAGTAGGGAAGCTGATAGGCAATGGTCTAAGGAGCACCCCAGTGGAAGTGGGACACAGCGCAACAGGCCAGGATGCAGAAACTCCTATTTCGCCTCAGGTGGCAACCTGCTCCAGACTAAGCACGAGCTATGAGCAAGGTTTGTCCTATAGCAGGGGTAGGCAACCTAAGGCCCATGGACCACAAGAGGCCCACGGGGATTGTTTAATCGACCCACGAGCCGCCCCCGAACTGAGCCGCCTGCTCAGTGAGTCCCCGCGCACTGTGCTAAATCAGTGCAGCGCAGCACAGGGACTCTCTTCCGTGGCACCGGAAACCACATCTGCGGAGATGCCAAAAATCATATCTGCGCAGACGCCAGAAATCGCGGGCGCACGCACAATCCAGCCCACAGAGGGATCTCTGCTGGCCCAGGTGAGGTAAACCTTACCAACTCCTGTCCTATAGGTTATGGCACAAAGTATCACAGGTTATCTGTCTCTCTCCCAAGTATTTAATTTGTATTACCTTTCTGTTCCCTTTTGGAAGACCTGGGGCTCCCACATATTTACTTCTTTGTAGACTGCCCACCATACAAAGGGAGTTCCAGGAAATATCCAACAAATGTAAATACAAAAGTACATCAAACATCAATAACCACATATACGGACTAAACATTTTAAACAACAAATCATTAAAACAATGACTCACATATTGCTTCTTGGGATTAAACCTCAGAAAAAGTCCTTCTATGTATCTGCTCACTATGAATCCTGACAGGGAACACAGAGTCTCCACCATCATCTTAAGGAACAAACTGCCTGTAACAGGAAGAGGTGCTCCTGCAGAAATATGGGCCCAAGGGCTCCTGAGGCCTTTTTCAACTATTGCCACCATTTTTTAAGGCTGTAATCTTTTATGCTTGCCATATGGCCAGGAAAACAAGTAGTCTGCTTCTGTGCCTTTAACAGCAGCTAGGTATTCAGGACTCAGCCGTACTCAGGCATGGATAAAAGCATTATCACCTGCATGTCAAAGGTGCTATGAAGTGGTACACGAAAAAGCTACTAAAAAGAAGCTGGAACCCTAGTTACTTTTCCATCCAGTTACTGGTCAAACTAAGGCATCTGCACCAACTGGTTTAATAAGCATTCTTTCTCTCTCTAATAAATTTATAAATCTACAGGGAACCCTGTACTTTTTTTGGGAGGAGGTGTTAGGAAACTTCGGTGGAGAATTCTCAGAAACGATAAAGCCACACAATTGTTTGAAGGAGAACCTCAATTTCAGCACTTTGATTTAATATTTATATGACACTTTTCCAACAGCCAAGTTGAGCTGAAAGTTAGAATAAAAAGCTTTGAGCTCAGCTTGGTTGCTGAGCTAAAATAAGATTAAATTACACAAGTCTGTAGCATAGACAGAGCCTTTCTTAGCTTTAAGAAATGTAAACAAAATCCCTTGCTGAGTTTCAAGTCACATCTTTCCATTGCTGTACACACCAGAGAGATGGCAAGGATGTCTTCATCTGGTGTTTATTACCTGATTTGTTTTCCCACAACTGCAACATATGCACACCTCAACCTCCTATTCAATGAAGCTGTCAGCTGCGCATGTGCAACAGATGCTTCAAATGCACACACCTCAGCTTAGCCATGGCTTACATTTTCAAACTGGATGGAAGCTGGCTTAAAGGAAAATGCATCAAACAGCTGTGCTTCTCAAGAAAATACAGGGTACATATGGATCATGGGTAATGCCTTGGGTACTCGGTTTCAAATACTAGTGGCAGGAGAAATGGTAATGCGTACACAGCCTTGGGAACACAGGACACTACATTACACCAGGCCAGGATATTTATTTATCTAACCCAGTGTTGTGCTCTGACTGGCAATGGCTTTCTGGGGGCCTCAGGCAGACTTCTTCTACATCACCTGCCACCTGGTTCTTTTAGCTGGAGAAGATACAGACTGAACCTGGGATCTTTGCATGCCAAGCATGTACTCTTCCACTGAGCCGTGGAATTCTCTAGGTCAGAGTGACCCTTATTCAATTATAAAGGGGACAGATTCGGCTTTGCCCTTTACAACATCACTTATTGTTTAAAGGTTACCTTGACTTGCAAGCTTGTGACTTCACCCCACTGCTCACAGCTCTGACTGTGCACAGGTTTAGTCACATGGTTAAGTGTCTCACTGCACATACATTCAGTTGCAAAGCAGAAAAGCTACCCATCCACATACATTTACTGCATTTCCTTTACAAACATTTCCTACATTTGAGCCTTATGAGCAACAATGAGAACAGAAAGAGAGGTGCTCAACTTGAGTCAAACCAATGACACATTTGGAACGGTATTGTTTGTCCATGAGCAACCTTGAGATTTCAAAGCCAGCTCTCAAAAAGAACTCTTGCCCAAACTCGCTAGCTGGAAATCATTGCAATGTGGGTGCTAGGGAATGAACACATTCTGTTTCTCTCTCTCTCTCTCTCTCTCTCTCTCTCTCTCTCCACAATCTTACCACTGAACTAGGATAAAAAGATGCTCCAATCCTTCCAGAATTTTTATCCTCTAAAATGAAACTATTGAACAGATTGTTGATGATTGTTGATGACTTGTAATGAAGACGGAATCTGAAGGGGCTATAAATCATTAGTCTCTTGCTGCATTTTCTAATTAGAAACTAAGTCTCAGCTGAATAATAACAAGGTTCAACAAGGCTGCTCCACTCCTTTTTTGAAAGGGAAAATAATGTTAAAAGCTTAGTGAGAAAGTTGGGACACCTCATCGTAACAAATTGTTGTGGTGGTTGTTAAAAATTGTATACCACCCTTCATTTGTAGATCTTAGGGCGGTTAACAACATAACATTCAGTTAACGTTTTGCAAACTCCTGGTTTGGACAGGCAACACCCAAACTTCACCTACCTTTCACAGTTGTTGCATGCTGACAACAGTTATAAAGCACTCTGTACAGGGGAAATTGGTATGAAAACAATAAATCACTATAAAACAAATTGGGACCCGGTTTCCCTCCAGAGATGTTGCTGAACTACAACTCTCATCATCCCTGACCATTGGCCATGCTGGCTGAGGGTGCTGGGAGATGGAGTCCAGCAACATCTAGGACAGCCACAAGTTCTTCCTCCCTGCAAAAAAACCAAATGTGGCTGCAAGCTGACAGATTAGCTAACTTGAACTTTAGTTGATTAATCAGGTGGGAGCAGTTTAATATCAGGATGGCCAAGAATCAAGGGCTTGTGGTTAGTTTGCTTTTAGATTGTCTGGGTTGGTGTGCTGTTCCAATAAAGAAAGCTTTCATCTAGCAATGCATGGTGGCTGTTTCAAGACTCCCATACTTTCAACATGTCAAAGAGGCACCTACCCTGAGATTTTAGTAATATGGAAGTATATTTTAATGTCAATAAATTAAAGGCAGATGATTCCGCAATTACAATTTGTTAAAATAAAAAAATAGAATAGAAAAATGTACAGAGCAGATCTAGGAAGGGTGGAGCAGCAGTCATCACACTCTGGATTGGGTGGTACCTTTTAATTTACCAATACTTTCACCACAAATGCTTGCCAAGTATTTTTTCCAAGCCACCCCAAAAATATATCAAACCTCTCCCCTAATTCTGAGGGATCAGATCAAGTGGGTTCATTTAGAGCAACTGCAAGTCTTTTTACTTTCTTCTTCTTTTTGCACCGGGGGGGGGGGGGGACCAGAACAAAAACAAAACAATAACTTGGAAAATTACCACACATTTCCTACCATATATTTAGTAAAGGAACATAGTCTATCATCTCCTGTCTCCACTACCTTCGGGCATTGTTTATTGTATTAAGTGTGATGTTCTAGTACACCAGGTTTTACAAACCCTAATTCCTAGAGAAACAGTTCAAGGGGTTGGTTTTCCAATTTGAAAGAGAGCTTTGATTTGCTATCTTCAATTACACACCAGCTTTTGTAGCAGCATTAAAAAACACCCAGACCATCTTCTGAACGTTTGGTGCTAGGCAGGCACATGAAGCAGGAAAGCAAACTAACCAGTTTAGGTTTCATAATCTGGACAGAAGGAAACATAGAGGCAATATTTCACTGGTGATTAATCCTGACGAACCAACAACAACTCTTTTCCAATTTACGCAGTTCTTCATATGTACGCCCCACCCCCTACATTCCACCTCCGAGGATGGCGTACACAATAAAGTAATAAAAACTCATGATTACGACAATCACAACAACCCAAAGCAAAACAGCAGCATTAAAACTGAAATGACAAACACAGCTTGTGTCAGATGAGTCTCCCCAGACTGCAGGTAATCTGTAAATGGGGTATAACCACCAAAAAGGTGGACAGCACCTGCCTAATTTGAGATGGGGGTTGAAAGGTTAGGACAGAGGAGAATCCCAGGTGATGGATGCAGGCTCATGTTGTATCAGATATTGTCATGGATTTATTTATTTATTTGATAAGTTGAGACGGGGGGGGGGGGGGTTACCATATGATCCCAGGGCCAATGACAGCAGCATAATATATAGTTATAAAAACAGACAGAACAGTTAACTACTATAAAAACAAGCAAAGCTGTTTCAAAACAGAACAGAACAATTACAAAATTCAGCAAAAGTGGTAGATTCCTCCAAACAAAATATTTTAACTGTTGAAAGCCAGGGTTAAGAAATGCATCTAGCATACAGTGAAAGCTGAACAATGATTTTACTAGACACACGTCTGTGGGGAGGGAGATCCATAGCTTGTGGACTGCCACAGAAATTGCCCTCTACTGGGCTGCCATTCTCTGTTTTTCTGAGGGTGGCAGAAGTTCCAAGAGAGACCCCTCTGCAGAGAGTCTGTAGGAATGGAGATGATATTTCAGGTATTTAGGGCCTCTGTCAGTTAGGGTCTACCTAGGATTGTTTTCCTCTTCACCAACACAGAGGAACTGGTGTGCTCACATTACAGCTATATTCACACTGTACACTTAAAGCTTTAAACAGTCACTGCTTCAGTTTGTTAAGGGTGCTGAGAATTGTTAGGAGACCCTCACAGAGCAACAATTCCGAGAGTGGTTTAACAATCACTTCCCAGGGAATTCTAGGATAGGCTAAAGTGTGAAGTCCCTAGGGCCATCTCATACGCCCATCATGAGTCTGAAACCAGGAGCGGACCTGTGCAGTCGATGCCTACATAGGCACAAGATTTTCTGAGGAAGCTGCAGCCCTCCAGGGTTTTGGGGCAGGGAGTCTATCCCAGCCCTACCTGGACATGCCAGGGATTGAGTCTGGGACCATCTGTGTGTAGAGAAGAAGCTCTGCCACTGATCTACGGTCCCTCTCCTAACTTGACACCTGCAAGAGAGCAGCAGGAGGACGTTGGCGGCCACTGGTAAACATGAGACCCTTCTGTGGTGCCACACGAGCTGCAAACCTTTGGCTCTCTGCCTTGCAGAGCATCTCGTTTTCAGGAAACAATCCCTGGCTTGCTGGGATATGCAAGGGGTCCTCTTTCGCCAGCTGAGTATTTCAGCCAGCTGAAGTGGACGGGTGTTCCCAGCTACTAACCCCACTAGGCTCAATATTGTGAGACCACCTTGGAAAGCATATTTTTTAAAAAGTTTCTCGAAACAACTAAAACTAACAATGCAATCAGATATCCTTTTCTAACTCCTCCCCAGACTTCTACCATCACACTTGCTTGTTTTCATTCCCTACCTCAACCTTGGGGACAGCGGCGGAATAGAGAAACGAAAGAGCCAAGGTTCTCAACATCCCCCCAAAGCAGAAACACTTGAAGTCACAAATACCTGGTGCAGGTTTCCACATCCTCACACATCTCTGCTGTGAAAGGATTCCCTCTTACTCAGGAGTGATTTTCATCATATCTAGGGTTGGGAAGACTGGCTAATGAGTCCAGAGGGTGACTACAGTCTCCTTAGCATGTAACTTAGCCCACTAGCTCAACTGGTTAACAGGTGGGCACAGTTTTGAGGAAATAACTCACAGGCAAAATTAGAACCGGGGGGGGGGGCGCATCCAGAGGTTCCACTTCTGATTAACAGAATGAAAGAGAACATACAAGCACCCTTCAAAATCTTTCAAAATTACTTTCAAAAATAAGGTAAATGCAACAAAAACCTTGCACCCCACCACGCATGAGAATATCACCAAATTTTCTCTCCTTTTGAAAATTCTGTATTTATTTATTTCCCTTCGTTATTTCATGGAGGGGTTTTTTGGGGGAGGGTGGAATGCAGGAGAAATGTTCAGCACAGCACTAAATCTAAACCATCAAACCCAAGGGGATAATGCAGCACAAGCCACAACTCCTTAAGTTAATATTTTAAGTTCATAGAAATCATGAAATGTTTTGCATATGTCCCACAATCAATCTGCATCCTGGACTAGATGAGCTAATGCTCCCCCCCCCCTTTTGAGCTGCTTTGCTGAGAAAAAACAAACAAATGAGCTCACCCTCCTGAAGGCCAGACCCTGTGAGGTGCAGCTTGATTCCTGCTCCCTCCATCTGCCAGACACACGACAATTGGCATAGGAACCATCATTACGGTTCAACGCCTGGGCCTCGATGTTCGCTCCCATGCCAAATAAGGTTTAAAAGCATATATAAATGTCTCTTATACAGGGAAATTATACTGAGCAGTATCATCATCTGAATTTGTACACGTTGGATACAAGTCATTCTCACTTTACTTGGTTTCTTCCAGGGAGCATTTTCCTCCTGTGCCATGTAGTTTTCCAATCAGTTTTTCTGAAAACCGACGGAGGCTGCTCTTATAATTAAGAGAGCAGCTATGCTGACAAGGCACAGGTTGAACTGACAAGGGAAGACTGCGGCTCAATGATGAGCGCACAAGCTCTGCATGCAAAAGGTCCAAGGACCCATACCCAGCAGGTAGGGCTTGAAAACTCCCCCACCTAAAATCTTGGAGAGGTCTTGCTAGACATAGACAATGCTGAGCAAGACAGGAAGGCACCTTCCTATGCAAGGCATTCCCTGGTACATATTTTGCACAGTGATAAACACAAAAGGTCCCAAGTCCAACCCCTAGCATCTCCAGGTAAGGCTGGGGGAAATCTCCTGTCTGAAACCCTGGAGATATGCTTCCAGTCAGTGTGAACAGTACTGATGAGCTAGATGATCAGCAGTCTGACTCATTATAAGGCAGCTTCCTATGTTCCTAGGACCAGAACCCACTCAAACATAAATTCCACTCCTTTGTCAACAATCTGCTAGCTGGACCAATGCCCGATGAAGCAGATCATACTCCACAAAAGCTCGTTCCATTAAAAAAAAACACCTGTTATAGTCTTTTAAGGTACCACAATACTAGTTTTTTGTACGAACAGACTAATGCAGCTGCCCCCTCTAGAATTAGACCCAGGTTAGCGGCCTGATGTTGCTGCTAACAAGAATTACTTCTCAGAAGAATTATCTCCAGCTTCGCCTCCCACAACTACAGAAGTGAAACTAGAAACAATGTATCAACATCCACTTTTCGCTTCCTTGATGGAGGTTAATTGGTAACTTCGTTGTTATTGTGCAATCACACCCCGTCCTTCTTAATCACAGACAGAGAGTTGACCAGATTCCTGCGAGTAAAAAAATATAGGCTTTCACCCTCTCTATTTTTGCCAGGCCATCAGCATATACATGCATGCAAGGACTAAAAGCACACAGCACTGCAGCATTGCTAAAGCCAAGCAGATCTGGGTTTGGGCTAGTATTGGGATGGGAGACTAGGGCACAAAAAGAGCCCTACTTCAAGCAGAAGTCCCAGCTGGTACACTAGCCTGTTCTCGCAGTGGTTTATCAGATGGTGCATGCAAAATTTGAGCACAGCAGCCCTCTTACTCAGAATCCCATGAGCTTTACCTTGAGTTTAACGGCAGAAGGGAAGCAGGAGAGAAAGCTATACTATTTAGCACTTTGGGAGAATTGGAAAACAGTTCATGGTAGCTGCTGCTCTATGCTGTTAGATAATTCTCTTTTGCAACAGAGACCACTAATTTAAGCTTTTATATAAATTTGATTTACATATACAAAAAAGCAACTCTGTCAAAATTCATGGTGGAGGTAGGGACGGCTGGATCAGTCTAATTCCAATGTGTGTCAGTTCCGCATGTGTCCATTCACACTTCTTATATTGTATTTGTGCTTTAATCTGCCATTAAAAAAAAAAACTTATGCAGAAAAATTATTTTAAACCTATTTTTTAACTACAAACTGCATTTTTAATCATTTATTTTATCTCATCAAATACATCTAAATTGACTTTAAAATATTAATTTTGGTACATGTTTTGAGCCAAAACCTTTACCACAAAATTATCAAACTGCACAATATGAAGCATAATTACATTCTGATCCACACAATAGACCAAGAAAACATCGGGTCGGTTTGCATTGGAATTCATAGAAATTGAATCCCTAGGTGGATAAGAGAGAACAAAACAAATGTCATGTGTATTTTGAGCCATATTTTGTCAAATTATATGTAGACCTTAAGAAAGATTCATATATATAGCAACAAGGGAAGCTGTGTTATACTGAGTCAGTATTGTTTACACTGAATGGCAGCAGCTCTCCAGGGTTTCAAATCAAGACTCTTTTCCCAGTCCTACGTGGTGGGGGTTGAACCTGGGACCTTTTGCAGGCAAAGCAGATCCTCTATCCACTGAGCTACAGCCCTTCCTTGCACTTGATCACAGTACTGACAAGAGAAGGCTTACAACTCTGATTTAGCACCATATGCTCCAACTGCTCCTATTTAATAGGGACAGTCCCTATTTTTCGAGTCCCTGTGCTTGGTAATTCGCCTTGTCCAAATTCAGTCAACATGAATTGCTAACATCACCATTCTTTAAGAGTTCAACCTCTCCCCCTGAGGTTCCCGGTGATTACTAAATCACTGGTGGGTGGGTGAGTGCATGTACACGAAGGCACCGTGCCATTTCACACACTGCAGTCACCAAGCTATATTTTGCACAGTTGGTAACAAATGCCAGAAAAATGTCTTATCTTCTACCAAAAGAGCGACCTCGCTCTTGGCTTTTTAAGTCACAGAAGCACAGGGTCACTGTTTAACAAATGAACGCATCACACAAAAACAACGAAGAGCTTCTACTATGTGTAGAGAGGGCTCAGGAACTCACTGCTGGTGGGAGAACAGAGATTATAAGCCTGTCTCCGTTTTCATCTGAGGGTGGGAGAAGGTATGCATCACTCAATGCTGCCTCAAACAGAGGCAGAGGACTCATCATTTAGAGCTAATCCACTCAGGAATGGACACCAGATGATTTCCATTCTCACCACTCAATCACTCAAAATATGCAGAGTCACAGTAGAGAACGTGAACCACCATTAAAAGGATTCTATAGTGTCTCTTCTGCTGTAGCTCATTCAGCAGTTAAAATCCTCCATATATCCAGCTCACATGAATGAACCAGCCTTTAGCTCCCATTCACAAAGTGATGAGTTCATCAAGTGACCTCCATACCTGTGTGAACCAGCTGTAGCTCAGTGGCTACAGAACACATCCTTTGCATGCAGAAGGTCCCAGGTGCTACTCCTGACATCTCCAGGTTTTGTTTCTATGGATTAGATAGCAAGTGATGGAAAAGACCCCGAAGAGCTGCTGCCATATTAACCTAGATGAACAAACCCCGTGCCTTGCTCTAAGCCAGCATCCTATATTCCAACATTTACAACAGAGGTAGGAAACCTTCAGCCTGAGGGCCACATTCCTCTCCGGACAACATTCCAGGAGCCACATGCCAGTGCTGGGACAAGTCAGAGGGAAAGGTAGGTGGAACATTTAATGTAATCCATGAACGAATTTTCCCTCTATACAGTAGGCACACACAGACCCTCTCTATCCTCCATCCAGGCAGACAACAGGCACTATCAGAGTTCAAGAACACATTCCAGCCAGGCAAACATTCAAGGAGGGTGAGAACCAGGGCCAGGCAGGGGTGTGAACTGGGAGAGGGGGTGGAGTCCTGAGGGCCAGATCCAGAGGTCTGGAGGTCTGCAATCAGCCCCCCGCCCGGACTGAGGTTCGCAATCCCTGCTTTACAAGCAGAGTACAATACATGAATGTTTTATCAAACTGGTAAAAGAGACCACTTGACCGTTTTCATTTCACAACAGTGGGGATTTAAAGCTACTATGCTGGGCACAGGAATAACGTAGTTAAAGCAAAGAAAGAAGAAACAGAAGAATGTAAAGAATCTAAAAATAGCAAAGAAGGGGGGAAATTGGGGAGCAATAAATCTCTGGAATCATAGTGACGCTGCTACCTAGCCTGTTACTGGAATATAATCTACACGGATCTGAAAATAAATGTTGGCAACTTTTCCAATGAAAATGAGACAATTTTATCAATTAAATAGAAGGGAAATAAAGATTAGTGTATACATCTGACGCCCTTTCTTGGATTCTCCATGCCTTGTCTCTGAGACACACACTCTATAACACAGGGTAACTCTACTGAATGAATGAGTAAATATATAAATAAATAAATAAATAAATAAATAAAGGTGATACTGAGTGTGGGTTTTCTTTTACAGATTTATGTGCAACACACCCAGCTCATATGTACCAAGAATTCCTGAAGTCTGAGCTGGCTTCCTATCAGATGCAGGAGCTAACTGCTGGGTCAAATGTCTGAACCAGGCTTTCAGGTTTTGATCCTTGGGAATATTTGGCTTTTAAAAATGCATCTCTACACTTGTGATGGCTAGGAAATTGTTTCAAAAAATCTAAACTGGAAGCTTTCTAGTTGCAATTGCCGGACCAAAAAGTAAGTACCTTGGGTAGAGAAAGCCTACTGCCATCTCCTCCTTTAAGTGCAGACTCAAAATTCAAACTTAGGCAAACAAAAATGAAAATATTAGGCAGAAAGGTAGACGCAGGAGTATCTACATGTAGTTTTTATTAATTTTGTTGTATTTTAGTTTATTATAGTTTGCTACATTGGTTCAAGTGCTGCTGTTGCAAAGAATATGAACACGATAGCATGCGCACGAATGCCGTAATGGATTTTAGAAATAAACAAATACTTAGACTCCTCTGGTGTTTGCTTTATAAAACTTCATCTGGCCCAGAGGAGAAAATTTGTCTATGTCCCTGAGCAACCAGTTATACAGAAAACAAAAGTTTGTAAATATTAAATTGTTCTATTGGGACATTAGGCAGTGGAACCAAGAAAAAAAAACCCCAACATGTTTCTGTTCATTGGCACAAAATGAAATTATTATTATGAATTATCTTCCTGCATGACAGAAAAACAACCCACCCAGGAGTCGTGCATGCCTTGCAAACCTGCATCTTGTTTGAAGTGTCTTGCACAATGAGAAAGAACAGATAATAATGCAGATCAGGAAAACACATACTATAATAATTTATATCCCATGCTGATAACTACATTCTGAAAAACCAGTTCTCATAGAATAGTTCAACAGGCAACTCACTAAATCAGTGGCAAAACTATGATGGATTCTAACAGAACTTATCTGTATCCAATATACAATTTTCTATATGAAATACTGTGTATAGAGTGGGAGGGAAAAGAGGTGGTTAGTATCCATCAAAACAGTTGGGATAGTCAACATCACTTTCAATTGAAACAGGTATGGCATGGGAAAATATATTGGAAGGACGCAAACTGTCCGACAGATAAACCTGAAAGACAAGAAAGAACAATATCTGAAAAGTTGCTAGTTTATTGCCTGTGTTTGTTGAGAGCTGGGTGCACCTCAGAGGTAATTGCACAGCTTCCTCTGTGGGGAACAGGATAGAGAACTATACAGTGGAACCTTGGGTTACGTACCGTCCTCCTTACGAACGCTTCAGGTAACGAGCTCCGCTAACCCAGAAGTAAATGCCCCTAGTTGCAAACTTTGCCCCTGTATGCGAGCAGAAGTCGCGCGTCAGCGGCGAAGCAGCAGGAGGTCCCATTAGCAAAAGTGTGCCTCAGGTTAAGAATGGTTTCGCCTTAAGAATAGACCTCCAAAACAAACTGAGTTCATAACCAGAGGTACCACTGTATAGGCCCCTTCTTAAGAAATTTCTGTCTAACAAGTCATTGTGAAGAAAAGGCACCTAATCTGGCCATCTCCTGTTAACAGGCCTACTGTCTTTTGCTAGGGTACGTCTATGAGCAAAACGTTGATTTAATGCTTTTGAATCCAAAAGATCATGCAGTGAACATTTTAGTTTCAATACACTGCCATGGACCTGTCAGGGCCCACACTCTGCAAGGGGCCTCACTGCCAATCCCAGTGCCTCCTCCCCAGCTTCTTCTCACCATGCCGTGGAGGGAAAAGAGGTGCAGTAGCAGCTCCCTCACACCCCACTTGCCTGACACTCTCCTTCTGGGTGGTTGTGCTGACTGGACAAACAAAGAGGCAGCAATGACATGAGTGAGAAAGATGTGGGTCCAGTAAGGGCACCTGGAACCTCTAATACTGGAAGTGAACCAAACAGAGAGAAAAGAACTTGGGAAGAGAAGCTGTGAGGACATCAGGAGCAGGTAAAATGGAAAACACTGGACACTCTTGACTGACTAGGAATAGATGGACCAGGCATTGCAGTTGGACTACCCAGTGACAATCCCCAGCAGCTGGTATTCTGGTGCAAAATGCCTCTGACACTGGAGGAGAAACATAGCCATTGTGGCTCACAGCCATTGATAGCTTTATCCTTTGTGAATTTGTCTATTCTTCTTTTAAAGCCATACAAGCTAGTGGCCATCTACAGTATATCTCTTGTGGGAGATAATTCCATAGTTTAACCATGCATGGTTTGCAGATGATCAATATTAAGACTGCTTCCATCCTGATTTAAGAAGCATTTGTGCACTTTAAACAAAAATAAAAATCCATGCAAAACATCTTTTAATAACGTCTTCAGACAGTCTGAGGGTTGCTATTGAATTTTTAATTTTATTTTTTAAGGAGGAAAAAAAATGTTCTACCAACCTGCTACGCTGAGTTGAGCTGGGACCAGAAATGCCCAGAGAATGATGAGACACGATCATGTGCTGTTACTCACAGAAAAAAAGATGACTGTCCCCATACTTACATGAGGGCAGCCATCTTGTTTCCCCCTCTCCCCAACGATGTACCTGCGAGGAACAGCATGTTCATCATGGACCATCCCTGGTCCCACTGCTAGCAACTCCAAGCTGTAATGTCAGGGGGTGGGGAGCATTAAAAAAACAAAAAAAGCTGTCAGAGGATTCAGAGTTGTGGAGATTCCACAGCAGATCATGTTCTGATCCACAAATAAAATCAGTGGCTACAGATCAGGTGAGTTCACTGCTGAATTGTTTCACACAATAATATGTAATATGAAGCCATTGGACTGGCCAGGTCTGGAATAAATATTAGGAGTCTGGCCTTTCCTCCTCTCCTGGTCAAGTTCTGCCCACTATAGTTTTACCGTGGCTATTCACTGCATGCACCCTGGGTTGCATCCTACTTCAGATCCAGACTCATGCAGGGCTTATCTAAGGCCTGGGACAGGAGTCTCCACTTTGCTGAGAGGCACAGGGCATTCTTGGCATGACAGCGTAAGTCCAGCAGGCCCCTAACAGAAGGCCTCAGCCAACTTAACCCTCCAAGGCCTGGGACAAGTGTACCTGACTGCCCTTGACTCTGCACGGGCCTGCTCACATCTGCTTCCTGGCATGACTGATTTTGGCCTTGGCCTGGCCCTTTTTCACTTTCAGTACCAGCATCTTACTAAAATGATGCCCAATTTTATAGGAACTAGAATGGCTGACAAAATGGCAGTAAACAATGACATCATCCACAGCTGCTTATTTGGCATGACATTAAATCAGAAAATGTATTCAAGAAACTTCTTATGCATGGTCCATCTCTAGACCTAGAACAGGGCTGGGGAACTTGTGGCCCTCCTCCCATCAACCAGCTATCAGGGATGATGGAAATTGTAGTCCAAAAACATCTGGAGTGCCATAGATTCCCCACTCAACTTAAAATCATGGGGTTATTTCCAAGTCAGTTGTACTCAGAGTAAGTCCATTGAAACTACTGAATCTTAGTCGTGTGTGTTAACTCCACTGGGTCTACTCCAGGTAGAACTAGCATTCCATATAACCCAGAAATTTGGGAGTGGGCTTGCAGGCCATCCAGTCTGTGTGCTTTATACCATAATAATAACTATTTATATACCACCTGTTGGCCTTAATAACTTAAGAAGAACCCTGTGGGATCATGCCACCAGCCCATTCTAGCCCAGCTTCCTGTTCTCACAGCAACCCATCAGATGTCCACAAGCAGGACCCCAGGAACTGGTTTTAATATGCCCCCCTCCAAAGCAGCATACAACCATAACAAAGCATTTTGTGTAAAAAAGCTTAGAGGTTTTGACAACTAAGTGGTATAAAAATACTGCGAAATAAATGTAAAAACCTGTCACACAACCACCAAGAGAAAGAAGTCTTCCTAAAAAATCATGGAAGGAAAGTTCAAAATCATCTGTTTCTGTGTCAAGAGAAACCAAGGCCTGCACAGATGTTCTACTGTATACAAAACTGGGGAGTGGGGGAGAGGGAGAAATAAACAAAGCTTTGATAAAGCAACCAATGTGAATTCACCCATGTTTGCAGTTCTGCGTTGTAAACATGTCAAAGGTCACTACAATTTGATAAGCTTGTATCATTTGCACATGGTGCCAGCTTGTCTTTTAAAATATATATTTATATTCAACTGGTAGGGGTCACAATCCTCAAATTGGGTTGCAGCTTGAACTGAAGATGGGCTGTAACCATATTTTGTAGACAGAGAAAAAAATGGGTGGGAAAAAACACAGAGATGAAAGGGAAAGGGTGACATGGGACACAGACTGCGACACACACAGTAAAGGTAAAAATAAGAAGAAGAAAATGAAGGCTGCCATCTATGCACACTTGCTTAGAAGTTAGCTAATTGATTTTTAGGAGACTCCAGGGCTGTAAAAGTGGCTTTCATACTGCATGTGTGAGTCAGAAGTGGAAATGAAAAGCCAGTGTGACTGTAGTGGCTAGAGGGCTAGGCCTAGGAAGAACCAGGTTCACTTTTCCACTCAGCCACAAAGCTCACTGGGACTGCGTACACATTGTACATTTAAAGCACATTAGATCCCCCAAAGAATCCTGGGAGCTGTAGTTTAAGGGTGCTGGGGGACTGCAACTCTGCAGCTCCCATGCATGGGCAGCCTTCGTGACCTAGCACCAGTCACTGTCTCTCGGCCTAACCTACCTCACAGGGTTGTTGTGAGCATAAAACAGGGAGGGAACCATGCGCATCACTAAGAGCTCCTTGGAGGGAAGGTGGGCAAAAAGGAATTTTTTTTAAAGTAGTAATAATAAAGAAAGGTTGAATGGCATGGATTTACGATGTTGGCTTAGCTGTATGGAATATGCACCAAATTTTTACATTACATACAATCTACAGCATGCCATGCTATAAAAATGGGGAAGGGCTTCTTGGACTCACAGTTAGGCAAGCTTTGTTCTAATGAATGGGAGAGGCTCCATTCTTCCATTCATCTCAATGGAGCATGTGTAGCAGAAGGAAGTTTTGGAGACGAAATGCACCTTTCTGTTGTAGTTTCTCTTCCTTATCATGACTAATCCTCAATGAAAGATGGGGGAGAGGGAGGGAGATGGTGAATTAAATTCCTGTGCTATCCATAATGGGGATGGGTGGGAAATAGAATACACACAAGGGGGGGGGGGACCTAGAACCAAAGTCAAGGCCCAAATCACTTTTACCACTCATCGTAAAAGTACTGCACAGCACAGCAACATTACAAAAGTCCTATCAATCCATTCAAACTACACAATGCCTTTCCACATTCAATACATTATCTTCAGCTGCACTGCTACACACATTTACCTGGGAGTAAGTCCCATTGAAAATAATGAGGCTTACCTATAAACAGACATATAAAGGGTTACAGTTTTCCTCTACAGGTTATTTGTTTGGTTTTCAAGTCAACTTTAATTTCACATCACAGTTCTAAACCAATGCACACTTTATTATTTCAAAGGTGAAGGTTTTTTTAAAAAGAAAAATAGATGCAGTACTTGGAGGGGGGTGCGGTAGACCAAAAACACAACCTTCCACCATGGGCTAATTCTCATTAACAAATATGCTCAGGAAAAAAAAGAGTCATTAAAAGACAAGACTTCATCAACCTACATTAACATCAGATACCCCAGTTGCTCAAGGGCAGGAAGAGTTCTGTAAGATTTTATTTTATTAACTTGGCCTAAGGTAGAAACAATCTTCAGCTAAGTGTTGCCTCTTATGTTTTGGTCTTTAGATAAGATCAGACAGATTTTTCCATGCATATGCACTCGCAGGTTTTTAAATTTTGCATTATTTTAAAAATTTGGCGTGCAATGTACAAAAACAAATTTTAAAAGAAAAAAATGCATTATTATTTTGAGATTCCCACATTTACAAGCCCCATGGACAGACAGCCAAAACCACCTAGAGCAGCTTCCTAACTAAGGCTGCAAGGCAACGTTTCCTCTATAAAAGAAAGGTTTGCACCTTCCGATACACAACCCAATAATCATTCGTGTGGGTGGGTGGACATCCGTTGCTACCATTTTCGCCTGACACCACATCTCAGGGGGAGAACGAAGTCGACGCTTCAATATCGAGATTGTGAATACAGTACACACAGAGAGATCCCTCCCTTCCCAGAAAGAAGAGAATCCTATTCTTTTGGAGCAGGGGGGAGGGGGAGAAGGCAGCTCTCACATAGGAGGAGAGAAACGTGTTACTTACTGTTGCTGACGTGAGGCTGTTATCCGCCAGGGTCAAGTGATGAGGTTCCCACCTCCTCAAAAATTTGGAGGTGAGGATCTTGCTGAGGAATGTCCGGGGGTGCCTGATGACACAAACCTGGATATCTCCTTCTTGAAGCAGCTTATATCTCATCCCACTGCAGTGGACGCCTCGCCTGCACAGCGCGGCCCCCATTTTATTCCCTTCCGTTGCAGACATTTCGCCCAGCAATGGCTTGCTCTCCTCGATCTGTCTATGGTCGCTTCCTCCACCACCGCAGCTGCTACTGAAATCCATCACAGCTTTAAGAGGGAGACGGTCCGTTCGGCTTCTTTGTTTTATTATTATTATTACCCTCTGGGGTATTTTTTGGCTCCCCACCCCTCCCCACCACTCGCTTGCTTGCTCTCCCCCCCACCTCCTCCCCCGAAATCGTCCAGGAAATTTAAAAACGTAGAAAAACACACAAACATATACAAAATCCAGGGGTTTTTCTACCCCCTACAAAAGAGCGAGAGAGAGGAGGAGGGGTGAGAAAAGCAACACCCCCCTTTAAAAAAAAAAAAGCACCACCAAACAAACCCAATAGACGGGCGCGCGCGCACAAAGAGGAAGCGACCAGAGGGGAGAGAAATCCTTATTGGAAACTTCAAAAATTAAAGCTTCTTTCTTTCCTTGCGTCGCTGTTGCTGCCGCTTTGATCCTCGCCTCCCTTTCTCTGTTTTCTGACCGTGGTCTGTGGAGCTGCGGGGGTGGGGAAGGGGGTGGCGGAGGATCTTGTTGCTCAGTTTCCCAAATCCATGCTGGAAAGGAAAGGTCGATCCCGACGCACAGGAAGCCGGAGACAAAAGGCAGGCTTCATCCAAAAGGCAGGCGAGGAGAGGGAGGGTGTGGGAATCCTCTTTTGTGCGAGTGGAAGCAGCGGAAGGGAGGCGCGGGGCCGGGGGAGGGGGGCCGAGTAGAAATGGGGGAAAGGTTTCTGTCTCCCCAGCTCCTTCCTTGTTCTTGCCGTGCACGTTTGAACGGGCTCCACAGACGCGCGTTGCGGGGGACGGAGGGAAGGGCTGGCTGGGCGCGCGTCAGGATAGACGGGTGGATGGGTGCGCGTGGTGTGGGAAAGGGAGGAAAGGCGCGTGGAGCCGCCGCCTCTTCCTCCTCCTCGCCGCCGCCGCCGCCGCCGCCGCCGCCGCTCCTCCTGCAGCTGGGCAAGGAAGAGACACGAGCTTCGCTGAAAGATTGTTGCGGGAGCAGCTCCGGAGGCTCGCCTGATTGGTCCCCTCGGTCATGTGCGGCCCGCTCTGACGTCAATGCCAGCTGGAAGAGCCGCTTTGCAGGGCTGCTGCTCTCTCTCTCTCTCTTAAGGCAGACTGGGGGCGAAAGGGGGGTCAGCGCCGCGGGGGTGCGCGGAAGCTCTGTGGCACGCGCGCCGCAAAGTGTGTGGGGCGGGGGGTGCAAGCTCAGGGGCATAGATGGAGGGGAACCATTGCTCTGGGAGAAAAAAAAGGAAGGCGCGGCGGGCGGGCGGGCGGGCGGGCGGGGGGAAGAAGTGTAATGAATCGTGGTCTTCTTTTCTTAATTATTGTTGTTAAATTATAATAAAACGTAAATTATAAGAAGATCATCTCTCGCCTTGTGTGGGAGGGTGCTTTTTAATGTGAGTTTCTTTTTTTACGGTTGTTGTAATCAGCTTGATTGTTTGAATGGAAAGGTGGGTTATAAATGTTTTTTATATATTTTATATGAAATCAGCAAGCATTATTATCAGTCATATTATTAATCACTATTACTATTGGCCATATTAAATGCTAGTCCTACTCAGAATAGACCCACTGAAGTTAGTTAAACGTGACTAACTTAGGTTCATTAATTTCAGCAGGTCTGCTTGGAGTAGGACTTAGCTGAATGCAACCCATTAGTAGTACTAATAGTGGTACTAGTACTACTATTTATTACCCCTTTTTTTACTTAAGTGCACAAGGCAATTTACAAATAATACAATTACCAAATAAGCCTCATGTAAAAATCAAAATATTATATTTTGGACCCTGCCTTTTTAGAAAGCGCACAAGGCAGTTTACATTAATCCAATGTAATACCAAATAAATATGTAAAATTATTATTATTTCCCACATTTTTGCAAAAATATACATGGCAGCTTACCGTACATAAAATAAATTCCAAATTCATGTCATGCTGGATTTTAAAATATTTAAGATTTCTTTTTTTTAAAAAAACCAAAACCTTAAAACAAATGCAGACTAACAAGCAAAACTAATAATAATAATAATAATAATAATAATAATAATAAATTTTATTTATATCCCGCCCTCCCCAGCCGAAGCCGGGCTCAGGGCGGCTAATAACAATCAAATAATCCAACAATCAAATAATCCAACATTCTAAAAACATTTCATTATAAAATTAATTAAAATCAAATTAATGGCAACCGTTAAGCAAAATTCTGTGCAGGTTGCCAGAGGAGGGAGTCTGGCTGGGCCCTGACCAAAGGCCTGGTGGAACAACTCTGTCTTGCAGGCCTTGCGGAAAGATGTCAGGTCCCGCAGGGCCCTGGTCTCTTGTGACAGAGCGTTCCACCAGATTGGAGCCGCAGCCGAGAAAGCCCTGGCTCTAGTTGAGGCCAGCCTAACCTCTCTGAGGCCTGGGACCTTCAGGATGTTTTTATTTGCAGACCGTAGGTTCCTCTGTGGGGCATACCAGGAGAGGCGGTCCCGTAGGTACGAGGGTCCTAGGCCGTATAGGGCTTTAAAGGTTAAAACCAGCACCTTAAACCTGATCCTGTACTCCACCGGGAGCCAGTGCAGCTGGTATAGTACCGGATGAATGTGATCTCGCAGCGAAGACCCCATAAGGAGTCTCGCCGCGGCATTCTGCACCCGCTGGAGTTTCTGGGTCAGTCTCAAGGGAAGCCCCACGTAGAGCGAGTTACAATAATCCAGTCTGGAGGTGACCGTCGCATGGATCACAGTGGCTAGGTCAGGGCGAGAGAGATAAGGGGCCAACTGCTTAGCTTGGCGGAGATGAAAAAATGCCGCCTTTGTTATAGCTGTAATCTGCGCCTCCATAGAGAGGGAGGTATCGAAGATTACACCCAAACTCTTAACGGACGGTGCTGGCACTAATTGCACCCCCGCAAGAGAT
Source organism: Podarcis pityusensis (assembly GCF_964106645.2). Taxonomy (NCBI): domain Eukaryota; kingdom Metazoa; phylum Chordata; class Lepidosauria; order Squamata; family Lacertidae; genus Podarcis; species Podarcis pityusensis. The sequence goes on from NC_138033.1 coordinate 40,493,856, forward strand.
GGGAGTTGCCCCCTCAATCCCATATCTCCCCGTCCCAGCCAGAGGACCTCTGTCTTCGAAGGATTTAACTTCAACCGGCTTCCACGTAACCATCCAGCCACAGCTTCCAAACATCTGGTCAGTGTGTCTGGGGCCAAGTCAGGATGGCCATCCATCAACAGATAGAGTTGGGTGTCATCGGCATACTGATGGCAACCCAGCCCAAAACTCCGGACAAGCTGGGCGAGGGGGCGCATAAAGATGTTAAAAAGCATCGGGGAGAGTATTGCACCCTGAGGCACTCCACACACCAAGGAGTGGCGCGATGACAATTCCCCCCCAAGCGCCACCCTCTGTCCCCGACCAGAGAGAAACGAACGCAGCCATTGAAGGACTGTGCCCTGGATCCCAACGTCGGCAAGGCGGTGGTCCAGGAGTTCGTTATCGACCATGTCGAAGGCTGCTGACAGGTCTAGAAGAATCAGCAGCCCCGACCCTCCTCAATCCAGCTGCCTGTGGAGATCATCTGTTAGGGCGACCAGAGCCGTCTCGGTCCCATGACCAGCACGGAAGCCGGACTGGAATGGATCCAGAGCCGTGGTATACACACCAAGTGGTATACACACCACAAGGTGTTAAAGCACACATGGATAATACAGATCCACTGTCCAGTATGGTTTAAATTTGGGATGGGGAACCTGTGGGCCTCCACATGTTGTTAGATTACAACTCCAATCATCCTCAACTATTGGCCATGCTAGAAGGGGTTGATGGGAATTAGAATCCAACAGCATTTGGGGTGCCAGAGGTTCCCCAACTCTAATTTACATGTTATAGTCAAAACAAATTCAGAACTCCTCATGGGAACTATTTTTAGGACATGACAACTCATTACAACTTCCCCTTTTTGAAGGAAAAAAAGCACGAAGACAATGAAAGCTGTTAACATACTGATGTTAGCATGAATGAAGAGCCGTGCATATAAATATACGTGCTTCCATAACAGCTGCCAAATTTGACTTGAATTTTGCTCATTCATTTTGCTACTGATCAATTTTATGAAATAATGCATTTCCCAAACTTAACATGTTTCCATGGAAAAGGGTGTAGTGGGGGGAAATGTTTTTGAAAGAGTGATTGTCAGTGAGATCTTATTCATATCAGCCTTCTACAACCTGTTGCCCTCTGATGTGTTTCTTTAGACTTGGTTTTGTGCTTGTGTACAAAGCCCTTTATAACTGCATTATAAAGATGTCTGTGACATGAAGGCTGGGAACATTGACCCTGCAGTGTGGGAATCCCTTGCAGACAGGTTGTGTATTCGCAGGTTGTGTATTCGCAGCAATGACCAGAGGAGAAATGACCACTGGGAGGAGCACAGAGAGAAGAAACGCCATGGTGCATCTGCACCAGCGAAAGCGAACACCTTCATTTGCCCTAGCTGCAATAAAATGTGTCTCTCCCATATCAGTCCCTACTGGCCTAGCAGGTGCTGTCACTCTCCAACAGTGTGACTTTACCACCGATGGGGCACTCTTCCATTTTCTCTCGAGACAGATGCCAACAAAAAAAAAGCCCTGAACAACTTAGGCCCAATAAACTATACGGAGCACCTTACTCCATACGTTCCAAGTCAGTAGCTGGAGGAATGCTATTAGTGGCCTCCCACTACTCCCACTACATTCTTCTCCATTTCTAAGTGTGGTTAAGAGACTCAACAAGGAGTTGTGCCTTCAGTGCAGTTGGCCCAGCTCAATGGAACTCCGTTACATTAGAAAACAAGCTAGCACCATTTCAGATGCCAGGTGAAAATAGCTTTATTTCAGCAGGCCTGTGCACTATGAATGTTGCTCTAATGTTTATATTTTCACGTTTTAATCTTTGTCTTAAATTTTGTATATTGTGTTTGTTTGCTTGCTTGCTTGCTATCATTGCATTTATATCCCAGCTTTCCCCCCCACCCCCAAGGGGTTCAAGGTGGTGTACATGGTTCCCCCTTCCTCATTTAATCACCACAACAAACCTGTGAGGCAGGTTAGACTGAGGGACAGTGAGTTTCGTGGCCAAGTGGGGATTTGAACCCTGGTCTCCCAGGTCCTAGTCCAACACTCTAACCACATTGGCTTTCACTTTATTTTCCTGTCAGCTACTTTGAGACATATGAATGAGGGGCACCATTGTTTATTTACTGATTAAATTTATATCCTGCCCTTCTAAAGGAGCCCAGGGTGACATAAAACAAACAATGAAACAAAAAGATCTTTAAAACAATTCCAGTACAGATGCAGACCGGGAAAGATATCCATTTAAAAGGCTTGTCAAAAGAGGAAGGTCTTCAGTGGGTGCCAAAAAGACTACAGAGAGAGCGCCTGACTAATTTTCAAGGTGAGGGAATCCGAAAGGGCAGGTGCCTCAACACTGAAGCTTGGCTCCTAAAAGTAAAAGGTAAGGTAAAGGACCCTGGATGGTTAAGTCCAGTCTAAGGCAGCAACTATATTATGTGGAACGGACCTCCTGACCAGATGGTATCTGAGCACAGGGATCAGTTGGGTACATAAGGGGTGAGACAATCACTGATCACTATGGTCACGTATATTCCTTCACATGAGATAATTTGGCTAGGCCTGAATAGTTTTCTTACCTTGGGAAGCAGGATGGGGACAGCTGGATGAGGTGGCAGATCCAGGCCCCTGAGGAGCACTCCACTCGCTGCCTTCTGCACTGCCACCTGGAGAAGAGCAGGGCCACTGCTGATACCACCTTCTCCTCTCTGCCCTTCATTTTTATCCCCCACCACCTTCAGGGTGCTGGGGCCGCTTCCAGTCTCCTCAGGCAGTAGAGGAGGTGGGTGGGTGCCATTGTCTCTTTGGTCTCAAGTGGCATAATGTCTTGGGCCCACCCTCACTCAGATGCAAATAACACCATGTGCAGCAAAAACAAACTTCAGATGTCAGATTTCCTTGGCAAATCACAACGGGCCCATTAAAACAAACAAACAAATAACCCTCCTTTTAAACATCAAGTAAAATGAAATTATATCTAAATGAAAGTATACTGGGGCGCGGGTGGCGCTGTGGGTAAAACCTCAGTGCCTAGGACTTGCCGATCATATGGTCGGCAGTTCGAATCCCCGCGGCGGGGTGAGTTCCCGTCTTTCGGTCCCAGCTCCTGCCCACCTAGCAGTTCGAAAGCACCCCTAAGTGCAAGTAGATAAATAGGTACCGCTTTATAGCGGGAAGGTAAATGGCGTTTCCGTGTGCTGCGCTGGTGCTGGCTCGCCAGAGCAGCTTCGTCATGCTGGCCACGTGACCCGGAAGTGTCTCCGGACAGCGCTGGCCCCCGGCCTCTTAAGTGAGATGGGCGCACAACCCTAGAGTCGGACACGACTGGCCCGTACGGGCAGGGGTACCTTTACCTTTACCTCTAAATGAAAGTATGTTAAACTTAAAATTCGGAGACTGTCTGATGACAAAACACATCGTTCTTTCCGGAATTTCCCACACTCATTAGTTACTACAGATAGGTAAGTTTTTATGACATGTGTGCAGAAATTTACCTCACCATTTGGCAGGACTGCACAGTTCAAGCATAGCTAATGCACTCCATGTATCGTTGGACCAAACTGCCATCAGCCCCAGTCAGTATGGCCAATGGTCAGGGTGGTGGAAGTTGTAGCCTAGCAAAATTTAGAGGGCGACATGTTTGCTACCTCTGACCTAGTTACTTTGGGTTGAGAAAGTGCTCACCTGAGACAGTTTAGACATCTGTGTGGGTTTGCTGAAATGCAGTAACCAAGCAAAAATCCCAGCCTCACAAGCTGATTTTCTTACATTTTGCATCAGGGTATGTCACAACCATTGCAGAAAAAGGCATAGGAAGCCGGTATCTGTGGTGAGCCTTTTGACCACTGTTCTTCCTCTAAACGTTGCCTTACTGAAATACTGGAAACAAAAATACCACTCAACGTGTGTAACTCATCTTCCAGCAATGTGCGACCCTGTCACCTCTTGATTTGGTAAATTAAAATATTTTTACAATCTTTTGTATTGATTTCAGAGTAATATAAACTGTATTACACAAAGGAAAAGGAGAGGAGGGGAAAAACAAAAACCCAATAGGAACTACAGGAATGAGGAGTGGCACAAATCAGATGTCGTATTTTGTAATAAAATAGTAATAATTACTCAAGCATTCCAGATTTTATAGGAATCCAGTTCAAGTTGCTTTTGTAAGTGGTGTTTGTTCATGTACAAAATAAAATTTCACCAATTACATAAGAAGTATCCAGTACTGTATAGCTGTGGCTAGCAATGTTCAAAGATGGAGTGTACCTTTTTCCAAAATATTTTTCCAAAATATTCAAAACATTCTTGTACCAAAGCATAAGGTCCAAGTCCTGAATTTCCCCCCATGTTTGTATGATGGATAAGGATGCAGCAACCAATAAAAAGATTACTAAATATTTTAATATAACCATTATTATTATAGGAGAGCAGGAAGGGGAAATGATTGAATTGACTCCTTAGCAATTGCAACAATTTCTTTGGAAACCAGGGACCAAAATTATTTTGTATACTAAATTTGAATTGATATCACTTAAGCATGTGACTGGCAAATTTGCAAAACATCTGAATGCATGATCCAACTCCAGGTAGTGGGGGAAGAAGAAGAAGAAAAACACATGTTTGAACCGTTTGTGTAACAATTGGGGTTTATGTTTTAAAAAATGGGGATCAGCCATTGTGTCTACAAGTCAGTCTGCAACCTCCAGCTTAATGGGAACTGAAGCTATGGGGAGGTAAGTTTTGCATGTGGGGAAGCCCTCCTCTTCTCACCTGCAAACTTCTTTTTCTGTTAAAGCCAGACCACCAACACCACCCACTTACGATCTAAGTGAGCTGGGATACTTCTGCATTTAATCACAGAGAAATGTTGCTGTCACTTTTGGCTTTGGTTCTTAACTTGCTGAAAATGTATTCTGCATTTAACATGCTGGGGTGGAATTCTGACTAAAGAATAAGGTTGGTCCCTCACATATGATATGAGGCACCCAACACCTTACATCAAAATGTGGCTTCTTGAGAGCCCATGCCAAAAGGTGAGCCAAAGGAACATGGAACAGAAAATCTGCGTTCTGTAGCACCAATAGATCCCAATAGCTTAAGAGCATTTCAGAAGGTTTGATTCCAATCAAAACAAAATATTTGGATGAAGGAGGAGAAAGTGGTGGGGCTGGATGGTTTATTTAAGTTCTTCAGAGTTTGCAGACTCTTAGGTCAAAGCCAGAAGGATAATAAAGTACCGTACTGTACTTCACACTCCCATAAGCCCTCTTGACTAATGGAGACTCCTGTGATCAACCTTTCAAGGGAATTGTGGCCGAGCCTTTCCACCCCTTGCGCTTGGCCTTTAGTGCCCATTTCCTCCTATCCAGGTGCTGAAAAACTGCTCACTGATTTGTGTTCAGATACCTGAATCAGAAACTTTTTTAGTGATAATAGGGTAGAAATCCTTTACGTGCAGAAAACTGAAGTTTTGTATGCATAGCATAGCAGAACCTGTGTGTGTTTGTTTTAGGGTGCTTCCAGATATGCAAGCGTGACATTCCTATCTGGTTTTCCCTGTGTGCATGTTTGGTGCATTTGCTTCCACATGTTCCCATTCTTTCAGCCATAACATTCATTGCAGTGGGTAGAGCTTGATGGAATGTATCTGGGTGGTTTGGGGCTCCCTACCCCCCAGCTTCTTCTCTTAATCACTCCTAAAAAGAAAAAAATCCAGGTACTCTGCAAGAATACATGTTACCAACATGGTTTCACATCAGGCGGGTCAGAAGTGACTCGCCAGGTTGAGTGGAGCCACTATGATAGCTTCATGGCAACCGGGTCACTGATGGAATTTCCACACATATTAAAAAACGCTGTGAAAATGCTTTAAAAAAAAAAAAAAAGTTTTGAAAAATATATTGAATTTTGCATAGCTCACCATCGCCACCTAGTGTCACATTAGTATATTGCACTTTACAACACACTTAAAAAGTTTTTATTTGCAGCTGTATAGCTGAGTCCACTGTTACTTACCAATACACTGGGGAGATTAACATGGTGCATAGGGCTCCTTTTCAGGGTTCTGTAGTTGCCTGAAACCATTAGCACTGGCTTCCTTGTCACATTTTAAAAACAGATCACTACTGAGAGTCCAGTTTCTGGCCCAGGTCCAAAAAGCCAGAACTGTAATCTAAGGACAGGCTTGCAGCAGGACCCAGAAGAGGCAGCGGGGAACTGAAGGATACTATAAAACAAAGGTAATCAAAATGGTGCCCTCCATATAGTGTCATGGTAGAGAGTGTAGTTTGCTGTCTGCAACCCTGAGCAAGAAAAGCAGGGGTGGGGGACAGTTGTACATGTACAGTTGTTGCAGGTCGCTCTTGTAGTAATCTTAGCCAATTTTTCTCAACACATTTGCATCTTCACTTCTCTGGAATCAGCATCCGTTGTTCATCCACTTTTTGCTGAGAGTCAGATAACATCACTGCCAAATTTCTACAGTCCATTGTTTTCTGTGTGGCCCTCTTGTGTTCTTTTCAGACCTGACTTGTGGTGATTGGTGGGGTTGTAAAAAAATACAACTAGAGCAGTTTGTCCAGTGTCAACAAGCAAAGTGCTATTGAAGCTTTTAAGGGCTACTCTGCCTGTAACCAAAAGCTTTCTGTTTGCAGGTTCGGCCTGTTTTATTGTTTATTGATTAGTACAGCTGCAGGTTTAGTGATGAATTGCCCCTTAATTAGTCAGCTGCTGTTCCCCATCAGTCTTCCTGTGTGTGCTTTAGTTACGGGCTTCCTTGCTTTGCCCCCCTTTTCCCTGAAACAAAATTATGCTATTTCACTATATAAGAAATAAAAGGAGGGAAATGACGAAAGAAAACAAGCAATTAAAGCACACACACACACACACACACACGTTACAAAAGACGTCAGTTGACTAATTGGAGGGTAATTCACTCCTAAGTACCCCAGCCACATTGAACATGGAACAATAACATGAACTGAAATGCAAAGAGAAAACATTTAATTGACATTTCAGGGGAACTTTGTTGAATAGATGTCCTTAATAATAATAATAATAAATAAATGGCAGAAGGGTTTTGACCATAAAGAAGAGCATTGCTGGATAATAAAGGGGGTCCATAGAACAGCCATTTTAATGCCACTTCCTGTTTTACTGAGAAAAGCATAATTGTTTCTAGTGAAGCAAGCCAGTATCAGGAAAATTGCACCGGCACAACAAAATGATATTAAAATACAGAAACATGGCACAAATATTTAACAAGTGACATCCTTGAAGAGGAAGTTTTCCATCCTCCTTTGGAAGGTAAGCAAAATCAAATGTCACTTTAGGGATGGAATTCCATGACTGTGGTGCTATGACAGAAAGGTTTGCCACTCCTCACAGCTTAGCTTTACAAGATGATGTCACACTGTGGATCATGGCCTCCACAGAAGGCCTGAGATTGTGAGGAGGTTTAGTTGCTGTGAAATACCTTAACAGAGATCAGCTGAATCTCAATGGGATAATAGAAGAATGAGCTGAGCCAGATAGATATTTCTCCTCAAAAGTCTACAATACATGAGAGACTCCTGTTCGCACTGGTTCAGCCTCTCCTAAATTGGACACCCCACCTTAAACATGCCCATATTTCATTGGATCCCAGGACTGGATGCCCACTTTCCTCTCTGTCCTACACAGAGGAGAGGTTATCTCAGTGAGTGAGTGTGCAGTGACTGACATAGGTGTCCCCCCCACACCTTTGATAGGGCAGCTGAGTGTGAGCATTCTCCTCAATTGTGTCATCCTGCTTCTTTTGGATGTGGCAGCCATCATGCCATGCACCCATGGCAGCCATTTTGTGTTATTAAATGCCCCATGGCAGCCATTTTGTAACTGGCTCCCACAGCACTTCCTCAAAATTCCAGATGTGTCCACTGGCTCAGAAAGTTAAGCAAGCCTTGGTCTACAGAATAGTTGTGAACCCATTTGCCGAATGTGGTTTCTTATGTAGCAAAAATGGCAGTACCCATGCACAAAAGAGGTATCAGCAGGGTCAGGGGAACCCAAAGTACAAGCAATATTTTGGGGCAAAGCCCTAAGGGGGCAGGGGTGAGATTCAAAAATAGCACAACAAAGACTAAAAGTCCTCTGTGGGCATGGAATGCTGGATGACTGACAGGGTGGGAAAACTGAGGAGGAGGAAAATAGAATAAGGTATGTTGGAAAAGGTCATGGCTGGCTGGAACCCTGAACAGGAGCACTCTAGACAACAAAATTTTGCTGCAGCCCTTATTTGTGTGTAAATAAGAAAACGTATGTTGATTCTTTCATTTGCAATGCACAATTAACAAACGAAGGGGGTATGCATCTTTGACCCTGTGCTGCCAACTGTGATAGAATGGCAGGGCAGGACCTGTCTGTGGGGAGGGACCCAGGATTGGAGTTCAGGCAGTGAGAGGGATGGGGCTCCGTCCTGCCATCACAGGACACCATGAGGGAAAAGTTGGTTGAGTCAGTCTCTACCCTGCCTTCAGAGAATGACCTTCCCAAGGGAGCTGAAAAGCTGGTTGGCCAAAGGATGGAGGCAGCTAGAGAACTGGACTCAGGCCCTGGTGCTGCTCTTTGCACTGGCGTGCACAGATCTAGCAACTGCCAAAGAAGCATTTGCTCGCAGCTTAGTCTTCTTGCTTAAGCATAAGAATCATGTACAAATGATGTACTCTGCCCCACTCTTTAAAAGTGGAGTGGGAAGGGCGTGTCAGCTATTGGGAAGATATCCTATAGCTCTGCATATGGACCTTTGAACTGTGTGTCCTGCGCTCTGAGCTGAGGTTCAGGCCGTGTGCTGATTCTTAGGGTAAAGCTTTCAGGTTTCCTCGAACCGGGAGTCCAAGTACAGTACTGTGTCTCTGAGGGCAGGAGCCAGAACAGCATGTTTCTTTCTCCTGGGAAGAGTCAGAGCTTCTCCCTCGTGTTGCCTTGCTCTAGCAAAGGATCCAAACAGCACACACATTCTCTGAGCCTTCCTGCTTTTGACAAAGAGGCAGGCGATTCCCAGTAAACCAATTCCAGCTCTGGCTGATATGTATGCCAGGCAGAACTCAGAAAGACCTAACAGAAACCAGATCAGTTTCTTTCTGGTGGGGAAGTAGCGTGGAAATCCCGAGAGGATCAGCAACCTAGGGATGAAAGTCAGCTGAGTGCGTTTCTGGACATTGCATAATGATTCCTGGACTCTGATCTCAGCAACGAGCATGGCAGGAGTATATTTTTTCTGGAAAGCTCCGTAACCTTTTGCTCATCTCTGGCACTTACGTGTTGCTTAGTATTAATGATTAATACCAGTTGCTGGGAATTGCAGGTGGGCAGAGGGCTGTTGTGCTCATCTCCTGCTTGCAGGCTTCCTGCAGGCATCTGGTCAGCCACTGTGAGAACAGGATGCTGGGCTAGGTGGGACATTAGTCTGATGCAGCAGACTCACCTTAGGTTCTTATGCTGCCAGCTTTCATCACTGCTTCTCCAGCATCCCTTTGCTTTGCTAATTGGGCAAGGGAATTAAACTATATTTCATCCCATAAATTTGGGGTTCCTTTTAAACGTAATAAGTGACTTTGTTGGATGTTTCCAAGAACAAAAAAGCCCAGCATTTTCTTTCCAACTTCCTTCTCACAAGGGAGGCTTAAGAATCATAGAATAACATCTGCTCCATCAGTAGACATAGTCTTATGCATCAATAGGATAGAATGTACACTTCCAATATCCATCAAATTCATTATAATTAAAAATCAGTATCTGCAAATATATGCACTAACATAACATACACGTTAAATTCTTAAAGCAAAGTGCTTCTGCTCCCACCTCCCGATGCGGATAAAAGGGTACGGTAGCTAGGGGCACTTTTAGAATGCAAAGGGTGGAATATTTAGAAGTGTAATTAGTCACTGTAATAAATACATGATCATAGTGATTATCTGCATCCTTCTGGGATCTAGAACAAACTTGTCTGAAGTGCTGCCTGATGCTTTAATATATATATGTATATATCCACCAACTTGGATGTCTTTAAAATCAGATAAATTTAATGGATGATAGATTGTCACAGGCTAACAGCCATGATGGCTGTGTTTTAACTCCACTGTCAGAGATGGCATGACAGTTGCTTGGGAACCACAGGATAGGACAGATGGAGCCAGATCCAGTGACAAGCAGAGACAACTAAAAACATAAAATTATAGAGTTGCCCACAGGGCCTCTAGAGTTAGCTCCTTTCCCAGCTCCTATGGAACAGGGTTTCCCTCCAGACGCTGCTGGACTACAGCTCCCATCATCCTTGACCACTGGCCATGCCAGCTAGGGTTGATAGGTGTTGGAATCCAACAACAACTTTTGTAAGGCTACAGGTTTCCCTACTCCGACCTAGAAGCTAAGAGATTTAGTGGGAGGACAGAGGCCTTTTGTGAGTAGCACAGATCCATGGCAATACATGCACATGAACACACATAAACCCCAAGGAACCATGCCCTTTCACGCACTCCACATCTGACTGCTGAGGTACATTTTGAACTGTGGATAACAGATTGTATGACAATTGCCACACACACCCGCCACCGCCAATATATCATTCCCAGATGAACAAACACCCCCTGAGCTTTGAAATCAGTGGAGGATACGTGTTGACAAAGTAAACTCATAATGCAGGTGGGACAGAGCCTTCTGCAACTTGCAATAGTGCGGTCGGGGTTTGGGAAGTGATCCTTGGCATGCGGTCTCTGTTTGTGTAACTAAAACAGCACCACCATTCACAAAAAAGAAAGAAAAAAGATGGCAGTATCAGAAGTCATGGGTAGGCGTGGGGAACCTTTGCTGCAACTCTCATTGTCCCTAGCCACTGGCCATGCTTGCTGGGTTCAGCAACCTCTAGAGGCCCAAAGGTTCCCCGCACCCGGCTTGGGGAAACTGCCAGGGTTTACGGGAGGAAAATAGGAGTGAGTGGTGGAATGGAATTCCTGGAAAGCAGGAGCACTTCATACTGCAACATTATGTTGCAGCTCTCACTTATTGCACCTGCTTCCATTTATGAAATGCCAGAAGTCAAGGTATACAACAGGTTTAGGGAACTTCCAATCCTCTTTGTCTAGCTCTCAGGAGTCTCCTCAGTCAACTCCCCCTCCTCAGCCACACCTTCTGTTGACCTTGCTTTGCACCCTTTTGCCTGGCTGCAATTTGTCCTTGAACTCTGATACAGCTTTTTGCTTGTCTGGATGGAGGATAGAGTGCAGTGTGTAGAAACTAGACTACTGTACAACAGTAACATGTGCATTTTTTGTTGCTCCGCCTACTTTTGCCTCCAGCCCCACCCAGCACTGGCATGTGACCCCTGGAAAGGAATGCAGCCCTTGGGCTGAAGGGGTCCCCCACCCCTGGTATACTTGTATCCCATCTAGATGCAAAGGCTGGGAGGTGGACTGATATGCGAACAAGAACCCCCCCCCCGGGCTTTTGCTTTACTGTTGCTTCAGAAGTATGATTCAGAGCATTGTTTTCAACAGGAAACAAGTTTGGCCACTGAAGCTTAGATTGTGGGAGAGGGGAAGGAGGGGTGTGGTGTTACGCATGCAAGGCAAACATATCCAGGCTAACAGTTCTTTGCAGCACTCAAATTCACTTTCAGGCGTATTTAAGGGGTCAGCATGATCTACTGGTACGACATATGGTTGCTCAGTGCTGCCCATCAATGCTAAGGGGAAGATTTTAGCTTTTGCACAACCAGCGCCAGAGCTATGGTGGTAAAGTCAGCTATGATAGGATAGTCAGATTTTTAATCTTTAAAATGCATTATTACATCTCCCATGTTTCTGTGCTTAGACATGAGAGTGGCGTAGTGGTTAAGAGTATAGGGCTGGGAGATGAGAGGGCAGGGTTTGAATTTCCAGCCAGCCACGAAACTCACTGGGTGACCCTGGGCCAGTCACTGTCTCTCAGCTCAATCCTACCTCACAGGGTTGTTGTGGGGATTAAATGAGGAGGGGGAGAACCATGTATGCCACCTTGAGTTCCTTGGATGAAAAAAAGGGTGGGGGTGTAAATGAAATTATAAATAAATAAATAAGAGTCTGATTGATCAGGCCAGGGACCCATCTAGTCCAGCATCCTGTTCTCACAGTCGCCAACCAGATGCCTATGGGATGCCGGCAAGCAGAGCCTGAGCACAGCACCACTCTCCCCTCCTGTGGTTTCCAATGACCTACAACAACGAAGGGAGAACGCAGCTGTCAAGGTTAGCAGTCCATGGTGATTCTGTTCTGTCTCCACGGTTGGAGATAGTATGCTTCTCAATGCCATTTGTTGGAAACCACGGGCAACAGCAATTGTTCCATGGTAGTTTCACATTCAGTTTTCAACTGGTTTTGGTCTTATTAGTTTGATTCTGGGGCACCTTTAAAATCATTCTGTAGGCCTTTCCCCTCCCTCCCTCCCTCCCTCCCTCTGCATTAAGAGAAGAGACTTTATCAAGCATTATCTTCAAAGCCTCTCCCGCTTATCATGATCATGGGGTTTTATGCTTCTCACAGCATCAGAAAAGCGTAAATACTAATTGGCCATGGACAATAGTAACGAGTGCATCAGGGTTGATAACTATGAAGGCTACAGAGAGCAAGCCAGCAGAGAGAGAAACTTGTTTTGACTTGCAAAGGGAGTAAACATGTCAAAGGAATGATGGCAGTCATACAGGCCAGCAAGCCTCCGTAACTCTTCGTGGCCAGAAGACAGTCACTTTCGCAACTGACTTTTGAAGAAAGAGGTACAAAGGGATTGGGGTGGGGGATTGGAGGAAGGCAGGATCAGAAACCCTTTTGAGAAATTCTGCAACGACTTGCCAGGCATGGTCTACTAAAGCAACAAAGAGACTGGGCTGCAAATCAGGCTGTCACTGGTTCCAAACTTAGACCCAGCAAATAATAATAATAATAATAATAATAATAATAATAATAATAATAATAATTTATACCCCACCCATCTGGTTGGGCTTCCCCAGCCACTCTGGGCGGCTTCCAACAAAATATTAAAATACTGTAATACATCAAACCACACACACAACATACCTCCCCAATTTGCTAAATGATAATATGAGAATATTTCCAACTGGTAATTGCCATATCACTGGGGCTATATAATTGACTGGCAGGGCACTTTAGTCCAGAGCTGGGGAACCTTTGGTGGTCTTAGGGCGAAATTTTTATCTGGCCAACCTTCCAAGAGCCAAGTGGACAGGCCCAATGGAAGGCAATTTAAGTAACACACACCATACTCCTGAACTACTCTCCCCTGCCATTGCTGTGTTTGTGTACAGGATTTATGCCTTTGGGATAGTAAAGGATAGTGTACTTTACTGCAGTTTGTTTCAACTTGAGGTGAACAAAGAATTCCCCACCACCAATAAAAATAAGACAGATCCTACCCACAGTCTTATAATCAAAAAGACACACCAAAGGAAAAGGGAATGAGGAGGGAAGAAAACAAACTTGACACATTTTTAAAAGTATATAGTAGTTTTTAATAACCAGCCTGAATGGAGAGGAGGAACAAAATGGAGCTGGTCTTTCAGTGGAGCTGATGAGGGTCACCTTGCTTCCCTTCTCTCTATCGGGTACAACCACATAGAATGGCTGCTAAAAATGTTGGGTTCCATCCAACAAAGTCCTACTCAGAGTAGACCTTTGGAACTTAGTGGACACAACTAACTTGTGCCCCCTTCTTTCAATAGGTCAATTCTGAGTAGAGCTTAATTGGATACAACCCACTGGTTTCAGAAAATTTGGTCTATTGTGACATTGATTGAATTAACTTATTAAAGGAGAGCACAGATTTTCTAGCTAAACAAATTCATGGAAAGATTGTCTATACTCCTCCAAGAAACTCAGAGCTGCATGTGTTTTTCCTCCCCATTTTATTCCCACAGCAGCTGTGTAAGGTAGGTTAGCCTATTAGATTGACCAGCCCAGTGAGATTTGTGGCTGAGAAGAGATTTGAACCTTGTTTCTGCTACCTAAAACCTACTATTGAAACTTTTCGTCAAAAGCAGATGCTTGGCCTCAACCCCCAGTTCAAATGAAATCTTGAGAGGTTCACATAAGGTGTCATGCTATCTTCCTTCTTACCTCATCTGAAACAATCAGGGACGATAAATTATTAAAAGGAGAGGCGAGTTTTCAGGTAAGCAGCTCACCATTCATCAACGTGGATTGAGGATGATGGAGTTTCAGCCATAATTTCCACCGATAAAGTAAAGTTATGGGGGTCATAAAGATACTGTGTGATTAGAACATACCTGAATCATTAACCTAGAGAACCATGTGGGCGTGGTTCTGAAACTGACAGGCATTGCGTACAGAGGGATGGAATGCAAATGGATTAAAGTGCTGTCTCTCTGATTCATAAAACGTCCCGGGGCTGATGCAATGTCATGAGTTGTGCTAGGGTGCAGCGGGCAGATAGCACAGCATATTTCTCCCCAGTGAAAAGTGCTTGCCCTTATATAATAATAATTTATTATTTATACCCCGCCCATCTGGCTGAGTTTCCTCAGCCACTCTGGGCGGCTCCCAATCGAGTGTTAAAAACAATACAGTGGTACCTCTAGATACGAACGGGAGCCGTTCCTGAGCCCCGTTCGCATCTAGAGGCAAACGTAACTAGCGACGGCATTTCTGAGTGGGTCGTTTTTTGCAGCTTCTGCGCATGCGGTCATTTTGAGCATCACGCGCAAGCGGCAAAACCCGGAAGTAACGTGCTCTGTTACTTCCGGGTTGCCGCGGAGTGCAACTTGAACGCGCTCAACCCGAAGCGCATTCAACCTGAGGTATGACTGTACAGCATTAAATATTAAAAACTTCCCGAAACAGGGCTGCTTTCAGATGTCTTTTGAAAATAGGATAACTGCTTATTTCCTTGACATCTGATGGGAGGGCGTTCCACAGGGTGGGTGCCACTACCAAGAAGGCCCTCTACCTGGTTCCCTGTAACCTCACAATGAGGGAACCGCCAGAAGGCCCTCGGCGCTGGATCTCAGTGTCCGGGCTGAACGATGGGGGTGGAGACGCTCCTTCAGGTATACAGGACCGAGGCCGTTTAGGGCTTTAAAGGTCAGCACCAACACTTTGAATTGTGCTCGGAAACGTACTGGGAGCCAATGCAGATCTCTCAAGACCGGTGTTATGTGGTCCCGGCAGCCACTCCCAGTCACCAGTCTAGCTGCCGCATTCTGAATTAACTGCAGTTTCTGGGTCACCTTCAAAAGTAGCCCCACGTAGAGCGTATTGCAGTAGTCCAAGCAGGCGATAACTAGAGCCCTTAGCCCTTAGCAACCTACACCTGAAGGGGTATTGCAAAGTGCTCCCTTGTGCTGCTCTCGCTTCTAAAAATGTGGGCAGTTACACAATGCGCCCCAACTGCAATCTGAGTTTTGCTTCTATTTCACTTACACAAGCCATCTATACCCTGTCTCTCTGGCTGGAGGCACTGCAGTCTGCTGCCGAATACCAGTTGCTGGAAGCCGCAGGAGGGACGGGGTTCTTGTGCTTAGGTCCTGCTGGCATGCTTCCTATGGGCATCTGGTTGGCCACTGTGAGGACAGGATGCTGGACTAGATGGGTCATCAGCCTGATCCATCAGGCTCTTCTTATGTGGTATAGTGGTAAGAGTGTTGGACCAAGTCCTGGGAGACCAGGGTTCAAATCCCCACTTGGCCATGAAGCTCATTGGGTAACCCTGGGCCAGTCACAGTCTCTCAGCCTAATGTTGGGATTAAAATAAGAAAGAGAGCAAACCATGTACTTGAGCTTCTTGGAGAAAATAGTGGGATAGAAATGCAATAGGTAAGTAAGGAAATAAGTAAGTAAGTAAATCAGTAAGTAAAATGTTCTTATCTTACCATTTGGATTTCCATTCGTAATAAGAAGTTTAAAAAAGGAGCCAGGGACATGCTGACATTTCTGCTCTAGTGATCATTTCATCATCGAGTTTTTGTCCTTTTCTCTTTCAAGATGATCAAAGGAAGAACATGGAATGGAGTGGAGGTGGGGAACACACACACACACACACACACACACACACACACGGAACTACAAACTTGATCATTGTTGCTATTATTGGACCCCAAAGGAAAGGGGTGCATAACTTCTCACTCACTGTTTTTGTGTATGTGCGATTTAATAAAAAAGAAAATCAATGTCCCCCCCTTTAAAAAATGAAATAATGCAATTTAAGCATTGGTCAGATCCCAGGAAAAGATAATCAACAGCCAAATAATGAGCTAATTTCCACAGAAATAGTGTAACATCCTAGCCAGCTGTGCTTGCTCCAAACTTCCTGTATATGCCCCGAGAAGTAACGTGTTCTGCAGCCTCTCTCCCAGTTTGGGGCTTTAGAAGTAACATAAAGATGTCTCCTCAGGCAGTGGATGCCAAAGGGTTGCCATCAGTGTCGGATCTGTGCACTAGCTAAGTAAGAACAAAAATATCCTAGCCAGATGGATGGCAAAAGTCATTGCCAGACGACCTTCCCCGGAAGAGCATTCCATCCGCGTGGGGCTACCACAGAACAGGTCTGTTTTATTGTTGCCACCTTCCAAACATATTGGGTGTGGGGTGGCACACAGAGAAGGGCTTATGGGGGAGAAGGGATGTATAAAGACTTTGACTAAAAATAAGAAGGAAATTTGTCACCTGTTTGTGAATGAGACCTCTTTGTGAATGAGACCTTGTAAGTAGAGCGCATCCATTTACAAAAGGGACACCTCACTGAGAAAATGTTAGAAGATTATGGTTTTGGCAGCCTCTCTTTCGGAGGAATTTCACAAGACCTAAGTGAAAGGAAGGCCAAAGAGTTTACCCCTCACTGTCTCTGACCTGCAGTCCTCTGTCTAAAAAGATGCTGAGAAGATGCACAAGCCAAAACCTCAAAACCGCCCCATCATTTCCTATACAGGCTGTTGGGACTGAGAGAAGGGGAGGGGGGGAAAGGGTTTCTCCCCCACTCCCTGCCATGGAATCCCTATCAGGATACCCAAGCAGAATAGCTGTGTGGCTTCTATAAATAACCATAAAGCTATTTTTAAGCCTCTGGCGGGACTTGCAATTCAACACTGTGCTTTGAAATGCTAAATCCTGTCAGAATGAGGATCTGGGCTACAGGGAGTGCATCGCTCTAGCTGCAGCAACTCCACGTGCAGAAGACTGTGGCCCACTTCCTCACATGTTGAAAGGAAGCTCAGACGCAGCTTGCCTGTCCTTAGACAACTCCCAAGTCTCTCTCATTCATGTCAAAAGGAGCTTTGCCTCGTTTCTTTCCATTCATCCCCTTCATTCACATTTCTTCTTCACTTGTCTGGAGAGGCAGAGAAGGCGAGAGGGGCGGAGGAAAGAGGGAGAAACCATTTCTCCATCACGACCCACGGGCAATTTCCACACCAGCGGTTTCACAAAGCTCTTCATGGGCACATCACATTCCTTCAAGCTTGTCCGTGTCGTGCAACTTTCAGCTCATATGTTATGGACAAAATGGTTGCTTTTGCCCAAAGGGAAGAGGGCGGCTATGCTTTTAACTAGTGCCTGGTGATCTGGGCAAATGACAGGTGCATAGTCTAAGGTGTGGTGGAAGCTCAGTGGTACATACATGCTCTGCATGCAAAAGGTTTCAGTCTCCATGTAGGGTTGGGAAAAGAGTCCTGTGTGAAACCTTGGAGAGCCACTGGCAGTCAGTGTTGGCAATGCTGAGCTACGTGCAAAAAATTGACTGCCTTGGTATTAAGCAGTTTCCTATATTCCAATTAGGACACACCTTTGCAGCATTCAGAGGCATTTGTTGTTTTTTTCGAGATGCATTTGTTTTAAGGAGAAAGCATGCACATTTAACAGTTCCATTGCATTACAAAAAGGTCTGTCACCACCATTCAATTACCATTATTTTGTTTTGTTGTTTAGATTTTGATTGCAAAAAGATTTAATTTGAAAGAACCCGGAGTCTCTGGAGATCCCAAATATGGAGATCTAGGCAGACTTCAGTATGTGTACATCATTGGCTGAAACCAACTGCATCATAATTCTTATGCAGTCTGTCCCTCCAGCATTTGTACCTCCACATTCTTACTCAACTAGCCACACATTTTACAGGTGGAAACAGATACCAATTGCTCACACATGTGCAGAATGAACACGTGGCAAACAATGTAATATTTTAACCCTCAAATTCCATGAAAACTTTTTGTAACTGGAAATAAGAGGCCTTGGAAACATGGTTCCTGATATCTGGGACATCTGAATGCTTGAAAGGTGTTCAGGGGTAATTACTACCATGAGTCTTCGTGCTTCCACAAATATCAATGTGGGGAGCTTCTTGGGCCACACCAGCCACCAGAATTGTGCATGTGGTCCCCTAGCCATCATTTCTAAATTGAGAAGCAAAAGGTAAGCATGGTAGAGCAACTTCTGTGGCAATGCCACCTGGTGGCAGACCACTCTGAGGCTGGGCAAAGGGCCATGTTCTGCAAGCTTCCACTGCCTTGTCAAAGCAAGCCACAGGCAAAATCAGTTGCTGACCGAGATCTCACAGGTGTACACTACCCCAGGCGAGGCCAATGCAGTGGACTCTATGTGTTGTTGGACTCCAACTCCCATCAGCCTCAGCCAACATGGCCAAAGGTCTGGTCTGACAGGACCTGTAGGCCAACTTCATTTGGAGGGCACATGTTGGCTACCCCTGCACTAACCATTCATTGAAAGGAAACTTCCTGCTAAACACCTGACATGCCAAACAACCCTATCTATTCAAAATCCACATGTAATCCCCAGATTATTCTCATCTCATTTCTACAGCAGAGTAATGGCTGCTTGGGTCCCAGGTTTGCATTCAGTGATGCTGAGCTCTGGTGCCATCTTGAGGAGGTGGAATCAATAGGCCCCAGTTCATAGATCAAAGCACAGTAATGGAAGAAAAGGCAGTGTCTTTTTATGGTCTTAATTGCCACAACATTTTTTAATTGCTTTAACTGCTATGCAAAAAAATTCAGGATTGGTTCTGGATCACAGGAAATAATAACAAAAGAATAGTAAGAGATATACACTCTGAGAATGCCCAGATTTAAATATTTCTGGTATCATGTGAACGCACACAGCTCACCACTCCTGTAATTTCCTGTGAAGTGGGGTGACAGAAGGTTCCTGTTCAAGAAGCAAGGATCTTTGTGGGATGGAGAATCATAGAATTGTAGCATCGGAAGAGACCCTAAGGGTCATCTAATCCAACCCTCTGCAACGCACCAATCCTGCCCCAGTTTTCCCTGGGTTGGCTCGTACAACCAAACGGTCTGGTAAACAGCCAGATGCACCGACCCTTTGGGCCACTGTAACTTCTTTCCCTCACCAATGCACACACAACTGTGAACACACAAAGCAACAGTACTGTATGTCTCAAATTGTGTGTGTATGGAGAGTTGAGATATCAGTGGAAATCAGCACTAAACATTCGTGTCGTAATTTTATCGAATATCCTGCATATCAATGCTGCTTCACACAGGTTATTTCAGGAACTTGGTTTGAGGGGTAAAACCTTTATTTTGCTTACAAGTGTAAGCAAGACACGGCCACACTCCATTTTCCTAAAATAATTCAGCTGTACTGTAACAGGAAAGCTGGGTCAGTGGGAATTTGAGCTCTAGGGAACGGACTCTTACCCTTTTTCCAAGATATAATGTTCAGCCTTTCCTGCTGATAAAAAGCATCCTGATGGATAAATGTTGGTTGCTACTGTTAAGTGCAGCAGTTTTTTGCTCTTAAATGGTTATTGACCATTTCCCCATCTTTACCCACAAAGGAAAGGTTGCATTTGATAGGGTTTGAATTCAGGCTGTCAACTGACTGCAGGGCTGCTGTTTATAAATTGATTAATCTGCAAGTTTTCTATGTAACGCTGTGGCCACCATGACATACCTATAATTAGTGGTGCTGACTTGATTATATAGGTTTTAGGACAGGTTGGGGAAGCTGTAGCCCTCCAGATGTTGCTGGACTCCAACTCCCACCACTATTAGCCATGATGGCTGATGCCAATGGGAGCTTGAATCTATTAACACCTGGAAGGCCACAGGTTCCCCAGTCCTGCTTTAGGAGATTGAGAGGCAAAGCACACTTCCGTTTCCCAGAGCAAGTAATTGAAAATATCAAAACTTGTCTCTAAGAAGACAGATGCTGGCCATCTCTGTACCAAATTGATTCTACAACCCCTCTTTCCATGATCAGGGTGGCTCTCTACATAACTTCAGCTTCATTTCAAGACTATTTTCAACTGTATTTTTTTTTTTAGTAAAAGAAAGAAAATATTTAATGCAAGAGGCAATAAATGTACGCAAACCATAAAATGTTTATTTGGTTAGTTCAACTTTAAGACAATTCAATTTTGGTCTGCACCCTTCTATAAAATAGTTCAAGTTTTCAACAAACCTCCAATACATAAAGCAAAGTGACTTTACCGTACACAGATTTCAGGTCAAAATACAACACTCTTTTTCTTACATTTTATAAAACCCGGTCAATACAAACTACATTAAAAAATATCACACACTTTCACCTGTCCTTAAAACATCATTACACCAAATTTACACACAGTGGCTACAAAGCCCCTGGAGCACAATCTATGTGCTTTAAATTAAAATAAAAAATAAAAGACCCTTACTTGCCCAACTTTATACTGAACATGTAAACAAAGTGCTACTTAATCCAAGAACTGTTTTGTATCCCTTTTTTGCATCTTTAGAATATGTAAACCTCAAAAGTATTACCAACGAGAATGAAGGAATTGTAATTTTTAAATGCCTGCCATGCAAGGCTATCCATGAAAACAGACTGATGGACAAAGGACATGTGAAAATGATCCTAAAGCAAACAAACTCAGATATTTAGCATGGTCCATCACCCCATAAACTCTGATTCACAGACCGGATTCTCTTTGATGACTGAAGGCTGACGTAAACTTTGCAGAGCAATGAGCGTGTGTGTATATCAATTTAAGGCTATCGATGGCTACTAGCCCTGATGGCTATATTCTATCTCCACTGTTGGAGGCAGTATTGCTCTGAATACCAGTTGCAAGGGTACACAGGTAGGAGAGTGCATCACACTCATGTCCTGCTTACAGATTTCTCATTGGGTGGCCACTGTGAGAACAGGCTGCTGGATTAGATGGGCCTTTGGCCTAATCCAACATGGCTCTTTTTATGGAAGAGGAGGGTTGGGAGCATCCGAACAATCCAAGCATAAAACTTTTCCCATCCCAGGGCAGGTGCACACAGAAAAGTCCTAGGTGAACAGTGCCAATTGGCTAGTAGTTGAGATGTCACCAACACACTCCTTTCTTACCCACAAATTCACTGTAGCAATACTGCAGCTGTTCATGAAATATTTGTAGTTTTGCTTTAGATAAGATTAAGATACAGGTGAAAGACCTTTTGTGATCTCAGTTCAAATGTTACATCTATATTTATTCTAGGAAGAGAAACACATTACGAGTATAAGGCAATTTCCCACTGGGAGCAAAGAATTCCACTGGTCAAAGAATGGGGGAAACCCCTGTACTTAAGTGTTACGTGTGCGCATCACATTGAATCACAGCCACTGTTTTTTCTTAGCTAATTAACAAAGTTGAACAAGATTTCTCAGAAGCACAACTTTTTTTAAAAAGAGGCATAGACAAAACACTTGAGAAGGATATACAGATAGCAAAGACAACACTACTTATTAATTACGCATTAATATCATATGTTCCATTGCAAAGCCCATTTTTCATAAACTGATCACAAAGTGCCTTCAGAATTGCACGTTTTTCTTTCTTCAAACATAACCGTACAAGTTAGCATGCTTAACATTCAAATTAGCCCAACTTCAGCTGTTCTTACATTAAAAAAAAAAATTAAACCCCCTCCCCAACTAGCAAGAGATGCGGGATCCCTTACACAACAAAATCAGGAAAAAACAAGCCATGCACACTTAACGATGGATTTGTTCAGATGCCATATGAGTTTACCAAGAACCTGCTGGAAGCTTAAAATCACTTTGTCATTCATGGGAAGAGCAGCCATGGGAATGGGCTCTGTCCCATGACTGAGGGAGCCGGGGGACACCGACAGCAGAGTAAATATATTATACTCACCAGCACTGACTGATAGCTGAAATACAAAGGGTAAGCAAGGAATAAAAAACACAGCCAGCAGCATGCCACTAACTTTTTTAAAACATTTTTTTTTAAAAAAAGAAGCTTCTTCTGCTTGGCTTTGTATGTAGATGCAGATGTGGTAAGGTGGAATGTTGGCTAGAGAGGCTAGAAAAAAACAACTGAGCCCAAGATGGGAAAGTTGCTACAGGTCCAAGTCTGGAGCACTGGGCCTGCTAGCTCAGGACTGACTCCACACAATAGCTTTCAATGTAGTTTCTAGCCATATCTGCACATCTTGGTTTGGTTTCATCTTCTGCGCCATCTATTCAGCACAGGAGGGGGTTCCCTGGAGAGTCTTGTGGAGACATATGATATCTGAACAAACCCAGTTGACCGAGCTGACAAAACAAAAGTGATCTTGGAGGTCCACTAGTAAACACTGACTCCCCTTATGGTTTGCAGAGAATTGTGAATTAGCATCAACAACATCAAGGGTATTAATATTATTACTGCTATTATTTTTGGCAATCTACAGGCCTTACTTAGCATTGCAAACACTCCAGTGGAACTGCATAAATAACTTAAGGGACATTTACATCCCATTTTAAAATCCAACCCAGAAACCTATTCTTGTATGACTCTTCCAATTATTCAGTTTGCCAACATTTCCCCTAATGCTATCTAGTAGAATCCATAGACGAAAGCAAACTGAGCACTAACCACCAGAATATATGCATAGATAATTTTGTCTGATTCCAATTCTCATACCATTAAAATTTCTGGATTTTTCATGTTAACTGTCAAGATGGCAATTACAAGCAGCAGCTATGGCAAGAAAAATAAAGTTTTTGGAAATTCAGCAGGTCAGCCATAAACATCAAGAACCAAGTATCATGAATTTTAAAAAGGATAGAAAAACATTTGTTAAATACACCCCCCCCCTCCATTATACTCAATTCCTATTTCTGGTGCCTTATTTTGTTTTTGTGTATCATCATTTTATTTTATTTTTATGGCCAGGAGTCTCAAAAGCTGGGAGTGGCCTGCATCCCCCAGGCTGGTTATGTGTAGTGATAACTTCTTATTTTTGCAAATTGCTTGCGTCTGACAACTCTGAAGCTATGAATCTCTCTTCTTCCCCCAATGGAAGATAGCATACATTTACGAGATTGTTCTGTACATCTAGGGTCTTAAAGCTGCACTTCATGTCTACAGTTCACTACCTTAATATTGTGAATATACAAACTAAGTGGATGGAGTTAACAGCATTCTCATAGACATCCAACAGCCCTGATACTTTGTAAGTCTCATATTGCATGGGAGGAAGGAGCTGGTCCATTCCCTTCACTACTAGGGAATAGTCTTTAGAGAATACACATGCCTTTGAGGACTGTGGGGTTGCCCACAACATATACAGAGCCAAGCAAAATATATAATGATGGGAATTATGGAATGGAGTATTTTGGATTTTGCCCATTATGTCTACACACTTCTAAACAAAAGAGCATACTATTTTGAAAAATGTATATAAATTCTGTCAATACAATACGAAAAAAGTTCCTCTGAAATTATACAGCTACACAACATTAATCAATGTACTGTGTGCTTCCTCTAAAAAGGCCACTTTGACAAAGTACAAAAATTGTATGTTTCCTTAAATAACCTGCATTTCTGTTAACACACACTGTGGATGTGTCGGAAGAACAAGAAATGTATAATTACCTTTTGGCTTGGCTATACAGAGTCAAACTACATTCAAAATCCTAGTATCTAATGCATTTTTCAATTAAGAAGAGAAACATGATATTTAAATCTAAGTTCTCTTTGAGCTCATTGAAAGAAAGCTGTGAGCACAATCCACAGAAAATTAGCTGCACTGAAGTCCTGTTGAAACAAATGTTGCTATAAATACAGGGTTAAAAACAGAGCTCTCCCATTTATTTCAACAAAGCTTATATGCATACAACTTTCTCTGGAAGGCAATTTTTGGATTAACAAGAGACCACAAAAAACAATTAGTTTCATTTGTGCTAAGTGAAACAGTGAAGCAGCTCAAACACGACAAATGACATGAAATACTTGCTCAGAGGTAAATGGAACACACACAAAAAACCCACTCAGTGTATCTGAAGAAGTGTGCTTGCACACGAAAGCTCATACCAAGAACTAACTTAGTTGGTCTTAAAGGTGCTACTGGAAGGATTTTTTTTATTTTGACTATGGCAGACCAACACGGCTACCTATCTGTAAAAAAAACCCACTAGCCAGTATGCCTGCCCGCCCCCTGCATTTCTGAACGCATTTCAGCAGAAACAAGAAACCAACTCCCTTCCAAATCTGGACTAATCACTTTGACTGGAGATGCTAAATAGCCAAATGAGGTGAGGCAGAAGGCATTTCTTAGCACAGGTATTTACAGAGAAGTTAGAGGTTGTTGCTCTCTTTTGTCTGCATAGTCCTTTCAGAAGAGCATACAAACAAAAGTTGCATAGCTGAGCTGAACAAGAAGGTGGAGAGGTGGTTATGGTTTACTAACTTCCTCTTGCATACAGTTCTTGTCATAGTTTTGCCCACTATGGATTTGTATAGGAAACAAGAGATTTACCTGAATTTGCTATAAGTTGGCATTAGCTTATAAAGATAATGTAAGTAGGTCTTTCTAAAGTTGAATAAACATCTTAAGTTCCAATTGGAAAAGAGAGGGTTGAATTAGATGCTGCATTTAAAACACATGCAAACACTCAATACCCCCCCCCCCAAATACACAGCTGCCTGGCGGAGAGGAGAATTGGAAAGGCAGATAAATGATAGGTAGGGAAGATGTTAAGCCCTACCAAAACTTTTCCCCCTGAAAATGGGTGAGGGTGGAGATCTATTGGAGGTTTGTTACATGCATGTATTTATCATTAAATTGGGCCCATATTCTCTATAAAAAAAAATTAAACCACACAGTCTGTCTTTTTGCTATGACATCCTGAATACTAGAAAAGTCTGAGGACATTTCATTTTTGTATCCAATGGTTGGATGGATGCAAATATGTAGCTCAGAATAGCAGGCAGCCTTACAGCATAGCGCAGGGGTCAGCAACCTTTTTCAGCCGTGGGCCTGTCCATTGTCCCTCAGACCATGTGGTGGGCCGGACCAAGTTTTGAAAAAAAAATATGAACAAATTCCTATGCCCCACAAATAACCCAGAGGTGCATTTTAAATGAAAGGACACATTCTACTCATGTAAAAACATGCTGATTCCCGGACCGTCTGCAGGCCGGATTTAGAAGGTGATTGCCTACCCCTGGCATAGAGCAAACCAAACCTACACTGAAGAAATACAGATCTGATGGGAAACATCCTGCCAAAATATGAAGCAGCCTCCAACTGGTGGGGTTTCCTGTGGCAGCCAGGAATGGATCTGTGCTTGAAGAAGACAAACTACAGTATAATTATTATTGATAAAAACAAAGTTTCAAATCCCAGTGCAAAAACAAAACAAAAAACTTAGTCAGAGAGGTGTCAATAAATGAGAGGCTCCACTAAGAGGGTTCAGAACACATGAACAAATTATTGATCCATGTTACGTTCTTTTTCTTTCTCTCCCTTATCAGGCAATGATAAGAAAGCTACTAAAATAGCAGCCTTGCCTTGATGCAGTGAAATTGCAAGGACAACCTGAGGACAAAGAAGCAATCGATTTAACTGTATTGTGTTTTTCACCCCGATGGTTATGACATCTGGTTAAAAATAATAATAATGAATGACTGAAAGGTTTTCCCCACACCAAGCCTACCCAGGGAGATCATAAATGGCATGGAAGATTATATTCATATTTCTCCACTGTCACCAAAATTGGGAAGGGAACCTAAAGTATTGCTGCCTGCTTTTATCTTACCTCTACAAAAGCCTCCCCCTTCCTCAACTAGGCATAACAGGCACAACTTCCACTCAACTTCCTCCAAAAGAGACAAGTCATTGTTGGCCTGCCCTTTCTCCTTTTTAAGAAGAGCAGCCACAGTTGGCTTCAATCCAGAGTGGGGCCATTATGCAAACGGGGGAAGCAGGTGGGGAATAATTTTGCCACCAAAATCAACCTGCCTGAAACTGCTCTGGGCATGTTCCTTCCCCCATTGATTAAGTTCAGAAAACTTCACAAACATTCAATTTGCCTCTCTTTAATACCCTACCTTCACTGTATTTGGGGATGGGCAGCTTAACTTTCCATGATTAATAGTTAGTGAAATGGTATAGGACTTCTCAAAAGCCTACAGGAGGAAGGTACAGTGCATTCAAAGTAACTTTTTTAAAAAAAAGAATCAATCAGGTAAATGTTTCGTACTTATCTGACACCTCCTGGGAACTGGATGCAACTCAAGAAAACTATTTCACAGGAATGAGATACATGAGGAAAGAGTCCCCATGTAAATTGAAAACTTCAACATTTTACAGCAATACTTAGATAAAAAAGCCTATTGTTCAGTGAAGGACAGTTATTTTATTTCATGAAGGGTGTAAGTATGGACAGTATACAGGCTGTTCACAGAGAAAAGTTGTACCTTAAATATGGACAATTTCCCTGACCTCAACTAAGAAAGAACAAAGGAGCAACCACTCACCATCAATTGATAGCTAACATTCAAGTAAAGGATCAATTCGATTTTTTCAAGCACAGTGTTAAAGAATTCAATAGTTATGTCAAAATAGCACCTTTAAAGAATAGAACAAGGCTCTTGGTATCAAGCAGAACAAAAACACAACTGATTGTACCACACAGGGTAAGCAAAGGTTGTCTTTGCACACATGTTAAGCAATCGTTCTGCTTTTCCTGAGAAGCAAAAGCTGGAAATTCCTGCTTTAGCCTGTTGGTTGTTTTATTTTGCTATAGTTAATAGTAAAAATTCAAGCTATGACATAACACTAGTAATTTTTACTTCAGTGCAGTTGAAATCAAAACATGATATGGAGCAGAATGCTGAATTTCATTTTTACACTGTACAGCTAACTATAGCTTTTCAGTTTATTTATATCCAACCACTTTTTAGTCTCAGATGATTAACAAACTAGATATAACACAACTGGGTTAATGGAAATGGAAGGGGTCTTGCCCTCTCCCCTTTTTTTGCAGAGGGGTTGGTAAGTGATGGAGACTCAGAGGGTCTGGATGGCAGCTGGAACAGAGAAGTAGAAGAGCATCAGCCTCTTCACTTGGGGATAATGGCACAGTAACACCAAAACCTCTCTTCTGGGTGTCCTGCACACTGTATTCCTGGCAGGATTCAACATCTATGTGCTCTGCACCCTTTGGAATATGCAAAGCCTACTTTCACACACACACCACCACTGTAATGATGGGCCTTCTGCTAGCTTCTAAAGAAATAACAGAAGAAAAAATGCCACTCCGCAATCTTCTTCCTGTTAAGCTAAGTAACTGTTCCTTTTTGTGTTACTAAGAGTATTAAAGGGAACCCACAGGCCGCCTTATAGAGAAATACCCACTTAACACATTAACTATCCAGCAAGAATACTTACAGTGCAATTCTGTGCATGTCAACTCAGGTGTAAGCCCCACAGTGTTCAACAGGGCTTACTCCCCGGTAAGGGCGTATGGGATTGCAGCGTTAAATGCCAATGATAACTGGCATTGCCTAGTTTGCCCCAGGTGATTCAAACACACTAAATAGTTACATCAGCCAAAGCAGTATTAAAATGGTGAATTCTAACAAAGAGCATGAGGAATGTTTTATTTGGAGAATCTAGTGTATGTTAGGTATGGACTCAGAAGGGGCAGCTACACTTTCATTCCTAGTTAACAAACTTTCAAAACCAACCAAGACTTTAAAATCAGTCAGTATGATTTTACAATAAAAAGGCAAAGACCACAACATTAAAATCCTATGCATATCAAGTTGATGGTCAAACGGAAGACCGACTTTAATGACTCTGGACTGCACCCACAGCAAGTAAAACATTTGTAATTTAAGGTGTACTTTTACACCTGTCCTTTACAGTTGGATATAGAGCACTTGATAAAATAAGTTAAGTAACAGTTAAAAATCCTACCTTCCTGTTTACTATTGAGGCTTCTTTAGAAGAAAAATACCTCAAAACTATTTTAAATGTTGACAATTTCATAATGTTAACAAGTTAATAACAGGCTAATTTAGGATTAAGAACAAATTGCAGTTCTTTTCAGTTCCTCATTTCTGCTCCTACTGATATTGCAGTAGAATACCAAGGCCAATAAATAAATAAAATAAATAAAAACAAGACACGACCCCATCTCCAAATATGCCAGAACGCTTCGGAAGCATTTTTAATGTCTAACAATCAGGCTAGCGGAGAAGCACAATGATGTATACTCATCATGAGGTCCATGAATCTTATAGTTGATCAGTACTTCTTGCCCCTTTATGGTAACTCACATTTAGGGTTACAGAACCTGAGATGTGCAACTTTCCTTCTGTAAGCAAAATCAGTTAAAATAAATTGCACTGGACATGATCTGTTGCCCAGTGGAAAGAGCTGCAGATTCAGGAGGGGACTGACACGGGGATCAACAAAGGACTCTCTTCTTTTTCACTCTTCCTTGGGGTATGTGGACTGCTGCTCTCAGCCATAACTTGCAATGAGAGTCCTGTATGCAGCTCTCACATACACATCCAGCCACATCTCTCTTCTTCTAAGGGCCCTGGCCATGAAATACTCATTGTGAGTAACAGGCTGTCATTAAGAGCGACTGCTGGCATGCTGCAGAGCACATGGAAAGGAGATGGAGAGAAGCAGGCTGCAATGAGACCTATGATGATGCCTTCCCATGAGTCCAAATACACCCACAGGGAATGGATCAAGTTCACACTTATAAATATTTATATGAAGTTAAAAATAAAAATGGTCAGCTGCCATTTACTATTTAAATGCATGGCACTAGAATACCAATGGGGCAGTAGAGTGCCCATATGCCCTACAGGCAGCGATGTTTTCTGAGGCAGTTTTGGAGTATAAATTAAGACAAAATAATAAGACCCTGCAGAACTTTGATTTGAACAGTTCTAAGATGTGCAAAGTTTCTTTACTAAAGAATTCCACCATTCTTTTTGCAGCTCAAGGTCTTAAACATCCCTGTGCTTTAACGGATGAGATCCACAATACCTGCGTATAAAGAGAACTCTTGGCACTTATTTTTGTTATTGCATACTGCATTATGTGCAACAAATGCAGGCTCCATGCTTTCAGAAGCTTTATATTGACAAAAGTATCGAGGAGAGAAACGGTAACAAATAAATAAATATTCCTATTTGTCCCACTGGCTGTCTCTTTAAGGATTCTGATATACATCCCAATCTTTGCAGAATGTGGCTCATATTCTCTCCACTTAACTTTTAAAATTGTGAAGATAAAATTGATTATAACTGTATTTTAAACCAGGATCTCAGAGGTGATTCCAATCAGATTTTCAACAGGCTTTGATTGCTCTTTCCAAACTGAACATAAAGCAGAGTTTGCATAAGATAAACAAGTAGTTTTGATCTACATCCAGAAGCACACCTATTGCACGATGCTAACTAAGGCTTACTTCACAATCAAAATGAAGCATAAATAGTTGCTATGCAACCAAAGCCACAGATCAAGCCATCATTGGTAGTGCAGGCAACATATGCTAAACTCAAAACCAAGGATTGGATATTATTCTGTGCAGGGTCCAGTGGAATAAACAGAACCTGCACCCTAGTCTTTAAGGGACCAAAACTAGAAATGGTAGTGCCACAAGTAGAAAACGGACCCTTTTTCCAATGCCTTTCTCCTTGAAATTGCTTCTCCCTAGGAGAAATACAGAGAGAGAGAGAGAGGTGAAGAGGGGAGAAAAGGTGGGGGCAGGTTACTTTCCGCCCTCACTCCCACCAGCTTTAAGTCACTGCTACAACACTGCTTTATGAGGCAGCAATCCAATTCCAGCACACAGGTCTGCTGTCACAACATCTAGTTGGTTCCAAGATCCAAGTTGGCAAAATGATTCTACAGACATGGCCATGATGGTAGACAGAGAAGCTTTTCCTTGTGTAGCTAACTGTAGGATCCCAAGGCTGGCAAATGAGACCAGTTAGTCCTACTGTACTAACTCATCAGCTGCAAGTTCTTCTAGAAAAGCTCAAAACCAAATATTAGGTACCTAAAATTGCACTGACTTAATTGCTCTGCAGTGACTGTCAATACAGTACCCGTGTATGCAACTCATTACTAGTCACTTCCCAATCAGACGCTGCCCCTCTGTTCAACTACATGTACCCAACAGCTTTTTGTCAATGCTGGTTTGAGTGACTGTAGTCTGCAATTAAGTGTGCTTTAACAATGCAATACATAGCAGTAGCAGCATCTCACCCTAAATATTTCCTGTGCAGCAGCTCACAAGCAAGAAGACTAAGATATCCTCCTTAGGAATACATTATAAATTATGTTTTCAGTTTCTCTTTCAACAAGAACCTTGCATTTATTTATTTATTTTAAATGTTAGCGAAATCAAAATAAGATTGCTCCTCACAAGATTCACTGTATGGAATTTTGTTCCTTAGTAAGGTGCACTAGAATTTCACTATTATAAACACGGACAGGGCAAGGACAGCCTCTCAGAACAATTAGCAACCCTCTCCAACCTGATGCCCTCCAGATTTTTAAACTTTCAAACATCACCCTGTGGTAGATAGTCAAGGATGATGGGAGTGTAGGTCAAAACAGTTGCGAGGATGGCACTGGATTAGAGAAGGCTGAATTAGGATGTTCCCTGCTACTTGGGGAAACAGGCAGCCTTGGGCCATGGAAAGGAAAGGCTCCTTAGAGTGGTTGGGCCACTCCTGCACTCTTCCCAGTTGTTGACTTCCAAAGGGACAGACATGCAGAAAGCAAATTTAAGAGGGCAGAGTTGCAAACACACCAAAAACTTCACCCGAAAGAGCATAACTCATGAACGAAACTCATAATCACCTCTAATGAACCAGCTTCTCACAAGCTAAGCAAACAATAGACACATCTCCCCCTTTTGTCAGTTGTCTCCCTCTTACTTTTGTACATAAACTGGTCTTCTTTGGTCCAGATGTTTAGACTGGAGTGCATCTCAGTTAACTCCAAAGGGAGGACAACACACAGCTAAGGATTCAGTTGGAAACTATCTGGTAAATTCCCTATGCTGCCACCCCAATAGGATCATAAGCAACTCAAGATTATCCCTCGCTAGTCCTTTGTTCTGCCTGAAAATATGTGAAGAATCCCTCAACACAAAAGCACAAAGCATAACGGGGTGGGGAATAGCTGCCTGTAAGGAATAAGTAGCTGCTACAGAATACAGTGGCACCTCGCAAGACGAAAAACTCGCAAGACGAAAAACTCGCAAGACGAAAGAGTTTTTCATTTTTTGAGTTGCTTCGCAAGACGAATTTCCCTATGGGCTTGCTTCGCAAGACGAAAACGTCTTGCAAGTTTGTTTCCTTTTTCTTAAAACTGTTAATACTGTACCCAGGGTGCATTGCTTGAAGAGGTGCAGTTGCGACTTGACTTCGAGGAGCAACTCATAGCACGCGGTGTGGTAGCCTTTTTTGAGGTTTTTGAGGTGTGGTAGCCTTTTTTGATTTTCAATGCATTCCTATGGGAAACCGTGCTTCGCAAGACGAAAAATTCGCAAGACGAAAAAACTCGCAGAACGAATTAATTTCGTCTTGCGAGGCACCCCTGTAAGTTGGCCACTTGCTGCTGAGAGGGAAAATTGGGAGACTGTAAAAGAGGGTGGCTTACTCGAGAATTGCAGCCATTGGATTTTCTGCAAAACTTCTGAAGCTGACGAGAAAATAGTTTATAGTATTATATGAATGCACTTAGAAGCATCTCTCAGCTCCCACTGTTTGGGGAGTGGGGCAGAGTTGTGGTTCCATTGCTTGCATGAGTCAAGACAAATGTTATTTTGGATTGTAACCTCTGAGCAGAGTCAGAATTCTGATACTTCAATTTCTGAATTGTATCCGCAATGGCACAAATGCACAGAATACACTCTTTGTGTAAGTGTGACATGATTGACCTATCTTATTAAGAATGAATGCCATGATCAAGCTAACATACAGTGGACATGTTGAGCATGTGCTTAAGGCTGCAATTTTAAACACAGTTACTGAAGAGCAAGACCTACTGAACTTAATGGGACTTATTTCACAGTAGACATGCACAAAATTGCGTGGTAAATCTCTTCTCTTGAACTAAATGAGGCTTAAAATGTGCTTACTCTTGTCAAAACTTCCTAGATTCTGGAGTGTCTCTTCCAACAGAATTAATACAGCATTGTTGTGTGGTACTAGTTGTCACTTCTCTTTCAGTGTTACCTTCTAAGACAGCAGGCACCCCTCTGGGTTTATGGTAGCGTAAACAAGAGCAACACCTGGCCCTGCAACACTGCAGTGCAACAGGCACAGCTGAGGTCCTACAACTTTCCAAAGTGTAAAGCACTAAATCTTATAAGGATATAGTTTGCAAAGGTTGTAGTGCAAGACTGTGCCCTTTTCCATTTCTTCTTTTTTAAAATTATTGTGTTTCACTAACAAAGTAACAAAATAAAGTTTCAGTAGTGAGGTAAACAGTGTTCTACCAGCAAAAAATTGCTATCAATTAAATATTATTATTTGTGAGCAAAAAGTTACAAAAAAACCCAGAAAAAAATACTTCACTATAACTGCACTCTAAAGTTCAACAGTACTCAGTAGTAAGACTATATCTTAGAAATAGGTCATTTGTACACCAGCTTTTGATCCCAATATAATTCTCCAGAGCAAGTCTGAAATGTATTACTGTTTAATAGTTCCACTCCCACCCTCCCCACAAGTTAAAAATCAGTCTTTTACATTCCTCACTTTTTGCACTAGTATAGGTATTAAAGTTTTCAGCCCTGTAAACCTGCAGCAACTTTCAAGTTGTTTGGAAAAATACTCATTGTATTTCTCTTTAAAAAATAATAATAATCAGAATCAGATTTGTGTGCTGCGTAAACTGGCTGATAGTAATAGCATGGCAATTCTGGAAAACCCAGCCTTCACCCACCCACCCAACCTCACTCACTGTTTTTCAAGTGAGTGGTTACTGCAGCATGTGGCTTTGTGCTGGTCCACATATGACACACCATTTTAGATCATTTGACGTACACAAGATTTACAAAAAAATCTGTGTCACTCTCAGTTCTCTACTGTACTGAAATCTTTAGCTCAGTTTAGTCCATTTTAAACATACTGGTATGTTTTTAAAAAGATTATTAGGAGTGAAAACACACTGAAAAGTGACATATGTACAATTCTATCCTTTCAGGCACAGGCCTTAAATTGTCAGGAAGGCCTTGAAGTAAAAGCTGCAACTGCCCATCTTTCTCCACAGTAGAGTTAACAGTCTCTTTTGGCATACTAGTGAAATCGGTTTTCATACAGGATTTCCTGTGTTATCAATGTAACAATTCTCCTTGATGAAAATGTCCCTTACTGATTCCCCCACCGTCCCAATTTCAATAGGTTTCATTTTTTTAATCCACTCCTCCTGGTTTGAAGCAAAGGAACTGCTTCAATAGCATGGTTTAGTATCTTTAGATAAACTGAACTTAAGATACCTCCTCAACCATGTTTCTCAATGTACAATGACTTGCCCCAAAGCAAATGCTGAGGCTTAAGCATTTAAGCAGTTAAAAAAACAGGACAGATACCATACCAAAGCCGAGCATACAGTTTAAGTTTCTGCCGCAAGATGTTTGTTTCTCCTCTATATAAAGATATATTGTTATGGTGGAGTGCCTCTCAAATTATTCCCATCTCCTCTGTTTTCTGAAGTTCTCTCAAGGAGAAGGAACACGGATGCGGAACAATCCTTGCTGGAGCTGGAGCCGGAAAAGCTTGCAGTTTGCTATACGCAAAGCTGCACATCCAGTACGGCGAAGATCCGATGGAAAGAGTGGCTTAGTATGGTGCCAAGTTCCAGTGCTTCTTTTAAATTCTCGAACATAATCGTAATTGGTACCTATTAGGAAATATATTTTTAGCTTTAGGATTTAAACAGCATATGGGAAAAGATTTACTCAATAGCATCAGTGGAATTCGAAATGGAAACCTGTTGCCGAACTGGGTTTCCCTCACTTTAAAAAAATGCAAAGCAATACCAAGTTGAAAAACAAATGCATTTTGCATCTCACACTGTTATTATATGGGAAGGCTCTATTGCAAATATGCAGATTAAGGATATATTTATTTCTGACATTTTTTACCCAACCCCCTCCCCTATTTGCTGTGCCCTAAACATACCAAGAAAGAGATAGTTGTTAGTTGTAAAATGTTATTTGAGAATACAGAATGTGGTATTTCAATGATGGACCATTTAAGAACAGGAGCTAGCAACATATAAACTATTCAAATCCAAAGAACAACCCCTCCCCCTTCAAGTTTGTATAGCACAGGTCTGAAAAGGTTTTAGCAAAATGCTAAAAGGCTAAGATGCAACAAATGCAGCATTAATGGACACCTTTGGCTCTTGAGATGACATTTGGGCTTGTCTTTTGGGAAGAAGCCAGACAAGTGGTTTAGCAGTGATACTGCAGAAGGCTTCAAAATTTCCTTTTATGTCCTAGTTTTCAGTGACTGTTTTTAAAGACGTGAGGAAAACACTGGATGGATGAGTAAAGGCTGAACATGACCAACAGATGGTTTTTGGAGCCTATGTTGACTCACTTGCCAAACTGATGAGAGAATGCCGATATCCTAATCCTTTGGCAAGATTAACTGCTCTGAATATACAAAAAAAGGCCTTGGCCAAAACAGATAAATGAACAAGGCAGATAAATGCAATTCAAGCAGTACATGGTGCTTTCAAATCCCAGAATACGCATTATTGTGCAATGAGTTTTCATTGACCAGAGTCAACTTTATCACATGAGTCTTTTGTGAACTGCAAGTGACAAATTACATAACAAATTACTTAAGATGTCACAGAATGGTCATTTTTACTGAAGTGAACTAACATGGCTACTTTTTTCAAAGAGACAGGGATCGGTGGCAAAAGTGAATTACCCTCAGTTTGGTTGAACAAGTCAAGCTTATTAGAACAAAATGCATGATAGAATAGAAAGAAAGAAAGCTAGGTTATACTTATTTTAAATAAGTGAAAACAAGATAATTTGCTTTCCCAGCTATAATTTCACATCAACAATGTTCATTAAAGTGAAACACTTAGCATGGTTGCTCTCCAAAAGGCACTCAGATAGAAAGGTGATGAATGAAGTCTCCTCCCCTAATCTGCCTTATATATTTTAAGTGTGGGATTTAATTTTAAGCAAGTGGAACAAGCTACAAAAGAACTAAAGAATTAAACATGGAATCACCAAAGAGTTTCATACTATCAGTACTCCAAAAATGTAAGTAGCAAAACTCTTGAGGAGCACATTAGCTACCTCTGCCTTACAGTATGTCCTCTGAGAAACAAATACATACAATAAAGGAAAAAAACACAAGATATATTGTTTAGACTCTAACCTGTATCAAGATCCCCAATCACATAGATACTAGCCCCAATGGGCACAGCTCCATACACAAACGAAGAACTGGCTGGGATGCATAAGTTCTGATCATTCAAGTAGATCCACCTGCAAGAAAGGGCAACCTTTAAAGTATAATTTGTAGAGGGCTTTTTGCAACCAAGAGACACACAGATGCCAAAGATATTCGCCTCACAATTTACTCACCTAGGGCAAAAAAAATGAATGAAAGTCCATGGATATCTTAAGAATAGGATTTCTAACCTGATGTTGTGTTACACCTCGAGGCCTACCTCCCTACTCATCTAGGTTGGGTCTTGAATGCATACCAGAATCCTTTTCGTGGATAAAGCAGGTGGATGTCAAAATGTCCATACAAGCTGTCTTTTGTACAATTAGTACCTGAAATCTACACTGTTTCCTGTGTCCTGCCCTTGTCAGTGCTCCATTTTTTTAGTGCAAATATTAGCATCTTATCTAACAGGCGTCAACCTTTACATGATGGGAGGCTTCATTACTCAGTGGATTCTGAAGGTCCTAGGCGCAATCTCATCTTCAAATGAAAGGATTTCAGGTGGTATGACAACTCCATCTGAGAGCTGCCACCTGTCAGAGCAGACAATGCTGTGCTAGGCTGACCAGCAACTCAAAATCTAAATATAGGGTTCAAATATTTGTATTCATTAATTTCTTGCAATGTCTCTAATCCTCACTGTTGAGCCACTCTTCCTCCTCTGCTGTATTCACTCCAGCAAGTTTGTTGGCATGTGTTTAAGAGCACAGAGCTGCTTGAGTAACTTTAAAGATGTGCATGAACAAAAGAGCAGCTTGCAGTCCCAGTACAGGAAGAAAGCAGGGACACAAAAATGGTTGTCTGGCACACAGTTATAACAAGAGAAAAGAGAGAGAAAGGTCGAAAAAACAGTCCATCCTTGTAAAATAGCACCATCTTCTGGTTGTTGTTTAGTCGTTTAGTCGTGTCCGACTCTTCGTGACCCCATGGACCAGAGCACGCCAGGCACTTCTGTCTTCCACTGCCTCCCGCAGTTTGGTCAGACTCATGTTTGTAGCTTCGAGAACACTGTCCAACCATCTCGTCCTCTGTCGTCCCCTTCTTCTTGTGCCCTCAATCTTTCCCAACATCAGGGTCTTTTCCAGGGAGTCTTCTCTTCTCATGAGGTGGCCAAAGTACTGGAGCCTCAGCTTCAGGATCTGTCCTTCCAGTGAGCACTCAGGGCTGATTTCCTTCAGAATGGATACGTTTGATCTTCTTGCAGTCCATGGGACTCTCAAGAGTCTCCTCCAGCACCATAGTTCAAAAGCATCAATTCTTCGGCGATCAGCCTTCTTTATGGTCCAGCTCTCACTTCCATACATCACTACTGGGAAAACCATAGCTTTAACAATACGGACCTTTGTTGGCAAGGTGATGTCTCTGCTTTTTAAGATGGTGTCTAGGTTTGCCATCGCCTTTCTCCCAAGGAGCAGGCGTCTTTTAATTTCGTGACTGCTGTCGCCATCTGCAGTGATCAAGGAGCCCAAGAAAGTAAAATCTCTCACTGCCTCCATTTCTTCCCCTTCTATTTGCCAGGAGGTGATGGGACCAGTGGCCATGATCTTCGTTTTTTGATGTTGAGCTTCAGACCATATTTTGCGCTCTCCTCTTTCACCCTCATTAAAAGGTTCTTTAATTCCTCCTCACTTTCTGCCATCAAGGTTGTATCATCTGCATATCTGAGGTTGTTGATATTTCTTCCAGAGATCTTAATTCCGGCTTGGGATTCATCCAGCCCAGCCTTTCGCATGATGAATTCTGCATATAAGTTAAATAAGCAGGGGGACAATATACAGCCTTGCCGTACTCCTTTCTCAATTTTGAACCAGTCGGTTGTTCCATATCCAGTTCTAACTGTAGCTTCTTGTCCCACATAGAGGTTTCTCAGGAGACAGATGAGGTGATCAGGCACTCCCATTTCTTTAAGAACTTGCCATAGTTTGCTGTGGTCGACACAGTCAAAGGCTTTTGCATAGTCAATGAAGCAGAAGTAGATGTCTTTCTGGAACTCTCTAGCTTTCTCCATAATCCAGCGCATGTTTGCAATTTGGTCTCTGGTTCCTCTGCCTCTTCTAAATCCAGCTTGCACTTCTGGGAGTTCTCGGTCCACATACTGCTTAAGCCTGCCTTGTAGAATTTTAAGCGTAACCTTGCTAGCGTGTGTAATGAGTGCAATTGTGCGGTAGTTGGAGCATTCTTTGGCACTGCCCTTCTTTGGGATTGGGATGTAGACTGATCTTCTCCAATCCTCTGGCCACTGCTGAGTTTTCCAAATTTGCTGGCATATTGAGTGTAGCACCTTAACAGCATCATCTTTTAAAATTTTAAATAGTTCAGCTGGAATATCATCACTTCCACTGGCCTAATCTTCTGGTTAACAGATGTAAACAAGTGGAACCACATGTCTAGAAAGATTTATTGAATGCAGACATGCTCCCAGAACAGGAAGATTAACATTACACAATTAGTATGGCACCACTGTTAAGTATTCAGTCTTGCTTATTATTTCAGGCATAACCCACAGAAGCAAGAACTTTGAACCAGTTCTCATGAAAACTATGCAGACGCAGCTTACAGGTCAAGTTAAGATTTAAATGAAAAACCAAACAAGGCTGGCATACACTAATACTTCATAAAAATAAATCTATTATTCTATCTGGAAAAAATGCCAGGGGTTAGATTTACTCATGCAACAGGGAATATATTTTATTTTTTTCCCCCAAAGGGGAGAGACCATAACTCAGCAATGGAGCCCATGTACTGCATGCAGACTGTCCCTGGCTGGAATTTCAGGCTAAATAATATCAGGTTACACTTAGCGTTGGAAAATATATCAGTCTGGCAGCACCTCTATAAACTCTCAATCAGAGCAGACTGCGCTGGGCTAGACTCAGAAAAAGACAGCCTCTACAGGGCACCTCCACATATGCAGTTGCATTACAACTATTCAATTAAACTGTGAGTGATAAAAAGGTCAACAGCTATTTTAGAGGCTGTAAGATCATGTTAGTGAGCTATCTTAGCAGTTGTTACCTTTTAAATTCATCGTGATAGAATTCTGATTTACACGTCACCATCTCACTGGATTGATTGTCATCACGACTTCTCACTCCACCAAAGACATAGAGTTCTGAAGCAACTCCACAGGCCACAGCCCCAAACCTTAAAAAAAAAAGATGTAAGAGGAATCTTGGGTGTCCAGGTTACCTCAAAATTCCTGCTCTCTTGACATTAAGCAGAATTTGACAGAGCTACTAACATTTGGAGTGATTTAAAACAAACAAACTATGGCCTAATGTAATGAGATATATGCTATAAAAAAGAGAGACCCCATCACTCATGAAGTCAAGGAAAATACAGTGGTACCTCAGGTTACAAACACCTCAGGTTACAAACTTCACTAACCCGGAAGTAGTACCTCGGGTTACAAACTTTGCCCCAGGTTAAGAATGGAAATTGCACGGCGGCGGCAGCGGGAGGCCCCACTAGCGAAAACGCACCTCAGTTTAAGAACAGTTTTGGGTTAAGAACGGACCTCCGGAACGAATTAAGTTCGTAACCCGAGGTACCACTGTAATACATGCTGTATAGGTGAAGGCATGAAAACCAAAGAGGACAGTATGATCTCAGTATCACACCCATGTAAAAGCCACAACATCAGCTACCTGAGCTGACAAGCCTTTCACACTTGCTTGTCACCATTATTTTAATCTTATAAGTTTATTGATTGTTTAGAAAAGTGTAACTACAGTGGTACCTCAGGTTAAGTACTTAATTCGTTCTGGAGGTCCGTACTTAACCTGAAACTGTTCTTAACCTGAAGAACCACTTTAGCTAATGGGGCCTCCTGCTGCTGCCGCACCGCCGAGCACAATTTCTGTTCTCATCCTGAAGCAAAGTTCTTAACCTGGAGCACTATTTCTGGGTTAGCTGAGTCTGTAACCTGAAGCATATGTAACCTGAAGCGTATGTAACCTGAGGTACCACTGTATTTGTTTCTAAGCTGCCTTGCCATCCCCATTGTTCATCTGTCTATGAATCTCATATCCACTGAAACCTACCATAACTCCTGAGACCTAACAAGTTCCTCCCTTGGTAGCAGCAACTTAAACACTAAGAATTATTTACAAAAATGCAATTCAGTTTTCCAAAAAAGGGAACAATCAACTGCACAAACTAAAGACAACATCCCAGACAAAATCTACAACCATAACTGCCTATCAATAGACAGT
Source organism: Podarcis pityusensis (assembly GCF_964106645.2). NCBI lineage: Eukaryota > Metazoa > Chordata > Lepidosauria > Squamata > Lacertidae > Podarcis > Podarcis pityusensis. The sequence continues at coordinate 40,533,898 of NC_138033.1, forward strand.
GTTTTGAGTTGCAGCTTACACTCTGAAATCCATTAGTTCTTATGATGTTGCTGTTATGAGAATCTGTATTTTATTACATATTTCTTATTATCATAATTTCTATAATTGTTTTGATTTTCACATTGTATAGCTATCATGTTATGTACTTTCATTTGCATTCCATGTTGTAAACTACCCTCTAGTCTTTTGATGAAGGACAGCATATAAATTTAAATTAATAACAACATCAACAACAATACTGTGGTCACTTATGTAGACCATGTAAAGAGGAGGAGCCTTCAGCAATTGGGGAGATGTAACATCTCAGGAAACGATCCTTGCTGCAAGAAATAAGGGTGGTTTATAAACACATATATGTGCCTCTATTTTCACCTGTGGAGCACTGGATGGTATGCAGGATTAAGGCAATGATACGTGTTACTAGTAATTTACTAACCTCCTCTCTTTTAGCGGACAGATAGCTGTCCACTGCTGGATCCTTGGGTCGTAACATTCAACGGACTCAAAAAGCTTGCCATACGAACCCCCGCCCATTGCATAGATCTTCTTTTTCATAGCCGCATAGCAACCAATCTTAAAAAAGCAAAATCCAAAGCTATCATGCACCGTTTGTCATTTGGTTAATGTATATGTCAGACAGTAATAATAATAAGAAAACAAATAAAGTGAAGCACAAGCCCTTTAAAATCAAAATACTTATGGGGGGAAGGAGTTCTCTCACACATTAACCAACAGATAATAAGTTTACCGTTCCTAATGCAATTTAAACAGAAAATACAACAGTTGATGAGGTAAGTGTTTTGAGCCATTATCTGGCTCAAGATTGCTCTTCTGGAATTCAACCTTGCTCTGTATCAGCTTGAGATTTAGCCACCTTTCTGAACTTAGGAACACGAGAAAGAAGTGTAGAAATGAGCAGCTCAGAAGCCAAGCAACATTAAATCAAATGCAGCAGTTTAGAAACAGTTTGAAAAATAGCATCCTGTTTTTGCTTAGTTCCTACCTTTCTAATCATTGTCAAGTCCGGTTGCTTCGTCCAAGTCCTATTATAAATGTCATAGGACTCCATAGACATGAGTTCCCGTTCTCCATCCTCGCCTCCCAGAACATATAGCACTCCATCAATCTCTACCAAGCCAAAGTTGTGCCGTGCCTATTGGAAATAAGTAGAGTAGCATTTATTAAATTCACTTACAAAAGAAACTGAAGAATTTAACAGAAATAACTATCCTAGCTTTTGTTAACCAACATAAATGGATATCCAAAGATCTGATCAGAACAAAACTGCAGAAATTGGGGTGGGTGGGGGCGACGGCTAATAAAAAGGCAGACTTGCCTCATTCATTGGTGGTAAAGAACTCCATGAATTGGTATCTGGATCATACTTTTCTCCAGAGTTTAAAGTGACTTTATCTTCATCCTGACCTCCAAGTACAAACAGGAACCCTTCTGAAAAACAGACCACAAAATAATTTGGAAATGCAAGTTGCACTGGTGGCACATCTAGCTGGTATTAATGAGAACTAGGAGCCTAGCTGGATCAGACCAGAGGTCTATCACGCACAGATGCCGACAAGCAGGACATGGAAGGCCAAAGCCCTCTTCCGTGGTTGATTCCCACCAATGAGTATTCCTACTGCCTTGGAACATGGAGGTTCCAGGAAGCCATAATCACAAATGACCATCATGATCTTTTATCAGGTATCCAGAATGAGGGCAGTTACAGGTCCAAATCAGTGTTGATATTTCTTTCTTTTTGCTGCTTAGTTTTTATACCTTATAATATATGTATTGCAACAGGTGAAAGACGGCTTGATGTTTTATTTATTCTAGAACACTAGTTTGTGGCAATTATATTCCAATGAACATATAAAAATAAAAATGTTATACTGGGAACAGTTTTATTCTTTCATTTAGGAGATAACACAGAGCAAGATTCCAGTTGTTTTAAAGCAGGACGTTCTTGTAAGAACATGTTTAAGAAGTTTCTACTAGATACTGAACAGCATTTCAAAGCTTATAAGAATACTTCAAAGCCATGGGTTTTGATACCAATTTTAAACTGATTAAATTCTTTCATACAAAATCTATTGATGCTTGAATATGTGATGCAACACAGAAAGTCTGGAATGAGTGTAGTTTTCCTATTGCCAAGTTTGTCGAATTTTATTTTATTTGTATACAGTATATACTATATGAGGAAGTTCCAAATAAGTTGATACACATATGTTGTGGTTGTTGTTTTGCCAATGTTATATTTTGGTGGTGACACTTTGTCTCTCATGGAAAGTTCCCTGAGCTTTGGGGGCAGGGGGGACAAACGATAGATGTAGGATCTACCAAATATGTCGCCAATCTTGACTCTGAGTCTCCACCCTTTGGTTGTCCTCCAAAATACTTCTTGAGTATTTCACAGGTTAATATTCTGCATGGCTGTGATCAAAGAAGCAAAACAAACAAACAATATTGGCTTTGAAAACAGTTAACACATCGGTAGGCAAACTAAGGCCCGGGGGCCAGATTCGGCCCAGTCGCCTTCTAAATCCAGCCCGCGGATGGTTCAGGAATCAGTGTGTTTTTACATGAGTAGAATGTGTACTTTTATTTAAAATGCATCTCTGGGTTATTTGTGAGGAATAGGAATTTGTTCATTTCCCCCAAAAAAATATAGTCTGGCCCCCCACAAGATCTGAGGGACAGTGGATCAGCCCCCTGCTGAAAAAGTTTGCTGACCCCTGAGTTAACAGATTTAGCCTTGTATTCTCCTACTAAAGAAACAAATAACTTTCCTACCTGCTGAAAGCACACCATGATTTATCCTAGGTGTACTTAAAGGAGCCAGTTCTATCCATAGCTGTCTGTTAGGATCATAAAGAGGGCACATACACCTCATTACTGCTGATGGTTTCCGGGATCTGAACAGGAGAAAAAGGATAAATTAGCTCAGCAACCCATACAGCAAATCTTGATTAGAACCCAACAATGCAGAGGTGATGGGGTTTCTACTTCAGTGTAGAAGCATCCATTCTGTTTGTATGCTTTATACTGACTTTTGTTTGAGACTTAAATCCTTTTTGTGTGTGTGGCAGGAGGGTGGCACAATAGGTCAGGCAAGTCAGGAGAAAGGCTCTAGTGCTCAGTGGTAAAGCACATAGGTTGCACGCAGATGTTGCAAATTCAATCCTTGGCGCTTCCAGGCCTGGCTGGGAATGTCCGCAGTCAGAAACCCTGGAGAACCACTGCCAGACAATATTGAGCTAGATGTTATGGCCTGGCATTTCTATTCTGCCAAGCACGTGTGTTTAGACCAGGCTTGTAGAGACCACTTGTCTAGTCACTTGTGTTGAGTGACAAATGCCTCTAAGCAACAAGTCACAGAAGCTGCACATTTTCCTTCTCTCTTTTAGGCTAATTTACATACAAGTACAGTGAGCAGGCAGTTTTTGTAGACATGCTTGCAAGGTTTTCTAGTACTCCAGCATGGTGAGATATGGGTTATGCAGTATTCCTATAGAAATAAAACATGATTTGTTCCCTTTTATGTTTTGAGGAGGTGGTTTTCCACAGGACTTCACACATTGGTGACTTAGACAATAATTTGTACAAATAAATGAACTCTGAATAAGTCAGTCACCTTCCATGTTTTTCAGCTCACATACCTCTGTCTTTGGCCAGTTTACAAGTTCCTCATGTTGAATGGATGTTATAAACAATTAAATGGTAGTATGTGTAGTATGCATGTCAAAGGCACATAAACCTTTGCTTCAGAAGAAAAATGCCTGTTTCCTTGCACTGGTAACACTGCTAATGGGGAGGATTCAAGGAACAGTGGACAGAAGGATAATAGCTGCTAGCCCTGTTGTACAAACATTTGCACATTAACTTGCGTAAGAGTGCACATGGCACTGTAGGAGGTAGGCTTTAGAGTAGTTTTCATGCTTCCACTTGTGCAAGAGGTGGCACAACAGAAGAACATATCTGGAATTGGTTTATTTATTTTCCTTGTGCAGCACCTTGGTCCAAATGCAAAACTGCCCTTTTGGTGAACAGAAGAAACCTCCCACAAATGGAAGTGTATCTTTGGATACAACCCATAGTTATAAGGCATACAAGAAAAAATAAAGCACAATGTAGTTTTGCAGCTTAATCTCAAATATAACCAACAATAGGGCACTTACTCGAGTATCATCCCTCTCCAACCCCCATCCACTTCTGAGATCTGAAATAGCATGCCTGAGCCACTTACACTCTTTCTTCACCACCAACAGTGACAATGCACTCTGAGTATCCTCTGGGTTTAAAAGATGCTAGCATTGCCTCCCCCTGCTGTGGCGGAGTGAGTGGAATGTTGCTACATTCTTTGACAATCTCCCGTACCAGTGGGTCATTCATCATTTGCTCACGCAAGTAGGTAGCATCTAGCCCAGATACCCACACAGCTGACATTACATCCTTCATGTGAACCTGAAGAGGCAGAAAGATATTTCAGGCAAACAAACAAGCTGAATCATAAAACAGTCACAGGAGCATATGGCTTTATGGAAAGCTTATTTCTCAGAATTCCTGCTTATACAATACCAGGATATACTGACTTGGAAGAGGAAGCACTGACACGAAAAATGCTACAGCATATGCATTATTTTGGTAATATGGAGGGCTGTCTCTATTTTGCAATTCTGCAGAAGCACATAATATGGCACTAGGTGCACAAATCAGCTTCCTTTAATCTAATTTTTCATTTTAAAACAAGTTCATAGTCCTTATGGCTGAGGAAACAGGCTAGAAAGTGAGTGAAGAAAACCCTCCTACATCTCAGAATCTCAAGGGGCAGCTGAATAGTTGGGGCAGGACAGGAGTCCACTATGCAGCAACTTGCTCCTCTCTATGACTAGGCATTGCTAGAATTATACAAATTAGTAAAATGTAGAATGAATTAAGGAAATTAATGTAAACAAAACATGTAAAGTTCTTTGGCCAGATTAATCTATATATGCTGCAGAATTCAGCTTTTCTTAGTGCAGAATGTCTGGGTACAGACAGAATGATGCTGGTAACATCAATAGTCTACAATATGGACCCAAATCCCACAATGCATTGCAATTTGAAGCACCCAAGTACAATGAAGTGCTGATTATTTTTTCTGAAGCAGCATTACGTAACTTCAAATTCTCTACCTTTCTTAACTCAGGGTCATGGGAGATCCATCTAATAACTGCTTCAAAAACATGTCTTTCATTCCCAACATTCAGCTTCTCCAAGGACAGCACTTCTTTTGCTTTCTGAGGACTCAGTTCCAGAAACTCCTCCGTACTGCTAACATCCCGGAAGTGTGTTTCCAGATATTCGGAGGCAAGATAATGAACATGACGCAGACAATAGTGTAGTGCAAAGTCCCGGATTCCAATACAGTTCTCTGCAGCAATGCAACCTTCCAGAAACTCACAGCACAGAGTTTTCAGGTCTGTAAGCAGCAATAAATCAGCAGCCTGCACAACGTCCTGGATGGTGTCTTCACTTAGCTTGATCTGCAAAAGGTTTATTTTGGAGGAGAGGAAATTACAACTAGTTCAGTTTCAAGTATGAAAGTGCAGCACTAGTGTCCATTACTGCAACTAACTGTCTTCCCCCTTCGTAGCTTTGTGGAGTTTTGCCTCTACTTTAGTGAGAAGATAACAGCACAGCACTGGAGAGGGAAGTAGAAGTGTATGCCAGACTTATGCCATGTACCTGCTTTCCTCCACCTCCAGTATACTGCCTGTGTCACTTGTCACACATTTACACATTGATCATCTGTGATATAAAGTGACTCCTGGAGTCAGAGGTAGGATGACTTCAGTATAATACTAAAATTTGCTTGCTGCAATATGTGGTGAGAGCCACTTGCTTACATGGCTTTAAGACAGGGCTCAGAAATGTTCATGGAGGATATGTCTGTCAAAAGACACTAGCCATGACACCTAAACGAAACCTGCAGGTTGATAGGTGGTATACTTTTGCATACTAGTCACGGGGGAAGAAACATGAGAAGGCATTTGCATTCACACCCAGGATTTGGACTTCCTAAAAGCTTCTAGCTAGCCACTACGAGAACCAAGATGTTGCACTAGTTGGACCCGTGGTCTCATCCAGCAGTCTTCTTGTGCTTTTACTGTATGTAAGATCATGTTCACAATCTCTCAACTGTTAAAACAAAGCAATGTGCCCTCTTAATAAATAACTTAAGGATCAGACCAGCTTCCACCCCATTTAGCAAACTTTGCAAGAATCTCAGCAAGCAGCAGGGATGAGATAGTCCATGGGAAACTGGTCTGCAATCCACTACAAGTCTGCTTCAGGAGTATGGAACCTCTGGCCTGTGGACCAAATTAGGCCTGACGATTTGGGTAGCAATTTGGCCTGCAAGGCTATTTTCCCCAAAAAACACCCACCATATTTGACATTAGGGAGAGAGGCAGAAGCAGAGGAACCACCAGGAGCCTTGAAGTGTCCTCCTAATTGCAAGTGAGGCTTGTTGTCGATGTGGCTGATTGGCAGTGAAAGCAAACCGCATGGGATTGGCTGTGTTATTTGGGATCAGCTGCAATTAGGAACTTTGTAGCACAGATCATCTCTGCCCAAAGCAGGGGTTGTTATTAGCACTGATCTGCTGAATGGAGTTTGCAGGAAGCCCCACTGGTATCAGCAAACCCCAAAGCTTGGACTGAAGCTGGTGATATAAAGGAACTCTTTCTGTTAGAGCAGCTCAAGCTCAAGCTGCACTTGCATGAGAATTTTTTTTACTTTGGCTGGGATCTGACCAGCCACTCAGATAATACTTCCTGCCTCAATCTACTTTCTGCCCATTCTGTTCAAAGGGTTTTTTGAAGGTGTAGATTATGACTAGAACTGACATACAGAGATATGTAGGAATAACCTTGGAAACACAAACCTGACCACTGAAGATGTAGTCCAAAATCTCTTTCATAATATCAACAGATATCCCTTCAAGTTCAATTTTATATGTGGAGCCATCATCCTTTGGAGGATTATAGTTCAGCTTTGTTCTGAAATCAGAAAACATAGCTGTTTTTACAAAATGATTAGAACAAGACATAAACAAAGGAAGGTCACATATGAAAATTTCTCAGATTTCAGAATAGGTTTTTCAATTACATATAAACACACACTATTAAACAGAGGTACTAAGAAAAGGAGAAAGCAGCTGTTTAAGTCTGTAGTATCACTTAATGGTATCAGCCTGTGGATGTTTAGTGCACAGCATAAAATTCTTTCGTGCCAGCTGTTAAATATAGGAAGCTAACTCTGTTTTCTTAACAGGAATTTTGATCAACACATTATTTCTTATTTGCTATGCATACACTCCCTAAATCTGCTCAGTTCATAGCACAGGATTTGTACAGAATTATTTCAAGTGATAAAAAGATAAAGTTTTCCAAATCCAATCAGATATAAACCTAAGGTTGCAAAACAATTCACACATTTCCTGGGAAACAACGTTCATTAATGACCACACACTAATCTGGATGCCTAAGGGAGACCACACTTTGCCAGCCACAACGAAAGGCCTGGAATAGGGAAAGGCATAAGTTGTACTGGAGCAGATATAAGGGATAGCCAGAACAAGAATATAACATACTTAGCAAAGCCTGCATTGAATAATCTTGATATATGCTATAATGAGAAATTATTATCCATCCATTAGGGACATGTGAAGCCTTAGGTCTGTGAGCTGCTGGCTGCAACTGGGGGGGGGGGGCATTGTGAATCAGTTGGTCCTTAATTTGATCCAGCAAATCAATGCTCATTCCCACATGTCCTTTTTGATCTGGAGACGCCATTCATTCACACATTCTATTACATTCAGATCTCATCTCTCTTCCATGGAACTCAAGGTGCACATGTGTTGTCTCACTATGTGGTAGGATAGGCTGAGAGGCAGTAACAGGCTCAAGGTCACGCAGTGAGCTTCAAGGCTAAGTGGCGGTTACAACCCCAGTCTCCCAGGTTTCAGTCCAATACTGTCTCTCAGTCATATTGCAAGTTCCATCTTATCACAATGTGTAATCTCAGACAGCTAATGGCAGGGCCTTTGAGGTTTTATGCCAACAGGCCTCAGCAGTAATGAAGTAATCATCTCTGAGCTTTCAATGGCAACTGAAAACAGCTCAGAAAAACAAAATGGGAAGGAGAAAGAAATACACAGCAGGAAGAGTTTTCCCCTAATTTATTCCCATTTCATTTCTTTTAGGAGTAAAACTGACTTATTTAAACAATAGGCTAGGTTGCCTAATGGCCAGTAGATCAACTCACAAGTAATGACCTGCATTCCATTTCAAGCAGAAAGCTTATAGAGGGCATGGTCACAAAGTTAAACCCGTGCAATCATTTTGCTGAAAGTTTAACAAGTCTTATTCATCATCAAAATGACCTTTAATATTTAACCTTAAGTGTTTGTATATAACACGAAGTGGGATTTGCATAACACAGAGCTACAGGTGGTCTGTGAAGTGTCTTTAGGCATCTCTCTCTTTAGCTATCTCTCTGTGTGTATGCATATAGGAAGAATAAGCTATATACTTCTGAAATTACATCTCCTCATTAAGGAAAGATCAGCTACCAGGCAGGACATCAAAACACAAAGTAAAAATGTTAGTAATATCAGATATACAAATCTATTACAAATCACTCAAGTAAACACTGACTGAGTCAGCAGAATGCTATTGCTTAAGGTTGAACAAAAGAATGGTATCTTTTTCAGTAAACACATTACACAGGCATAAATAGGACCTGGAATGAAGATCTCATGCCTATATTCAAAGGCAGCATTAGCCACTTTTGGAAACACTTCAGGGTCTGTTTAGGTGTTGCAATTTAAAGAGAAGTCTCGGTTTGATTTGCGTCTCAGGCACACATACACCCAACTCCTTTACCACAGGGAAGAGGTAATTAACAATCCTGCTCTGTATCATGTGTTATCTTACTAATGACAAAGTTCAGGGCCCAACTACACTCGATGACAGAAGATACACGGCTTTAAATGACAACCTGCCTCGATTATATGTAAAACAATGGGCAGGTATGGAATTGAAACCACAAAAGGAACACAAAGATTGAGGTGCTAAGCTTTCTCTACTTATGCCACTTTTACCTCCCCTTCCGTCTACTGTCCAAGGTCTCCCCCCCCAAAAAAAACCAACTAAGAATACAGGAAATTATCCAAGTCCGAAGAAAATCACCTTGAGGGGGCTGAAGGAGGGGCGTGAAGAGCACTCTGTGCCAATGTTAGCCTTTTGCACTTTATATCTCACCCCCTCAGTTATTATGGGGGCAGATCCACATTAACACACCATTAACTGACGGCACCAAGACACAGTTAGGTTAACTTATTTCTATGAAGATTTGTGATCTGCCAGAAAACATCCCCATGTTAGTCCTAATGAAGTATTGCTTAATTGTATTATATAAAAGATGACAAGCCATCATTATTGTTTTTATACCTATAATGCTTCCTTGCTGTAAATTCTGCCTTTGGCTCATGAAAATGTTTCAGGGAGTATTATATTCCACATCAACATGATGCAGCACTTTAAGGTTAAACCCCTTCCCCATAAAGATTTGTTCAACAAATTAACAAGGGTTTCTGTCTCCCCTCACCTTCTGTTCCAGGTCACACCCTAGCCTTTTGGCAGTGCACATTAAAGATATCAACTTTCACCACACCCTGCTCTGAGTGGCAATTTTCCAAAAAATTTGCTTACGTACTTGTTTTCAGGTGCTCTGTACATGATGAGCAACCTCAGAACTCAAAGGAAATAAAAATAAATCCTTGCAGCATCTCTGTATAAAAACCAGGGTACTTGTCTCTGCACTCAGCTGGTGAGGCCTTCCTGGCAGTGCCATGTGTTCAGTATGGTGTCACCAGAATTATGGAATTTATCTTTTTTTCTCCCCACTTGGCCCTTTCCAAGCTGAATTATTGTTTTAGTTTGCAGCTGATAACATCTATGATGGATTTTTATTATGTTTTGTCATTCTGCTTCATTATTGATTATATTTTATGTATTTTTGTATACTCTTGTTCATTGCTTAGATAGTTTATACTAAACAGCTTACAAATTCTTAAAATAAGGAATAAAAAAAATTGGTTTTCAACTGGTGAAAAGTCAGCTTTTTAATCTTTCAGAATTTGTGAAGTCAAACAAGGTACTGTATTATAAAGTTTGCAATTTGTAGCATTTAATAGGCCAAAGGCAAGCTAATGATGACATAGCTGGCCATGTCTCAATATCTCAATTACAATGTTGCAAAACTAAGAGCTGGCACTGCCTGGACTAGTAGCAGAGTTTAGCAACATAGCCTTTAAAAAAAATGTTTGTATTAAAGGATTTCCATAGTTAACAAGGGTACATGCAATGTTTCCGTTTTCAATTCACAGAGTCCTTTCTACAGGTCAGTTACAGTTAGTGTGAGACACTGCTGTCATACACATTGTGAGGTTGTGGGGGGAAATAATCGGAGGGGGGAGAAAAAAGGAGGGGATAAACGTTCATTCTTTTGCTTAGTATACGTGCAGTTTTTGTGTCAGCATTGTGAAGATAGGTCCTTCATTTGTCTGTTTGTTTCTTTGAAGGCGGTGCGAGAGACTGGAGAATCCACAGCTTAGTTGGTTGCATTTAGTCAATTGCAGTGGGTTTTGTTTGTTTGAGCTATACCAGGGTGAGAAGGCTGATTACCGAAGAATTGATGCTTTTGAATTATGGTGCTGGAGGAGACTCTTGAGAGTCCCATGGACTGAAAGAAGATCAAACCTATCCATTCTTAAGGAAATCAGTCCTGAGTGCTCACTGGAAGGACAGATCCTGAAACTGAGGCTCCAATACTTACTAAACGACTAAACAACAACAACAACAACATACCAGGGTGAAGGCATCCTCTTTTGTTTGTCCCCTGGTTAGCTTCAATTTGTTGGTTAGCTTTCCTAGTAGGGTTGTTTCCCATACAATTTGGTACCAGTGGTCCATGTTTACTCCTAACAGGTCCCTCCAGTGTCTAGTTATGACACTCCTAGCTGCTGAGAGTAAGTGGCTTATGAGCTCTTTGTCATCTGAGTGTGCATTGTTGTCTTGGAAAATGTTTAAAAGGGCAGTTCTGGAGTTGCTTCTAGTACCTGCTTTGTTATTTTACAGGTTTCTTGAAAGACTGATGTTCCAAAGGGTTGAATTTGGAGGCATTCCCAACACATGTGGAGGCATGTTCCTGTGGTGGTACAATCTCTCCAGCATATAGCTGAAGTTCCTGCATGTATCAGTGCCAGCTTCCCAGATATTAGGTACTATTTATAAATTAGTTTCAAACTGAGTTCCCTTCTTTTGGATGAGATGGACTTAAAAGGGTAGTTTAGACCACAGTTTGGATAGGGTTTATTTCATAACTTATAGGATGCTCCCATTGGTCTTTGATTGTGTTGGGGAGCTTTGTAGAATCTTGGAGTAGTATTTTGTACATTGTGGACACCATCCACTTGCTGTGCCCCTCGGCTGTCAGGAGGAGTTTTTCAAAGGTGGTGAGAGGTCTAGTGTCTGCTGCTTTGATTGCTGGGCTATTTAAGGAGGTGTGTAGTTGGTGTTGGTTCAACCAGGGTATTTGGGTGTCCCCTAGTTTATCTTGTATTTCTTGTGCTGGTATGGGTTTGTCATTTCTGTAGAAGTCTGTTAGGTGGTGTAAGCCATTGGCTTGCCATGTTTTTGTTGGGAGGCTTTGGGCTGCATGGTGGAAGAGTGGGTGGTGGGTAGGCCTGGACAATGTATCAATACAATGTATCAATGAATGTCCACCCTGCAACATTCATCTAACCCCAGAATCCTTTGCCATGGAGCCCCCTGCATATTGCAGACACTAAAGGCATGAACTTGGAAAACCTGTTGTGTTCACAGCATGAAAATATGGTTATAGCAAATTAGGATAAGAGCAACAGAGAATTTCAATCAAGGCCAAGGGGTACATTCAGTGCAGCTAATGCACTTTCAATGTCATAAGAAAATGGGACTAGGAATTCTGCACAATTAAATGTACAACAAAAACAAGACCTGCTTTTCTAGCAGGGCAGGATAAAACAAGAGAGATCAGCTACCACCTTCCTAAGTTGACATACCTTCAATTTGTATGCTGTAATTTCAGGGTCCACCCTGGACATTTTTCACAACTGAAACTGTATATATTACATGCAGGTCTCCCTTTCTGAACACAATGAAATTCCCAGGAAATCATTCATTAGGCGAGTGTTCACATAACGAGCTGACAATTTCCATTATTTCTTGTGGGAACATTTCTAATCCGTTATTTGTCCAATCTCCCCCTCTTTCATGGTTTCTTTCTGAAATGGCTGCCACTGACCAGCAAGGAACAAAAGTTTATGTTCAAAAGTAATCCTGAACAAATGTTCTTAGCTATCACACCAACTTTTAAAGGATAAATATGGGGAGATATGTTTATCTTTCAGATATTAATGCAAATTTGTATAACTAGCTCAAATAAAAAGGGTCTGTGTTCATTAAACAAACCGCTACACAAAACCTCTGATCTATTAAGTTTTTTTAAAGTAAACATGATATTTGGGAGTTTAAACTGCAACAGCCTACAAATCACATTAAAAAACCAAAATACAACCTAGTATGCCAAGATGTAACAGAAATGGTAATTCCACATATAAAGGCAGAAGGGAATGTGCTAACCCATGTTGCCTAACACTTCCATTAGCCAAAAACACTCAAAGTAACAGCACGACTACCATTATTACTCACCCAGTTATGTTCTTACATAATCTCCAGAACTGAATTTAAATCTCACTCAGTCATTAAAATTAGGAGCCAAGTGATGCACACCACCAAATTTATGCAATGACTAAGGAGCTTTAGTCATCTGTCTTCTCACAAGCTTCAATAAAAACCAATCAAAATGCTATAAAAATCAGACAATGCCAAGTAGAAAGAAGAAAGAAGTCTGAGACAGAATAGGCAGGCCCACACCCTCTTTCAGCCACAGCAGATAGCAACAACTTTAGATCTATTTATGGTTCTTTTATGTTAGTAGTTTTTAACGAAGTCTTCTAGGAAGACATTTGTACATCATAAATAACAAGTTTACAGCACAATTACTCAAGAATCATTTGCGCCTTTTGGGCTAACAACAGGACAAAAACATTACATTAAGATGTAGAAATATTAAAACTATATTTAGAATTTAGAATTGTAATCCAAACAGTCTCACGATAAATCAGTGGGAACCCATGTTACTCTGCTCTACAGACCCACACCTAACAGAAATAGGCCAAGTAAAAAGAAAAGAAAAAAACTGAAAGTCACCCACCCACCCCTCAGACAAGGCTCTCTATGGGTATGCTAATATGCCAACTCACTGGCACACTCAGTGTATCCAAGTCATATCAAACATATTTCCATTTTCTCAGAATACTTGAAGCACTGATTTAATATATGGCTAGATGTCTTATAAAATGAAAGAGAATGATTCTTATTATATCTTGGCTATCTGAATAGTTTACACAGGATAAAAATAGCTTGAATTGTATTCTACTTGCCAACCACTAAACTCATACCTGCCCCTTTAGGATGTATGGCAATACAGTAGTACCTCGGGTTACATACACTTCAGCTTACAGACTCTGCTAACCCAGAAATAGTACCTCGGGTTAAGAACTTTGCTTCAGGATGAGAACAGAAATCGCGTGTTGGCGGCGCAGCGGCAGCGGGAGGCCCCATTAGCTAAAGTGGTGCTTCAGGTTAAGAACAGTTTCAGGTTAAGAAAAGACCTCCAGAACAAATTAAGTACTTAACCCGAGGTACCACTGTACTAATAATTAGCATCTGTATAGCACATTTGAATGTTCAAAGCACTCTACACACATTAGTTTCTTGTAATTTTTACCACCCAGGGTGGCCCATTCTGTTTTGCCGCCTGAGAAAAAAGGGAAAGATGCCCCCCACTCCGCCGAAGACTTGCTTACTGGTGTCACACAGCTGCGGCTTCTGGCAAGAATCATGGAACTCTTGTGAGATCTCATTGGAAGCCACCACTGCCGCTGCACAACCCTAGCAGAGGCGGGAGGGACACCACCCCACAGGATTCTGCTGCCCAATGCAATTGCTTCAGTCTGCCTCATGGGCAGGCCAGCCCTATTACCACTACACAACAAAAGGTAGGCTAGCATTATTACAGTGGTACCTCGGGTTAAGTACTATTTCTGGGTTAGCGGAATCTGTAACCTGAAGCGTATGTAACCTGAAGCGTATGTAACCCGAGGTACCACTGTATTCTCATATTGAAGATAGGGAGCAGAGGTCATGGGAGAGTGAATTTGTGGTAGAGATGAAACTAGAACCTGGGACTTACTCACTGGCTGTGTTTGTACCTTCACACTAAGCCAAACCATGGAGTAGTACAAACATGCTCATTCTGGAAAAGGAGATCACATTTGTCTTACCCCTCCCTGGGCTTTTTAGGCCAGCATAACACAACAACTAAGCCCAAGTATTGTCTGAACCCAGGATCATGGTGATGAACTCTCCTTCTTAACCATCATCTGTAGCCAAGATTTGTTCTATGGTTAAGCAGGAGAGAAAACCCACAACTTTGGACAGCACACTAAAGCCAAACTTTGCGCTTAGCTGTTGTCTTGTGCTGACCTAGAGTCAGACTCCAGGGAGGAACAATGCTGGTGTGAGCTCCTCTCCGGGAGCCAACACATTAGCATAGTCATGGTAAGTCAAATTCTTTCTTACTGCAACATATGAACCAGGATTGTTATTTTGGGTTGGATGATATGGTCATATTATCTTGGATACAAAGGGAGGCTGTTATAGCCATAAAAAAAATCCCTTAATGGTTGCTTACTCAATCTAGATCCAGCATTAATCCACAGGTGACTACCGTATTTTTCGCCCTATAGGACGCACCGTCCCATAAGGCGCACCTAGTTTTTTGGGGGGGAAATAAAGGGAAAAAAATTATTCCCCCCCCCCCAGGCACGGGGCTGGGGCGGGGGAGGCCCGAGCTTCCCCCGACCCCAGCCCCCAAACAGGCAGCTCTCTGCAAGCCGTGGGAGCCCAGCGCTGGCTCCCACTGCTTGCAGAGAGGTCCGCAAAGCCTGGACGCGCTGATCTCAGCGCACGCAGGCTTCGGCATGCAGGCAACTCTCCGCAAGCAGCGGGAGCGCTCCCGCTGCTTGCGGAGAGGTCCGCGAAACCTGGAGAGCGAGAGGGGTCGGTGCGCACTGACCCCTCTTGTTCTCCAGGCTTCAGCGAAAGCCTGCATTCGCCCCATAGGACGCACACACATTTCCCCTTCATTTTTGGAGGGGAAAAAGTGCGTCCTATAGGGCGAAAAATACGGTAATCCATACATCATTTTGCTGACTATTCCAAGTCATTCACAGGTACACATACTTCTCTACAAAACTGCGAGCTACATCAACCTTTCCCTTTGTTTTTTTCAAAAACAGTAACAAACACACATTCCAAAGTTCACGGATCTTGGGATGAAGAGAAGGTGTTCTTTTAAAAAAAGTCATTGCCAGTTGTTCTTGATTCTCTTTTGACTCACTTCCGTTTCTGAATCAAAAATTTAAATGTAAACAAATCCAAGGTTGGAGTAAATTCAGGGGTGTTGCCCAGGATGCCTAACAGTATAAACAAGTGCTTCAATTAAAAATGATAATGTCTTATTACTGCTGTTATTATTATTATTAATAATTTATTTATAACCAGCCTTTTCCCTGACGGGACTCAAGGCATCTTACAAATAACAACAAGAATTGCCATGAACATAGAAAACCAATCACTGAAACAGTTAAACGTTAATAGAATTAAAACTATATACATATATAAAATCTGTTTAAAACATACAAATAATTACAATAAAAGCAGCATGGCACCAGCCCTTTCATTAAAAGCAGTCAATTCTTCCCAGCTGAATTTGAAAACTGTTGTTCTGCATCTTTTACCAGCATCTTTGCAAACCTAGCCATTACAGTATCATAAGTACAGACATATCTCTGGCAAGTCCTTATGATTTCTAGCAACTGTGCAGCTGGGATTTGTTCTCAGGCAATTTTAATTCTCATTCTTGTCCCCTTGCTTCAGGCAACAGGCTTTTTGTCTGGTTCTAGCCTCTCCCTTTCTTAATTAGACATGTGGGCTGACATTCATTTTTCATCCATCAGCATTTCCATTTCCCCATTATGTCTAGGGGCACATTACATATACTTTAGCAAAATGCCCTATTGTAAAACATATCTTCAGGAGGAAGAGTTTCCTTACACAGAATCCTGATGCATTAATAGGAAACCCTGGTTTTGGTTTCAAATATGCATAATGGATTTCACTGCAAAAATACTCTCTAAATTATGCAGTTATATTTATTAAACCAGCTGTACCAGAATACAATAACCATCTAAATAAACCCCTTCCTTATAATTTAGTAACATCTATAAAACACTAATTTTTATAATCTATTCAGAAATCTTATTTATGAAATGGGAAAACAAAACTCTGAACTAACTTGAAAATGCAGAGGTTTTCTCCTAGCCTGGGTCCTTTGCAGATAGAATCATAGAACTGTAGAGCTGGAATGGACCTTGAGGGTCATCTAGTCCAACCCCCTGCAATGCAGGAACCTCAACTAACACATCCATGACAGATGGCAATCCAACCTCTGCTTAAAAACCTCCAGGGAAGGAGAGACTACAAGCTTCCAAAGGAGTCTGTTCCTGAGTGCACTCAAGATGTATTAAGCCTTTAAAGGACATTGTAAATATAAATGATGTACAGTAAAGTGAAACTTAAAATAAATAAATCATATGCTGTATTTCTGTTAGCCACAAACAATTAAGGAACAGGTCCTCTGCTAGGCCAAAATACTATTTACTGTTCAATGAAATTTGCTTTAGTTTAGCTACTTTCCATTTTTACAACAGGTCAAATTACATGTTATGGTAAGCACCTATTTTTAGAAAAAGTAGCTACACAGGTCCTAGATCTGGGCTGGGACTGCAGCCCATGATAAGGGGTTAATCCTTTCCTCTCACACCATTTCCATCTGAAAATCCCAGCCCAGCCCCACTACTACAGGCAGCAGAAAGCACCTTCAGGAGAAGTAGCAGAGGTGAATGGTTTTGTAAAGGTGTGGCACTGAGGGGAACAGGGTTGAAAGCTCTTCTTTGCATTCCTGATTAGGTTCCCCAACAGCTCCTTTTCTTAAAACTACAGGCAGTGATAAAAACACTTAAAAATGTACACCTAGCATCATCTAACATGCAGTTTGACTAAAAATATGCACTTTTGTTCCCTTTCCAGATACCATTCCAAATTTAAAAAAACAAACTCTATGCATTAAAAAACACTTGCACACTCCTGCACCCATAATAACTGATTCAATGAAAAAGATCTTAACTCATCCTTCTCAAATTCTCTGGAACAAATGTGGATACCAATGCTTACAACCATCTACAAATATTTTATTTGTTGTTCCTATTATTGTCCCTAAAACTATTGTGTGTGTTGTGCCAATAAAAAAAACTACAGAACTCTTTATTTTACTAGGCATCAATACTTTAGCTCACTAAGGCTAAAGCTGAACAAGTCCCACTAGGTAAACTAACTTTTCATGTTTCTGAGCCAGTTGTTCATGTTTTCTGGACCAATACAGATTACAGTGGTACTTCTGGTTACGAACTTAATGCGTTCTGGAGTCTGTTCTTAACCCGAAACTGTTCTTAACCCAAGGCACGCTTTTGCTAATGGGGCTTCCCGTTGCCGCCGCACCGCTGATGCGCAATTTCTGTGCTCATCATGGGGCCAAGTGCTCAACCCAAGGTACTACTTCTGGATCAGCGGACTTTGTAACCCGAAGTATTTGTAACCCGAAGCATTTGTAACCCGAGGTACCACTGTATAGAGACATGTTTTTATATATTGTTATAATTCATGATCGGATTATTTCTATCTGATGCTAAAATACTGTCAATTAAAAGACTGCCTATGCTAGGCATAATGTTTTTGATTTCTCCAGTGAACTCAAACTACATGCTACCACAGTGGTTAAGGATTAGCAACTGAGGCTTTAGAAGACACCCAAATACTGTTTAATACTAGTTGCATACTAGTGCATTTTAGAGCATTTAAAACGCAGCAAGGTTGTTTCCTCCTGCTTAATTTCAAGTCTCACTGACATGCTGCTGTACACACCAGAGAGGGGGCAGGGATGTCTTCACCTAGTGCGTGTTACCCATTTATTTCTCCATGCCTGCAACACACACCCCAACCTCCTATTCATGAAGCTGTCATCTGTGCATGCACAATGGCTGTCTCAAATGTACACACCTCTGTTTAACAGCTGGTTTGAGTGGAAATGCACCAAACAGGAGTATTTCTCAAGAATCTACAAAACAGATAAGGATTGTGACTGATGTCATATGTACACAGCTTTAAACACTGGCAGTGGGAATGCACTAGAGGCAGAATTATCGGTAATGTGCACATGGCCTCAGTATGTAGGCTGCATATTCATTGGCAATCAGCATAACATGACATCAAATGTGTTGGCAACAAATCTAAATAATTTTAAAGCAAGCTTCTTCTTTTTCTACACTTAAACCAATAAAGGAGGATAGTAACTGCCCTATAAGCTGCCAGAACCATAAACTATGTGGTGAAATGTCAGTTGTCAAAATACCAATATTTAACAAAGCTTATTTGTCATAATACTTCAAAAAGAGGCAAAGTGGCTTCAATGCAAATTATGCAAAGAGTGATGATTAAATATTCAGCATGCATTTGATCTGAAACTACTTATCAAAGTAGGGAGAGCAGAGAACAATCTAATGCTGAAAATGTTGCGGACAGGCCTTTCCTGCTGGGTCAGGCAGCTGAAGAGGATGAGCTTATTTATTAGTTCATCACAAGAAGGAAATAACAAAGCACCACACTCTCTCTCTCTAAGGGTGTCACGGTATTGTGTAAACACCAAGTTGCATATTATAATGAAGGATATCATTTTAAAGTTAAAATGTCCAGTCAGCTTTTAGACAGGTGTGTGTTGTTTTATTTAAAGCATATTTAAAGCATATATTTATAATGAAGCACAGGAAGTACATAGTTAACATTATAAAGACAGCAACTTTAGCCTTATGCATAAGTAGTGCATTTGCAAGATATATGTAACAAATTGTGAAACTCCCACCTCTACTATTTATTGTCAGTCTTAATAATGTCAGTTCTATATACCGGTACATGAAATAACTTTTTAGCACACAAAGCATGAATCCCCCAGGTGGCTGCCTTTCAGTTAGCTGCTAACCAATAATTTCAAAACCACCCCTCACCATGAAAACTGCCACTTTTGATTTTTGCAAGAATCTGTTTATCACATCAAACAGGGATTGATGACAGTGATGTCAATAAGTAATGTTGCTAAACAAAGAAATGATACTTCCTGTATTCCTTTCTAGCGAAAGGAAGCATAAGTGGCTTGGGAGCGTGAATTTGGCAATAACCTCCTGACTATGGCAAGCACTCACCCCCAGAAGCTACACACCTGTGGAATTGGTCCAAGTCTAGGCTTCTGCCTCTTTCTGAATCATAAAGTACAGCTACATGCTTTCTCCTGTTTACAGCACAATGAGATTAATGTGCTTTAAAGTAGCTCAGAAATTTTTAAAGGGCATGCAATACAAGATGGGGTCAAAATGACAGCGCTGAGCTATACAACTCTGTGTGTCTGTGTATGGACCTATTTGGTGTTTTATTAAAAGTCAGGACTTTGTCTGCACTTTTTAATTTATTCTCTTTCTATTGTTGAGGAAATGTGTGGATGAGAGGAAAACAGCAGGCCAGGGCAGGGCTGGAGAGAGAAAAAGAGAAAAGGGAGTGAGCAGCTAGGTTGTTAGCTAACCAACTGGGTCAACAAGAAATGAGAAAACCCATGAAAGCTAATAACGAGAAAGATCTGAATCCATAATGTGGTGGCTAGTTAATAGTCTTGTTCCTGTTACAGACAGCTCCTTTTGCTGTTTTAATCATTCATATACTCTTATCTACTTTCCCATAAACCATGGTCCCTGGGCATAGTATGGAGGGAGACTGAGCAGTATGTTTGCTGAAACTAAGCAGGTCTGGGCCTGGTCAGTGTCTGGATGAGAGAGAAAATTTAGGAACTGCAGGTCTCACTTTAGTTCTTTTGCAAAGCACTGTGACTCAATGGAAGAGCATCTTCAGCTTGAAACCCAATGGAGTTGCTGCCAGTCAATGTAGACAGTATTGAGCCACATAAACCTATGGTCTGTCTAAGGCAGCTTCCTATGTTTTACAATGGAAGGAGGTAACAACCCACGCCCCGTTTTCATTAATTCTCTGGCATGCAGCTGCAGCATTCATATATCAAATAAAGGTTCTCTCTAATGGAACTCCAGTATTGTGGGGACTTGTAAAGGATTAACTAAGTGTACATCCCAAGATTACTAAATATGGTCTGCATATCTGTAAGGAGTATTAACTATCCAGAGTGGTTAAGAGAGTTAAAAAAAATATTCCACCTTTTAAATGCATGCTTAAGGGAAAACAAGCCAGGAAACACTTTCTGTCTGTCATAAACAGTAGCAGTTTTTGTTTTGTTTTGTTTTTTTAAAAGCTGGCAACACAGTTTCAAGAATAAGTCTATGTTCTGTCAAAAGATATTGGGCTCAGCCATGGCACACAGCATTTAATAAGGAGTGATGGGGTTCAAGCCATCTTGGGAGTCTTAGTTCTTCAATCCTGAAGATGTGTTTGTGGAGGTTGCAATTCATCAGTATAGAGAATAATTCATCAGTGGTACCTCGGGTTACAGACGCTTCAGGTTACAGATGCTTCAGGTTACAGACACCACTAACCCAGAAATATTACCCCAGGTTAAGAACTTTGCTTCAGGATGAGAACAGAAATCGCGTGGCGGCTAAAGTGGTACCTCAGGTTAAGAACAGTTTCAGGTTAAGAACGGACCTCCGGAATGAATTAAGTTCTTAACCTGAGGTACCACTGTATACCAATCATATCTAAATGAGACCTCCATTTTTTCATAAAAAGTATGTTCTCGGCATACACACACACAAAAAATATTAGAGATGGCCATCACTATCATCACCTACTTTTGAATTTCCAAGGCAACTAACTGAAAGCTGTTGTCAACGGTGGTCAAGAAGCTACATGCCTCTGCGAAGCTCACAAGCAGCAACACATTTTAAGAAACCATGATGAATCCTGCTAGAAAGATCAGGACTTGCAGGTCACGTTTCCAGAAGCCTCTGGTTGTTACGGTTGGAAATGCTGTGCTTGATATGCTGGTTTCATCCAGCAAGGCTCTCCTGCTGTCCTTAGCAAGTATTGCCTTAAGCTACAATTGGAAGTCCTGGTCCAACAAACCAACTGTTTGATTCTTAAAACAAACCGTGTTTTTTAAATAACAGGTGCTACCTGTCAGGTTCCCAGAGACATCTCACCACTCCCGGTTGCTGACAGAGAGCAGGACCACGGACTCCTAGGGCTCAAGTTCCTTACTGAGCAGACTTTCATATTTATTGTGTTTACATCCTAACCTTTCCTCCAAGGAGCTCACTGCGGCCTACATAGTTAACCTCTCCCAAAATTTATCCTCACCACCTTGTGAGGTAGCTTCGGCTGACTGCTCCAATGTCACCCGCGGTGCTTCGCGGCCAAATGGGGATCTGGATCTGGACCCGGGTGCCGCCCCCCCCCGCCCCCAATTTTAGGCGGCCGCTCTAACCGCTACACCGCACTGCCTCGAGCCGAGCTTGCCAGCTAATTCGGAGATGGTGGTAATAACGACAACAATAATACGCGTGTGTTGCGCATGTGCAGCCAGGAAATGCTCTCCCCTCCAAACACACCCGCCTGGTGCCCTCTGCACATGCTCGTGGGGTTAAGTAAGATCCAACGACGAGGCCGTGCCTCACCTGATGTAAGGGCTGGCGGCCGCCAGGATGTTGGTCTGCACGGGGATCTCCTCGCCCTCCAGCACCAGATGGGCGTCGCAGAAGCGGCCCTCCTCGCGGAAGGAGCTCAGCGCCCTCAGGAGCCGGGCCGGGTGCTGGGGGTCCGACACGGCGCTGCCCGCCGCCCCGCTCGACATCGCGGCGTCCCCAACCGGACAGAGCCCAATTCTTAGCAGCAGGAGTTAAGGGGTGGTGGTGGTCGCCGATGCCGCCGCCGCCGCCTCCTCTTCTCCCTTCGCGCCTTTTCCTTCTCTCCTCAGGGGCCTGACTCCGCCAGGCCAAGGCGGCCTTTCTCCGCTCCTCCTCCTCTTCCTCCTCCTCACGCGCCCAGCAGGCCGAAGCTGCCTCCGCGCCTCACGTCTTCTCTCTCGCCTCAGCCGCTCTCCGGCTCCTCGCATCCGAGCCGGTCCCCCACCATACATCCCAGCCCCGGCTCCGGCCTTGACATCATATCCTCGCGCCGGCCCATCCCGGCTCCGCCTGCCGGAGAGGAGGAGCCGCCGCCTCCGGTGGGATGGAGGGGAAGGAACTGGGCAGCCGCGATTATCCCCTCCAGGCTGGACGAAACGGACGGCATATGTCATGAACACCACGCGGGATGACAGCAGCAGCAACAACAACATCATACGCTTTATCCTCTTTACTGGCACGCGCGCAAAGCAGGGCGGGCGCTCTGCTTATACTCAGAGGCACCAAGGCGGCTCTCCATCTGCCTTGCGCTGAGCTTGCTCATTTAGGTTATGGGGGCGCGCGCCATAACCTATGGCCCTCCGAACGTTCCTGAATTACAATTGCCCAATTGACTAATTTAGCTTAAAAACTACTGTAAACAGTTAAAATTGTGAGTAGGGTTAGACACTTGTAGTTTGATGGTGGATTTTGGATATAATATAAATGAAGATTTGGGTTATTGTAAAAGATGCAGGAGGAAATGATTAACAATAGGACCCGCAAAGGGGAGGAGGGAAGTCCAGGAGATTCTATGGAATCTTGCCTTTCTGTTGTATGTTGGATATGTGATCGTAAAACTGTAATTTGAAAAACCAAATGAATTATAAATATATAAATTACAAATACAATTGCCCCTGAGGCCGTGTTTGTGAGATTGATGGGAGCCCAGCAACATTTGGGGAGCCATAGGCTATTATTTATTTATTGTAGGTGTTTCTATACTGCTTAATATTCAGAATCTCTAAGGGGTGTAAGATTAGCCAGCCATGCCCAAACTCCTGATGTGTGGAGTGAGTGGAAGATACACTCTCAACATGCTCACAGCATTAAGCAACAAATAATGTTCAGAGATTTGCAGCACAAACCTATGCATATTTACTTGTAAGTATTCCCCAGTGAACTTAATAGGATGTACTTCTAATTGTGCATAGGAGTGTGTTGTTATATGCTGAGACTATGCATGTATTCTTTGGAAGAATGCTGTTGTAAACATCAGACCTGGATTAAATGGTGCCTGGTGTCTTCAGCGCCTTCATCCATTTGCTCAACTTTATTTCAGAGTTGGATCCATGTTTTGTATGCATGATTTATCTTGTCATGTAAGACAATAATTTTTCATGCTAAAGTTATAAAAATCTGTATTGTGTGGCATAAACCACTCCATTTCATCACATGAATGGTGGTGAACATTGCCACACAAAACTCCTACTATGTCCCAGGTTAACGGGGCTGCAAACAGATTTTTTTAACATAGAAATGAGTGCTAGTTCCATTAGATCCCACTAGATTTCCAAATGTGACTTTAGCATCATGTGAAAGATAAGATAAGATAAAATGCAGAAATCGTCAGGTAAGTAAATGTTGGAAAAATGGAATAAAGTGCTGTCTGAATGCAGCCCAAGTAATTTCACAGTAGACTCATTGAAATGAATTAACAAGTTTATTCTTTTCAGTGGGTGCATTCTGCCTGGGACGTGGTTGAATACAACCCAATTATTACACTGGCCCCAACCAGAAGTTGGGAATTTATTATTGCTGATCCCATGTTGTGGAACATGCTTCAAAGAGACATTTGGCAGACATCTCTTAAGATTTTTTATTATGTGGACAGGCCTATGCAGCAGATTAAACTTTCTTGAGTAGCCAGTCTTTTTAATGATTGTTTTGTGCTGCTTTTATTGGTTTTAAAAATGTTTTTACAATTCTGTACACCGCCCTGATGTTTTATGAAAGGGTGGTACATATGTAAATAAAACCTGTGTTTGCATTTGGACATGTAGGCCCATACTGAAAGTTGTACACATAAAGGAGGAGGGATGCAATCCTCACCCTCAGGCTCATTCCCAAACATCAAAAGCCAGGGGATATTGTTGTTGCCCAGGTGAAGTCAGAAAAGGAAGTCTTTTATTACATTTCTAAAGCCAATGGCCTGCATGGGTGCATTGGAAGTCCAGGAAGCATTTGCTACCCTGGGAATGCTGTAACTCACAGGCTTTGTACCTTGCCACATGGGCAACAATGCAGAGTTCTTAGTGCTGCAACAATTTGCAGGTTCTTAGTGCTAGTTCTGGCAGCTATCACCATAATGCACCTAGAAATTGATGTGGAGTGATTTAAAGTTTTACTTTTTGTACCGTTTTTATCTTTTATTTTGCTTATAAGCTGCTTTGGAAAGGCATTTGCCCAGAAAACCAGCCTAAAAATATTTTAAATAAAAAGAACAATTAAATAAATCCTAAGGCTCATCCTGTATCAGGGTGGGGACTATATTTTAGCCCAAGGCCCACATTTCATTCTGGAAAACTTTTATGGGGGTCACAAAACCTTTGTGAGGCTAGTGACAAAAATGAGTAGAATAATTAATGTAAATTTAGCTTTGTAAGGAAGACTGGTTTCTACACACTCACACTCACTCCCCCGTCTTCCATCCAAGCAAGCAAGAGCCATTATCAAAGATAGAGGACATTTTGCAGCTAACCAAAAACACCCAAGGCTGGTGAGGGGTGTAACTGGGGAGTGTGTATGACATTGAGTGAGTCCCAAAGGCCAGATAGAGAGGCCTACAGATTCCCCCACCTAGACCTGAGATTTCCCCACGTCTGTCCTTGATTCTGAGGCTGTGTGTTGGAGTTGACCAGCTTTTAGTATTCTCGTTCCCACCGTAAAGCGCAAACTTTGGTACTCTGCATCTGTCCATAACATTACAAGAAGCAGACATTACAGGCAGAATTCGCCTAAAGAGCCCTGTGCAAAGATTCTGGCTTGTGAAATGGGGCTTTCCCCCGTCCTTCCCCAAAATTGGCTCTGGGTGGTCAGGAAGACCCCCAGAACAGTATTTAGGGATTACGGGGGGGGGGGGGGATTTCATCAGGCAAGCAGAAATGCTTGAGCAGATAGAACATTTGGCATAGCACAACACAGAATTACACCCTACATATGCATGCATGCACACAATGCAATGATTTCCTTTGGGTGTGGGATGGGGTGTGCTGTACTGAATATGATCTGTCCCAGTCAGCTTGGAAGAGAAAGAAATGTGGAACAACCCAAAGCCTCGCGCTCAATAAACTCCCAAAGCTGAGGACTCTCAAGGAACTTCACCTGTAAGAAGGTCCGTGTGTTTCTCCATTAATACAGCTGCTTTGGAAATTTCCTAACCAAGGGTGTTGTGCTTTGACTGCATGTAATGTGAAAGCCAATAATTTGGGTGACCTTGTCTTAATTATTTCAAGAGAAGTACGGTAATTTGTTTCTGCTGTCACCTGTTAATGATTATGATGTAAGGAAGCAGAACTGTGTTTTTGGTTTTCCCTTCAACTTGTAAACAATGACGTGGCTTCTCAAGTCACCTATCTAGGTCAATAAGGAAAGCAGGTGATGTAACAGACGGATCAAGGAAGAACAAACCTAGATGCAAAAAATGGGAAAGAAGCCTGTTGAAAACAAAAGAGGAAATGGCCCAGCCATCCTCTTCCAGCTGGCTCTCTCCCTTCATCCCTCCCTCCAGGAGAAAAGAAGGGTGAGGTCTGAAGGTAGGGATGGGGGAGAAATTTGATTCAGTTCACAGTTATGTAGGTTAATCTGTCTAATTCTCACTTTCCAAAACTACTTAAACCAAAACACAGCTATCCTTCCAAATTTGCACTTTTCCAGATTTTCTCCAAAATTTAGATAGCAGGTTGACCAGCTGAGATGGATATAGCTGAGAGAAGTGTCTCTCAGTAGAGCTGATGGAATGGCCTTGATTATTTTCTCTTATCTCATTCTGCTATAGCCTGATGGAGCGGCTATTGCTAAGTGACCACTGAGGAAAAAAGCTTGTCTGCCCTAACCTTTGCTACATACTTTCTAGGCACAGGTCCAGGTTTTCCAGGTCCGTGTTTGAGCAGGGTTTGTCTGTCCCCTCTCCCCCCCCCCCCCCGCCCGTCACTTTCTCTTGGGAAACCAGCATTTTACAGCAGAATCAGAGCAAATGGCAATCTGCAGAAAAACCCTATCGCCATTTGCTCCGATTCAGCGGTAAAACTCAAGTTTTCCTGGGGAAAGTGCCAGGACAAAACAAAACAAAAAACCCCACTGATCAAACCTGAATCTGGAAAGCCTGGACATGTGCTTAGAAATTCGGCCCCAAAGGAAGTGTGGATGAGCCCAAAGGCTCCCAGTAGATCTGATGGAGTGGCTCTGCTTTCCTTCTCTCGCTCTGTAATAGCCTGCTGCTGTAGGCTATTTGACAGCCGAGGAACAGGAAGAAGGCGAGGAAGCCACTGTCCATAATAAACCTCAGCATTACACTTTAAATGTAAGGATGGAGTTGGTAGGGCATGTGTGAGTTTTTTAATGACCCCTGTGCGGGAAAAACATCACGTGAAGTAGCTTGCACTGCAACATTTGGGTCAGAGGGGAAACAGATTCATCCTGTTTTATTCATGCAAATTAATGTCAAGATCACCTGATCTAACTTTAGGATAGTCACTGCAGTGGCATAGGTTTGGTGTTAAGCAAGTTCTCCTGACTAGCCTTTCCCTGCTCCACAAAAACATACACACCCTTTTATATTGCCTGCCTGCAAGTGACGGTATGTTTTCAGCTTCACCCTGATTTTAATCCTCTGCCTGAGATTTCTTCCAGGATATTGGTGTATGGTGCAACTCCTTAAGTGCTTGTATTGATTTCAAGAGCCCTAATTGTATGCTGAGCTTTATGTTCTGACCCTGCATCCCTGAAGACAAAGATCTGGCCATTTACTTCAGCGGCAATGGAATCAAGGCTCTAAAACAGACCCAAAGCAAGTTTGTCTGACAAAAGCTTTCAGTACAAAGGGATGTTATTGGACTCAAGACTGTTTACATCGCAAAGTGATTTATGGACGTAGGTCACATCATACACTGAAAGGACATGACTTCCCCCAAAGAATGTTGAGGGAACTATAGTGTGTTAAGGATGCTGGGAACTGTAGTTCTGTAAGGGGTAAACTACAGTTCCCATTATTTTCTGGTATGTATGGATGTGACCTTGTGTTATGATGCAATCACTGATCTGAGGCAAGGCTGGATGTAGGGCTCTGACTGTGATATAAGAGAGTAAAACACTGCTGTTGCTCCAAAACTGGCTTTCCACCAAGTGCCTTCAACCTGGATTTTCCAATTTCTTGATCTTATTACCCTACCTATCCTCTGCTTTTTCTGTGAAATTGCTTCAGGACTGCCTTACCTGCTGTCCCAGCTCTTTATGTAGCCAGGGAGATGAGAGGTTAAGAGCACACCAGCAGGAGTGGACTTAGGGCAGTGCAAGCGGTTGCGCACCGGGCATGCAACCAAGAAGGGCACCTTCTCAAAGCCTGGTCAGTGGTTGCCTGGTTTCAGGAAGGAGGCATGTGGGCCCTGACAGGGTCCTAGACTGCTCCTTCTACCTTCCCAAAGCCAGGCAAGTTCTTACTGGGCTTTGGGAAGGAGATAGGTGGGTTCTAGGACCCTGCCAGAGCCTCATACCTCCTTCCCAAAGCCCAGCTTAAGCAGGTACTGTGAGTGCGTCAAATGGCCTTGCACAGGGTGGCATATTCCCAAGGTCTGCACCTGACATCAGGTAGCCATCTGCCATAAAAGGTAAAGGGATCCCTGACCATTAGTTCCAATCGCAGACGACTCTGGGGTTGCGGTGCTCATCTCGCTTTATTGGCCGAAGGAGCTGGTGTACAGCTTCCGGGTCATGTGGCCAGCAGGACTAAGCCGCTTCTGACGAACCAGAGCAGTGCAAGGAAACGCTGTTTACCTTCCTGCCGGAGCGGTACCTATTTATCTACTTGCACTTTGACGTGCTTTTGAACTGCTAGGTTGGCAGGAGCAGGGACCGAGCAACGGGAGCTCACCCCGTTGCGGGGATTCGAACCGCCGACCTTCTAATCGGCAAGCCCTAGGCTCTGTGGTTTAACCCACAGCACCACCTGCGTCCCTTCAGCCATCTGCCATAGAACACCACTTTTGGCCCACCAGTGTTGATTTCTAATAGTACCTGCAATGGCACAGCTTCAAGGCCATGGTCGGCTGAGCCCAACTCCTCACACTTGCATTGAACCTGTTGATTAGAGTAGCAGGCTTTCAAGTTGCACAAACCCCTTCAAGTAGAAAGCCCCAAAGGCCTGTAAGATCCAGCACATCCTATGGGTGTATGTTAATAGTCAGATCTGGGTAACTTGAATTCAAAGCCCTACTTAACCATTAACTCAGTGAGGATGATGTGGGGTAATGTCATCCATCCCTCTTTGGTTCAGTTTCCTTTTCCAAAGCATAGAACTTCCAGGCAACCTGTTTATTGAGCATTATCTTTATTTGACCGCAGGTGACTTAGATGACACCGGCTATTTAATTAGCATTCATTCTGATTTGTTTGGAGGAAGTTAGACAATGTTGCATCAAGCAAGTATTATCCCACATTTTCCTGTGCATTTCCCCCATCACTTTATGTAGTGCAAAAATTGGATCTTTCAGGATCTTTCAGGTGTGTTGCGTTAGAGCTCCAAATTAGCTTTAATAGCTAATTTAATAGCATGTCTGGAAGTGCCCTATGTATCCAGTTTTACCAATTAAAAGCTAACTCTCATTATTAAGAACAAAATAAGACATTATTAACATTCAGGAGGAAATTAAAAACATTTCCTGATTACCCAGGAATTTGATGGTTGAAAAGATAGTGGGTTGTATCCAACTAAGTTTTACTCATAGCAAACCCATTGAAATTAATAGACCTAAATTAGTCATGGCCATTAATTACAATGGAACTACTCAGAGCAGAAGTAGTATTGGCTACAACTTACTGTTCTCACCAACCTTGAAATTATTAGTTGTATGTGGCTATTTTAACATGTTTTAGATGTTCTTAATTGTATTTAATTGTTCACAACATGTTTTATCTTAATTGCATTGTTTTTACTATTTGCTATTTGCCCATTGGGCTTCTTAGGGAGGAAGAAGAATGGGATAGTAAGAGCCCTGCTGGACCAGAGCAAAAGTCTATCTAGACCATAATCTAGTTTTCATTCTGATCAACCAGATGCTGATTAGAAGCTCATGAGCTTTTTGGGGTGCTGTACACATGATGTCGCAGCAGTTTTTAGCCTTATCTATCCTCCATGAATATTGCTAATTCCCTTTTAAAGTCATTAGGTTGGTAGCCATCACTACATCTCGTGGAAGCATAGTTTGTAGTTTAACTAACCCTGCATGGTGAAAGTATTTCCCTTTGCCAGACCTGCATCTACCACCATTCAGCTTCTAGTATGATGACAGAGGGAGCAACATATGATAGCTATCTGAGTGCTTCCACACAGCGGCATATTGTGGATTCGGTGATTCTCATGCATGAAAGTTTTACACAGCATCCACATGAAGTGATCCTCAGCAAAATGCCATCCCATATGCTTTCCCCACTTAATCCAGATTTACCATAGACACATAAAATGCAGTAAGTCAAAACAAAACACTCACAGGGAAAAGGTAAATCCAGAATTAATTGGGGAGGAAGGATGGGATGGCATTTTGAGAAAGACAATGTATTGTGGTTACTGCAAAAAAGCTACCTGTGTGAGCAACGCAAACTCCACTATAAAATGCCCTGTGGAGGCATGCTCTATCCACTTCCTCCATAGTCCACGATGCTTAATTTTATATAGTTCTGTCATCATGACCCTTCATATTTGGCTTTCTTCCCATATTAATAGGAAAGCTACCCTCAAATCCAGAACCAGCCCTGATCTGCATAATAACTCCTCTATTCCATCTTTGGTCACAACCAAAACATTTAAAGCACATTCAACACACATTTAAAGCACATGGGTTCCCTCAAAGAATGTTGGGAACTATATTGCGTTAAGGGTGCTGGAAATCATAGCTTTGTGAGTTCCCCAGGGTTCTTTAAATGTATGGTGTGGCTGTGACAGTAGACTGTTTTTGTTTTATTTTTTAAAATCACGCTCGACAACATCTTTTCTCTCTCCAAACTTTCCTCCCTTCCAAATTTGTTTTGTCACTTATCAAAACACACAGGCTTGCAGACTACTTCATGTCTCCCTGACCATTGGCCATCATAACAAAATTATGCTGCAATATCGATATATTCATTTTTACCAAATGAACTGACATAATTATCTGCATTTTTAAAAAAGTCATACTCATTTTAGTCATACTCCATCAGGAATTGTAAATCTTGACAACTTATTCTGAGAAAAAGAGACCCAAGTCAAACAAGCTCAAACTATGATGCTACCACAAGCTTAACAATTGTTAAGGCTGAGCATTGAAACTGGGACTCTGTAGGTCAGGGGAACACTTGCACAGACCTTTTCCTTTGTCACGTGCAATTTTAATTTTTTAAAAAAGCATTGAAGGATTATGCAAACTGTACTCAGTTGCTAACAATCTAAAATAAACATGTTGGTTTCTATTGAATATACTTGGGATTTTAGCTTCCCATCAGAAATTCCCTCAGTAAATATACCATGCCCCCTGGAGTTAATTGGAACAAATGAAGCATGAACTGTGTGATATTTAACTTAATTTCAATGCGTCTGACAGCTTACTGTGTTTATATACATTATGGTGATTTCCCAAATTACCTCTGGTTTGAAACATTCTTCAGCTCCAAAGACATTTATCAAATTCTAGGTGGAGCCAAAGTGAAAGTTAAGCTAGCATGAGACAGAATAATGCAATGGCACCTGGGCTGCAATCTCCTTGCACCATGCCAAGTTCCTTGTTAAGACAGAATTAGGTTTGATTTCTGTCCATGAATGGCCACCCAGTTAGAATACAGTATCTGAATCACCCTCCTTTCCATCATGAGGATTCATACAGGCAATGTGCTTTTATAAAAAAAATATTGGCACGCTACTCCTATGGATTGATTTAGAAGCCGTAGTCCAAAACACCTGGTGAGTGCCATGTTGAGGAAAGCTGGTTTAAATTGCAACTGTATGCATTTTTGTGTATGCAGCAGTACTGGGAGAATGAAGATTTAATAACA
Organism: Podarcis pityusensis; assembly: GCF_964106645.2. Taxonomy (NCBI): domain Eukaryota; kingdom Metazoa; phylum Chordata; class Lepidosauria; order Squamata; family Lacertidae; genus Podarcis; species Podarcis pityusensis. The sequence goes on from NC_138033.1 coordinate 40,565,420, forward strand.
GCAGGAGGAGCCTTATCTGCCTTCCAGAGGCTGTTTTGGAACATAGGAAACTGCCAGATATACTCAGTACTTTCTACATTGAGTAGCTGTGGCTCTCCAGGATTTCAGATTGGGGTCTCGCTAGCTCCTAACCTGGAGGAAGGAGAGGGTCAAAATATAAGAATGGCAATGACCCTGCCACAAAATGGTGGCTTTCAAATGAGAACAGGAAGAAGTGAGGGCTATGTGTCCCTCTGCTGTTTTCCAAGCTTCCAAGTGGGCTATCACTTTTCTTGCTATAGAGAAATGGGCAGTGAGTTATTGAATTAATGTCCATAATTTCAAAGGATCGCAGACAAGTCAACTGCTATGGTGGCAGAATGCTATTCTAAAGGGCTGGATCTTGCATAGTGCTTAAGAATGCATCCTTTTGAAGGACCAACTACATTGATTACGGTGAAATTTACTTCCAAGTAAACATGTGTTGGATTGAGCTGTGAGGAGAGCTGGAACAAAGAAGCCTTGTCAGCCCTTAACATTTGTGCTCAGAGATCTTCATTGGCTATTGATTTGCTACTATGCCAAGTTCCAGGTGCCACTATTAGCATATAAAGCCCTTAACAACTTGGGACCAGTTTACCAATGAGATTGCCTTATCCCACATGTGCCCACTTGACCACTTCAGTCAGTGAAATTGGCACTACTACAGATGCCACATAATACCTATTCCGCCTTTGCAAGAACTTGATTGTTTAGCGTTCTCCCTGCCTATCGAGATCAAGTAGGTGTTTTCCCTGTACTCTTTTAGAAACCTGCTAAAACAAGCCTATCCAGATGCTTAGAAAGTCGAGGTAATTTTAATGTGTTTTAGTATTTTAACTTTTGTATGTTTGTTGCGGATTTCTCTCTCTCTCTCTCTCTCTCTCTCTCTCTCTCTCTCTCTCTCTCTCTTTTGTAAACTGCTTTGAGGGTTTTCAGAGTGTATAAATTTCATGAAGTAAATAAATAAAGCCCACAGAACAACACACCATAGCTGTCGACTTTTTCCTTTTCTTGCGAGGAATCCTATTTGGAATAAGGGAATTTCCTTTTTAAAAAGGGAAATGTTGACAGCTATACAACACACCCTTTTACAGAATGGGTAGCTAGTTTTCCCAGCAGCTCATTTTCTTTAAGAGGTGCAGAGTTAAATATGCTTTAAATGAAAAGGCAGTGGTTGAACTGGGTTTGTTGCAGAACAACTAGGAAAATGTTATTTATGTTTGGATATTTGAAAATAATAACAAAAGACATGCCAGGGGGTGGGGTGCAGTTGGGGGTGGAGGGGAAATCTGAGATTAATAGTGCAATGCTCTTTATATGTATTCAGAAGTAAGACTTCTGCATGAGTATTTTGCAGCTCGCAAAGTGACAGGTGCTGTTTGTTAAGCATTTGTGGCAATACTTACCTATTAGGACCTTTTTAAAATCAGACATATTTAAAGTTGAAGTCAAATCATATTCTGGTTTCTTTTGCCCTTGGCTTCAGAACAGTATCTTTAGCTAAAGTTATCTTTAATTTATTACAATATTTTGCTTAATATGCGTTAGGAAATACCATATGAGAGAAGTATTTCTGTCTGCGGCATGTAAAATTACTTTTGTCACTACTAATTGTTAGGTTCTTTGGATACGGTGCTTAGTCTTAGCTTGGTTATATTTCTCTTAAACAGAAAAAAATATATGAGCACAATCTCACTTCTGCTGAAATAGCAAAGCGTAATTTACTTATGAGACAGTAAGGACAGTAAGCCCACTGAACTTGCATTAGAAGTTCCTAAAGAAAAAGATCTAAAAATAAGTACATCTGAAGGATTCAAAGGAAAAAGGCTTGCTTTAAATATAATTACAATATAATTAAAAATAATATAAAAGCATTCTGGATTTAAACATTTTTCCACACAGGAAGGAGGATGAGCCTTGCCTTCTTTTGAAATAATACAGAATGTCAGGTCAAGAAATCTTTTAGCACCTTAACTTGACATTTCACTTGGTCATTGAATTTAGCAAATGAAGCACCAAAGTAATCAGCTGACAATGAATCTCAAGTGAATTGCGATTAAACACCAGAATTTCTGACAAACTCAGATTATCAAGGGTTTCCTTCTAATTATGTTCTGAACACAACCCTTGAAGATTTCAAACTTTGGAAAGTGTGATTCATGTTGCACACACCACATTGTAAACACACTTTGTTCAAGCAGCTAAGTCGTATGTTCATTGCACAGACATCTTGCAAAGCTTGGCAAAAGCACCCAGAAAATACTGCAGACAGCTTGCACCATATGCCAAGAACCAGGCCATTAGTCCAGCATTGCAGGTAAATATACAGGTGCATGTGCTGAGGACTGGAGTATCACAGCAATTTTTTCAGCAGTGTGCAGCAAGACTTAATGTTCGGATTATAGCAGGAAACAGTCTACTTTATTCGTGTTCGTTGTCCAAATCTGCCTCAGGCTCCACTTTCAAATCTTTCTTAGGTATGAAGAGACCATGTAAGTCCAGGTGCAGATCTGTCTTGACCGTGGCCCGAGCTATTTCCTTGAACGTTTTGGCATCCAGTATCAGCAGGAAAGGTGGTTTCTGGGGATCTGACGTTACGATGGGTGACAAGATGATACCTAAAGTTGCAACAGAATATATGCTAAAACAGATTTTCCTGAAATATGGCTTCTTCTTTTTTCAGAAGATGGGGCAGTGGGGGCATGGAATGGATATTAATTTATGCTTAACTTTTGGAGCTTGCCCTGGCACAGGGAGTTAATAGTTTCCCACTAAACTGCAAAGAAAAAGAAAGCACTGTTGCTGCATGGAAGAAATAGCCTGCTGGCCGCTTAAAAAGCAAAAGAATTAACTGGAAACAAGCTAACTGTTATTTGATGGAAAAATCTGAATGATCACTTTAATGGAGTGTAATGTTAACACTTGAGAATGCAAATGCTTCTTTGATATGATTTTATATGCCCTGCATTGTTTTCTTCACTGGTACTCTCTTGTTTGTTTTTCTTATATGTAGCATGCCTGTATGATTTCAGTATTATAAAATTACAATAAAAACATACTCCCCAAGTAAAGAAACTAGAGAGGCAATAGCTCAGTGGTAGAGCACCTTCTTTGGATGCAAAAGCCTGTATGTTCAGCTCCTGGTATCTCCAGTTAAAGAGTCTGGATTTGATATCCTGCTTTATCACTCCCCTTCAGGAGTCTCATTCTCCTTTCCCTTCCTCCCCCACAACAAACACTCTGTGAGGTGAGTGAGGCTGAGAGACTTCAGAGAAGTGTGACTATCCCAAGGTCACTCAGCAGCTGCATGTGAAGGAGCGGAGACGCGAACCCGGTTCCCCAGATTACGAATCTACCGCTCTTAACCACTACACCACACTGGCTATCATAAAAAGAGCAGGTGACTGGGAAGACCCCTCTTTTCCTAAGACTCTGGAGATCTGCTGCCAGTCACAGTAGACAGCCCTGAGGGAGATGGGAAAGGGGTGTAAGGCAGCTTCTTTTTCTGTTATAGCTGTGTTTGTTGTGTTGATATAAACTAAAAAGATTTTAAAAATTAAATCCTATGTATCATTATTGTTGTCCCTTAGCCTAACATATCACAGAGCTGTTATTATGTTGATAAAATGGGAGAAAGCCAAATACATCACCCTGAGCTTCTTGAAAGATGTGCAGGGCACACGTGATAAATAAATGCAATGGGGACAGTTGACAAAGGAAAGTGACATGTGTCAAAAGCCGCAATGTGTGGATGTCAAGATTCCCAATTAAGTCAGCATTACCGCAAGTATATAATGGTTCCATGCAGCTTCTTGGAATGGTTTCTCAACATGTGTGCAAATGCTGAGCACTCACTTAAGCAGGAATGTAGCCCAGATTATAGAGACTTGTTTTCAGACTACATTAGCCAACATGCCATGGACTAAGTGAGTCATCGACAAGCCTGCAAAGTTTAAATCCAAAGAGTTGCATCCTGGGACATTATTGTGAAGGGTAGGAAAGAAACTGAATTAATAATAATAATAATAATACTTTATAATATTACTTAGGAGATTTGAACCCATGCAAAGTTAATGGCACACATTATTATTATTATTATTATTATTATTATTATTAGTTACTGTAGTGGTTTTCAAACTCTCTAGCTTCAGGGGCACTTTGTCTGGCAAAGAACCCCTTGCACATTCCAGCACATTCCAGGGACTGTTCACCCTGATAAGCTTCCAAGGATCACCTGCAGTATTTTGCTTGAAAACTGAAGTTACTAAAATAAGTAGAGAAACTATTAACTATGACTTTTCCTTATAATCTTGAGCAGGAACTTTTGTTTATTACACATCTCCAAAGCTCCTATGTTGAGGTTTTGTTGGTTTTCAAATATTTACATGTAATCAGTTAAATGAATATATAATTAAAAGGCAGATATTGTCAATTAAAATATATTCAACTAGTTAACAGCCTTAGTTACTTATAGCATATATCTATGTCTTGCTCCTATCTGCAGTTCTTCCAAAACAGAACTGGCAGAGTGTGATGAAACAACTGCTGTTGTGTTTGCTGACTCTGCTGTTTAGCTTAGACAAAACAGCCTTAATCTCCAGGACTATTACACAGTTTAAGATGAGGCCCTTTGATGATAAGCCATTCCAATAGGCTGCATGAAAGATCCATTGTACACGCCTCTGTGCCTGTCAAGGCGAAATGTAGCTTTGCTTTGTTCTGAGTTGTGCATTGTCAGTGGATAAGTAAGTTGCATTGTCGAGAAATTTCTACTGGTGATACAAACAAGGTTTAGGGGCTGTTATGGAAGGATGACATGTGCCAATCTAGTCATTAAAAATCCAGTTCTCCATTTGGAGTAGGTATCTTAGTACCTACTCCAGTACCTTAGTAACTGCTCATAAATTCAACACTTCCATTTTGAAAGAGTATCAGGTAAATCCATCTGCCTGAGATTCTGGACACTCACTAACTTGCAAGACTGGAAGATAGATTTCCTCTCCTGCACCTAAGAGTTGGTGGCTACTCATCATGTTGGTTATATACTGCTTCCAGGATCTGAGGCAACATGTCTCTGAATACCAGGTCCTATCTGCACTAAACCTTCATACAGTTTGTACTTTTGGCATGATGACCAACATATTTTAACAAATAAATCTGACTGGCTCTTGAGTTGGGGTTGTGTTTAGTGGTTTCTTGTTTGGCAAGAATTTTTTTTTTTTAGTATCTTTATTTTTAGATCTTAGGATTTATGTGGAAATTATTTCAGTTTGGTTGTGTACTTTTTGATGTGTTTTATTTATTGTTTATACCTTTGTTATAGGGACGCGGGTGGTGCTGTGGGTTAAACCTCAGAGCCTAGGGCTTGCCGATCAAAAGGTCGGTGGTTTGAATCCCTGCGACGGGGTGAGCTCCCATTGCTTTGTCCCTGCTCCTGCCAACCTAGCAGTCTGAAAGCACATCGAAGTGCAAGTAGATAAATAGGTCCCGCTCCGGCGGGAAGATAAACGGCATTTCTGTGCGCTGCTCTGGTTTGCCAGAAGCGGCTTAGTCATGCTGGCCACATGACCCGGAAGCTGTACACCGGCTCCCTCGGCCAATAAAGCGAGATGAGCGCCGCAACCCCAGAGTCGTCCGCGACTGGACCTAACGGTCAGGGGTCCCTTTACCTTTGTTATATTTGTAATATTTTTTTAAATGTTGTAAGCTGCCTTGAGCATGGTCTTAACTATAAAAAGGCAGCATACCGATAAAATGATGTATGTATGCATTTGTGATTCCAGCAGAATTTGAGCAGTTTCTTCTCCCACAACAAAACCAGAGCGATAGAAAGGGAGAGAGAAAGCTGGCTGTCTAGTCACTGGTTTTGCAGGTTTCCGTAATACTCCCAAAGCCTCCCAAACTTGTTTGACCAGAGACAGCAGCAGGATAATAAATGAGCATCTACATCACAGTAAGGTAAACAAGGCCTGTATTATGCTACCTTCAAATCCCTTTTAAAAAACTGTTTGCCTCCATTCTTGGTAAAAGCAGCTTCTTAAAGCCTGTTCTATTTGTGAAAGAGAAAGACTTTAAATAAAAATATTGTTTTTTGCGACTAATGAAATCCCATTCCCTTTAAAATGGGTCTTAACTTTCGCAAATCTTCACACTTTCCCTCATTAGAACCATGATGTGATTTACCATCATCTTCCTCTTTGGCATTAGGACTAGGAACAAAGATTGGTTCAGCTGGCCAGCAATGTTCTTCCTCCCAGTGAAGTGCCGTCTTCGTCAGAGTGTCAACTTTAACTACCTAGGTGAACAAAGAAGAGGGGAAATGCATTCTTATGATATAATTCTTCAAATATTTTCCTGATTTAGATTTGCATGCCTCCCCAAAATAAAATTAATCCCCATTCCAACTGCCTGACTCAGAGGGAGGGATGCTGCAGTAAATCCCCACCCCCTTCAATGTGTCCAGGGACATCTGAGGGAGACGCGAGACAGCAACGACTTATCAGTTGGCCTGGCTGGAAGCTACTACCATTTTGTTCCTCCCCCCCCCCCAGCTCATGTATTTTGCTCTTTCTTTTCCCCATTTTTATTTATATTGTGTTTATTAGATTATAAGTCATGATTTTAAACTGTGACCCACCCTGAGCAGAAATGGGGTATATACAAGTAGTAAATAAAATCATATAGTTTCTTTAAATATATTTATTATTGTTTTAATATTTCATTGTGAGTCACCTTGGAAAGATTTATATCCTGAAAGGTGAGATTAAAATTACGATTGTAACAAAAAATCAAACAACATACTCATTTAACTTTTCTGTCCAACATCCCCATTTATTATTATTATTATTATTATTATTATTATTATTATTATGTGTAGAAATATTGTGATTGATTCAGATTCACATTCAAAAGTGAACCTACCTAATTTGCACTTCCTGAAGCAATGCATGAACTGAAACATAAGCATTCTTCAAAGTTTGTACTTTTCTGAATTTTGCAGTGCAGCTCTCAAGCCAAGTAATATGTACAAAAATGCACATACTGGGGTAAAGTGTGCATGAAATTGCATATATTACATACAAAAATGCATTATATTTGGGGAAACTGCTTCCCCAAAATGTGTGTGTTATTTTTATTAAGGCAAAATTGCATATAACGTGTCAATTAGACGAAATTTGAACTAAAATGCTGGTGAATTTTCATGAGGACTTTAAAAATAAACACACTCACAATTGAAAATTGAGTTGTAAATGTGGGGAACTGAATTTAAGATTGGAAAAATGGGAAACTGAGAGAAATGGAAATTGACAAATTTGCCCATCCCTAGATATTATATGTAGACAGAGTACGGCTGCCATATATCTGGATTTTCCCAGACATTACTGGGATTTCAAAGGCAGAACTGATGTTTGGGAGGAATTTCCGAAAGGCAGAACTTTGTCCTGGATCTTAGGCAAGTCAATTGAAAAATTGCATTAAAAAAAAAAAAGCTCAACAACTTTGGGGTTTGTCTAAAAAAGCTCAACAATTTTGGGGGCGTCCTGGTTCATACTTTTTGAAATATGGCAATGCTAAGATGGAGTCTAGAATACAGGATATGTTCCTGACATATAGATATTACTTCATGGTCCCACTTCCGTATCTCTGGCTTGATCAATAATTATGGAATGAAAGTCACATTTCATGCAACTTTCTAGAGTTGCCAAAATAACTTGGAAAACCTTTGAACACTGGGTCAGATTTGCTGCTGAAAAAGGAAGCATAGCTGTCAAGTGTCCCTTATTTGAAGGGACAGTCCCTTATTCCAGCGCCATGTCCCGCTACTGTCCCTTATTGATGGGCCCCTTAAATGTCCCTTAAATGATGTCCCTTAAATTTCAAAGGAAGCAGCTCCTCTCCCTCCCCCCCTGCCGGCCAGGGAGGAGGGAGACTCCAACTGTGTTGCTTGGCTGTGTTGCTTACCCAATAAGAAGTCTAAGAACGACTGGGGGGATGAGCTTGCATGCCTTGTGTGTGGCTAGTTAATGCAAGCTGAGGGGTTTTTTGAATGCTGGACGCCATTTTGTTGCACGTGCTGCTGCAAACTTTGCAGTGCAAAGCCAAGCCAGGGAGCCATCTTAAGCTGAGGCTGCATAGGCCTTGTGGTGCATGTGATTCAGATTCTATTCAGTTGAACCTCTGGTTACAAAGTTGGTTGGACAGTGTTCTCGAAGCTACCAGCATGAGTTTGACCAGACTGCAGGAGGACAGGAAGACTGGAGTGCCTGGAACAGGTGAGGCTGCAGGTCCCTTATTTTGGCTGCTGGTCCCTTATTTTCAAGGCTGCTGGTCCCTTATTTTCAAATCTGTAAGTTGACAGCTATGAAAGGAAGTTTCTTCTCAGCTCTGTTTTCACCCTATTGTCCTCCTTGACCTTAACTCAGGAAGAAGCACCAACCTTAATTAAGGGTTAACAAAACATGCATGTCAAGCAAATTTAATTCAGGGCCCTTTGGCTGTTGCCAAAGCTGTGATCTATGCATATAATTGTGTTAGGTGGCATCATCAATTATAAGAGAAAGAAAATAGGCCACGGACAATAGAAACGGACGTGATTCAGTGAAGCATCTAAAGCAAGGGTGGGGGGCCTGTGGCCTTCCAGATGTTGTTGGACTACAGCTCTCATCATCCCTGACCAATGACCATGCTTTCTGGGGCTGATGGGAGCTGGACTCCAAAATCTGAAGGGCCACAGGTTCCCCACCTTGAATCAAAAGCGCTTCTGTGGAGAACCGGAAAGGAAGGAGATGCCACCTCCTCCTTAGGCAGCTTATTTCAAACACAGCCCTGCTTGTACTTAGCTCCCTGGCCTGCAAATGGCAATTGGAGTATCTTGCGAAGTTGTAGGTCAGAGGAAAGGTAGCCTTGGCTTTAAACAAATCTTGTTTAAATACAGTGGTACCTCAGGTTACATACGCTTCTGGTTACACACTCCGCTAACCCAGAAATAGTGCTTCAGGTTAAGAACTTTGCTTCAGGATAAGAACAGAAATCGGGCTCTGGCGGCGCAGCGGCAGCAGGAGACCCCATTAGCTAAAGTGGTGCTTCAGGTTAAGAACAGTTTCAGGTTAAGAACGGACCTCCGGAACGAATTAAGTACTTAACCCGAGGTACCACTGTAATAAAGTCAGTATAATGTTTATTGGCATTGCACAATGACATGTTATAAGAGGAAGTGTGCTTTTCGACAGCATACCTGTGTGGGAACTGGACTCCATTTAACCTCTGTGGCATAGATATATCTGTACTTTTTGCCATTGTAGTCATAATTGATGCGAGGCAGCTCTATTCCTGCAAGGGAAGTAGAACAATTTGTACTCATAAACAACAAGAGGAAAACAGAATCACTGCTGATATACGGGTAAATATATTTAAAGAGACTATAGTACTGAATATAGTAAGACTGTCTTCCTGTGTAATCCCTCTGGGAGCTGGTCATGTCTGCAACTGTGATCATATCTGGAGTCAAGTTCCTAGAGCAGGGGTATCAACATGGCACCCTCAAAATGTTGTTTGACTCCCAACAGGAATTTGGCCATGCTGGCTGGAACTAATGGAAGGGCACCATGTTAGCTAGCTAAGGTTGCTAATAATTTCAGTGGGCATTTCACAAGGAAGGTGGTGGAATATTTTCAAGCACAGTCATATTTTAAAGGTAAAGGTACCCCTGCCTGTACGGGCCAGTCGTGTCCGACTCTGGGGTTGCACGCCCATCTCGCTTAAGAGGCCGGGAGCCAGCGCTGTCCGAAGACACTTCCGGGTCACGTGGCCAGCATGACAAGCTGCATCTGGCAAGCCAGCGCAGCACACGGAAACGCCGTTTACCTTCCCGCTAGTAAGCGGTCCCTATTTATCTACTTGCACCCGGAGGTGCTTTCGAACTGCTAGGTTGGCAGGCGCTGGGACCGAACGACGGGAGCGCACCCCGCCGCGGGGATTCGAACCGCCGACCTGACGATCGGCAAGTCCTAGGCGCTGAGGTTTTACCCATAGCGCCACCCGCGTCCCATAGTCATATTTTATACATCGCTTAATAGAAATTATGAGACTTCGAAGATCCAATGTGTCTCCCTCCCCACTGCCTACACAATGGCCTCTCACCTTCATATAGTAATTCAGGCTGACAGTAGATGCTTCCATCTTTTTCCTTCACTGCAGTTGCAGTGGTGGATGGGAGCTGGACCAAATTCGAGCCTACGTCTGCCTCCTGAAAGAAAGACATAGTGCAAAGGGTGCATTTCCAGTGCCAAATGAATACAGAGGAACCAAGGAAGCTTGTAAAATTTGCACTAGGATGTATTTCATAGTATAAAACAGCTCACAAAATTATGAATTGGGATGAGAAGCAACTTCGCTGCAACGAGGCCAATTTCAAACACAGAGATGGGTTATTTTTTAGTAAACCCAAAGAGGACTGAGCATGCACAGTAACCATGGAATGCTGAGTGTCACCTGAAAAAGAGAATATAAACTGACCTGAACCCTACACTCATCATCTGAAGCCCTTCTTCATGTGCCCCCTCCCCAAGAGAGTGGCAACACAAGAAAGGGCCTTTTCTGCAGTGGCTCCCCATTTGTGGAATGCTCTCCCCAGGGAGGCTTGTCTGGCACCATTATTATATATCTTTAGGTGCCAGGCAAAACCTTTCCTCTATAAACAGACCTTTGGCCTTTAACTATTTAAGTGGGTGGGATGTTTTTAATGTATTTCTCTTTCCTTTTTGGTTTTAATGTACCTATGTGGGGTTTATTGTCTGGTTGGTTGTAAGTTGCTTTGGGTTGTCCTAGGCAAGATAAGTGACTAAATAATAATAATAATAATAATAATAATAATAATAATAGTAATGATGATGAAATTGGGGCTTGCTGGAGGGCGGGCCCTGGCTGGCTAGACAGCACTCTGAACAGGAGCATACTTATTGAGAGATGATAATACATCAAGACTGTGCTGCGAGATCCACTCGCCATTGTATAAAAGATTTGAAGGCATTAAGATTTGCTATGCAGATTTTTAAGGGAAAATACTAAAAACAGTTCACTTTGGCCAACCCGCCCCCCGCCCCCTGCCTTTCATTCTTTACAGATCAGGAAGGAAGAAAAATATCAAGGGCAACAACTGATGCAATCTCAGTTATTAGTACAGAGCTGTGTTTTCATAGCATTAGTATAACCCTGTTTCAAAGGCGTAGCAAGGAACACTGTCTCAGCCATTCCACAGTGCGGCAGGCCAAAACTTGTCAGACAGGTTGATGGGCAGAATGAGTTATCCCTACAAAACAACAATGTAATAAAGACAAGGCAGTTTCAGGACTGCTTCAAATGTGATGGGATTCTTGACACAGGTACCACTTCCCTGTTGGAAATCATGTTTATGTCACCATGAGAGCTGGCAGTTAAGACTGTGAACTGGGAAGTCCCCAGGGCAAACCTCACTGCAGCTGTGAACTCACTCAGTGACCTCAAGTGGTGCCATTGGGGTGGGGGGTGGAGAGAAATCCAGGGCTCCACTCAGTAGAAAGAGCACGAGGGTCTCAAAACCCAGCTTGGGTGGCTTCGTACATTTTAAAGAAAGCAGAATAGAAACATAGAAAGCTGTCTTATATGATGTCAGGCCCATCTAGACATCTAAACTGGCAGTGCCTCAGAAAGGGGACATTCCTAACACTGCCTGAAGATTCTTGGGATTGACCTGAACCTTTCTGTGTGCAAGGCAGATGCTGTATCAACATCTAAAGTGCGGTAGTAATAGGGCCATTAAACCCTGAGTCTAAAATTACCAAACTGCACCATCATCTCTTATATCTCTCCACCTACAATTTGATAATAATGCTGGTTGACCTTACAGGGGTGTTTTGAAAGCTATGTTACATAGTATTTCGGAGCTCTGCAATTGGGTCTTGGGAGCCCCACAAAACAACTCGCAGGGGCCTGGGTGTGGCCTGAGGACTACAGGTTTGCCACTCCTGGTCTAAATCTTTGTTCTCCGACTTCGGCCCTAATCTGACTCCTCCTCTTGCTTAAAAGAGGAAGTGCTGTAGCTCAGGAGTAAGGTGTCAGCTTTGTATGCAGAAGGTCCCAGGTTCAATCCTTGACATCTCCTGGTAGGCTGAGAATGTCTCCCATCTGAAATCCTGGAGAGATACTGTCAGCCAACGTAGACAGAACTGAGCTAGATGGTTCAATGGCCTGATTTATACTGAATAGGACAGCTTCCTATGTTCTGATGAAATTGGTACTAGCTGCATAGAGGAAAACGTACATGTTTGTGTACAGCTTCAGTGGGAGGGGATTTAATACAGGAAACCAGCTCAGAGGCAAAGGGTTAGACTTCTCTACTCCCACCTCAATCCAATTAACCCCTGCCTCCAGATACTTTTTAAGAAACAAAGAAACAGAAAATTGCAAGGCATTCTGGTCTTGCAACCGCCACGCAACATGCAGTTTGATCCTGGCGATAATAAATGCTGATAAATTTTGGTGAAGTGTTTTGCACTCCCTCAAGTACTATAATAAACGCTATGTAGTATTACACCATCGGTATTTACTTTGCTATTCAGATGCACAGGCACATGTAATAGATGTTGCAGCTGCCCTTGGTTGCCACAGCCCACTGAGGGTCCCCAGCACATATACATGCAGCTAAACAGACACATGTGCATTTGTTATGCACAAGCCACTCCCATGCCGGTGCCCCACTCCCCGCTCTTCAGAAACATGAAGAAATACATTTCAAGTTACCTTAGAATTAATCAAAATGTGATCTTATTCCCCCTCCTCATTCTTATACAAATGGGATCTAATAAACAATTTAGAAATAATGGACAGTTTTTTCATGAACATACCTCACATTGCATTCACTTAAACTCATGTTTTTAAAAATAAATCTGTTTTCTGGTGTATTTAGTTGCGGTGTGCAATGCAGCCGGGTGACCTCTCAGAAAATGTAATTCTCAAGCAAAGTAGAGAAGGGTCACATCCATACTATAACATTGAAAGCACATGGCTTCCCCCAAAGAAACCTGAGAACTGTAGTCTACCCCTCATGTGGCTACAATTTCCAGCATTTTTAACAAACTACAGTTGCCAGGATTGGGGGGAGGAATAATGTGCTTTAAATGTATGGTATGGATGTGACATTGAAAGAAAATGTGGCACAATGGACCGGCCCTGTTAAACAGGGCAAGGCAGCTGCCTCAGGTGGTGGGTGCTGAGTGGCAACAGACGCCATCTATCCTTCCAGAGGCCCCTTCTTCCAGCCATCTGCCTCCATTGGGAGATGGAGCAATGTGGGTCACATTTTGCACCTTCTCAACTAGGCTGCTGCCCTTAAGCACTGTGGCGGACATTGTCCCATTGCTAATGTTGGAGTAAGGTTGAACTACCATTCCGGTCAGCTTCTGAACATGCAATGATGTTCAGTGATGACTGTTGCCCATTGGGACAGGTAGATCAACAGAGAAGGAAGCCAGCAGTAGGTGGAGCCAGAGCCAATGAAAGGCAGAGCCAACTAAGTCTAGTTTTGTCCCCATCCTCCTCCCTGCTGAATTCTACAAGGGGCACCTCAGAGTAAGCTGCTAGGAAGTGGACTGTGCACAAGTAAGAAGGCAGGCATATAGGGGTTGGCTGAGGGTAGTCTGAAATTAGAAGGTCAATGTCTCATTAACCCCAGTGGATTCGGTTCCAGTGATGGTGGGGTGCTCTCTTCCCTTCTTGATCCACCCCTCCCTGCACCTGCAGTTCACTTTTAAAAAACGGTTCATGCAGCTATGAATGTCATGGATAGTATGTTCCTAGTTTGGTGCTTATGGTGTTGAGACCTGGCAAGTGGGACCTGGGGCAGGAGGGAGTGGGAAAGAGTGGAGTTAGGATTTTGTGGGAGAGAAAGTCAGGCAAGAGAGACTGCATGGGGAAAAGATATTCTCCCAAGTTGGGCTGATGGGTGTGTGGATATATGTGTGATTTCCGCATAGATCAGCCAAAACATGGCTGCCAGAATTATACAAACACATTGCGCAGTATAAGTAAATAATGCAATGAATTAATTTCATTATTTGGCTTACCTGGGTTGTGCCCAGGTCATTCAGAAGGCAACGTGCTTCTGACAATGTTTTCTTTTGGCTGACCCAGAAAACAAGCTGGGTCAGCTGGAGATTGTGGAAGGAAATGCATACCATCTCAATGATTCACCCACAGAGCCCAGATCTCAAGGCCGGCCCAATAAATTTTGTTGCCTGAGGCAAAGGACAGCATGGTTCACACATGCACCCATTCCACATATAGCAGCGAATCCTATTTCAGTACTAGCAACCGGGCACTGCTCTGCCCTGGAGGGAGATAAGCGGGGTGGAGGGCAAGCTTTATGACACACAGCTCTCTTCTCCGACAGAAGGGTATGGTCAGGGAGGAATAACTGAGGACCACCAACTGCCTCCCAGCATATGCTGCCTGAAATAGTCACCTCACTCTGACTAATTGTTGGCCTGGCCCTACCAGGTCTTAACTACCAATGATTTGGGGAGGAAGCGTAATGTATGCATTATCCGCTATATCAGGAATGCTGCCCTTTAAGAGAAATAGCTATGGCGCAGAGCCCAGCTCCTAGATAGCTGATTCAGAGGTGTGGCCTGGCTGGAGAAGTTTGTCACTACTCTCTGCAGTGCCCCAGGCCTCATCAGAATTTTTTTTTTGTGTGTGCTACCATTAATTCAGCTTATAGCGAGTTTCCATGTAAACAGCAGAAGACATTGCAGGGAGCACCAGAAACTTTTATATAAGACTGTTCCTCTGGAAACATGACATTCTAGAAGAGTACTGTTATCTAAGGTTGCATCCAGACAACCTGTTTATTGAGCATTCATCCTGATTTCTTTGCAGAGAGGTCAGATGATGTGTCAAGCAAAGATGCATTTTCCCGTCACTTTGCTTATTGTAAAATGTGAATTTGTTGTGCAAGAACTCCAAAACAACTTTGATTTTTCAATCTGAATTTCACTGTATGCGATTGAATCCCATCCCAAAATAGCAATAGTCTGGAAATGTCCCTACTCAAACGATCCAACATGTAAGTTTGCATTTTGCAACATGTAAGTTTGCACTGCATTGCCTTGACAAAACTTGCCCTCTCTGTTCTTATGCATGTAGATGCTGTGTTCACCATTGCTATGTGAATCAGAACCAAAAGATACAGTTTAGAATTACCTTGTCATATTGCAGAGGAATCACAAATCGCTTGCAGGTTGGTATAGAATTGAGTTTGGTGTTGTTTTCAAAGTTACCGTCCAGGTTTTTTAAATAAAACATCTGGTACAAGCTATTGTCTTTATAGGAGATGATGTCGAAAACCACATGGTCCTCCTCCTCGTAAGCATTCACGTGGTGAAAGAGGACCATGGCATCCGTGTAAAACTTGGCAGACACAGGTTTCTTGGTCCTTTTGTCAATAAGGTGGATCCAGGTCTACAAAATGGCAACACAACTTCTGGTTAAGAATGTTGCTGTCATAAAGATGGAAATTACATTACTCAATCAGACTGAATAATTCTGCATTTTCATTTTAGATACTTTGCTTTAAAAACTGTATATGGATTGTATTTTATTTTATGTTGTCTGCTGTTCTAACCCAACCTGGTTCTGCTGTTTGAAAGGCAGCATATAAATCTCAATAGTTATTTATTTATTTATTACATTTATATTCCATCTTTCCTCCAAGAAGCTGAAGATGCGTATATTGTTCTCCCCTCCCTGCTCTGTCCTCATGTTGTAGGGTAGGCTAGGCTGACAGACTGTGACAGGCCCAAGGTCATCCAATGAGCTCAGTGGCTAAGTCAGAGTTTTAACCCATGAAGAATAATGCCAGATTAACGGGAGGAGTGGAATACAAGCTGACATTTTAATGCCAATGACATCAAGTCTTGACTGGGGCTGACTGGAACTACAGTTAGGGATGGATGAAAGTGTCCATTTCAGCTTAACTCAACTTCTCATTGTTCCAGTCTTAAATTCACTTCTCTGCATGTCCTCAGCAGCTTGTAATTTTTATTTTAATCCTCATGAAAACTCATCAGCATATCTGCTTTTTCTGGTAATATACACATTTTTGAATGCAGTTCTGAACATATATAATGCCTTTTTTGCTATTTTCATGAAAATGTGCATTTTAAATTGCACACTTTCCTGCAAATATATGCATTTTTTTAAAAAAACATTACTGGGTTGGAGAACCGCATTGCAAAATTCATAGATATGTGCATTTTGAAGGTTAATTGTGTTTCAGTTCATATATTGGTTTGCAGAGTGCAAATTAGCTGGCTTCCCATTAAAATGCAAACAGAATCAAATCTCTTCTCCATCCTAAGTTGTGGTCTAAAACATCTGAAAAACATCAGGTGAGGAAAGGCTGTTTTAGTCAGTGTTGGGCTTTTTATGTTGTTACCGGCTCTGGATATAT
Organism: Podarcis pityusensis; assembly: GCF_964106645.2. NCBI lineage: Eukaryota > Metazoa > Chordata > Lepidosauria > Squamata > Lacertidae > Podarcis > Podarcis pityusensis. The sequence continues at coordinate 40,581,927 of NC_138033.1, forward strand.
AATTTTTAAAATAAAATAATGGAATCCAATGCAAGGAAATAAACTTCCAAATGTTAGTTAAACAACATGCAGATGTGACCACCTTAAACTGCAGAGGTGACAGCCAAGACTGCGCGAATGTACTTCCAGGGGTTTATTGATTTCTGAGTCATCCCATCAAGAAAACTCACATAAGCAAACAGCCTGCAAATTGTTGCTTAGCCATGTTCTCAGGAAAATATGGGCTTTGGCATCTGCAATTTAATGTGAGGTGTGGCATTCCAAAAGAAATGTCCATGCTAATAACAAATAATATGTTGGATGGAGTAAGGGAGCTGTATAAAACTAATAGGCAGTTACAGAAAATTCACTACTGCTGTACTCAGCAAGAAAGGAGGGGGTTGGGGAACGGTATATATATATACCTTGTCATCCTTATGGAACACGAGGCAAGAGGCCCAGTTCACCCCTCTGATGTAGGCTGTTGCCATCTTGAGTATATCCAGTTTGAAGGGCTGCTCTATAAAGAGGATGTAATTTTCCGAAAGGCCGAAGCTGTGGTAATAGCTTGGGTGGAGCAGGGAGCGAGAGGGGATCGAACACATGACTTCCAGGTGTTTCAGGCAAGACTTCTTTTTCCTCTTTTCGCTTGCTAAATAAATAAATAAAAGAACACATACACCGAGGGTTGTCAACATTTGGGGGCCTGTGAGCTCTTCTGCAAACCAGAGAACTGCCACACCAGTTCTTCCCTTACAACCGTACCCCCTGCCATAATAATGCTTTCTATCAGCTACAGAAGTTTTCTTTCAAGCATGAATTTAGGAGGGGAGGGGGCCAGGAAAACAACCCTTTAGTAGAGAAGGAACAAATCCATCAATTTTGGTTTCTCTCAGTTTCTTATTTCCCCGCCCAGTCTTAAGTTCAATTTTGTATGCTATTTTCACAATAGTATGCATTTTTATGCACACTTGATCGAGCACATGCATTTTTGTACACATAACAGCTGCAGAACTGCACTGCAAAATTCAATAAAGTGTGAATTCTTAAGGATGGCTTGGTTTGAGAAGTGCACATTAGGTAGTTTCCCATTAAAATGCAGATTCAAATTCATCCTTCATTCCCTACACACCCACACCCACACACCTTGCTCATTTACACGTGGTCTTTTTTTTATTCATAGACCACCTACCCATACAACATGGTTGTTCCCTTGCTATGATCCTGGTTAAAATGCCCCCCCCCCCGCAAAGATGCTATTTCTGTTAGGAAAGGAAGGGCCCCAGGTGTTCTCCAAGCACAACGTGTTGTACAAATCCACCTGATCCTGCTTTATTTCACATTAATAAGGAGCTCAGAGATGCCAGCTCCTTGTGCCTCTTACCTGGTGCTGAAGAAGGGATCTTAAAGATAACATATTTTGTCTTCCCCTTATCCACAATGGAGGTACCCATATTGAGAACATTTCCAGCACTGTCATAATGGGGATGGGATGTTGACAGATTGATGGCCACGTACTTGGTGTAGTCAACCTACCGCAGGACAGCAAAAGAAGACAGAAGGATGATGGGATGTGTTAATGATCATAATTCACATCCCAGAAAGTGCTGGCACCTTTGCTAAGGAATCTGTTCAGGGGAGGCTGGTCCATTAGGGCAAACAGAACAGTGCCCCACCAGACTCACATCTACCCGCATGCAACTCCCACCTGCCTCCCTTCCTACTTAACTAACAGTTCAGAGGGTGGCACTGGCTGCTGCCTTCCTCTTCCTTAGCCTCAGCGTTGCCCTTGTAGAACTCAGGAGGAATATATTAGCTCTGCTAACATTGGCTTTGGCTCCACCTACTGTTTGCCTCCTTGCTTTCTGTCCTACCAATCCTAATGAGCACCAGCCTCCACTGAACCTACGGCTACCCTTGCCAAGGATTCTGTTGGGCAATTCACCAGGAAGAGCAAAGACTAAAACTGTGGTATTTAACCTGTGGCCTTTAGCTTAATTTCATGCAAGAGGAAAGGATGGGGAGAAAGGTGGGACGGGTGGGGAGAGAGAAGGAATGGCCCATCCAATTTGGGCTCTGGCCTCATCCAATGCTAGCTACAGCACCAGACATTTGGCCCCCAAGGGAATGCAGAAGAGATAAGGTTGCCCACCCCAGACTAAAGCATTAGTTCAGAATTATACTTCATTCAGATCCTGCAAGTTTAAGAGTACTAGAATCGAAGGGACTTTAAAAGATTAAAATGGCAGTGGGCCACAAGGGTTCTGTCCAGACCGTCACTATTTTGGTGCATGAGGTTCAGTCACAAACTGGCAACAAACTCACTATTGTAAAGATGAACTTTTTGCAGCAATGAAAGGGATAGAAAAGTGCCCTGGAAAGTGTGGGGCAACAATTGCCAGGTGGGGCATCATAAAACATGCCCACAAATGAATCAAGATGGATGCTCCATAAACAAGCCATCTGACGGTGACCACTGATGGCTGCATGACTGAATTATAGGATGATATGGAAGGCTCACTTTATCTAATCCAAAGTATAATTCATGCAAAAAGACAACTGCACCCCACTGTGGTAGGATCCACTAAACCTAATTACATCTGACAGATTCATCTGCATTGGCCAAGGCTGTAAGATTTATGAGGACAATTAAGTATGATGATAATCAATGCCGGGACTCAGTGGTAGAGCTGAATCATGTTTGCTAGCTCCAGTCCCAACATCTATGCATTGAACAGCTCTTGTACACAGAGTATATGGACACACAGTTTGTAGATGCATAGGCTCTGTGTAGAAGATAAAATCCATGTGTAGAGATCAAGGGTCTGGCCAGGAGGTGGCATCCCCCCCTCCCAGGTTTAGTTGTCTTCCGAGTGCTATAATGAGACATGAATAAAGAAATGTTGAGAAAGGATCCAGTCCTGGGCATTAAGTCCCACTGAAACTGTGGTTGGCCTTACTTCTCAGCAAACACGTATAAGATTGCACTGAATGGTACACTGGAAGCAGGGATGGGCACAAGGTAGATGTCTGGGTGATTTGCAAGGGTTTCAAACTCTCAATTTGTCTAACAGCAACAGCTAAAAAATATTTTCCCCTCCTAATTTAGGCTGATGAAAAGGCACGCTTGGAATAAAGCCTGAAGTGGATTTTTGTGTGAAAGGACTTGGGAGCTTGGTTCTGGAAGGAGCTTGTGTTGAGAGACACCCGCTTCCTTTCTTTTGCCTGTTCTCAGATTGGTTTAACAACTGATCCCTCTTCCTAGGGAATTCTGAAAACTATAGCTTTGTGAAGGAAATAGGGTTCTCCTAACAACTATCAGTAGCCTTAACAAACTACAGTTCCCAGGATTCTTTGAGGGAGGCCATGATTGTGGTACAATAGTGCAGATGTGGCCCAGCACAGTGGGGTCTCCTACACAAGTTCCTTTGGAATTAGGTTTACAACTATGCCCTCTGTATCTGTCAAATCATCTCCTTGCAGCAAAGTGGTTTATCATTTGAGGTGTATTTTTACCAACTCCACCATTGCTCTCATTTTCTAGCCTTTTGCCTTATGGGGTCTACTCATAAGACACCAATGCTTACCTTCTCCAAGGTCTCCAGAGTCCGAGGATTGATTTTCCTAATGAAATTAACCTCACTTGTAGCGTAGTAATCGTCACCATTTCTCATTATGTTGATGAGACAGTTGTCTGTGAACTCAGGTATTGTGTGGGATAAATAACAGAATGCCCTGTGGTCAAGGGGAGGAAGGGGAAATTGCATCACAGTGATAATCTTTCCTATCAGCTTCACCAGGATACTTCTTTAAGTGCCAAGAAAATGTGAAAAACTGGTTTGGTACATATGCATGCACATTATTTGGTTAGACAATGTGTGTTAATCTGCAGCTGAACTTGTGAATACACCACATTCAATAGGATGGTACTTCAGGCAGCAACTAAATTCTACCTATGGCTCCGGCCTGGTGCTGCTCAGATGTTTTGGACTATGATTCCCATCAGCCCATGCCACCAAGGCCAATGGTCAGGGATGGTGCAGTTGTTTGTCCAAATCATCTTGAAGACACCAGGTTGGGGGAAGACACCTGTGATAGGTCATTCACACATGCAAGGCACCACTTGTACAATACTCAAGGGATGGTATGTTTGTGAATTTGGCCTGTTGGTGGATTAAGTGTCATATATTTTATTTATCAGACAATTTTGACACTAAAAAGTGTCAAATAGACTTGATAAAGTAAAAATACAACACAGAGAAGCAAAATAAGGCCAGAAAAAAATGAGAAACACTGGCAATGTAATATACATAAGATGCTAATCAAAGGACCAAGGAGCACCACCATAGGAGGCAACATCAGTTCACCAAAGGCCTGGGTAAACAGAGGACTTAGCTTGGCACCTAAAAACTGACAAAGATGGCACCACGTGTGTTGAGCTAAGAACGGCATTCAGTAGATACTCTTGTGTGTCCTGTCTGCCATGTTGCTAGTATTTACTAAATTTTTAAAATTCTGAATAATGGAGTGTTGGGTAGCTAGGATGTCACATTCCTCTACTAACATCAGCAAAATGCATGTTGGAAAGCACCCAGGTATCTTTGCAATGCTGAAACAAACACACATTTCCCAGCTTAAGTAGTGACCCTTGGTATCAAGAATGAGGAGCCTCTGGCTTTCCAGGTGCTTTGAACTACAACTCCCATCCTTGGCCATTGCCATGATGGCTAGAGCTGATGGGAGTTGGATTCCAAAATCATCTGAAGGGCCATACATTCCCCACTCTACTTTATATGTCACATGTAATTGAAATCAAAGATAGGGGAGGGGTCAGGAACCTCTGGCTCAAGGGTTCTATGTGGCCCAAAGGGCCTCCCCCTCTAACTCACAGCCACTTCCCAGGCCTACTTCCTCTCCTCCATCTGCCTCTCCTCCTAGGTGTTGGCTATTTGCAGTATAGTAGTGCTGCAGAGAGCTTGCTGGGGAGACCATGCATTAAAAAGGGACTCAAAAATAACTTAAACAAGGTTTTAATTACAAAAACAATAATCCTTATACACTAAATATATCAACAACAAACCAGACCCAACCACCAACCCAACCCCAGGGTAATGGGAGAGCTAGATGCTGCTCCTTATATACTACACCCAATTACCAACACAGCTTAATCAGTACAACTCAGCAGCACCTGCTATGTTTCACAGCTGTAAAGCTGGGTCTCGTTATTTTGCTCTGGCCCTTGCTCTGGCCCCTTAAAGACATACACATCGGGTGGAACAATGATGAACCTTTACATTTAAAGTAACCATTCAACACTAGGCCCCCTTTTCCTTGCTGTTGAACTGTTTCCCTCTGATCAGCACAAGTGGAATAGTAGAGAGGGGAGGTGTAGACTCAGCTGATTGGTGGCAAATAGTATTTGTATCTGACAGGTATGCAGAGCTTGCATTACAATTTAATCATTGTGACCTGGGCAAAATTCCATACATACATACCCTCCGATTTATGCCAGTGTTGGGTTTGCAAGTGATATGGTTATGTTAATTGGACTAAACAAATTCCTGCATTTGTTATGTATGCAGAGGGAGGTGGAGACCTCTGAGTCAATGAAGGTGGGAGAGGAATCCTGTTCTCACGTAGGTATTTTTAAGGAGTCTGGACAACAATTTCCTTCGTTAAACCTATAGCTAGCAGTTAATAGCCCATAATGATCCATTGTGGTTCACCGTCAACAGAAGGAGCAGTCTGTGTATATGTGAAAACAGCACTTTGTAAGGAGGCATTATATTCATAAATAAGTAGAATAGGGAGAGTAGGGACGAGTGTGCCAACGCTGTGCTGCAACAGTGGCCTGGTTCACATGTAATTTACCATGGTTAATGGTAAACATCATAAATAAACAACAGTTTTACATAATGTTAAGCAATAGTTTAATAAACCATAGTTTAGTATTAGGTGCAAGCCAGGCTAGTGTCAACCTCCATGAGTTGTGAAGTTGACCACCTGCAGCTTGCTGTAGCTCAGTGGCAGGGCATCTGCTTTGCAATGAAGAAGGTCCCAGGATCCATCCCCAGCATCTCCAGGTAGGCCTGGGAAAGACTCTCTGCCTAAAACCCTGAAGAGCTGTGGTAGATAATACTGAACTAGAGGGACCAATGGTCTGTCTCAGTAAGACAGCTTCTTATGAGCCTAGAAAATCAGGGTTCTATATTGTGTGGGGCGTTTCCTTGAGTACAGGAGGCTCTGGGATGCAGATGGTTGCCCTCCCACTCATGCAAGGTAATGGGGATGGTGACAAGGGGTGGGCAGATGGCAACCCTGGTTCCTCCTGAAGAACCTGAGAGAAGGGGCACTGAGGAGCTAGGCCTCAAAGGGAAGCAGGGAAGAGCATCACATTGTGTATAGAAAGACTTGCTTACTTGGCAAATATATTTTTACATGGATCTGGATAAGCCATCGTTCCAAATTCTGACACCACGATTCTGTTTGCCTCAATATTGCAATTGTATGTGTCGCTGCGGAGGTATTTACTTCGATAGAAAACTTCACCTGATAAGAAAAGAAAAGAAAAGGCTTTATATGCACACATAATCCCCCACATGGATTGATTAATATGGTCCCAATTTCCCACTCATTATGCAAACTGAATTTGATACTTTTGTATAAAAGGCACACCTTAGTTTGACCTCAGCAGACATAGTTCTAAGCATGATTTTGGGACCACATATTAAGGACAGGAGAAGAACCCTGTTGGGTCAGGCCAAAGGGCCGTCTAATTCAGCATCCTGTCCTCACAGTGGCCAACCAGGTGCCTATGGGAAGCCTGCAAACAGCGCTTGAGCTAGAGGTAGGGGAGAGATTCAATGAACTTCACACTTAAAGGTGAGTCAGATGTTGTTGGACTCCAACTCCCATCAGCCCCAGCCAGTGGGGCCAATAGGAACTGCAGTCCAACAACATCTGGAAGGCATCACATAGGCTATCCCAAATATTTGCCATGAAAAATACAAATCTCATGATGCATGACAAGGGTTAGAATCATAGAATTGTAGAGATGGAAGGGACCCTGAGAATCATCTAGTCCGACCTCCTGCAATTACAGGAATATGCAAATGTCCCATATGGAGATTGAGCCTGCAACCTTAGCATCAGCACCATTGCATGTCAAGGCCCCAAGCCCTCCTCCATTTGTTGAATAATAAAACACACGGCCACCAGTATTTCAGGTAAATGGGATAATTAAGGCCACAACTTTATTGGTTACAGAATATGAGTGGTATTGGCTTAGGCATTGGAATTGAACCGACTATATCTGACTCCTGCCTGCCATGCAGGTAGTCTAGTAAGGGTCAACCACTAGTAGGGGGAGCCCTGTTGATGTACATCAACTGAGAGCTCCCCCAGGGTCCCTGATGGGGTCGTGGCATGGCCCTAGCCCATACCCAGGCTTCAGACAAGATCCACCCCCCCCAGATCCCTTTAACGGAATACTCTTAAAGAGCAGGAACAGGTAAACCAGGTTTTACCAATGCCTAACCGCAAGTTGCAAGCGAAGGCAACCGGCTGCTTCAGCACCCAAAAGAGGCAAAAGCAAAGAAAACTACTGCTTGTTTACACAGTGAAGCGGGAAGCTAAGGCAAGCAGAACGGGAGCAGCGGCAGAGATCCGACGAAAGAGGAGGTAAGAAGGGAGAACCCTCTGGCCGTGCAGCTGTTTAAATAATGCAAGCCACGCCCCCTGGCCGGCCGGATTGGTCGGCTGGGGGGCGTGATGCAGCCAGGACTCATCACCATGTCCCCCACTGTACATGGGGAGAGCGTGTGGCCTGCCTGCAACACCGCCCCCCGGGGAAGGGGAGCGGTCTACTCTAACCGACTGAGCTATCCAGGTTGTGTAAGAAGGTACTGGGTCTAGAAAAGGTTAGAAGCTTTTAGAATCAAAGCACACAAAGGCATTTGGTTCAGAACAAGGAAGAAAACCCATAACAATTCCAGATCGGCTGGGCCTGCCAATGACCCTGATTAGAAAAATCAAACTTCACTACTTCACTGGCTGTGTTGTAAAAATGCAAATTGTGGAAACACGTTTACAAACTAAAGAAAACACCAGAATAAGAATATGATAACAGTGAAATCCCCAAAACACAGCATCTGCTGTCCTGGAAACACACAACCTCTTCAAGCTTGTGCTGTGTTAAACAGAAAGCGCAGAGTGGTTACTTTTCACGTGTTCAGAATTGTGGCAAAGTTCAGACCAGAAGTAATTGGGAAGGCAGAGAAAACGATCATGTGAACTATTTGCTCCTGACCAAGCCAAGGTCACTTTGTTTTGGCTGCTGCTACTCCCCGTATTGGGGTCATTCATTACTATATAATGAATAGGCTGAAGAGTGAAACCTGTTTCACAAGTGGCCTACTTTCGTGCTTGGCTTCAGAAGCTAAAAAAAAACTGCAGAAGGGCAGACTTTAAGTCAGTGAAAACTAGGCTAATGTAGCAAGTTGCCCTTTTACCTTTGGGAAACCCATCAGATCTTGTGTGCATCACCATAAAGATGAATCTTACAGATTTTTTTATGGGCAGCCTGGCATTCCCTGGTGCTACACCCAGCCTCCATAAAGAGGCTTCTACTTCATGGCTTGAAGCAGGAAGGAAAGAAATCACCAGTGCAGACCTGCTTCCCTGGTCCCTGAGTTAAGACCTCAGCAACTGGGTTCAGAAGCTCGGAGAAAATGACTTTAACCATCTTCTCCAACCTGGTGCCCTCCAGATGTTTTGGACTACAATTCCAAATTGCCTAAGCCAGCATGGCCCAAGGTCAGGGATGATGGGCAGTATAGTCCCAAACAGCTGAAGAACTGTACAAGACTGGGAAATTCATGACCCTCCCATCACCCCTTGGCCATGCTGGCTGGGCTGATGGGACAGGGGTCCCACAACATCTGGAAGGTCAAAGGTTCCACATCCCTGTTTAATGCACTGACTTTTAACCTAAAAGGCAAGAGCAAAGAAAATGCTGTGCTTCTTAACGTATGAGAAGTACTTCCTCTTTATCACGCAGAAGTGAAAGTCACTAAGTACTTTCCCACCATCACATGTACAGTTCGGAAGCTGTCTTATTCCAGGTCAGATTATTTGTCCTCTAGCCTAGCAGGCAATTCCATAGGCCAGACTTTGCCAACCTGGAGACTTTCAGGTGTTTTGGACTATAACTCCTATCAACCCCCAAGCGATGGCTGGTAGCATCTCTCTAAGGTCTCAGGAAGAGGTCTTGCCCATCACTTGCTACCTGAGCAAATATCTGAAGATGCCAGGGATCGAATCTGGGACCTTCTGCACCCAAAAAAGCTGTTCTTCCACTGGGTTGCAGTTCCTCCTTTAAACTGCACCAGGGTGTAAGGAAACAGGATCTAAGTCATGAGCCCAAACAGTGCTAGATATTTATAATGTATGCTAAAGAAAGGGAGTGCCTGGCGTGCTCTGGTCCATGGGGTCACGAAGAGTCGGACACAACTAAACGACTAAGCAACAACAAAGGGAGATTCCATCACTGGATCTGAAGTTGAGAAGCTTTTTCTTTGGATTAGATCTCAGCTTCTCCCCTAAACTAGCATTCGCTGTCCAACAGTGGCTAGTCAATGCCTCTGGGAAACATCCATGCGGAGCTTGACAGAGATAGCCATGACCTGTTGCCCACAAAAGCTTTAGCACATTAATTATGGCATGTCTCTGGCATCACAAATGACTAATGCATTTATTGTGGCATAAGACACCTTGCTGCTCATCTCCTATGGTGTGTCTCCATCCTGTGGTAACTGGAGGTAAAATCTGCCTTTTGAGCACTCACTCTCCAATCAGCTGCATTGCACATTTGTGTGCAGAAGGGCTCAGTGACAGAGTATAAGTCCAGGCTTCCTCATCCTCGGCCCTCCAGATGTTTTTGAGACTACAATTCCCATCATCCCTGACCACTGGTCCTGCTAGCTAGGGATCATGGGAGTTGTAGGCCAAAAACATTTGGAGGGCCGAGGTGGAGGAAGCCTCGTATAAGCTTTGCATGCAATGTCCCAGGTTTAATCCCCAACATCTCCAGGTCTGTCTCCTGCCTAGAATCCTGGAGAGCCCTTGTCTGTCAGTGCAGACAATACTGAGGTAGATGGACCAATGGTATGATTCAACAGAAGGCAGTTTCCTATGTTCCTCTTCAGTTTGTCTGTTAGCCGGTGGCGGGGAAGAAGGGGGCTCTATCCAACATCTGATTGGACTCCGTTTTTGCAAAATCACTCAGTGGCACTCTGCCTATTTATTAGGGATAACAAAGATACAGCATTATTAGGGATAACAGAGATACAGCAGGCTATGTTTTGTTAAAACTGGCATTAAATGTTTTTGTTGCTGAACTTGTATTTTGTGATATGGTGCAGAAATCTGGGATAACCCTAGTAAAGGTAAAGGGACCCCTGACCATTAGGTCCAGTCGTGACCAACTCTGGGGTTGCAGCACTCATCTCACTTTATTGGCCGAGGGAGTCGGCGTACAGCTTCCGGGTCATGTGGCCAGCATGACTAAGCTGCTTCTGGCAAACCAGAGCAGCACAAGGAAACGCCGTTTACCTTCCCACTGGAGCGGTACCTATTTATCTACTTGCACTTTGACATGCTTTCGAACTGCTAGGTTGGCAGGAGCAGGGACCGAGCAACGGGAGCTCACCCCGTCGCAGGGATTCGAACCGCCGACCTTCTGATCGGCAAGTCCTAGGCTCTGTGGTTTAACCCACAGCGCCACCCGTGTCCCTCTACTAGGGATAACTCTAGTAGAGAGGAATTCAGTGTAACCAAAAATAAGTTATGGTGTACACTAGTTGTAGTCCCACATTGTACACCTGAGACATTCTTCAGAATGGAAGTTGGCCTTCCTTCTTTAAAGGCACATGTTCATAAACCCGTAAGTTATATATTGGACAAAGCCCTTCTCTATGTCAGCCCAACATTTCGCAAAACTGAATATTTTAAACCTGCAGAAAAGAGAAGGCTGGGCACAACCTTGTAGGCATTTGACAATGAGTTATTCAATTTTACCTGTATGGCATCTCAGGATGCCTCTGACGATAAGATCTGTGGCATCGTTTTAGTTGAAGATACCAAAACGGACTTTGAATAGATACAGAAGGTGATACATGAAACCAGAGATAGTCAATAGGGTGCCCTCCATTAAATAATAATACTAATTAAACAACAACAATTATTATTATAATAATTATAAAATGGATTTTTGTACTGCTCCCGCCAACCCAGAAAATACCAAGATAGCTATGCCTTAAACTTATGCCAGAAAATACCAAGACAGCTTCACATCAAAACACACACAAAATTTAATAAGAAAAATAGATTTTAGTAAACAACAGTTACCAAAGGCAACAGGAACCCAGGGAAAGCCTGGGTGGACAGATAGGTTTTTACTACTACTACTAATAGATATGCAATACAAACAAGCTTACCATTTTTAATTGTAAAACTGTGCAACAAAGCCATGCCGTCAAACCAGTGATTGTATTTACTTTCCCCGATTGTATGCATGCCTGGACCATTACGGAGAAGGATCCCCTCCATCCAGCTTGGGATCTCACCTGGAAAAGAAAGGGACTTTTTGCAGTAGGATATTTGTTTCTGCCTCAATGGAACCCCAGAAGTATTTCTGTTGAATGACCCCCAATTGCCCAGCCCTCACTCCTGCCAAATTAATATGGCAGGCTGAGATCAATTTTGCAACATGTCAAAAGTGACAGGATGGAGGTTGTTTGGTGATCTTAGAAATGGAAGGATGCTACCAGACACAGGTGTCGGATGCATTAGGCAAAAAAGGTGTATTAAGTCAGTAGGGTGGCACCATCCCAATAAAGAAACCATTCAAAAACCCCATACTACTCAAACTTCTGTTTCTCCCAACTGTTAGGATGGACCTACAAACTGCAAGTACTTCTGTAAGTATGTTTAGACACCCCTCCCCAACCATTTAGCTACTGGCAACACAGTCTGAAGTGGAAGATCACCAAAAGGGAGGCTTAACCCTTGAAACTTTCTCATCCAGCTGCAGTCTGGGGAATAAAGCAGTTTGGCTGAGCAATTATCATGGATTACACGGATTTTTAGAGGGTAGGCCTATAATCTCTTCTATTTCTGATGTTTTGGTTGTGAGTGCCATTGTTTATATAGCCATAATGGCACCACCCACACGCAAGAGGGTGTTATCAGCAGAGTTGGAGAAGCCAGAGTTTTGCAAGTGTAGCAAATAAATATTGAGAAATAACCCCAAGTGGGGGAGCGGGGCGGAGGAACTATCTAAAGCAGACCAATGAGAACTCAGCCGCCACAGAATGCTGACTGGTGGCTGCAAGGCAGGGGGCAGAAATGAAAAACCAGGGGGAAGAGAATGAAGTGGCTGGAATACTGAACTGTCTGTTGTAGGTCCTACTTGTTACTGTATTGGCCTAATATAAGCCACACTTTCCCCCGAATTCCGACCATGAAAAGTTAAAGTGCGGCTCTATGGACTTTACATGTTTAGAGGCAGTGGTGGTGGACCATCCCTTACACAGAATTGGCCACCATGAGAAATTGGATACTGGGCTAGATAGGAACATAAGAAGCTGCCATATACTGAGTCAGAACCTTGGCCCAAGCTTAGTAATGGCTATATTAACTCTCCAGGGTTTTGGATGAAGGACATTCCCAGCCCTACATGGGATTAAACCTTGAACCTTCTGTATGTGAAACAGAGACTACCTCTGTAGATTTAGCTGACACCAGGAGCGCTCCTCTTTACATCCTTACAATCTTCACTTGAGTGGCAAATGGGGAATTCTCCCTTATTGTAAACAATAACAATCACACTGTCCATTTAAATCTACCTATCATTTAGTTCTGTGTGTATCTGTAGAAGTGGATGTCAACACACTTCACAAAGGCACTCATGCCGATGTAAATCCCAGATGAGCCAAGTCACAGTAATAATGCCAGTGCTAGACTTATGATGCACTGACCATGGCAGAATTTATGACAGCAATATCTTCAAGCCATTGGTCATGCCAGAAAAAGGAAACCAGGATCCAAAGGCTCTGAAACTAGGCCAGTGAAACTCAAGGGAGCTTTAGATAATTCCCCTCCTTCGACAACCTTCTTCCTCATGCCACATTGCGAAGTGCTTTTGAAAATGAAGGGAACTTGGCTGTTCAAAGGAACAAGTAAAGAAGGAAAATAATCCAAGGGAGCTCGCCTCTTCTTGGCTCTCACTCAGCCAGCCTTCAGCAGCCTGGTGCCCTGCAGATGGTTCAGACTACAATTCCCAGCAGCCCTCAGCAATACTACATATGCTTACTTATCCTGTCTGAGTTGCAAACATTTCCAATGATGTCAATCTCATAACTTGTGTGTCCCCCTAATTATTATTCCTTTTATAACTTGAGGCAACTTTTCTCTTACTTAACTATCCTTTGTGCCAAGATACGTTTGCCCTAATATTTAACCCAAATCAAGCTACCCTCTTACAAGAGCAACATATTTCTTATAAAATGGCTTGATCTAATCCAGTATAAATGCCTTATGAAAGAGCTAGGTTTATCTAACGTGCTTATTTGCATTACATGATGATTGACAGTAAAAGACGCGCAAACGCACACACACACACCAAACAGGGAGACAGGAGGCAGGCAGGCAGAGAAGATGCTGTTCTTCCGTTTTTATATGGGGATTTTAGCCACATGCACAAGGCATTTATAGGGAAGGAAGGAAGTCCAGACTGCAGGATATGTTGGTGTCTCAGGTTTGAAATGCCAAACTTAGCTTTATTCTTGTGAGAGTCCCTGATGTGGATTAGTGCTACGGTATGTGTGGCAGGGGTTGGTGGGGGAGCTAATACTTTTATGTCTCCAGCATGATTTGTGGTTGGTTCCTCTGTAATTTGGATTTTAAGAACTTGTATTAAACTAATTTAATTTGGTTTGATCTGTAATAATTTAGATTATTTTTTTAAAAAAATCAAAATGGCAATGCACAGTGGAAGTCAACCAAATCTTTTAAACCTGAATCTTTCACAGTGCTGATGGGTCTTGAACTTGTCTGGCTTTGAAGCTATTTTTGGATCTGGTATGCTAATGCAATGAAGAATATTTTGTATTCCCTCATTAGTTGTTGGTTGCAGTTTTGTAGGAAAAATAGGAGAAAGCCTTTCTTTAGAACAATGAGATTTTATTTACTAAAGTAGCAAAGTGTCTGTCATTATGATGGGTAGGATACAGGTGGAGGAATGCTTTGTGCATCATAAGGAATCCCGGGCATCTCAGTGGGTTCACCTGCTGTGCACCCATGCTATGAGATTCCTGTTCATGTGCAATGTTGAAACAAGACTTTGCCCACACCGCAGTAATGGCCCAATGGCTGGGTACAGCTTTCTCCACACACCTGAATCATTTGTTTAGGTTTAGAAAATCGACTTCTGGCAAATCAAGCTACTGAGAATCAAGTCTTGCCTTATCGATATAACGTTGCCTCAACATCTGCTTAGACTTCCTCTGGGATCATGCTAGAATCTGGCAGAATATTGGGAACAGACTTTTAAATTTCCAAGCCTGCAAGCCACAACGAAAGGTTGCAGCACAATCTCACCTCTTAAAAGTAGTGCTCCGCTTTAGGGTGCCAGCCAACCATGGCCACAGGGCCTCTCCATTCCATCCCCACCTTCATTTTGTGTGCCCCCCACAACAGTCAATTTTCTTTTGCTGGAACATGATTTATTCTTTTGCTGGAAGGAGAGGGTTTTGGGGGTATTTTTTGGTACTTCTGCAAAACTGTAGCTTCCTCTGAGGTTGCTTCTCTGTGAACCCAGTTTGGTTACAAACCTGTTAGTGCTTACCACCTGAGTTTGCTAAAAGAGAGAGCAACAAATCTATACTACATATTATTCTAATGCAGGGTTGGGGAAACATTCACCCATTAGACTTGATGGAATGCACCTCCCATCATTCCTAACTATCTGCCAGGTTGCCTGAGGCTGGTCGGAGTTGTAGTCCAAAAAATATCTGAACAGCCACAAGTTCCCTATACCTGTTGTCTAGTGTGTGTTGTTGGTTGTGTAAGCCAGTGCAGTGTAGCAGTTGGCAAACCATGATGGGAATGAGGTTTACATCTCCAACTCAGCCATGAATATCTCACTGGGTGTACTTGAGCCCCCCAGCCAGTCCCCCCCCCTCTCTCTGTGTGTGTACACAACACACACACAGCACACTTTAAATCACATTGAAAGCACATTACTTCCTCAAATAATCTATGATTCTCTTATCACAATGCAACCATTACTAGCATCTTTAACAAAGTACAGTTCCCAGAATTCTTATATATCAGCCTCATCTACCTCTCAGGTTTGTTGTTAGACAAGGATCACAGGTGGATGGGTGAATAATCATGTATGCTGCCCTGAACTTCTTGGAGGAGCTGAGTGGGGTTTTTTTTTTGGGGGGGGGGGGGAAATAAAGAAGTAAGTAAACAAAATGTAAGGAAGGAGAGATTTTTCGCTTCAATCTCCTCGCTAAACTTCCGCACATGCCTAAAACGTCCTTAGTTATTCCAGCGGGAATTTTAAGGTGATGAATTATTTTGTGTGGTTTATTTCATGTACATTGCTTAGGTATATAAACGCCTTAGATAAATAAAACTGTAAGAAAAATGGAGCCGGGGGTGTATGTAGCAATCTCTAGGTGCAAGCATTGAGGAAATGGCCAACTTGCTGACTAGGCAGATGAAAGCTGAGAGAGGCGAGGGGGAGGAAGAAGACGACGTTAAACCACCACCAGGGAAAAGTGAAAGTACGACTCCCCTCCCCCTATTTAGCTCCGAGGAAATCAACCTGCCCCCAGCTGTTTTGGACGTTTAAATGTATTTGGGCAAGTGTTACGCCACTTGTCCGCCTCAACCGGACTTTGAGGCTCAAGTCCAAGGGCAGTGAAGCCACATTCCCTCCCAGACGGTGATTGGAAATGCTCATAAACAGGAAGTGGGGAGAGAAATAATTTAATTTATCTGCGATCCCTAAACTGCAACCCGATATTTGTTTACTACGAAGTGGACCCCATTCAGCTCAGGCAGACCTGCCTCTGAGTAAACACGTCTAGGGAAAAGAAGTCTTCTCTGGAGAAAGGCAGGAACACCCCCCCCCCCCCCAAAAAAAAATCTGAGTTCCTTCGCAGTTGGCTAGCTGCCTGTTGCACTTACCCTTCACTTCTGCTCGGAGGGGCTCCGGGTGCTCTTCTTTATTTCTGGCAAAAATCGCTTCCATCATCCCTACAGGTGCTGCCATCGTCCCAGCCGGCGTTACTGACGGTGCGATTTGCAGCTTTCCTTTCCCATCTAAGGCCTTGGAGAAGGAGGGGGGGACCCGCCGATTTTTCTGGTTATTTATATTTACGGCGTAAAAGGGTGAAGTCCGCCCCCAGCCGACTGCTAGTGGCTAAAGGGTGACCATGTGGTTTCTAAACGGCTGAGTATTAATCCACAGGACTTTCTTTACTTTTCTGCTGAGCTTCACACTTTCTTTGCAAAGGCTACTCCGCGCGCCCCGAAGTTGCGGGGTTTAGGATTACCTAGTTTGGAGGAGAGCAAATCCCTCCCAAATCGGCATTGGCTTCTCCTTAGCTTGGGAAGTTTGCTTCATTCGGCATGTCTTGTCTCCACTGCTTCGATATGTAATAGATTACGACTTCTGCTATAATCATACTGTTATTTGGCAAGATTAATATACCACATAGTGGTTTACATAAAATGGTATTATTAATTGTTGTTATTAGACGTGTTAGTTGCTTGTTGCAAAAAGGTCTCCAAGTTACCTGCAACACGTTTAAAACAAATACATATACATTATACCACAACAGCGGAACAAAACAAACCCCATAACAGCCACAGGATGCTTTGGGGGTATACCAGTAACAACTCCCTCCCCCAGCACCCCTTAGCCTACTCTATGAAAAGCATTATTCAGAATAGCAATTTGCACAACCCACTAAGGAATATAATTACACAATGAAATTCAAAACAGTAGCATTTGCACATATTCAAAATCCAATTAAAACTATGTAGTTTAATTGATTCAATTAAACTGATGAACTCGATCCAGGGATACCAGCTTTTCAAAGTTTGATAGTCATTGGCACCTCCAGCACCCCATGACGCCCGGTTACCTCTTCGCGCCTGCCTGGGTAATCCCACAGCACCACCAACTTTGGGAACTGCTGCCTTAGTGTGTCAAAAGCCTTGGGGGGAAGTGTAATCCTTTCCCTAGCCCTGGAGCAATGCCAACGATGGTGCCAGCTGGAGAAGAGCATTCCACAGATAGAATAAAATCTAAGGGTCTGAGTACAGTGGTGCCTCACAAGACGAAATTAATTCGTTCCGCGAGTTTTGTCGTCTTGCGATTTTTTTCGTCTTGCGAAGCACGGTGTCGGGGAAGTTTTGGAAAAGCTTCAAAAATCACCAAAGTCTTTAAAAACCTCAAAAAAGGCTACCACACCGCGTTCTATGAGTTGCTCCTCGAAGTCAAGTCGCAACTGTATTAACGGTGTTAAGAAAAAGGAAACAAACTTGCAAGACGTTTCAGTCTTGCGAAGCAAGCCCATAGGGAAAATCGTCTTGCGAAGCAACTCAAAAAACCAAAAACCCTTTCATCTAGCGAGTTTTTTGTCTTGCGAGGCATTCGTCTTGCGAGGTACCACTATATTATGTTCATATCAAGAGAGGCATATGAAATATCCATTTTAAAAATAGCAATAAAAACAGATTTTAAAAACATCAGATTAAAATAATCAAAACATACTGTATATACTCAAGTATAAGTTTTTTATGCTGAAAAAGCCCCCCTTGGCTTATACTCGAGTGAGGGTCCTTTTGGACTTCTCCTCCTTCCTCCTCCTTTGCCACTGTCGGCGGAGGCAGTGGAGAACAGAGCAGCCCGAAAGCAGCTTGTTCTTCCTCCGCCGCTGCCGCCACCAGCCTCTGGTGTGGTAAACCGGCTTATACTCGAGTCAATAAGTTTTCCCAGTTTTTTGTGGTAAAATTAGGTGCCTCAGCTTATATTCGAGTTGGATTATACTTGAGTATATACGGTAGATAAAATTAACGGTTTTAAATAAAAACACAAATGTACAGAATTAAAGTACAGTGGTACCTCTGGTTATGTACTTAAGAACAGACCTCCGGAACGAATTAACCTGAAACTGTTCATAACCTGAAGCACCACTTTAGCTAATGGGGCCTCCCGCTGCTGCCACGCCACCACTTGATTTCTGTTCTCATCCTGAAGCAAAGTTCTTAACCCGAGGTAATATTCCTGGGTTAGTGGAGTCTGTAACCTGAAGCGTATGTAACCCGAGGTACCACTTTACGCATCTGGGTAGGCAAGTTTTTAGCAGCCATTTAAAAAGTAGTGTACAATGAAGTTACCTGCCTAATATCATTAGGCAGTGTATTCCAGAGAATAGGAACTGCCGCACTAAAATATCAGTTGCTTGCACAGCAAGCATTATTTGACACTTATAAAATGCCTGTTCTGCAGATCAAAGTGGTCAAGTGGGAAACCTGTGGATGCCCAGATGTGCCTGAACAGCAACTCTAATAATTGGCCATGCTGGCCGGGGATGATTGGACTTGGAGTCCCACAACATCTGGAGGACCCAGCCCTGCCTGGAGATGCCAGGGACTTGGTACCTTCAGCACGCAAAGCAGATGCTCTACCACAACCCTACAGGTTTGGTATCAAGAACCTCGACATGGCCTTCAGCTGGCAGTATTGCAGCCACACATTTGACGGGCTTGTCCTCCTTAGTCTCTGTGCTTTGGCTATTGCTCAAGTCTGGGGTCATGAGACCAGATCCGTTCTACAAGGAAGGTACAAGCCTAAGTGGGTGAAAACAGACAGTTATGGCAGGGAACAGGAAGTGGAGGGAGATGTAAGGGAAACTGAGGCAAATATGCGTACACTAACAACTTTTCAAAAATTGGTGTGCTCCCCCCCCCATATCCATCCAACAGTGATTTACCAGTAATTTGTATCAGAAAATAGAAGATAGTCACAACAAAGGCTTTCAGATTAATAATAATAATAATAATAATAATAGTAAAAGTAGCTCTTGTTGACTCTTACTCCCCCTTCTTTCCCTTCTGAAACTTGAACATCGCTAACTGTGAGGTTACATGCTCCACATGAAGACTCTTTGCACGACCCATTGCATGTCACAAAATCTCATGTGAATTAGACTTAGAAAATCAGAAGCTTATTCACCGCTGTCCCAGAATGTGTTTAAATCTCTCTTAATAACCAATTAAGCAATTAACATATGCGTCTGCTAGAACTAAATGGCAGTTTTTACTGAATAAGGCTCTTGCTGCATAAGTTTGAAACTAGGTCCAGGAATATTTTAGATCTGCAAAATTTGTTCCTAGGTTGTTGAAGGGCAGAGCCACATATTATGAGAAAACCACAGGAGCCCTAATGCTGATCTTATCCTTGGGCTGTAAAGCCAAGGCTAGGAAGATACATTACTGTGGAAAATGAACAAGTGGGAGCATCTCTGCCTTTTATAGAGAATCCAGGCAAATTTACTGTTAGTCTGTTGCATTTCTGCACTTTCTGTGTTGTCCTCCTGCTTTTAACCCCCCCCCCCATAATCTGTGGCAATTAATCAATATGTAAGATACACTCACAGCATCAGCCTCTCCAATATAAACAAAACACTATTTAGGCTTTCACAAGTTATAGAATTCTCTCCATGGGAAGCTGACAGACTTTCTCTTTCTTCCCAATTTTATATGGTGTTCGAATATATTTTTATTCCAGGGGCAGGGGCAGGGGTTGCTGGAATTTAGTACAGCTGTACGTCTTTTTTTTATTTCTATGCAGTATTTTATTGTTATATTTTGGTTTTTGATGGAAGTTGCTTTTGGAAATTGATTTGAAAAGCAGAGTACAGTAGACATAATCAAACCAAACAAGCAATGAACCTGGGACATTTTGCGTGCCATGTTTGTGCTCCAGCATTAAGCTATCCATTGCATATTTCAAAGTGGAGCTATCAGGACCAGTCAGTGTCTATAACAGCCTAATCCCAAAAGCATATCCAGTGCATGGCAAAGAAATGGAAAGCTGGAAAACTGTTTGGGTGCCAAAGGTGCACAGCCTTCTCCAGTGCAAAACACTGGTGGTCGGATGATGGAATGGAAAATGGAGTATCCTGTTTGGAAATCTGAGCAGGAGTACTCAACACTGCAACATTTTACTGCAGGTCTTACTCGTTCATTTCTTCTTCTATTTATCATAGTCAACAGCAGTTGAATAACAACAGGTAACAGCTAGCTACCTTTGAACCTGCCATTTATCTCTGTTGCTGTATGGAGCAGAGGAGACTTAACTGTTTTAAACGTGGCTCTCTTATCAAGTGCACTTAAAACTGCATAATTCTGTAGTAAAAGCAGGGTCTGTAAATAAAAGTATTAGCAAGCTTGATACATATATGAATCAGCCTGGGCAGTGTGTTATGAGCCAGCAGATGCAACAGCAAAATTGGTAAGTTCAGAACATAGCAATATATTCACTGAATTGATTGGGAGTTGTTATCTCCTTGTGCCAGGAGATGCAAGGTCTAACCATTATCATTGTTAGAGATTGCCTTGCGGGCGTGATACCTGTTGGCAATAAAGTAAAAGTGTATTTAATAGCTGAGGGCTGATCCAAGTTTCCTGATTTTGCTGAGAGGTTTCTGTGCGTCCGCTTAAGAACATCAGAAGACCCCTGCAGAACCAGGCCAAAGACTCATCTAGTCCAGCATCTTTTTCTCACAGGGGCCAAGCAGATGCTATGGGGAACCCGCAAGCAGGACCTGAATGCAACTCTCCCCATGTGTGATGCTGAACAAATGGTATTCAGGGCCATCCTGCCTTCCAGAGTGGAATGCTTGTACACACATAGGCTTTCTTCAAACCTTCAAACAAACCCATGTGAAACCCTAGTTGCAGCCACTCTGCTCTCCAAGCATGTACTCATTCCACCCACAAGTGTCACAAGAACAGCTCTTTAGTAAACAAATCGTATATTTATGAAGCTCTTGAATCTTTCAATAGACAGCTAAGCAGCATTTATTTATTTATTTATTTGCCACACTTTGAGGGTATGTGTCTAGGACAGTGGTGTCCAAACTTTTTTCAAAAGAGGGCCAGATTTGATGAAGGACCGTGAGGGCTGACCAAAGGGCCAACCAAAGCTGTTGACCTTTTTTTGGGATTTAAGTTGTTGAGGTTTTTTACACCAGGAAATAGTTGTTGAGGTTTTTTACCCCAGTTAAATCCATCCCCAGGGGATGGATTTAACTGACTGGTGGGCCGGATTAGGCCCCCAAAACGGACTTGGGCCATGCCTGGTCTAGAGCTGGAAAACCACTCAGCCACGAAGTTCACTAGGTGGGCTCAGGTCAGTCACAGTCTCCCAGCCTAACCTACCGTTGCTAACTTTGGGTGCGTGTACTGAGAATGTGTTGGTTTTTGTACCCAATCAAGATAGCTTATCAAGGGAAGGTTTATTACATCTTACCAATTAGGATAAACACCTCAATAACCTTGTGACAGCACTAGCTGGAGCAGCTGACTCAGCTTATACAATACAGAAGAATGTATATTGTGAAATGAGCTTTGAGGAATCAAGAAAATCTCTTTGCCAGAAAAAGGGGACACGTTTCAGCACGGTGCCTTGGAAGTGGAGGGCAAGGAGGACATTTGGGTGAATGGGAACGTGCAAAAATGAAAACTGCTACTATCAGTCTCCTTGGCTGTCTGTACCTTTTCTGATCCTCTCCTTAGGCGGATGGATTAACCTAGTTTCCTTTTGGTTAGCTAACATGGAAAGCTGCCTTATAGTGAGTCAGTCCATTGGATCATTTAGCTCACTATTGTCTACAATGAATAACAGTGGTTCTTTGGGTTTCAGACAGGACATTTCCAGTCCTGTCTGGAGATGCTGGAGAGTGAACCTGGGACCTTTTCTTTGTAAAGCAGGTGCTCTCTCACTGAGTCACAGTCCTTCCCCTCCAGCAGGAATAGCCAAAGTGGTGCATTCCTTCTATTGTTCAACTTCAACTCCCATCAGCCCAAGTCAACATGCCCAATGGTAAAGGATGGTGGGAGTTGTAACTAAACATCATCTGGGGGCATGGGGAACCACAAATATTGCCCACTTTTGCATAGAGGGATATAGGAAGCTGCCTTATATCAAGTTGGGTTTTCTAGCTCTGAACTGTCAACACTAGCACTGCAGGGGAGTTTTACCTGCAAGGCTCAACCACTGAGCTCAACCACTGAGCTATGACTGTTCTCCTACAAGAAAAACAAGAGCAACAACTCTCATCGGCCTCTGCCAACATGCCCAACGTTCAGGGATGGTGTGGCTAATGGTTAGTAGAATAACAGAATCATAAAATTGTAGAGTTGGAAGCAACCCTGAAGGTCATCTAGCCCAAACACCTGCAATGCAGTAATCTCAACTAAAGCATCCATGACAGATGGCCATCCAACCTCTTTTTAAAAACCTCCAATGAAGGAGTGTCCACCACCTTCCAAGGGAGTCCATTCCACTGTCAAACAGCTCTTACCACCAGAAAGTACTTTCTGATGTTTCATTGGCATCTCCTTCCTTGTAACTTGTATCCATTGGTTCAGGTCCTATCCTCCAGAGCAGGAGAAAACAAGCTTGCTCAATCCTCTATGTGACAGCCCTTTAGATATCTGAAGGCGGCTATCATATTTCCTCTCAGTCTCCTCTTTACCAAGCTAAACATACCCAACTCCCTTTACCAAGCTAAAGATACCCAACTCCCCCATAAGGGTTTGTTTTCAGACTGTTGATCATCTTGGTCACCCTCTTCTGCACATGTTCCAGCTTGTTAATGTCCTTCTTAAACTGTGGAGAGCAGAACTAGACATAGTACTACATGTGGGTTCTGACCAAGGCAGAATAGAGCAGAACTATTACTTCCCTTTGTCCTGGATACTATACATTTGTTGATGCAGCCTAGAATAGAATTAGCTGCTGTTAACCTTGTAGTCTACGAAGACCACAGATCCTTTTCACATGTCCTAGTGGCAAGCCAGGTGTCTACCATCTTATATTTAATGCAGCTGGTTATTCCTGCCTAAATGTAAAACCTTACATTTGTCCATACTGAAATTCATTTTGTTAGTTTTGGCCCAGTTCTCCAATTTGTTAAGGTCATCTTGAATCCTGATTCTGTCTTCTGCAGCATTAGCTACCCCTCCCAGTTTGGTGTCAGATTGATTAACATCCCCTCAATTCCTTCACCCAAGTCATTTATAAAGATGTTGAATAACAACAAGTCCAGGACAGAACCCTGTGGCATCCCACTTGCCACTTTTTTCCAGGATTATGAGCATCCATTAATGAGCACTCTTTGGGTTCGGCCAGTCAAACAGCTACAAATCCACCTAACAGTTATCTTGTCCAGCCCACATTTTACCAGCTTCTCAGCAATACTATCATGAGGGATTTTGTCAAAAGCCATACTGAAATCAAGATACACTATGCCTACAGCATCCCCCTGATCCATCAAGCTAGTAACTCTGTCAAAGAAATGAGATTTGTCTGCCACAACTTGTTTTTGAGAAACCCATTCTGGGTCTTAGTAATCACAAAATCCTTTTCTAAGTGCTCACACACCAATTGTTTAATTAGCTGTTCTAGACCTTTTCTGGTATCAGCATCAAGCTGGCCAGTCGGTAGTTACCTGGGTCTTCTTTCCCCCCATTTTGAAGATGGAGACAACATTTGCCTGCCTCCAGCAACATATGGAACATATGAAGCTGCCTTAAACAGAGTCTGTCCAGGACTTCTTCCTTGACATCTCAGACCAGGAGTGTTTCTCCTTTGTGTTTTTCACAACCTACATGATACACCAGGAGCTGACACAAAACATTTATGTATGCAAAGCGTGTGTTCTGCCACTGAGCTATGGCCCCTTCTGGCTAAGGGAACATAATGAAAAACATACCAGGAGTCCACCAGCTAAACAATGCATGTCTGTGTACTGTGATGTGACTTACAATATAATGCTTTACCTTAAAGTCCCTTTGTCCTCTTATGCCCTTTTGAGCTGGCTGGAATGGGGTGGCGTGAGACAGTCCTTCCATTGAGGGCAGTCTATACCATGAGCCAAGAGGCTGTAAAGTATAATAAGAACTTGTGGGGAATGAGGCACCATCCTGGGACAATTTCTTTGGGACTATTTGGAGTAAATGATTTCAGATCAGCAGGTGTTACGTCCTGAAAAAATGCTCGTTCTGTGTAAGAGTCAACTCACACCGTTGCATATCAAAGGGGGTGATTTCTTGAAAGGATAGACATATGTAATATGAAAAAAAGGATCTCAGTTATGAATCCTTTGGGTATGGAAAGCTTCTTTTAGTTGCTGACTCCCAGGAGCCATCATTTTATTTTTCCAGAATATCTTGGACATTTTGTCATTCCAGGATATTCTGAGAAGAAAATAAGATTTGCCACCAAAAAAATGGCAGCGCTGACTAATGGCCACCATCCTGCCTCTTCCCTAATTTTTGGTGCTCCAGTGATCATATATTCTAAATTTTGGAAAGCTAGAGAAATGAAGGGAAGCATGACCCATGCTAGATGTACCCATGCAAGCTCAATTAGGGTAGATTTAGGCTTCTGCAGAGTTAGACTCTGGGGTGTCTGTGCAGCAGGCCTTGATTCCATCCCTCAGCAGACATTGCATTACGATAATCACAGAAGGCTGATCAAGCATTTAGCAGTCCCACCTAAGTTGCCAGCTGCGAAACTGGTTAGGAGCATCACAGCTATAAAGACATTATGAGAGCTTAGCATCACAGAAGCATGTTCTGTTAGGATGACAGGTCTGGTAAAAAGCATAACAACCACTAGGCTAGTTATCAAGGCAAGGTCAGAGTATTTATTGTAAATACCAGTACTTGCCAGTACCAGTATGTCAGAGGCTGAAAGCCATATAGCATGATACATTTCCTGTCTCAGTGTGAGTCCATCTTTTGAAAATAATCTTATTGGTAATCAAAAGCAAAGTTTTTTATATATATAAAAAAACAAAAAACCCACACATACACAAGTTGAATGTTGGGTTGACAACTGAATTTTATCCCTCTCCTTATGCGTTTGATGGACTGTCTAGTTCCTCACTGGTGCTGGTAATTTCATGGGCACTGGCCAATACATCTCTACCACATTTATAACTGGGATCAGGGGAAAAAATTGTCTTTCCCCCAGTCCATCAAGCAAAGCCTGCAGAATAAGCTTATTGCAGCCGTCTCTCAAAACCCACACTTCTCTGAATTTTTCTGTGCAGGTCTTCACCCAGGTAATATGTACAAAAATGCATATACTGTGTAAAGAAAAGTAGGGTACTTTTTACCATATGTGGTGGGAATGTAAGAAAGTTAAGGACTTCTGGGAAATCTTAGGCTGTGATAGCCAAAGATTTTGAAATGATGTTTAAAAGAATGACACATATGGAAAATATGTGTAAAAACCAATAAAAATATTATAAAATAAAACAAAAATGCATATACTGGGGTGAAGTGTGCATAAGCATTGATAGTGAAAATATCATGGAAAATATTAGGCAAAATTGCATATAAAAATGTGTATTTCATGAGAAATTCGCACTGAAATGCTGATGAATTTTCATGAGGTCTTCAAAATAAATAAAATTGTAAACCAATGTGGAAATGTGGAAAACTGATATTAATTGAGAAAAAAACAACAGGAAACCAACATGGATGGATGCACCCTTCTCTAGTGCATCCTGGTTCACATACTGAATGGAAAAACACAACTCCAATGTTTCATTGCAGATACAGAATTTCTGTCTGATTATTACAGTGCACCAGCTTTCTGAGTTTCTAAATGGTTATTTTGAGGTTGAATGCCCAGCTGCTAAGGTACAATAGCTTCTTTTACAGGGTCCTTTATCTTTGGTTGCCATATGTCCAGTGGGTGTGTATATCAAAGTAATCTTCTCTACTCACATGAAAGGCTATAAATTAAAGCCCACTGTGTATACCGCCTTTATTTGAACAATTGTACAATGGCCTGTCTCATATCCATTGGCACATCTTGGCATTAAGAAAAAAACGTTTCCCCCTGTGCAATAACCTTTGTTTACTGGGAGCAAGCTATTCCGCAGAGCCATTGCTAGTATTGTCCAGGGAAGGGAAGGTTGAGGTGAGAAGAGCATATGCCAGAGTAGAATGACACCCCAAATATCTGCAGAAAAGGTCAAAAAGAGTGGTGGGCTGCATCGGTCCCAAAACAGGACTTGGTAAGCTGCTGAATCAAACATGAAGCTCCTCATCATAAGCCTCATCATCCCTCTTGCCGTCAGTTCTACTGCAGAGGATTTCTCCCTTGTGGAGGGTATACCATGTTCAAAATACCAAGTGGCTTTCAATAGCTCATGCTATGAGTTTGTGAGGCTCCAGCGCACTTTCACGAGTGCCCAGAGCTGGTGTGAGAGAGGAGGGGGCCACCTGGTCTTTATTGAAAATGAAGAAACCCAGATGTTTCTGCAGGAGCACATCTCTGAGGACAACGAATGGTGGATCGGCATAACCTACAGTTCTTCCTCCAATGAAACTACTGAAGGTAGGGAAAAATAGAATCCCTGTTTTGTGAAATGTTGAGCGGGGGGGACATGTTAGCATAGTGCGGTGCAGGGGTGGGGAACCTGTGGTCCTAAATATGTTGTTGGACTATAACTTCCATAATCCCTAACTATTGGCCATGCTGGCTGGGACTGATGGGATTTGGAGTCTGACAGCATATTCAGGGCCATAGGTGTCTCACTCCCGGTTCAGAGTTTAGAACAGGGGTAGCCAATCTGGAATCCTCCAGATGTTGCTGACTACACTCCCATGACCCTTGGCCATTGGCCATGCTGCAGGGGGTTGGACTAGATGACCCTTGGGGTCCCTTCCAACTCTATGATTTTTATGATTTAGAGAGCACCATGGTTGGCTACACCTTGGTTAGTGTACCAGACCAAGACTGTGGAGACTCTGGTTCCTATCTCTGTTCAGCCATGAAGCTTGTTGGGTTGCCTTGGGGCAGCCAGTCACACTCTTTCAGCCTAGCCTTCCTCACAGGTTTGTTTTGAGGATAAAATAAGGGCTGAGGAGATTGTTATGTTGCTATCTTGAGATCCTTGGAAGAAAGGTAGAGTAAAAATGTAATAAACAAGCATGCTGGATGTCAGTGGATTAAATTATGCTAAGATTTTTTTCACTGTACTACTGATGAAATATTAGCCAGCTGAGTCCCGGCGACATAGTCCTATATGAGCTGAACCCATAAGATATGCAAAAATGTGACCACCTCCCACAATCAATATCTAACTAATGGAAAATGCAGAATACTGGATATTTCCACTTTCATCTTTTCTTCAGATAAGTTTCTGGTTTTAATGGTTGAATTTTAAAATTGAAAAGAAAAGAAAACCCCTCAGAAAATGCATATAACAGTGAAGATAACATAAAAAAATGCATTATATTGAGGAAAATTGCTCGCTAGGAAAAATGCACTAAAATGCTGACAATTTTTTGTGATTTTTTAAAAATTGCAAACTCGTGCAGAAATGTGCTAAACTGAATTCAGGACTGGAAAAAGGAGCAACTGAAAGAAACATAAATTGATAGGTTCACTCATCCCAGTTGTTTAAGTAGGAGAGGCATGTACACTCACGATGCAGCTTCCTTCCACGCAGGGTCCATGGTTTGGCTCGATACCTCGAATATCACCTACAGCAAGTGGCACCAAGAACTGCCTTCCGTTCTCTCATCGTCATGTGGCTATATCCTGAAAAACGGCGGCTATGACTGGGGTATAACAGAGAACTGCAGCCAGGAGTTTGACTTTATTTGCGAGTTTGGTAAGAGGTCCTGAACTGAACTTAAGGGTAACTACTTGTACCACACATCACCCCAAAAGAGTTAAAAAATAAGATTTGCACAGAACACAGATCTGCAGCAAAACACATATGCTTATTTATAATTATAGGTGCAACATAGGACACTTAAAATAGAAGGCTGTCCTGTGTA
This sequence comes from Podarcis pityusensis, assembly GCF_964106645.2. Taxonomy (NCBI): domain Eukaryota; kingdom Metazoa; phylum Chordata; class Lepidosauria; order Squamata; family Lacertidae; genus Podarcis; species Podarcis pityusensis. The sequence continues at coordinate 40,610,085 of NC_138033.1, forward strand.
ATGCAACCTAACCCATGCATTTGAGAATGTATATTTATAGCTCGCTTGATTGATGCTATTCCCTGAAATATGTTTATTAGCAGTTTCAGTGTGTGCACAATACCATGCTCTCATTTCCACCAATAATAAACTCAAGTGGGGAGTGTCAGCAGTAATGGGCCAAATCAGGCCCGTTTCAGCATGCTCAGGTGACCCTGTGGGCTTGGAGAAGCACAAAAGAAGGATGGAGTCCCATTCAGTAAGCTTGGTCAGTGGCCACTTGAATGATTTCTGAAGAACCCCTCACCCAAATCAGGGGCTGCAGGGGATGTGGGATGAGACATCCTGCAAAAGGTTTGTTGCATTTTACACTGCAACATCTTGTTGCAGGTCTCACTCGTGGTTGCTAGAATTTTCTCTCCTGCTTCTTTTCTGAATCTTATTCATGCCACCTAGAGGATCATTCTGGAAGTGCTCTCAACTCTATGAAATTCCCACTCAACTTTTTGGGAAAAGTAAAGGCATGGGATTCGTCATCTGGGGCAGGGAAGGGTTAAGAGGAAAAATAATGCTAGCGTGCTTTTCTCCAGGATTGAACGCATTTTTTAAAATGGTCAGCTTTAAACCCGTTTAAATTTCCACAATCCCACAGATCACTATTTTAAAACTATCTTTGTTTTTAATGATGATGGTTCTATGTGTGTTTGTTTTAATGGTGATGGCCTTACGTATACTTGCTTTTAAGTGGGCTGTGTCTTTAGCCAACAATGCCACACACTCATGGTGTTTCTTGTATGCGTGTGCACAGAATCAGGCCACAGCATTGCCTGCGACAACTTCAATGCCACAGTGCAGTGTGGCTCAGGAGAAGTAATTCAGATTGGAGAAAGCTTTTATGGACGGAAAACACCTCACTTCTGTGTGCTAGAGACTCCCCTACAGTTTGATGTCGAAGAGGAATGTAGCTGGATAAGTGTAAAGGATGAAGTTGCAGGTAAGGCTTAGGTGACTTCAGTGTTTTGAACACAGATGGGGGAGAAAATTGATTCAGTGTGCATTTAAAGGCAAATCTATGTGGCATAGCAAGGCGCTAAGTGAAACGCAGCCAACCTTCAAAATCCACAGTTCTCCAAGTTTTGCAATCCTGTTCTCTGGCCAAGTAATGCATATAAAATGCATACATTGTGGTAAAGTGTACATTGAACATCATTATATTAGTGAGAATGACATGCTACTGCATCAAACCTTGCAGGGCAGTGCCATGGACTCCAAGCATGCCAGGTGGCAGCTGATGGGACCTTCTTTGGAGATCCTTGTCCAAGTTTGGGAAGCTACCTGTCGGTTCAATACCACTGCATGGAAGGTAAGCAGCAGAACTTTCTCCACCCACAGGTACCATCAGCAGGTTGGGAAGCATCTCCCAGTGACCAGCTTGCACCTAGATGGACCAGTGCAGCCTGATTCGGTACAAGGCAATTTTACCCACATGACCTCTCCAAGGATGCAGAGAGGTGCTATTATTCTGTGCACTATTTTACAGGCTTGCGACTGGCTGTGACGGAGGAAAGCTTTATCTTTGAAAACATCACCATATCAGTGAAGTGGCTACTCTCTCCTTATTCTGGCAATCTCTCCTGCATCATTAGCACCGGAGACGGAAACACTATTGATCCATACTACCCTCCAACGTAAGTCTACGTTTTTGCAGCCAGGCGATGAGGAAGTGAAGGTTTTGTTGCTTTCTTATTTGATGATGGTGATGATTGAAGACACCTTTCAAGTTGTCAGTGATGCCCCAAATCAGGAGAGCAGAACCTCACGCTTGGGGACTGAATCCCTTAAGGATTACCCAGCTGGTTCTCGAGACTCTCCCCATCACCCCAGACCTTACCTCTGACTGGGATGTGTCTTTGAGCTGTCAGACCTCATCTTCCTTGCCCGGATGCAATTGGAATGTTGTATGTTTGTCGAGACATGCTTTTGCATGGCTGTAATGTAGCCTCCTGTACAAAGTAAGAGTCCCTTCCATTGCTCCGCCCACATTTCCTTCTGGCCATGCCCACCACCAGCATGCAGCCCCTGGAACATCAGAAGGGTATAAAGTGAAGGGGCTGGAAAGAAGGATGACTGGGGTGTGAGTGTGAAGTGGAGGGGAGAAGGTGCAGTAGCAAATCCAAACAGCTCTCCTTTTCCTCTGCCTTGGTCTGCCTGACCCATTCACCTCCCTCCTTCCCACGCTTCCCTTTTCTTCTCTCACACTTCTCAGGCTTCTCTGCTTGTCTGCCATCCATTTCCTCTCTTTCATTCCCCTCTAGCTCTGTGTGCTACAGCATGCTATATCTCATGTCTCTAAGGGGCTCCCACATATGCCTGCATCAGGGCTGTCTTAAGCATATGCGGGGCTGTCTTAAGCATATGCGGCCCTGGGGTGCAAATATCCGCCTGGTGCCCCCCCCCCCAGGTTGCACAGTCCCAGGTGCGCAGGAGGGTGGAGCCGGCCAGCCGCCTCAGCATCTCACTGGCTCGGTCGCCTCCAAACTTGCTGCCCGCAGAAGAGCCTGCTGCGGCACTCCAACCGACGGGCGGGCTCTTCCCCAGACTCAACTCTCGGGCCCCGGACTCTCGGGCCCCGGACTCTCGGGCCTGGTGCCCCTGAGAGCCTGGTGCCCGGGTGCCCCGCACCCCTAGCGCCTATGGGTAAGACGGCCCTGGCCTGCATTCTGCTTGTGCCAGGTGTGGTGCTGGAATCAGTTCAGCCCAAAGGCACAAGCAGGACAGAGTGGGCAGGCTGCAGTGCTGAGGCCCACCTGAAAGTGGACTGAGGGTCAATGGTTGTCCCCTGGCTCTCAGACTGAAACACACTTTTTCTAGGTAGAAGAGAGAGAAAGGCTTCCCAATGCCACAGCAAAAGAATGAAATGAATGCTTTAAATGCTGCAAAAATGATGCAATTTTAACTTGAAAAATGCACATATGAGCATTGTTGGAGAATGGAATGGATTATCCTGGAACAGGGTGTGGTTGTTGGTTGACTAAAATCCTAAACAGGCGCACTCGTGCTGCAACATTTTGTTGCAGGTTTGGCTTTTTCTGCTTCTAACGTGTTCCATTTTGCACCTCAAGCCTGTCTAGCAATGTGACCCATCGCTTCACATCTCCTGGCGAATTCACCATCTTTGTAGAGTGCACAACCAGTGAGTGGCACGTCACAGCTCAGAAACTGATCACCGTGCAAGACAAAATGGATGAGCTTTTGGTGACCGGGTGCTTCAGCAAATATGAAGTAGGGAACACTTCGCATTGCAGGACTCTTTATGAAGAAGTGTTATGGATTCAGGTGGAACTTAATGGAGGTCAGAGCCATCACTTCGTTTTTGTTTATATATTCTTTTGCAGATCAATAGTAGTTTGAACAATGTACTTTCAGAGCACATAGGAGAGACTTCTGCTGGAATTGTCCTTTTTAAGAAACAAAACACCTTTCGTGCTTAGGGAAAAATTCAATTCAATTTGCATTTGAAGGCAAATCCATGTAATTCAGACTTTCTTAAACCATACACGTCCCAAAGCACGGTCTTTCTTTGAAATTAACACTTTTCCAAATTTTGAAATGTTCTCCAACCACGTAATGTCCATTGACTTCCCATTTTAGACAGGTGTTGAAAACAGTTTTATTCCCAAAGGCATGTTGTAGCTGATTTCTGTCATTTAAAACTGTAAATTTGATGGATTGTTTTTTTGCTTGTTTCAGTGCTGCTGTGTTTGACATCTGCCTCTGCTTTCTTTTTAATCGGTTTTATTATTTTTATATTTGATTCTTTTGTAATGCCATGCACACGGATGGTGCCAAATAAGTAAATAAACCACATTGCTATAGCATTACGGTAAATAAACTGATACAATATTTAGTACATAAAATAAATGTTTTAAATGTTTTGCAAAAGGATGCGAAACGAGATATAATTTACACCACATTTTGGAAACCATTTTTCCTTTTCAGGTAGTGGAGTGACCTATACCGTGCTGGCTGATAACAAAACGCTGATGGAGTCCAGGGTGAAGGAAGGAATTGTTCCTCACAATCTCACCCTGGATGGCGCATCCCAACGGCTGATTGGTCCTGGCGTACATCATCTTGAAATAATTGCGTCCAGCAACACCACAGAAGCAGACGTTTCAGAAATCCTGACGGTTCATTTAGTCGAAGCAATCTCTGGTCTTCAGGCCATATTAAGCTCCCACTCTGTGGTTTTAGGAGAAGATCTGGAGATAAAAGTCTCTGTACATCATGGGTCTCCTGAGAAACTGAGGTTTGAGGTGACCGGGCTGAATGAGACATTTTCCCACTTGAAGGACTTCACCGAAGGAGAAGCCGAGACCTACAGAATCCCAGTGAAGTCTGAAGGTACTTCCACACAAAAGCACAAACATGTAACTGAGCTAGATGAGTCTTCTTTTAAAAGTATGAAAAATGAGAGAGAAAGAGAAGGGAAGGGGGAATTTGCAGTGTACCATACATACACCACATGGGGGTGAGAAGGTGGAGCTCCCATCCCCTTTCCCTCTGTGTGGCCGAAGGAAAGCAAGTGTACTGGTCCCATGGGTTACCCGAGAGGCGAGGTCCAAGTCCGGTCCATGGGCAAAGATGAAAAGTGGAGGCAATCCATAGTAGCTGAAGCTGGGTGCAGGGCAGGGAGCCAGGGCGGGTCAGGCAGGAAAGCAGGACAGGGTTCGGGCAGGAACTAGCAACCAACAATGCTGCTCCCACAATGCTGCTCCTCCTTGGGACTGGGGCTGGCTGGCTTTTATCTGCCCCGAGGCATAGGGCGGCCCCGATCCTCTGGTGACTCGCCTCTCTTGGCCTGGAGGCGAGCACTCCTCCTGCGGGAACTTAGTTCCCTCCGCCTCTCTGCCCTGAGCCTCTGCAGCTCAGAAGAGGCTGGAGGGTTACCAGACCCAGAGGCAACCTCAGCTTCCTCTGATGGGGCTGAGAGTGGAGCACCTGCAGGCAGTGGGTCCTCCATCACCTCAGGAGCCAGAGCAGACTCAGCTGCACCTGAGGATCCAGCACAGGTGAGGACCCTTCAGGCTCAAGCCCCAGCCCTGGCTCAGCTGGTTCTGGAGGTGGGGAATCCTGTGCAGGCTGGGATCCCTCAGGTTCAGCATCCGAGTCCGAATCCCAGGCCATCACAGCAAGTGAGCAACAGCAAGGAGGAGGACTGGACCTACTGGGGGCATCTGGCACAAGGGGACCCCAAAAACTGAGGTTGGCCCTGAGACTGGTCAGATGACCAGTATTTGGGCTGGAAGATAAGAAGAACCCAGCTGGATGAGACCAAAGGCCAATCTTATGAATGGAGAACCTGTGGCCCTCCAGATGTTGCATAGGGAGCTGCCTTATAATGAGTCAGACCACTGGTCCTTCTAGCACAGGATTGTCTCCCCAGCCCTACCCAGAGATGCCAGGGATTGAAATTGGAGCCCTCAGCTTGCAAAGCAGATGCTCTACCGCTGATGTATAGCCCCCCCCCCCCGCCTTGCTTCACTGTTCCAAGGACTGGGATATTTGATTTGTGTTTTAATTCTTTTTTTTTTTTTTTACTAAATTGTTGTGCATTGCCAAGAGGACTACGCTGATACATTCATAAATAACAGATATAGATATCACATAAATTAAAGCACCTTGTTCACTCAAAGTGCTATAAAATCATGGGTGAAAGGGACTTGTCTTGTACTAATATTTTTGGCTCCATTTTTTGTCCATCAAGCCACATGAATCCATGTTCCCACCCCCTTTTTACAAGGTGGTACACTTCCCTGATTGGCACCAATAGACTTTGCACCTGCCCTAACAAGTTTCACCCCTTAATCTGCCTGGCTCTGTGGATCTTTGGTTCCCAGCTTCTTATTCGCCCTTATTTACCTTTTCCCGTGTCTTCTTTCCAGGTACCTTCCAGGTCAAAGTCTTTGCTATTAATGCTTTCTCGAACATGAGCACTGATGCAGGAACTGTAATCGTCTCATCTAACAGTTCTCACGAAGAAGGTAATAGCAGGCTCTTGATTATGCCAAATGATGACTTCATAAAATGAAGAGCAATCATACTTTTTAAATTACGGTATACTTCTGTCTTCTTTTCCTTTGCATTTTATTCATACTGTTGTGTGCTTCCCACTTCCAAGTGGTAAGAAGTTACAAGAACAGCATTATAGGATTTGGTATCCTTTTGATGAGAGGGCACCACAGACTTCTTAAACCAAAACCATTCTTAAATCGAGGGGCGCTTTTCCTAATAAGGCCTCCCACTGCCTGTGCCCTTCCACTGTTCGGATTCCATTCTTATACTGAGGTAAAGTTCTCAAACCAAGATGCTATTTTCGGTTTTGCGGAGTTTGTAAACCAAATTGTTCTTAAACCAGACTGTCCTTAAACCGAGGTACCACTGTACATACTGTATTTTTCCGTGTATAAGACGCCCCCGTGTATAAGACACCCCCTATTTTTGGGGACCCCAAATTTAGAAAATGAGCATATGCACTATCCGTGTATAAGACGCCCCCAGATTTTTAACCTTAATTTAAAGTAAAAAAATCCCTAGTCTTATACATGGAAAAGTACGGTAATCAGAGGACAAGGGAAACAAACAAGCACTACTGCAGTTGGTAACATATCCCTGTGGAACCATCCCTGGTTTCACTTCTGGTTTGATTTGACACTCCCAATGTTCCCATTCTCTCTCTCTCTCTCTCTCTGCCCCTCCCCCCCGTCTCTTGCACACACATACATCACATCAGTGTGTAGACTCCACAGAAGGTTCCTAACAAGGTAATGTAGCCATCAGGCTGGAAAAGGTTTCCACCCCAAGCCTTATGGTAGGGCCCACCCTCAACACACTGGTTGAAAAGGGTTGCCCCTCCCCCTCTGCATTGGGCTGTGCATAGATTCCATATAATGGAGACACGGGACCAGATGGAATAGCTGGGTGCTTAGTATGAGGCAGCATGAGGCCCCGATAAATGAAATCTGTCTCCCTCCTTCCCATGAACAAACTGAATCCTTATACACTGTGATGCTTCGGGGAGCAATTTCTACCAATTGCTCTGTAACTTTCACACAGACCTGGAGAAATAACCTTGATTTATACAGAAAAGGTCAGCATGGCATTTGCAGGTGCTATTGAAGCCTTCTGATTTATGCTTTGTGTTCAACAGATCCTCTTGAGAACAAAGAACAGTCCAATGTAAATGGTGAAAAAAGAGTTGTGAGTATCTATTAAAAGAAAGAATGAAAATAACGGAAAAAATCCTTTTGAAAATATTTGACAGGGATTAATGAACGGCTTTTCTTTCTTCTTTGTTAAGACACTGGATTTATTCAAGATGATACCTTATGCCCTCTTGCCTGAGGGTAATCCCCATTGAACACAGTGGGACTTACTTCTAAGAAAGCATGCATTTGATTGCGCTGTTGTTGGGTTGTATCCAAGTAAGTTGTATTCAGAGTAGATCCAGTGACATGAATAAACCTAAGTTAGTCATGTCCATTAATTTCAGTGGGTCTACTTGGAGTAGGACCAATGCTGGGTATAAGCCACTGTATTTATTGAGGCTACAATCCTAACTATGCTTACTCTGAGGCAAGTCCTTCTGAACTCAATGGGACTTACTCCCAAGTAAGTGGAGTTAGTACGGAAGCCTACGTTTTATGTTTGGCTGTGCTTCAGCAAAACTATTAGGGTGGCATCAAAGACAAAACCAGCCAACCAACAAAACCAGTTAATAAAAGAAAATATATGCCTAAAAAATTCCTGCATGTCTATGAAGTCTCTGTGGAGCCTTGGGAATGTCCATTCTTCCAGCCTTCATTCCCTGTCTGGAATGTGGGACTGATAATGGCTTATATCATGACAAGATTTTAAAAAGGGAATGTTCTCACCAGATATCAAGGAGGCAAGAGGTACTTAAACCAAGGAAAACCTGTCCCAAAGCATAACACACCTAAGAATAAGACCCTTCTGGATCAGACCATCTAGCCCAGCTTCCTATTCCCACAGTGGGCAACCAGCTGCCTCTGGAAAGCTCACAAACAGCAGCTGGAATTCAGAGGCAGGCTACCTCCAACAGTGGTGGTAACATACAGCCATCTTGGCTAGTAGTCACTGATAGAATTATCCTTCAGGAACTTGTCCAACCCCTTTTTTAAAGGCACCCACGTTGGTGGCCATCACTTCTTGTGGGAGCAAATTCCATGCTTCAACTATGTGCTGAGTGAAGGAGGACTTCATTTTGTCTGTCCTGAATCCCATGCCAATCGGTTTAACAGGATAGCCCCAGATTACGGTATCCTCCATCTTATTCACACCAAGCATAATTTTGTGCATGTTTATCATGCCATTTTTTACTCTCCCCCCCCCCAACTAAAAAGTCCCAGATATTGTGGGGGCTTTCCTCATAGGGGAGTTGCTCCAACCCCTTGTTCATTCTGGTTACCTCTTTTCTGTGTCTGCTTGCACATGGAAGATGCAACTGCTCTGACAATTACTTTTCTTCATCATTTCTGGTTTAGGATGACAAAGGGAAAAACAAGATCTACATTAAGCCCAGCCGCCATGCCAGCCTCTTCACAACAATCATTCTTGGCTGGCCTGATGACAGCACTAATTCTACCTACACCTGGTCTTGTGGTATGTATGTTGTGTTTCACTGCCTTCTCCCCTTTACAATTGTGACCAGAACTCTCCATTCAAAAGTATATGAAAGCGTCCTCATGTTCTAAGTGAGCTGATGTGTTTGGTTTGTTTATCCAAGTTTAGGGCTGGGAGATCCGTTTGATTCAGTTCACATTTAAAGGTGAACCTACCTAATTCACACATTCACACAGCCACCCTTTGACATTCTGACACCTCTGATTTTGCAGCGCAGTTCTCCAGCCACACAATGTGTACAAAAATGCATGTACAGGGCTAAAGTGTCCAATATAAAAATACAACACTGGGTGCTGGGTTCTCTCAAATGATTCAGCTGAAAATTGCCTTTGAAGGTTACTGCTGGCCTGAATGGGACCAATGTGTGCAAGAGCATTCCATCCTCACAGACCAAAGAGAGATCCGGATCCCACCGGCTTGCTTACCTCCTCCCAGCTCTGCAGTGACCATGAAAGTTATAGTCAAAAGCCCAGAGAAAGAAGAAAAACAGGATGAGCAATGCCTCTACATTACAGCAAAGCAGGATCTGAGCCTGCAGATCAGGTGTGCTGCACTTTATTTATTTCCTTGCGCTCTGAGGTTCTGACAGTGTCAGGTGAGAGCCTCATACAGAAGCTGTCAGAGGCAGTTTGCTCCTGAATTCCACTTGCTGGGAATCTTAAATGACTAGAGTGCCATTGTGCTCAGGTCCTACTTGCAGGCTTCCCATTAGGGCATCAGGCTGACCCCCAGGAGAACAGGATGCTGGACTAGATGGGCCACTGGCCTGATCCAGCAGCCAGGCTCTTTTCTTAGATGCATGGAGAGGGTGAAGGATGGCAAGATGCTACCCTGACAGGGTGTGCTTGGGGAAGCCAACTAGGCAACAGTAGATCTGTTCAACAGGAAGATGTTCAAGAATCCCAGTTTTGAGTATCACAGATGCACAGCATTGATTATATCATTCCACCCAAAAGCACAGAGCTCGTTTGGTAGGCAAGCACAGTTTGCTCCCCTTAGCTTGTTCCTTGAGCTTGCTAACTGCAGGTCCTGCCTTCTTCCTAGCTGCAAAATGAACTGCAAACCAGTGAATGTTACTGAAGACATGACGCTCCTAGCATCCGTGGGGACAGACTCAAAGGCTACTCTGTACAAGTGGTACTTAGATTATACGTTCCACAGAAAGGTGAGCCTGTTGCCCATGTCAGAAATTATGTACACACACAAAAGTTGAATCAATGAAATTTGCACTTTCTGAAACAATGTGAAAAACAAAACACAGGCATTTTTCAAAATATATACTTATTTGAATGTTATGATGCAGTTCCCCAACAAAACCATGTTTACAAAAACTCGATATATTAGGAAAAATTACTTGCAAAACTTCATTAAAAATGTGTTTGTTTGAAGAAATTTGCATTGAAACACTAATGAATTTTCGTTAGAATTATTTACAAAGAAATCTACAAATGGCTACAGAAATGTGGGGAACAGATTTTAAGACTGTAAAAAATGAAAAACTGAGAGAACAGAAATGGACAGATCCATCCTGTGTGTGAGATGGCACTTGCTTTGACATAACATCATTTAACCTTCCCACAAACAAATCAGAAGGATGTTCACTAAACAGCCAGCAGCAGACAACCTGCTTATTGAGGGTTTATCTTGATTTGTTTGCAGGGAGATTAGATGACATTGGCTATTTCATGACCAATTTTATCTTTCAGCAGGCCTATCCAGACACATGATATAGTTACATCTGTTTTTAAATTTATTTTATGTTTTTATTGTGATTTTTGTTTTTACATGTTTTCAGTTGTTTTAAAATGTTTTACATAAATATTTTTTTAAAATACTGCATCATTGATGGGTTTGCTGCCCCGGGTAAGATATCTATTTAATAAAACATTTAAAAATCAAATTTTGATTTCTCTGTGAGGAGGCTAGATGACCTGAAATCAACCACAGTCTGGATGCACCCTTAGAGATAGAAGGCAAGACTATTAAAAGCTGGTTATCCTTTTGAAAGGGACAGGGGAGATATTAACGCAGCTGTTTGAGAACTAGGTGAAGACCTTGAGAACAGTCTCTTTGCTAGACATAGCAGAAAGGTGACCACAAGTCCATGTTTTAATCCGTGTTTCTTCTGCTTTCTCTCTCTCTTTCCCTTGCGGTTCATTCCCCTCACCAGCCCAATCCTCTTCCACCAAGCTGTACCTTGAATGCTTTCCCACAAAGCTCCCTCACTTTGCTTCAGAGTGGCACACCAATGTTGGTGCTGAACAGCTCCTTCTTGCAAACCCAGGGAGAAGCTTTTCGAATTAAAGTAACAGGTGGGAGAGCCAGAATTTGGATAATCTGCATTTACTATGGCTTTAGTAGTAATTGTTTGCTTCCAACTGGTAGTTTTAATACTGCATGCTATCAAGCGTTGTTTCTACCTGTAAGCTACTCTAAGCACTACTGAGTATTATTTTTATTACTGTTAATTACCTGCCCTTCACTCAAAGGCCCCAGGGCAGTTTAAAACAATTGAAAGACAATGTTAAAAACAGTTTAAAACACAGAAATCACAGAAATAAGGTGGGTACACCTCAGGTGTCAAAAACAAGAGAAAAGAGGTGTGCTTCAGCAGTCTGGGGAGGGAGTTCCACAATTTAGGGGCCGCCACAACGAATGCCCTACCCACTGAACTTCTGAGGGTGGTAGAACAACCAAGAAGGTCTCCTCTGCCAACCTGTAGGGAAGGAAGTGGTCTTTCAGGTTTTGAGGGCCTGAATCATTTAAGGTTTTAACCTTAAACCTGTTAATACATTGAATTGAGCCTGGAAATGAACCGGCAACCAAAGCAGCCGTTTTAAAACAGGGATTATGCAAGAACTAAACAGAACCCCAGCCAGTAGTACAGCCGCTACATTTTTAACCAATTTAAGTTTCCAAGACATCCAAGAATATTAGCATATTATTTAACAGCATTATAACAACAACAACAAATGTGCAGTTCAGTGTTCTCCCTGGCACAAAGAATGGCAAATACCGCTATTTCAAAGCCCTGCAGGATGAAACCTACAATGGGCATTGAAACAAACTCTTCAGGGCTTTTTCGGACCTGTGGGAACATTTGGAATGGCTGCTAGGGGTTGTCTAGGCATTGCCAGGTAATGCATTTTGGGGGTTCTGAAATGGTTGCTAGCTGACATGAATGGGAGCCTGTATATAAATGCTACCACTAAGGTGTGATTGGTTTGGGGGGAGGGGAGGCAGGGTGAAGCATGGCCACTGCATGACCACACAGGTGTTGCTGCAGTGCAGCAAAATGTATAAGTAGTATTAATCCAAAAAGCCAAGTGCTCCTTTTATATCTCAATAGTATACAAACCACAGCAAACTCACCTTTGAATTGTTTTCTTTCTAAATTTGCCAGCTATGAGTGAGGACAAATATGGTGAAGACACCTATACTGTGAGCACTGTGCCTCCACCTGTAGCCCCAGTATGTACTGTATCTCCTGCTCAAGGATCAGTGCTCACCAGCTTCTCCATCTCCTGCCACTCTCCCTGTCTGGTGGATCAGTGCCTTCCAGCTGACAGCTCCTCACTCACATACTGCTTCTACCTGCAGACAAGTAAGAGTCAGAGGTGGCTGCTTGCATTCACTGTTTGTCTAAGGTTGGTTCTGGTCCACATGTTCTAACTGAAGGCACTTCTGTAGCTGAATTCTCTCATAGGGATGGCATGCCAGTGTTTAGTGGGGATAGAGGCAGAAGCGGTGTAGCGAAAAGGGTGCTTCTTACTTTTATACAGTAGGTTAAATTCCAGTAAAAGGCACATTCTGGGCATCCATCCAGGTAATCAAGAGGCATTAAAATAGATATAAATAACTGAAATAAATAAATAATATACAATAAAATAAACATTCACAATTCAATGACACATCCCTGCCTGGCAAAAGTATCCTAGAGGGTGCAGAGCAGGGCCAGGGGAAAGCGTGTCCTAGGAAAGGACATGCTAAGTGTTCAGGTTCTACAGTCCACAAGTAGCTTGTAGTAGCTACTACTAAAGTGTGTAGAGGTGAAAATAACATTCAGAAATGGGTTGTATCGGGGCAATTGTTTTGCAAAATTGCATAAGAAATGTGTGTATTTGGAGAAATTCACACTGAAATGAATTTTCATGGTGACTTTTAAAAATAAATCACAAGCTGATGTGGAAGTGTGGGGAACTGAACTTAAGACTGGAAAAATGAGAAACCGAAACTGAGAAATTTGCCCCTCCCTACTCAGTTGTAGGGCATTGTAGTCTAGCAACAACAGTAAGGCCACAGGCTTCCCACCCCACCCTGTGTTAGAACCACTGGCTATAAATAGAAAATGACAAACGACAAATAAATGTGCATCTGGCCATTGCAATCCAAGTCTAACATGGATCAAGAAATGCCCTGCTGCTGCTGTCAAACTGGGTCATGGAAAAATTGGTTTCCTACTCTGTCACCTGAACCAGTCTCCCTCCCTCCTCCAGATTCTCTTCTACACTGCGGACAAGAGCCTGTCCTACCCTCAGTTTACCTTCCACTTGGAGAAGCAGACGATAACTTTCTTTTATGGATTAAAATTGGTGTGAGCAACATCTATGGTGACACCGTTTATACCAATGCCACTGCCAGGGTAGGTGTGACTTCACTGGCTTTTGCTGTCTGTGCCTTTGCTATCTATATTATTATCATCACATTCTATACAGCCGTCTTAAGGTGATGTTCAATAAACACAGTTAAACACACACACACACACACACACACACACACACGAGTAAATACATTTAAAACAAAACTGAGGCTGTACAAAATAGACACTCAAGGCAAAGAAGTCCACTCACCCTCGTGATGTTGCTGGACGGTAGAGTCTCCCCCAAGAAATCCCAGGATTGGCTTCCTGTCCTGCTGGGAGGAGAGGGTGGCTAAGATGGTCGCTGTATTCTGGGGCCGGGTAGGAATTTGTCCACCAGGCAAATTGTCACCAGCCTGTTGGTTTTGCCTACCTCATAGCAATCGTCACAACTTGGTTGGGCATTGGGGCAATATCAATCTGGGATGGAGGGGAGGTTGTAGTCTCTGCCTGCCCCTCCAAATGCTGGACATCCTGTTAAAGGGATCTGGGGGGAGTGGCCATGTCCGCATGCCCAGCCGGAGCCTAGGACCATTGGCTCTCCCCCAGACAGCAGTCCCTATTTGATGTAAGTCTTAGGAACCCCTGTGTGGATTGACCATTGCGTCACTTCTGGCAGGCAGGCTGGAAGTATTTACTTGCCCCATGCCCAAGCCAAACCTCTCTCATCTGTATTCAATAAAGTTGTGGACTGTTTCAGTCCATAACCAGTCTCAATTGTCTTTCATTTCTCTGGGGGTAGAGGACTGGGGAGAACGACTATTGGTCCTGCAACCATTTATCCAGCTGCAATATCTTGTCAAAACAAAACTGTCTTCAATTGTTTCCAGAAAGTGCAGCCTAGTAAGTGGTTGTCTTTTCTCCCCAGGAAGGCTCTGCCACAGAACAGATGGGGTGATGAACCCACACAATTCAGGGGCTTGATCTGGTCCTCCTGAACATTCCCCCCCAATATCCCCAATATCCCACCTAATATCCCTCCTAATTTCCTACCAATTTTGATGGTGGGATGAAAAGAAAAGTAAAGAAAGTAGAGGTGACACAGCAGGTGGGTTTTTCTCAGAAAAGAAAATTCGACCTACTGTATCTCCTCTATTATAGAAACATGTTGTCAACAACCCATTTACAATATTAAGCCCCTATCTGAAAACTTTCTTCTCATTGAGAACTGTAGGTGTCAGAGAACTGATTTGGATCAGGACTATAATGAGATGAAAAGCTTAAAGCCTTCTGCTGTATGTCATGGTCCTGACCTCAGCCTTGAGCATCTGCATCTGCTGTTTGTTTTCTAGCCACACAAGGGCTAAGAGGAGGGGACTAAGACTAAGAATAACAACACATCTAGTCTGGCATTCAGCAGCAAGAATGTCCTTGGTGGTTATGGAATGAACAACTGTGTGCATTTCCCCCTTGCTTTATCAGGTTCAACATCAGGACATAAGCAGCGGAAACCAGACCTTGCAAGCCATTATTTCAGAAAAATCGAACACCATCCTCAAAGGCGAGAACAACAGCATGACCCTGTTCCAGCTGTACAAGTCAGTGTCTTCTGTCCTTAATCTAGAAACAAAAGAAGAGAGTGTTAATTCATCTCTGCGGACAGATACACGGAAAGAGGTTAGCTGCACATACTGCCTCCTGCAACCATTTTTACTCAGGAGCCTTTGGTGTGTAAGCAGCATTTGTATAGTTTAGCTACTACAAGGTACTCGTGGAATGTAGAATCAATATCTTCTGGTGTCATTGCTTGATCTGGGCAGACCACAGG
Organism: Podarcis pityusensis; assembly: GCF_964106645.2. Taxonomy (NCBI): domain Eukaryota; kingdom Metazoa; phylum Chordata; class Lepidosauria; order Squamata; family Lacertidae; genus Podarcis; species Podarcis pityusensis. The sequence goes on from NC_138033.1 coordinate 40,625,174, forward strand.
TGCTTCCCCTACCTCTCAGCTGTGGGGGCATAAGGTTGCCCACACCCTGTGTGACATCAGCACATTTTGCCCAATGGTAGTGACCCCTATGTAAACCCCCACTCAGCTAACAGCATTAAGGGTTGTGTAGGAAAGAAATAGACGTGGGTGGCGCTGTGGGTAAAACCTCAGCGCCTAGGGCTTGCCGATCGCATGGTCAGCGGTTCGAATCCCCGCGGCGGGGTGAGCTCCTGTCTTTTGGTCCCAGCTCCTGCCCACCTAGCAGTTCGAAAGCACTCCTAAGTGCAAGTAGATAAATAGGGACCACTTTCTAGCGGGAAGGTAAACGGCATTTCCGTGTGCTGCTCTGGTGCTGGCTCGCCAGAGCAGCTTCGTCACGCTGGCCACGTGACCCGGAAGTGTCTCCGGACAGCGCTGGCCCCCGGCCTCTTGAGTGAGATGGGCGCACAACCCTAGAGTCGGACACGACTGGCCCGTACGGGCAGGGGTACCTTTACCTTTACCTTTTAGGAAAGAAATAATTGTTTTAGCTGTTTACAACCTTTTCACCAGCCAGTTATTTTAATGATTCCTTTGTTGTTTTTAATGGTGTACGTATTGTTGTACACTGCCCTGATATTTTATGAGAGGGCGATACATAATTACTTTTATAAATGCATATAAATTTAAAAACCCCAGTGGGCCATTAATTAAAAGCTGGCTGGAATAAAAAGAGCTTTAAAGGTAAAGGTAAAGGGGCCCCTGACCATTAGGTCCAGTCACGGATGACTCTGGGGTTGCGGCGCTCATCTCGCTTTATTGGCTGAGGGAGCCGGCGTACAGCTTCCGGGTCATGTGGCCAGCATGACTAAGCCACTTCTGGCGAACCAGAGCAGCGCACGGAAACACCGTTTACCTTCCCGCCAGAGCGGTACCTATTTATCTACTTGCACTTTGACGTGCTTTCGGACTGCTAGGTTGGCAGGAGCAGGGACCGAGCAACGGGAGCTCACCCCGTCGCAGGGATTCGAACCGCCGATCTTCTGATCGGCAAGTCCTAGGCTCTGTGGTTTAACCCACAGCACCACCCATGTCCCATTAAACGATGGGAACATGGAGTCCAGTAAATCTCCACCAGCCCCACAATCCCAGCCCCAGCACTGAGAAGGCTCCTTCTCTCTTGCCTGCACACAGGATCTCGTATATAGGCACTATAGAGAGCAAGGTCTCCAAAGCCTGGTAGGCTCATGAAGGAGCAGGCAGTTTCTGAAAGGCAACCTGGCCCTAAGCTGTTCAGTTTTAAAGCCAACGCTCACACTTTATGTTAATCCTGGAAACAAATAGATAACTACAGCAGGTGGAATAAAGCTTGGGGTCTATTTCCAAAGTTGTCCCTGCATAGACACCATTGCAGTAATCTTGTGTGAAATAATGAAATTACAACTCATCTGGTTAATGTGTCCTTTGCTAATAAGTAGGATATCCCTCAGATATGGCCCTGTTCCCCAGTTCCTGAAGCATTGTTTGGGTTTGGAAGCCAGTTGTCACAAATAGGGTTTGTATTATTTTAGTGCTTTGGGGATCCAAATCCTATCTGGCGCTGCCAAAATGCCTCTAGATATGCAAATAAAAGAAGCCAGAGAAGTGTAAAGAATTGTTTAATTGTCATTAATAATGATCATTTTGAAAGTCACGGGGAAGCTGGTACTTATGCTTAAAAAGGCTACATGTTCATCTCACTAGGAACTCTCATTCATAAATTCCCTTCACTCTCATGGAGTTAATATATTCCTCTACAGTGGTACCTCGGGTTAAGAACTTAATTTGTTCTGGAGATCCATTCTTAACCTGAAACTGTTCTTAACCTGAAGCACCACTTTAGCTAATGGGGCCTCCCGCTGCCGCTGCGCTGCTGGAGCACGATTTTTGTTCTCATCCTGAAGCAAAGTTCTTAACCCAAGGTACTATTTCTGGGTTAGTGGAGTCTGTAACCTGAAGTGTCTGTAACCTGAAGCATCTGTAACCCGAGGTACCACTGTATTTATATAGTCAACTGCAAGGTAAACTGGCAATTTGCAATTAGAGTGGATGTCAACTCAGATTAGACATAAAACCCACTTCCCACCCTATAATTTACATTACGGATGGGCAGACTTTAAGCTTGGTGAGGGTCTACTTTTTCCCATTGGGACTCTGAGGTCCCCAACTGAAGCCGTGCAAAATATTGGCTCAAGAAGGTACACACAGAATTGCAAGGCAAGATGCCTCTGAGCACATGCAGAGCTCAGGAATTTGTTTTCAGTAGCAGAAAATGGCTCACATCCTGATTATTTTACCCACAAATCTATTCCTGCTTTCTCAAGCATTCTTGATTTCGGAAGCCCAAATGAGGAAGTGAAGGGCATGGGAGAGAAAGACTTTTGGTTGTTGCTATTGTTAAACCATTGGGAGCCGGAAATTCTATATGTATATTTTTATTTAAAAGCATTTCTGAACCACTTAAAAATCTCGAAGCTGTGTACACTATGTACAATATAAAAACAATATCCATTAAAACAAAAATATAGGCTAAAATCAATAGAAAGATATAAAAATATAAAAGCATTTAAAAACAGATTTAGGAGATTCATACACAAAAATCAGGATCCTATCTTATGGCAAAAAGGGAAAGGCTGCGCAAAAAGATAAGTCTTTGTAAGACATCTGAAGGAGGAGATGCTTTATGTATGGCTGAGGGACAGACATTCCACAGAACAAGGGCAACAGCTGAAAATGCCCATTTTGGAGTCACCACCCTATGATATTCAGTAGCATGTTGCAAATCACAGAGTCACCAATGAGCAGCCTCTAGATGCAGGTCTTTGTCTGGTGCCTGTGAAACTCTGAGCCCCCAATTTCACTGTCCACCTGTTTCTGGAGTGGCAAAGGTGATTAGCATTTTCTTGCTTGAAAAGTACATAGAGGAGGAAGCTGGAAGGGACATCCTTTGCCACTTCCTGATTTCCCCACTATGTGCTTTTCAAGGTTCAGGTTAATTCTACTGGATCTGATGATTTAGTCAGATCACATGGAAATGTGAAATGTGTCTCTGCACTTCCTCTTTTTGTGTATTGGGGTGGGGGGATGATCCAGGGGGAGATAGAGGGAAGTGATCAGAGTGGATGGTACCCATGGCACTCACTCAAAAATCCAGATGTGCCCATGGACCTAGAAAGGTTGGCAACTTCTGTACTAGTTGATCCTGTTCTGCCAGGGGTGGGTCTATTAGAAACAAGACCATCAATAACCAGTATTTATATGGTCTCTAATGATCTGTCTTTGCATCCCCAGCTGCGAGAGCTGATGCTGACAACCCTCTCTGCTGTAAATGTAACATCAATGCAGACGGCTCTTAAGATGTCAGAGGTGCTCAAGGAAATCACTTACAGGAGTGAAGAGCTCTCTTCCTCTGCGCAGGTGAGTGGCTGGGCGATGTGCATTTCTTCATAACTGTGTGTGGTTCATGCAAAGAGGCAACAGATGTATTGACAATGTGAGAATCTGAAAGTAGGGGTGCTTTTAACAGACTGGTAAGGGGGGGTTGAAAGTGGGGGGGGGATTGAAGGAACTATTCTATGATTAATTCTTAGAGGAAGGCAGTACTTATAAAACTGTCGGTCACCTCTTTGGTGCCCTTAGATAATTGGAGTTGGGACAGAAATTTCAAAGAGGAAAAGGAACTCACCTGTGACTGATGGAACCCTTCACCTTGTACCAAACATAAGAAGAGCCTTTCTGGGTCAGGCCAAAGATCTTCCTAGTCCAAAATCCTGTTCTCATATTGGCTAACCAGGAGCCAATGGCCCTCTCCCCACCTGTGATTCTCAGCAACTAGTATTATCAGTAACATACTGCCTCCAACAGTGGAGGTAGAACATAGCCACCATGCCTAGTAGCCCTTGATAGCCTTATCCTCTATGAATTTGTCTAGTCCTCTTTTAGTAAAGTAAAGGGACCCCTGACCATTAGGTCCAGTCGCGGACAACTCTGGGGTTGCGGCACTCATCTCTCTTTACTGGCTGAGGGAGCCGGCGTACAGCTTCCAGGTCATGTGGCCAGCATGACTAATCTGCTTCTGGCGAACCAGAGCAGCACATGGAAACGACGTTTACCTTCCCACCAGAGCGGTACCTATTTATCTACTTGCACTCTGATGTGCTTTTGAACTGCTAGGTTAACAGGAGCAGGGACCGAGCAATGGGAGCTCACCCCATTTTAAAACCATTCAAATTTTAAAACCATTCAAATAGGTGTCCATCATCACAGCCTTTTGTTGGGAACAGATTCCATAGCTGTGGGTCCTGACTCTCCCAATGTTCAGTTTCATTGGATGGAAGCAGTACGTGTGTGTGTCGAGTACCCCCTGGCAGAGGGCCCTCACCAATTTACACTGGGTTTGTGAGAGGTGCTGCCCTGTCATTTGCTTATCAACTGAATTTGGGAAGAAGGGAGCTATGGAACACCTGCTAGTTTGTTCTCTTTAGCCTGGAGAGCTATGTCCACTTAGATGCCTCTTTTCTCATTCAGGTAGAAGCCGGTAATACTTTGAAGGATGTCAGTGAATCCTTGCTGATTGTGAATGCTGAAGATGGCGAAGATGACCTGAAGCGCAAGGAGGCTGCCAGCTATCTGTTCAATGCAGTGAGCAACGTCCTTGAAGCTGCTGTGCAGAATGGGACAGAGGATACTGCTGGACCAGAGACTACACAGGTGGGTGCATAACTATGAAAGGTCAAAGAGCTATAGCATGCAAAAGTACCGTATATATAGCATATTGTGGCTATGGAAGGGTGTCATGGACTGGCTGGACACACAGAGGAATGGTGGGAGGCACCGGCTGGGAAACCATCAAAGGAAGAAGGTTCAGAGTGTGGTTTCTTTCTTCTGTCATAGAGTATGGTGTCACTGCAGCTTCTAAACACCATTGAAAACCTCCAGAGTGCTCTCTTGATTGGGAAGTTGCCTGACAATGAACCCATGGTGCTCACAGCCCCCTCTGCAGCTATGTACATCAACCGGTAAACAGATTTTGCTATACTGCTTTTTCATCACCCTCCAGGAAAACTGTAGCATAACTGCAGCAACCAGTATCCCATTAACTATGTGGCAAGGCAACAACCCTAACAACAAAAAATGACTTTGGATTTTCCAGTGGGGAGTGTTTCATTTGTAAGTCAGTTGAAAGATCGGAGTCAAACAAGGTTACCTAGAAGGGATTGTAGCCCTCAGGCTCAGAAAGGTTGCCCACCTGCGATATACAGCTAGATGGAGCAATAGTCTGACTTGGTTTAAGGCAGCCTCCTATGCTTTCTGCATTGTGTGCAGAATCCAATCCCCAGCATCTCTAGGTAGGGCTGAGAGAAACCTGCCTGAAACCCTGGAGAGCCACTGCCAGTCAGCGTAGACAATACTGAGCTAGATGAACCAATGGTCTGACTTGGTATAAAGCAACTTCCTATGTTTTGGTTCCTACTTCTGTGATTTTGTCTTCTTTGCTTCCATCTTTTCTGACTTTTTTCTGCTCTTTCTCTGGAAAGGTTGCAAACGGACAGCGCAGACAGCACATCCATTCATATCTCTGACTCCAGCTCTGCCAGCTTCACTCTGCCCTCTGCCTCTTCTCTCAGCATCTCAGGAGACAGAGACGAGACAGTGGACATCAGGGCAAGTGTCCCGGTTTTACTGCGCTTTAGCTTGCTCTGGGAATTCATTTTCTTCCTTTCTTATTAAGGCTTTTATTGGCTTTAATAACAATATAAACAATGGGACTATAGAAACTGACCCACCTGTTCCCCACCTGCCCCATAAAGGGTGGAAAAGGGGGGGGTGGAAAGGTGTAGGGAACTAGAACAAACAGAAATAGGAAGTACATTTTACAAGGCTAAGTACAGAAAAAGAATACTAAAGGAAAAAGTTCAGGTGCTTTGAGAGGCAGAAAAGAAGTAGATCAGCAGCAGAAGAATTTTTATGCATTTGTATTTTGTAGGGATTTCATCTGGTTTTGTATGAATGTGTTGATATTGTATTTTACTTATAAAAATGCTGGAAGTTGCTTGGAGACATCTGTGTAACAAGCAACTAGCAAGTTAGAAGCAGAAGCAGAAGTTGTTGCAGTGGTAGTACATTGGAGGTTTTTAAACATAGATTGGATGGTCATCTGCATTGTGGGGGGTTGTGAGGTCCCTTCCAACTCTACAGTTCTATGATCAAATCTTTTTGGTGCTTAAAAATCTCTTCCTGTAGATGGTGAGCTTGTCTGTGAACCCCTTTTCCACAAGTGACAGCTTTGATATCCATGGTGCTGTGGGAGGCCTCTCCCTCACCAGCCTAGATGGGCTGGTTATTCCAGTTAAGAATCTTACAGAAGACATTGAGGTAATTTTCCTTGTGTGCATTTCTGAAGGGCAGGACCATGTGCTTTTCTAAAAATAGGCCACTTCATTCATTCATCATTGCTAACCGTATTGTGATGAGGGGAGAAGCCCAGCCCACCAAGCACATCCAGGCTTGGATCCAACATTAGTCTTACTTATAGTAAAGCCATGGAAATTGGTGGACATTATTAACTAAGATCTATTAATTTAAATGGGTCTACACAAAGCAGGACTTAGTACAAGCAGGACAAACCACAGTTCGCCACCCCTGGCCTATGGTCAGGGTGATGGGAGTTGTAGTCTAGCACCATCTGGATGGCCACAGGTTAACCATAGCATCCAAGACATGGTCTTAAGCAGAGCTTTCAAACTTTTCATGTTGGTGGCACACTTCTTAGACAATCATTACTTCTTAGTAATTCAGTTTTACTAGGAAATCGGAGGTTAAATTGACCTGTTTCCAGCCCTGGGAGGAGAGTGGGGAACATTTGCATGGCACACCTGCACACTGCAGCCAAGATACTAATGTGTCGCAACACATGGTTTGGAAAGTTCTGTCTTAAGGTATTGATGCAGGCACCTTGCTGAAGCCAAACAAGTCTGAATTTGGGCAGTGCTTGGCTTGAGACTGCCTGGGAAGGGGAAACCCCATTAAAGACATCTGGAGTTCCATAGAAAGAAGGTGGGGTAGAAATGTAATATACAAACACACACACACACACACTTGCATTTATACTTCAGCTGGGTCTCCCTGCTTGATGACAGCATAGGTTTTTAAAAAATTATCAGGGTTTGGGGGCATTTCCAGAATTGAACTGTTGACATTAAACGCAGATAATGCTGCCAAGGAATTCAGCAACTGACAATGACCTGAATGTGTTGAATCTGGGAAACTTCAATGCTCTCCAAGTCAATGTGACTTCAGTAAATGCATCTCTAGTGATCCATCTACAGCTGGACCAAGACATTCCACTTATCCTATATTTGGGATATGGCTATCACCCCAACGAGACTGACTATGAATTGATGACACGCCTTCCTCTCAACAGAAATTCAAGAGGTAAAAATAAACACTCTGATAGAGGTCTGGTTGCTTGCTCATCATCCGAAGGGTGATGTAAGCCTGTGTAAAAACTACAAATCTTTCATGCAGGTTAGTTTGAGAATTAAGGGGTTTGTTTATAAAACCTTACCTGAGAAACCAATTGGAAGGTGGTAAAACCATTGAGAAAGACAGAAACTGTAGGCAATGTTTGCAAGTGCTTTGTGGCTTGGGCTTTAAGGGGCTTGGGTAGCCTGAGGGTACCAGATGAAAGAAAGGCAGATCAAAGTGAGTGTCCCGATGACAAGGAAGACAGCACTCCAAAAAAAGAGGAGGAGCTGCAACTCTAATGCAAGAATCTTTAGAGAGAATGTTATGTTGAGAGACTGTTTAGTCTGAGGGAAAGCTGGGTGCATTTAACCTCTTTATTTCACTATACTCTTGTTGGTCCATTTGGGGTTTGCACTGTGTACATATAACCTTTCTTACATTACAACCTTTCCCACTAAGAACAACCTTTTAATCTTTTTAGTAGACTTTTAATCATGACTTATAAAACCTTTGTGGTCTCTTGTTAATGTTTCAAAGCCATGTTATAACCACGTAAAAATGTTATAAATAAAGCAATAAGCATTGCTTAATCTGATCATACTTCCCTAGACTTCAGCTCAACCACATCTGTTCCAGATGTTGTATATTCCTGGATCCTTCACCCGGAAGACCTTATTTTTGGAGAAGGGACCTACTATTTCATTGTGAGACCAGAAACAGAACTGGAGTCCATGGCCACCCATGACATAAATGTTTCTGTCACTTGCTTTGTCTCCCAATGTGTATTCTGGGATGAGCACCAAGGGAACTGGAACAGCTATGGATGCCACGTGAGTAGACAGAATATAATGCAGTGGAGGGGCATCCTGAGTAATGAAATTTGGGGGAGGACCACAGCTTAGTGGTAGAGCACCTGCCTAGCATGCAGAAGGTCCCAGGTTCAGTCCCTGGCATCTCCAGGTAGGGCAGAGGGAGGCTTCTGCCTGGAACATTGAAGAACCACTGCCAGTCAGAGTAGGCTGTACTGAGCTAGACAGAACAATAGTCTGGCTCAGGATAAGGCAGCTTCCTCCGTTCCTGTAAGGAAAAAAAATCTACTCACAAGGTTTGCACAAAGTCACAAGCTTGTGAGTGGGTAATTTTGGATTCTTATAGGAATGTAGGGATAGATAGGTAGTCATAAAGACAACTATTCCTTGGCTTGCAGGTTGGCCCCAAAACAAACCCCAGTGGCACTCAGTGTCTCTGTAACCACCTGACATTCTTTGGGAGCTCCTTCTTTGTGATGCCAAACTCCATCGACGTCAGCAGAACGGTGGAGTTGTTTGCCACCTTTGTGGACAACCCTGTGGTGGTGACAACTGTGGGCAGCATCTTCCTCGTGTACCTGCTGGTTCTGATTTGGGCCAGAAGAAAAGACATCCAAGATGATGCCAAAGTAAGTCTTGTTCTCAGCTAGAACTTTTATCTGGAAGCTGTTAGTTGCTTAGAGCATTCTTCAATTGAGCATTATTCAATACAGGGGTACCTTGGTTCTCGGAGTCCATTCCAGAAGTCCATTCGACTTCCAAAAATGTTCGGAAACCAAGGCGTGGCTTCCAATTGGCAGCAGGAACTTTCTGCACTCAATTGGAAGCCACGTCAGCCATGTTGGACAATCGGCTTCCAAAAAACATTCGCAAACCAAAACACTCACTTCCGGGTTTGTGGTGTTCGGGAGCCAAAACATTCGAGTCACAAGGCGTTCCAGAACCAAGGTACAACTGTACAATAATAAATATTTTTCCACTGTGCGGCTCTTTGTCATCCTTGCTGAAATGTACACTTTGCAATTGTAATAGACTTTTGTCTACTTGATCGTAAACTTCCTCTCATTAATACGTTGATGTTACAGTCTTGTGCCTTTCGGCACATTTTTGTAGTTGTTACATAGAGCTGTGCTTTTGTATATGACTTGTTTTCATACTTCTTTAAACTGCCCTGAAATCTCTCGAAGAAGGGTAGTTAAGAAATATTTTAAAAATATGTATTTTTGAGATGGTGCAAAGAGGAAGAGGTAATCAGCATTCCATTTGAAGACCCTATGTGTTTCCTTCGAGGTGTAAATAAATTATGGGGTGGGGTGGGGTGGGGAATCCCTCAGCAAAAAACAACAACACTTGGTCCTATTTCCAGGTACGTCTTAGATTCAGATCTAGTAATCATTCTCCTCTTCCCTACATTACATATTTTCATTCGTCATTTGCATGTCTTTGCTGATGCTGCCATAAAATCTCCAGGTGAAGATAACGGTTTTGGAGGACAACGACCCCTTTGCTCAGTATCGCTACCTGGTGACTGTTTTTACCGGACACCGTCGAGGCTCAGCTACAACCTCCAAGGTACCAATGGGGTCCTGGGCATTGTTGCACACGAGTAAGGAGCTGTAGCTCATGCCTGAAACCCTGGAGGCTATAAGTGCAAATCATAAATCAGTAAATAGTGAGACAGCCCCTGGTCGTGTTCACGCACACCTGCATTTGCTCCATTCAGACACCTATTCACAGCTCAGGATTTGGTGGCATGCAAGTACAGTAAAAGCATGAACAATTGCTATTCCAGGTGACTCTGACCTTGTACGGCCAGGAAGGGGAGAGTGAGCCACACCACCTGGTGGACCCCGACATGCCAATCTTTGAGCGAGGAGGAGTGGATGTCTTCCTACTGTGTACACTGTTTCCTCTTGGGGAACTGCAGAGCATCCGGCTGTGGCATGACAATTCAGGAGGCAGCCCGTCCTGGTATGCAAGGGGCAAAGAGGTGGAACAGGGGAAGGGTCATCCTTTAAACTAGGGCTGATAGGCTGGATTCTGAACTCCCCCATGGGCAGTAGCAGCCACTGAGGCAGAGCTGGGTGAGGAGACGCTGCTCACCTGTTTTCCCAATGTGGAGGTTGCTGCTGGTAACTGAGAGGGAGAGGGGTGAAGTTGGCTTGGTAAATCATGGTCAAGAGTGGATTGGCTAGGGTGCCCAATTGCATAAGAACAATCACCCATGGCACAAAATACTGCAGTGGGGGCTCTGGTGCACTTGTGTTGCGCGAACCTATCCCAAATCAGTGCCGCTAGCTTCTTTCTGTTGTTTTTGTTCACAGGTATGTGAACCGTGTGCTGGTTCATGATGTGGCCACGGATCAGAAATGGTATTTCCTCTGCAACTCTTGGCTAGCCATTGATGTCGGAGATTGTGTCCTCGATAAAGTTTTCCCCATAGCTACTGAGGAAGATATGAAGCAGTTCAGGTATGTTAGGCTGGACCAGAAGGAGCAGTTTCCTCTGGCTGCTTTGGCCCTGCCAGAAATGCTTCCACTGGTTATGAAGTAGAGATTCCCTTGCACATGGGTTTTGTAGGTAATGCAGAAGTGTGTGTGTGCGTGTGTAAAATTAATAGGGTAGTGGGGCTGGTATGAATGCCATCTTTGTGTTCCCTGCAAGCCTGTAGCTTTATATCTGTAAGTTGTAGTTCTAGAGTGGAAGGAACTACTGAAGTTAATGGCCACCAAGACTGTTAAGCATCTTTTTACATGACTGAAGAATTGGCCAAGTATAGGTTTGTTGCCATAGAAATGATTAGCCAGTAAAACTTACAGAAGGAGGCGGAAGGTCTTCTCCCCACTCCCTGGCCCCTGGTTGGAGGTCGTGTCACCCTAGGTGTAAGAGAACAACAAGCCAGGGGCCAGTCTGGGAAGACAGATGCTCCCCACCCAGCTAGAGTTTATTAACAGGGTGAAGACTACAAGTCACACCAGAATGATTTATGTGACTCTGGTGGTTTCATTTGTCTGTGTTGTCATGAAGCCATGTATCCACGAAACAGTCTTACGTTTTAGCTTAAAATAAATGTTACTCGTGGTCCAACCTGACACCTTCTTTGCTCCTCTGCAGCAATCTGTTTTTCATGAAGACCTCAAAGGGTTTCCGTGATGGGCATATTTGGTACTCCATTTTCAACCGCTCACCATGCAGCTCCTTCACGCGAGCCCAGAGGGTATCCTGTTGCTTCTCACTGCTTCTGTGCACCATGCTGACCAGCATCATGTTCTGGGGTGTGCCTAAGGATCCAGCTGACCAGAAAATGGATTTAGGTAACTGCATGCCAGCCTTACCACTTGAGTTGGAACTGTGGTGAGAGCTAAGACGGATTGCTGAACAAGGAAGGGGTTCTATAGATCTGAAGGGTTCTTCTTGCTTTGGACTTTAAGCAGGCTGCTACTTTGTTCATTTCTTCAGTTATTTGGGAATAACCATACTGGCCTACTCTGCAGGGCTGTTTGCGAGATTTTTGAGATTATCCATGTAAAGCACTCTGAGTGTGTGAAACCTGCTATATAAATGCTTACTAGAAAAGCTTTCCAGCATGCATGGCTTCTTAAGCAAAGAACATGGATTCATCAGGTCAGAGTGTTGACATCCCAAATTTTGCAAATGAATGCCTCTGTAATGAACCACGTTTGGGATTTGTATTAGCAAAGGAGGATAGTTTGTTTGGAGTATGGAATGTTAGGTAGGGAGGAATGTTGCATATATGTTTGGAATGTTGGAGTGTTAAGGTATGGAATGCTGGGACTTTAACAGGAATTTAGCTGGTTGCTGTTGCAAGAGGGTGGAGAGTAGAGGGAATAAGCAGAATGAGAATGGGTTTAGGAAAATAGTAGTTCTAATGACTTTCATCCCAGTCTTCAGTTTTCTGTGAATTTGTTTTTATTCCTGAAAGACTCTATTGTTCTAGAAGTACGTATTAGGTAGTTTCTCATTAAAATGCAAAGAAAATGAAAATTCTAACTGATCCCTAACTGCAAAGCCTCTCTTCTGCCTGATATTGCCAGGTAAAATAGAGTTCACGTGGCAGGAGGTGATGATTGGCTTTGAGAGCTCCCTCCTCATGTTCCCCATCAACTTGCTCATCGTCCAGATCTTCAGGAACATCCGGCCTCAGCCTAAGAAAGAGAAGAAACCAGGGAAAAGTGGGCGAGTGTCCCCAGACCTACCTGCGCCTCTGCACCAAGCTACTCAGAATATGTCACTCACTCCGGAGGCTGTGATCAAGGCAAGCCACGTGACTATACAAAGCTGCCTAATGCTGAGTCAAACATGCTTTGCCTACAGAAGGTGCCATCTCCACTTAGAAGGACAAAAGCAGAAGGTCTCAGTTTTAATCCCCAGCATCTGCAGGTAGGGCTGAAAACAAGCTCCTGCCTAAAACTCTGGAAGCCACTGCTAGGCAGTCTTGAAAATATCAGGAAGCTTCCTATGTTCTCTGTTTGAGACCCTTCCAGTCAGAACAGACAGTACTGACCTACATGAACAAAATAGCTTGACCTGGTGACAAGGCAAGCTTTCATGTTCCTTTTGCTCCACCTGACACTGGTGACTCTGATTAAATGGTTTATAAACTCTCTTAAATTTAAATAAACAAACAAACAAGATTCTGGGCATGAGGATTTTATCCACCCACACCCCCATTCTTTAAAGTGCAATGTGTATTTCTCGATTTGAGAATCTGGTAAACTGCCCTTCTGGTTTTGCAGACTGCCTGCCCTCTATCTGCTGCATGGGGCCTGGGATTTCTGCCCCAAAATCCTCCTCTGATGGCTCCACTGCCCCTGTGCAATCAAGGACACAATGCCTGATCAGTATAGGGTCAATTTCATGATCATGATAATATGTAGTCGCTCCTCTCCTCCAGCATTTTATTTCTTTGGAAAAGGAATTCAAGTTTATATAAAGACCTCCCCGTTCTCTCTCTCCCTCCCTCTCCTCCTTACAAATGGTATATAGGAGGCACGTCCAACAGGTAGATCACAATCTACTGGTAGATTGCGGGGTGTTTCTGGTAGATACTGGTCGATCTCTGGATCTCCTTCCCCCCAAAAATAAAGAATAATTTAAAAAGCTCAACAACTACTGCTTCCTCAAAAAAGCTCAACCACTCTGGCTTCCTAAGAAAAGCTGAATGCTGAACAACTTTGCCTCTCCAAAAAAAGTTCAGCAACTTTGATCCATCCAAAGACAATAGGTAGAGCACAGTCAGTTTCTTTATACTGTGAGTACATCACAGTCTATTGGGAATTGGACATCTCTGGTATATAAGAACAAAGGAAACTGCCTTATACTGAGCCAGACGCAACAGTCCATACAGCACAGTATTGTCTACGCTGACTGGCAGCTGCTCTACAGTGCTTTCAGGCAGGGTTCTCTCCCAGTCCTAACTGGAGATGCTGGGTATTGAAACTGGAGCCTTCTGGATGCAGAACAGGTGCCCTACCACTGAGCTGTAGCATGTCCCCTAATTGCAAGATTCTGTTCATCTTTCTTTTTGGGTAAGAGGGGGATGGTGTTTTTTTAGGGTTTGGGCTTGGATCAAGGTGGGGAAAACCTTGCATGTTTTCTGCATGAAACCAACACAGATGGCATTTTCATAATCTTGGCAAATTTGGAGTTTCTTTCCCATTGCCACCATATCTTTTGATTCCATACAGGATATCAGGCGAATTGCCAACTCCCTGTTCAAAACCCTCAAGGCCCCACTGCCTTCCCCAGACCCTGATTTTGGCAAATCGACTGACATCAACAAGCTCTTGGCCTTGGTTGAGGACATTATCTGCCAGCAGAACAGGATCGGACAGGAATTTTATGATGAGAGCAAGAAGAAAGATGATCCAATTATCATCACCCTCGGCTTGGTGGATTTACAAGGTAAGTTACAAGCTGGCAATTTCCGATGCGGCAAAATTCCGGTAAGTGAAGGTGATAACAGCTCCCAAGGACACAGAACCATCTGGCAGGCAACACGGTCCTAGCGGCTGACATGCTCACTCTCTGAGACAGTTCACCAGGGCCAGCCTGAGATATTTTGCTGCCTGTTGGGGCAAAAAAATTCCTAATTTCACACCTATGTTCATTGGGTTGGAACTGCTGGTGGCTGACCAGGAACGAGACCTTGGGATTCTAGTGTGCGGCAACTGTGAAAAGGGGGCAACTTTCATGTTAGGAATGATTAGAAAAATAACTGAATATAAAACTGCCAATATCATAATGCCTTTATACAAATCTATGGTGTGACTACATTTGTACTGTTCTGGTCACCTTAACTCAGAAAGCACAGTATAAAGTTGCGAAAGGTTCAGGAAAAGAGCAAGCAAAACGATCAAGGGGTGGAACAACTCCCTATGGGGAATGTTTGCTGCGTTTGGGGCATTCTAGTTTACAGAAAAGGTGAGTTCAAGATGACATGCGGGAATCACAGCTAAGGAATCTCTGACAAATAGCCGTCCAACTTCCCGTGAAGAAGAGTCCATTCCACCATCAAACAGCTGTTACAAATGACTGTGTTCTTTTAATTTCCAAGTAAACAACTTTTAGTTTTCCTCTCCCTCTAGAAAAGACAAGGACTCCAACTCCAGAAAAAGGAGTGGGTGAAAGGCTGAAGCATCGAGACTACAACCGCTGCCTCTACATGCAGCTGCAGCATGTGGAGATGGAGATGGAGCTGTTGGGGCCTCACAGATTCCAGAGCCCACAAAGCTACTCCCAGGCTGTGAGGCAGGTTCGGCACATGAAGGACTTCCTGGAAAGCCAGCTGTGCTCTGCAGCATCCATCAGCAAGAGGTAAAATGATGGGTTTGGGGAAGGTCCAGGGGCCTCATGCCATTGCCCATGCATTTATCTTACATAAGAACATTTACAAGCTTTGCCTTGTTGACTTTTTCCTCATAGGACTCCTATGAAATAGGTCTGTTATTCCCAGTTTACAGTTTGGGGAAGGGAAACCTGAGGCCAAAAATCCACCATAGGGCCACAGGTTGCACTCAGTTAAGCTTTGCTCAGATTAGACCGACTGAGATGAATAGACCTAAGTTAATTGTGTCATTTGATTTCAGTGGGTCTACTCTGAGTATGACCAGCAATAGATGCAGTCTAACCAAAATGTCACAAAGTAGCGTGCAAACTTTTGAGTTCACTAGAACACTTCATCAAGCTAGACAGTAAACAGAGTGGGGGAGGAAAACGGGGTGGGGAGAATGAGGAAAAAAAGTTAGCTCATGTGAAGTCATGGAGTCTGCAGGATGGAATTAAGATGTTTTAAGATGGAATGAGGGACAAGGAAGCAGATATTCAAACTCCTGTTTTGAGAATATAAAATTCAATATTTAATCTGTCAAGAGATTTTTTTATCTAAGGCCACACAGTGAGTGAATGGCTGAGGGATGACAAGGACCATATCCCTACCATACTTTTAAAGCACTCTTACACACTTGTTATCTTTTTCATTCAACATTCTGCCCCCTCCCGGTTAAGATGCTTATTTAGCATTTTTTACCACTGCTTTGAGCTCTTGTATATGTCATGTAACCCAGCTTTCTTGCTTCACCAGAGGCTCACCAACTCCCAGCATTCTTGGAGATGGCAAGAAGGAACCAACACCCAAAGGCCTGCCCTGGTGGTGTGTCTTCATTGGCTGGTCTCTGGTGGCCATCACCAGCGGCGTATCGGGATTCTTCACAATGCTGTACGGGCTGCATTATGGGAAGGACAACTCCATCAAGTGGCTGATCTCCATGGCCATCTCCTTCTTTGAAAGCCTTTTCATCACACAACCCTTAAAGGTAGGCTCCCCTAGGAACATTAGAAAGCTGCCTTATATTGAGTCAGACCACTGCTCCATCCAGCTCAGTATTGTCTGCACTGACTGGCAGCGGCTCTCCAGGGTTTCAGGCAGGGGTCTTCCACAACCCTTCTTGGAGATTCTGCATGCAAAGCAGATACTCTACCACTGAAGACTGCCCTTCCTTTTCATCACGGGCTTTAGTTACATAAGGTTCAATAGCAGAAGCTCCATTTACATGTATGCATACAAGTGGGAATGTCGGTCAATGGTCACAGCAGGATATTCAGGGCTTGGAAATGAAGAGGGGATATGCATTGCTCACCAAGGGTTTTGTTACTGTGGACCACTTGCAGAAGGGATGCTATGGACGCCTCTGGATATGCACTTTCATTTATCTGCTTTTATCTGCTTGTTGCTAGCCTAAGGCCAAATCAGGGTACCAAGAGGCCATCTAAATATATGTGGGAAGAATTGTAGGGCTTTGTTTCGTCTTTTAATTTAATGTCTATACTACAAATGTAAACTGGTTTCAAATCTCTTTAAGCATGAGTCTGAACAAAGAGAAGCCTGGAAATTGTAGTTATTGGTTTAACTACAGAATTGCTGGCACCTTCAAAAACCATAGTTCTAACGGTGCATTATCTTAATTTGATATGTGCAAGGCAGTCTTCATTAATCAGTGGCATGCTATTTGTGCTGTCTTCAGAAAGAGTGAAACAGATTCCTGGTGGCCAAATTTTCCAGTATTCCACGGGCTTCATCTGCATTTAGAAAACACAATATCTTTACTGCCAATGCAAGGTGTCAGAAATAGATATTTTACACTAAGCTTATCTGTGCCAAAATATGTTTCTAGATCTGCAACAACTGTTTTCCAGGTACTGGGGTTTGCTGCTTTCTTTGCTCTGGTTCTTAAAAAGGTGGAACAGGAAGATGAGGAAAACACATCTATCAATGGCCCATTGTCTGCCCCAGGTAACTTATTAAGCTATTTTAATAACATGGCCTAGAATAACATTAGCCTTCCCTAATCTGGTGTCCTTCAAATGTAGCTGAACTATAACTGTCACCAGCCCTGGCTATTGGTCATGCTGACTGTGTCTGATGGGATTTGGTGTTCAAAACATCTGGAGGGCTGCTGATTGGGGAAAACTGACCTATAATTTATTTCCCCTGGCTTTGCAAAATATCACGACCAGGCTTTGATGGTAGGACAGAGAAAGCTAGAAGTAGTTGTAGTTCCAATTTAAAGTCCTCCTTCTGTTTGCCACCCATCAAGCTCCCAAAAGAAGGGGACTGCAGAGAAGGCCTTCTGAGGACTGTCTTAACAGCTAGGCAGGTTCATACGGTAGACTTGCCCCTCAGCTTCTAAAGGATTGAGGAAGAGCAAAGTGCTGAATAGGGGCAAGTCTACCAATAACTGCACAGTTTGTGTCACCTGCATGTGCAAATAGTTGCGCAGTCATGTTATTCACAGTAATGTTCAATTGTTGTACTGTCTGTGTACCTATGCACATAGTGGTTGAGCTGTACAGATCAACAAGTGTGCCCTCTTTCATGCAAACAGTGGCGTAGCGTGGGGGGTGCAGGGGGGCCCGGCCACACCGGGCGCAACATCTGGGGGTTAGGGTTAGGGGGCGCAAATCCACGGGTTAGGGGGCGCAAATTACTTGCCTTGCCCCGGGTGCTGACAACCCACGCTACGCCACTGCATGCAAACACTGGAATACGGGTAGAAACAGTTTGAACTTGTGTTCAGTACATCATGCAAACAAGCCTGATATCAAGGGACATCCTCTTCTGCAATTTGTGGACCATAAGGGGCAACCAGGACTCAGGAGCATTAGGTTTCCCTTGTGAAATTGCCTCTCGTTGTCACATCAGTTTCACTGGCAAAATTAGCACGCTGTACTGGACACCTGCCCAGTTTCCTTGTCATCTTTGAAAAGTGGAAGTTTCACTGCCTGTACAGCAGAGCTCCTCGCTCCACTTAGGCCCTTTTCTCGCTTGTGCAGAGATCTATTTTTATCTCACCTTAAGCCAAACATATTCTCTCCTGCCCATTTCAATAGCCATGATGGGTGTTAGATCACATGCACTGTTTGATATCGATGACCTTTTCTTTGCTCCAGTCAGTCTACGCTTTTTTGTCCATAATCCAAGGTACTAGGTAAGTTTGTGCTATTTTCCATTTCTAAATAATTCAGCTTCTCCATTGAAGTTCCTAAAGGGGTTTTTGAATGTGTATCCTTTGTTTTCCTAGTAAGAACCCAGTGCAGGTTACATAAACAATTGTATCAAATAAGCATCTTAGCCTAAAACAGAAGGGCAGTCAGCATTAAAAACCAGCTTACGGTTGGTGATGGAAGACTGAGTATTTATAGAGAGTTGTTTTTTTTTAAATCAAACTATCGTGTTGCTGTTTTATAATTAACAATATACTGATAGATTTTGTGGAGGCAAAGTGCAATCTAATCCATGTTTATCTGGAGGCAAGTCCCATAGTGTTCAGTAGGGCTTTCTCCCTAGTAAGTGTGTTTAGGATTGCTATACACGCTTAACCGAACAGTGAGTCACACTGAAGTCATTAGTTTCTCCTTCTGAGTCGACAAACGTATATAAGATCGCACTATTAATCAGCTGGGGGGGGGGACCTGTTACTGGACTCCAGCTCCCATCATCCCTGACCAGCCTACTGGGGCTGGTGGGAACTGCAGTCCAACAACAACTGGAGGACCACAGGTTTCCCACGTGCTGAGGAAGTGACTGCAAGGAGATATACAAAGTAGCCTGCAATCCTTCCTGCTTGTCTGTCTATAATTGTGCCTGGAAATGGTCAAGAAACCAAAGAAGCTTTCATTGACTTTGTATTTGAAGGTTGTGGCCTTGACCTACAGAGCTCTAAATGAGCTGGGTACCTAAAGGAGTGTGAATGTCCTTGGTAGCTTGGGGCACATCATACTGTTGCTATTAAAATGTATTTTCTGTAGCATGAAAAATAAGTAAGAACTTTATGCAAAAACAACCACAAACCCTGCCCCCAGACTGTTGCTATTTTGGGGTGGGGTTTGATAACTAGAATGTGCCTTTGAGCTCCTGATGATGCTTCTTGCTTGCCTGGATAGACAGGGACGTGTGAGCATTGTTGCTCCATCCACTTTTGCTTCTGACCCTGCCCACCACTGAAATGTGACCATTGGAAGGATGCCTAGAAGAGAATGATTCCTCAGGCTGAAAAAGATTCCCCAGCCCTGATGTAGGCTATCAAAACTAGCTCTAGGGCTAGTCTAAATTAGGCTTTCCCAATGGAAAACTGCACTTTTCATACAGCCAAGAATGCGCTACCTGAGATTGGTGATATAGGCCTATTGCCATGGATTCACAGTCTCCAAACATTGTCCCTCTCCTATTGTTTTCAGCTGATAAATTCCAGGCTAGTAATAGGCCTCTGCCTCCTCTTCCTGTACAGGCGACTCAAATCCTATCTTTGGAGCCCGCAGGGACAGCGGAAGCAACATCTACCAGCCTCCCCCTTCTACCGACATTGAGAAAATGAAGAATAACCGCATCAAGGAGCAGAAAGCATTTGCCCTGATTAGAGAAATATTGGGTACTTTTATGATTGCATTCTAAACATACTGTGAGGGGAGAGAGAATGGGCTTTAAAAGAAGGCATGAGTTGGGGAGTTACTTATTTCCTTGTCAAGAAGACGGGGACAACAGGCGCCACTGATTCACATAAAATGTGCTTGTCTAATTTATATGTATAGATGCACATTCAGAAATGATTACTGTAAACGTAAATAGAAATACAATAATCTCATCATGGGGAAGACTGATCAGGTGAGCTGTGTGCCGGGTGCTGCTGTGGTCTAAACCACCGAGCCTCTTGGGCTTGCCAATTGGAAGGTTGGAAGTTTGAATCTGCACGATGGGGTGAGCTCCTGGTGCTCTGTCCTAGCTTCTGCCAACCTAGCAGTTCGAAAACATACCAGTACAAGTAAATAAACAGGTAAGGTAAATGTAAAGTGAGTGGGTGGCACTGTAGTGGGAAGGTAAACATCATTTCCATGCGCTCTGGCACTTGTCACGGTCCTCCATGCACCAGTAGCAGTTTCGTCATGCTGACCAGATGGCCCGGAAAGCTGTCTGTGGGCAAACACCGGCTCCCTTGGCCTTGAAAAGCTAGATGAGCACCACATCGCATAGTTGCCTTTGACTGGACTTAACTGTCCAGGGGTCCTTTACCTTTTTTACTGCTCGCTGTTGATAGACAACTTTCAATGCCCCTTCTGCCTTGAAACAAGGCCCTCTCTTCTTTATAGGGTTCTTTATCTTTAAACTGGATTTGGGCTGGGCAGTTGGGAACTCTTCAAATAGAAGATTGTCCTCTGGGCCATTAAAAACAAACCAACAAGGACAAGCCCAGTTTAGAGAAGCTATTCTCTTAAGTGGTCCACAAAGTAAACATGGGATGTTACCTTAGGGACCGTAAGCACAGTACAATTTTTTGTGTGTGCAAGACCTTAGTATTTAAAAATTAGAACCAAATGGAAATGGATATTGCCCCTCATAAAAACATATGCCACAATCATTACACCGTAATCCTAACCAGTGGAATCTTAACCATATCTAGGCAGAATTCAATAGGACTTACTCCCAGGTAACTCAATTACGATTAGGGTGGCAATGTTTGCTGTTGTGTTCTTGCACACTTCTTGAATTGTTTTTTAAGGTGTGTTTGCAAAGGTACAGAGAAACCTGTGTTCGTACTACAATTGCACAAAGTAGAATGAGCCTTTTGCAATGTATTAGCTCCTGTCTGGAAGCACCATTGGAAACCTATTGGGTTTCTTCTTTGCTTTCATATTGCTTTGCTCTCCTCTCCCCAGCCTACTTGGGTTTCTTGTGGATGCTGCTTTTGGTTGCCTATGGGCAGCGTGATCCTAACTCCTATTACCTGAACAAACATATTGAGAACAGCTTCACAGACGGATTCCAAGACGTCTTCAGTTATCAGGACTTCTTCAAATGGGCCAGAACCACCTTAGTCAGCAACTTGTACAGCTCACACCAAGGTACAGAAATTCATTTCATTTTGTTTCATTTCAGTTATTTATTAAATTTCTATGCCACCCTTCATCCAAAGATCAGGGGCAGTTTACAATCTAAAAACACAAAAATACATAACAGAGTAACAAACAAAAAACCCATATATTGTTTAATGAGCCGAAGGCCTGGGAAGAGTCCCAAAGCCCAGATACAGAGGCATGGAAGGCTGCATTTGGCCCTCTGGGCCTTAGGTTTCCCGTCTCTGCTTCAAAGCATCTCCTCTTCCAATATACTGCTGTCTGTACCCTAAAGTCATCAGTGGAAGCCATTCTGCAAGTACCCCCTGAGAAAGTGGCCGTCTCTCTTGTGGCTCCTCTGTTATGGAGTGCTATATCTTGGGATATTCACCCGGTGCTTACATTAATTTATTTTTTTGGCACCAGACACTTTTCAGTTCACCGAGTTGTGTTTTTTAAGGGCTTTCTTGTTTTAGCATGGACATATTTTTAATTTATTACTGGAATAATTTCAGGCTCAGCTGGCTGTGTTTTTTATCCTTATGGTAGCAATGAGGAGACTGAAACCTAGGGGCCAAATGTGCCCCACCAGGGCTCGGTCTGGCATTCAGACTCTGGCCCAGTAGGAGATGCGGCCCTTCGACTGAAAAAGACCTGCCTTTTAAAGGATTTTAGCCTTATGAAGTTTTTATACGAGCAAATACAGTTAGCATTGCATTGTGCTGCCTCAGCTGCTGCTTCTTAGTCTCTGTTTCTTTGCATCTTGTGTTTTTATTACGAGGGTTTGCTTGTCACTCAGACGACATTGCCATAAATAAAATGAGTAAATATAAAACTGTTGGTGGGGTACAAATTAACTTTGAAAGCATTGCAAATGACTGTGAAAGGATTTGCCTTTTCAAACACTTTCTCTCCCCCTCCCCCCTTAAATTTCAACAAGGCTTTATCACAGATGGCAACTCCAAGCTGGTGGGCAGTGCCCGGATTCGCCAGGTGCGAGTGAAGGGCAACTCCTGCCCGATAGATCCCAAACTGCAGCTGACGGTTGGCAAGTGCCATTCTTCTTATTCTTTCGACACAGAGGACATGGCAGACTATGGAGCGCACTGGAACGTCTCTTCCCTTGATAACTCATCAGAACTCAGTTCTGCATGGCAGTATCAGAGCCAGTCCAAACTGAGAGGGCACCCAATCTGGGGCAAACTGGCTGTCTACAGAGGTGGTGGATATGTGGTTCACTTGGGGACAGATGCCCACAATGCCTCCAGGTAGCTTATCTCTGGTTTTTTGTGCTTCCACTGTAGTAGTGGTAGCAGCAGTAGTTTAATCAGTTAGATTAATTCAGGGGTTGGGAATCCTTGGCCCCACCTGGTTCTAGGGTCCCATCCCACCCATTAGCAGTTCAATGGGAAGCAACCAAGCAAGAGAAGATGGGGTGTTGATGTTTTTGCAAAGCATGCAGTTGCAGCTCCAGATTTAGTACAGATTGGGAAAAGTCTTAGTAGAGAGGTAAACTTACGTTTCCTTGCAAATATGCCATAAGCATTTCTGCATTTTCTAATTGCATCCATGCCATTTCCAGGGTGTGACTACATTTTGAATTTTGGGACTTTGAATAGCTGTTAGGCAAGGCTTGCTTTTCAATGGTGTATTGATATTATTTGTATTCTCCTGGAGCTATAGAGTTCTTTTTACCTTTTACACAGTCAAGCCAGATAAAGTGGGGTTGAGGGTGTCTATGCTGGCTGTGGCTAATGAGAGTTGTCTTTCAAACCATCTGGAAGGTGCTAGGTTGGGAAAGGCTAGTTTAGACCGATGGCTGATCTAAGGGCATTTCGAATGTTCTGGATTGAATGCTTTGTTACTGCAGGAAATGGGGTTCCACCCTCTTTTCTGCTGGATCTTCAGATTGGATTTGGCAACCTCTTGACTCCTTAGCACCTTAACATTTTTAGGGCCTCAGCATGTGATTGCACATTCCTCACTTTGTATTTTGGCAGAATCCTCCAGTACCTCTTCAATAACGTTTGGCTGGATACATTTACGAGAGCCGTGTTTGTTGAGTTCACTGTCTACAATGCAAATGTGAACCTCTTCTGCATTGTAAGCCTCATGTTTGAAACCAATGCCTTAGGTAAGAGCCTGACATCTGCGCCAGTGTTTTCATGAAAGAAAAAAGCAGTGCCTACATTACTCTGGGAGTTTGCCTGGCACATTTTGTCTCTACATTACTGTAGTAATTCAATACCAGCTCAGCATATTACATGGATACAGTGAGCCAGACAGAAAAAGGAACAGGGTTTCCATACCTTTAACAGCTACAATACATAGAAGAGGGCATTTCATATTTGTACAGTTTGTCTTAACCCTCCACAATAAGCTGTACCTGCTGTCCGACAGAACAGAATACTGACTTCTGCTTTGATTTCACAGGGGCCTTCTTCACGCGGTCTGAGCTGCAGAGTGTCCGGCTTTATCCATACACAGATGGTCTGCATATCTTTGTGATAGCAGCAGAAGTCATTTATTTCCTCTTTGTCATCTACTACATGGTGGGACAGGTAAGGATATCAGACAAGCCCTGCTGGATCAAGCCAATGGTCCATTTGCTCCAGCATCCAACAGTAGCCAGCCACATATCTCTGTGCGCAGTAGCACTCTTTTGCTCTTGGTTCTCAGCGACTGGTATTTAGAGGCACTCTGAGCAGTGGAAGGCATTCTCTTCCACCCTGAGCCAGGAAAGCGAACCTTGTTGGTGATGTGAACCTGGAATTTATTGTGCCACGGTTGAGAACAACGCTGCTAAACCAGCCTTCCACAAATTAATCCTTCCAAATGTTTTTAAGTGAAATTCTCACCATCCCTGGCCATTGCCCATATTCGCTGAGGCTGATACAGGTTGGAAGTCATCAACATCTGAAGAATACACAGGTCCCTCATGCATTCGGGAGACCAGACACCCATATTGTTTGGTCACATATGTTCCAGGGCTTGCAAATCCTATCAGCAGCCCTGGCTGCCACCAGCCCTGACACTTAAGTGTTCCTGATTATTATAGTGCTTGTAACTCCTGCTGCCAGTCAACTGCCACACCCTTCAGGCAGGGACTAAGTAACCCAGACAGTGTAATTGTATAGATGTCTTCTCAGAAATAAGTCCCACACTTAGTTCCATGGGACTTTGTCCAGGTAGGTGTGCAGAGGCCTGCAGCCAAAGACTTGTAATGAGACAGCTGTCCTTCTTTTTGTGACCACCCTGAAGTTTTGGGATGCTGTCCTACAAACTGATTGGCTTTCTCTTTTGCATGGAATTTCCAGAACATCATTGGAGATAAAGGAGTACCTAAGGCTGCATTCACACAGCACTTTGCTCCATTTTCCTGTCATTTCCGTAACTGTTGATTTCCATGTTTTATGTGATCTTTCACATGAAGTAAAAGCCACTTTTGGAAAAAGAAGCGGAATCTAGAAGAAATTTAGTGCCTTTTCCTTCTTATTTGGTTCCAGCAAGATTTTATTTGCAGCCATGTTAACCCAGGAAACTGCATACATTTCCTACTTGCCATTTAAAATTTAGGCCACCCCAAGTCTCTGCACATGCATCGTGAATATGGTTGGGAATAGATAACAAACAGTTTGCAGAGCAGAATGCTCCTTGCGGAACAGGCTAGACATCAGAAGTGTTTTCCTTAGCTTCTTTTCCATGTTGAATCTCTGCAGGTCAGGCAGCTGTTAGAAAGCAGAGGCAGCCGCCAGCCAGAAAAAGCTGGAGACCCTCTCTGCATTCCAGCAGCTCTCCCATTTAACTGACTGTGTGATCCTTGGATATGAGGTCATGCTTGGCTAGTCATCGAAATGAGGTTGCATTGTAGCAACACAATCTGCCTTTCTCCCTAACGATCACTTAATGCATTCTTTGGAACTGAACACCTTGTTCCTGCAGGGAAAGCTCATGCGCGCTCTGAAATGGAATTACTTCCGAAGCAAGTGGAACCTGTTGGAACTGGCCATCATTTCCATCAGCTGGAGCGCCCTGTTGGTGTTTGTAAGACGGACAATCTTGGGCTTGCGGGACATCAGCTACTATCAGGAGCATAAGGATGAGTAAGGGCTCCCTATCCTGCCACTTTGCAAACTCTCCATCCCAGCATGGGTAGAAAAGGGAAGAATTTTTAAGCAGCCTTTGTGATCTGTGGAATTTGATGTCTGTGAATTCCAATGCAAACTGACCTGATTTGCATCTCCCAAATATAATTATCCTTTGATTTTGGCACTTGTTCAAATGCTGCAGTACAGTCCTTGGCATTAAAGAGTACCAAAATGTATTTTTTAAAAAATGTATGGTTTCAGAAAAAGGTCTTTAGAAAAATGCGGCTTTAGATTTTTTTGTTTGAAAAAAGTTTTTAAATACAAGTTTTTTATATAATTTTGTGGATGTTTTTTTTTAAAACTGCAAACTCAAAATGGATGGGATGGGTCATATGAAATTCACATAGACCTTTTTTTTTTTGCAAGGCGTTTTTTCAACTTTGTAATAGCTACTGCTTGCATCCATAAAGATTATATAAAATACAATTAATGTGCAGCTCCCAGGTTTTTGCTCTGAGAGAAGCTGTCCAATTTTTAAGGACTTGTGTTTCAATTGGAAAAGAATTGATTGGTTGGCTTGCTCAACTCCACCTTTCCTCCAAGAAGCAGCTCAAGGAGACAAACATGATTCTCACCTGCCATGTGAAGCAGATCAGGCTGAGAAAGAAAGAGACTTGCTCCAAAAATTTCAGTGAACCTTGTGCCTGAGCCAATATCTGAACCTACAGTAGGTCTCTTCAGTCCCAGCCTGACACTCTAACCACTACACAACATTGCCTCATTACCGGTGCTAGCTGGGACTGGTAGAGCAGAGAGCAGGGAGGTCAATGACAGGCAGTGCCAACTAATTCTAGTTTAGGGAAGTTTTTAATGTTTGATGTTTTATTGTGCTTTTATATTCTGTTGGGGCTGCCCAGAGTGGCTGGGGAAACCCAGCCAGATGGGAGGCGTATAAATAAATTATTATTATTATTATTATTATTATTATTATTATTCTCTTCCCTGGTGAGTTTTTAAAAAGTAACACGGAGACAAAAGAGGAGGAGGAAGCTGACATCTAGAGACAGCCCCAGGACTGGTTATAAGGAAGGAAAGAGGCAGGCAGGCAAGTAGGTGGAGGGTAACTAAGGTTGGTGGAGCCGTGCTCCATGTGCCCTAACAGAATAGCCTCCACTATGTCATAACAATTCCCATATTCCTTCAGGTTTGCAAGCTTCAATCAGACAGCGACTGTTGATGCAGTTCTGGGCTACCTGATTGCCTTTCTGGTTCTTCTTGCCACTGTGAAACTCTGGCATCTCCTGCGGCTGAACCCAAAGCTGAACATGATCACCTCAACCTTGAGGAGGGCCTGGGGGGACATATCAGGATTTGCAACTGTGATTATAATCATGTTCCTTGCCTACTCCATAGCGGTGAGTACCCATGTCTTCCATCTATTCCCAGTCGGTTTTCTGGCTTTCGCTCTCTCCCCCTGCCCCCTACCAAGCCTCCATAATTTGGATTAGTTTGCTCGTATTTTTTTTAGAGTCCTGTCTGTTATACAGATGTAGTGAAAATGGTACCTTCCAGATGCTGTTGGACTACAATTCCCATCAGCCCCAGATATCAAGGATGACGACAATGAGTTCAACTTACTACACACTCGTCACCCTAAGGTCCCAGAGCAGGTTACAGCCATTTAAAATACAACATTAAAAACAGCTTGAAACAAATTACAACCCAAAGGTGGTTTCTTTCGGGGGAAGTCATGACTCTTAAAGTGGTATGAGCGCTTTAAACATATGCAGAAGCTGAGGCCTAAAGCGCAGGGGGCTTGTGAAAGCAACTGGCAGCAACAGTAATTATGTTTTCAAGGAGGGCTCATTTCTCAGTTGCAACCTCAGCTTTAACCTAACTAAACCTTCATCTCTGCAGTAAAGAGACACCAACCGCTCCAATACACCCTGTGTCTAAGCAGAAAAATAACCATGTGTATTATGGAGAACCTAGTCTGCGCAGTCATCTCTGTCACTTGCTAACTGGCCTTGTGATTTGGGTGAGAAACTGTTTTCCTCCCATTTTTATAATTTGCAGACAAACTTGATATACGGCTGGAAGTTGAACTCTTACAAGACCCTGTTTGATTCTGCGGAGACAATGGTCAGTCTTCAGCTTGGAATCTTCAACTATGAAGAGGTATGGTTTATCCTTCAGAGGTTTTTTTCCTTGTAACTAAGGTTGAATTAAATTAAATGAACCACATATCTGTTGTCTTATTTATTTAGCACCATCCACACACATAGTTTTTCCAACCCCATCTTAAACTATCTATATTTTGCAATGCCGTTCTCCAGCCAATAAATTTGTACAAAAAGCAAATGCTAGGGTAAAGTGTGCATGGCCATGCATCTATCAGCAAAAGTAACATTCAAAAATGTATCATATTAGGGAACATTGCCTTGCAAACATGTGTATATTAGGGAGAAAATGCATATAAACATTTGTCTATTATGGGGGGAAATGCAGTAAAATGCTGGTGAATTTTCAGGACTTTTTTTTTTAATGCAAACTACAGTGGTACCTCAGATTAAGAACTCAATTCGTTCTGGAGCTCCGTTCTTAACCTGAAACTGTTCTTAACCTGAGGTACCACTTTAGCTAATGAGGCCTCCCCCTGCCGCTGCACCGTCGTAACACGATTTCTGTTCTCATCCTGAAGCAAAGTTCTTAACCTGAGGTACTATTTCTGGGTTAGCGGAGTCTGTAACCTGAAGCGTCTGTAACCCAAGGTACCACTGTAATGCGAAATGTGGAAAACTGAACTTAGGAAGAGAAAAATGAGAAACGGAGAGAAAATTAAATGTACAGATTCACCCATCCCTAGTTATCATAAGACAACCTTCCTCAACCTTGTTTGATTCCCATCTCCCATCATCCCCAGCCAGCATGGCTGATGGTCAGCAATTATGGGAGTCCGAAACATCAGGAGGGCAACAAGCTGGGAAAGGCTGTGGATTGGGACTACTGTAAGTGGTTTACCAAAGGCTTCATGAAAAGGCAGGTTTTGAGCAAAGCAATAAAGGTGAAATCACCTTTTGGGGTTTTGAAAAGCAGTTCTGGGTATAAAGGGGAAGAAAGGACGAAAGTTGACTAAGCAGGAAGAGACCTTTGGACAGGTGAGGGTGGTGGAAAAGGAGGAGCAAAAGTCACAGGCAATGATACACTGGAATGGGAGAGGCAAGAGGGAACACATTTTTTTTACTTTTCATAATGCTACCCCCTGCTCCCACTGAAGTACGGTAGTATAACTTGTACATAAAAAAACAGCAACACATATCTTAAGCATTACTTATCCTCAAAATATACAAGGAAGCACTCTCTTCAGTATTAAGGCAGAGTGCATTTGGGCAAACATGATGCTTACACAAGACACCAGCAAACTGAAGTGTTTAAATAATTCACAAGTACTGTCCCTGAAAATAATGTTCTCTTCCCTGAAGAAGATAACAATATCCCTTATTGTAACATATATGTCTCTTTCAGGTCTTGGACTACAATCCCATCTTGGGCTCCTTCTTAATTGGCTCATGCATCATTTTTATGACATTTGTGGTGTTGAATCTCTTCATTTCTGTGATCCTTGTCGCTTTCAGTGAGGAACAGAAACATTATCAGGTTTGTCCACAGAAGTAATATGTGAATTTCCACATTTAAGGATGCCATCTGCCCTGGTCTGTACATATATATATATATACTGGGAGATCCCACTAATCAAGGACCTGCACAGGCCGAGTTCATATGTAACACTACTAAACCATCGTTTAGTACTACGTACAGTGGTACCTCTGGTTAAGAACTTAATTCGTTCCGGGGGTCCGTTTTTAACCTGAAACTGTTCTTAACCAGAGGTACCACTTTAGCTAATGGGGCCTCCTGCTCCTGCTGCGCCACCGCCGCACAATTTCTGTTCTTATCCTGAAGTAAAGTTCTTAACCTGAGGTACTACTTCCGGGTTAGCAGAGTCTGTAACCTGACGTGTTTGTAACTCGAGGTACCACTGTACATGGACATCAGGCTTGCCTGCTCCCCTTCCACTCCTCCCATTACTTTCATTTTCAAAGAATGTTGTCCTGTTTTATGAACCAGGGAACCTGCCATACAACTAACTGTGGTAAATTTCAGAACAAGCCAGTTTCAAACTGTGGTTTGTGATGCTGGTTTGTTTAAGTAACTGGTTTGTTTAAAGCCAGAATTCCTGGTTCATACAACAAAACAAACAGATAAGTCTTACAGAACAAACATCTGTAGATCTCTGCCTACTGGCTGTGCAGGAGGAGGAAAGGGGAGAATCCAAGCCTAATTCTTTACTTGGACTTGCCACAACTCATCCACATGAGACTAAACCATGGTGTTAGCATTAAGTGTGAGGTCCTGGCCTGGTTCACATGACACAGTAATCCATTTTGCTTCTCCCTAGACTTTTTACTCCTTCCTGCACTAAGCTAAGCCACGGCTCAGTGTGCTGTCCAAACCTCATCTTGTGATTGAGCTTGCTAACTATGAACTAGAACTAAGAATAACCCCCCAATACATTTTCCTGTTTGTCTTCCTTTCTTTTGGCAGTAATTTTCAGTATCTGCCTGCAGCCTAATCACATGCACATTAATCAGCAGGTTTACCGTAGTTTGGCTGACAATCTACTCATACTGAAATTCACATATTCCCCTGGCCACACTACAGTTTACTGCAGTGTGCTACTACAATGTTTAACATGACTGTTTTGTGTTCTACTTTTTCCTGCCTGTAGTTATCATCACCACCACAAATTCTACAGAAGCCCAGGATGCAATTCACTGTTATGTCTATACTCATACAAACTGTATTGTGTGTGTCTCTGTGTGCTTTTTAGGCTTCTGAAGAGGAAGAGATTGTTGACCTAATGCTGAAGAAAATTTGCAGCTTCCTTGGAATAAAATGTAAAACTGACCATAAACCAGCCTCTGACAAGAAACTAGAAGAACCTGTAAGGAGCAACTAACAACTGGTCTTCTTACCAACTTCAACTTACAGCTGTTG
Source organism: Podarcis pityusensis (assembly GCF_964106645.2). Lineage (NCBI taxonomy): Eukaryota > Metazoa > Chordata > Lepidosauria > Squamata > Lacertidae > Podarcis > Podarcis pityusensis. Next base: position 40,655,520 of record NC_138033.1, read on the forward strand.
CAGCTGCCTTTAGATATTGTGGCTTCCATGTTTGTGAAATGTTGTGGCAGACAGCAGAATTACTTCCACTGACTGAGGTCTTGATGTGCTCTCCAATAATTGTACTTAAGTTACCGGCCTTAACTCTGTACTGATAGATGTGAAAATGAGTGCTTGACAGAACTATAGAACTGATGCTTGCTTGATTATGCATACTGCTTTATTCTGTACTTATTCCACAGTGTAGTATAATAAAAGCTAAGAATCCAAAGCATTGCTCAGCTTCATTGTTTATAACAAATTATAAAATCATTACCAGTTCAATTCATACTTTATTCTTAGAAAATGCTTTATTTGGAAATGTATAAAATTATTCATGATGTGGAGAAAATGGATGATGAAACCTCCCTGAGTACTAGAACTTGGGACAATACAAGAAAGCTGAATGTTGGATTATTCAGGACAAAAGATAATACTTCTTTACACAGCACATCATTAAATGGTTGAATTTGCTCCCAAGATGTAGATGGCCATCAACTTAGATAGCTTTAAGAAAATTGCACAAATCCAAAGAGAATAAAGATATCAGTCACTATTAGCCACAATGATTACTTTCACTTTCCAGTGTCTGAGGCAGTACTGCTCTGAATACCAGTTGATGGGGTGAGCACTGTTGCATTTATGTCCTGCTTGTTCACAACTGGGAGAATTGTTGCTGGACTAGATGGGCCTTTGGCCTGGGGAGGGCCGTTAGATAGGTCTAGAGATCCATGTTTGACCCTTGGGCCCAAGGTTCCCCACCTCTGTCCTAAAACATTAACTGAGGAAGTGATGTCCACAGAGCATAGGAAGACACAAACAATAATGCTACGACATGTATTGATTGCACACAGTTTGCATTTCAACGGGCTGAAAATTTAAAGTGTTTGTGTTTAATGGATGAAACTATGGAATCAGAAGTAAGCAATGTAGTTTACTCCCAGGAAAATGCTTTATTAGATTGCACTTTAGCTGCTCCTAATAAATTAGCCACTATGCTATATACTTTTAGTTATTTATTCATGTATTACATTTATATCTCACCTTTCCTTAAGTGCATGATTCTCCCCCTGCCCATTTTATCCTCTGCTGCAAACCTGTGATGTAGGTAAGCTGAGAGACACGGAGTACCCCAAGGGCATCCAGTGAGCTTCAAGGCTGAGGAAGGGATTTGAACCCTGGTCCTCCAGTTCGGAGTCCCAACACTCTATTACACCACACTGCTCCTCGGCACACAGCTATCTGCATTTTGGGACTCTCATTAGGGGGAACAGGGCTCTATGGAGCTTGTCACGATGGGCTCCTAAAGTGCAAAAAGTACCACTCCTCCGCTTATTATGGGATGCACTCCTCTAACTTGTTTCCGGCGAGAGTAAAAACAAAACTCCTAAGGTTTTGTCAGAATAGTGTTTATATGGCTTGAAGCAAGCTTTTAGATGGATGACGAGCTGCTTGTGTTGGCTCTTCCTTCTGGGGTGATTTGTGCTAAATGCTACTGCTCTTAATTTTTTTACTGTTACTTTTTTAAAACACACACGCCACTTTTTCTTTTTTGCAAGCCGCCCAGAGGACACGGTCGATGGGCGGTTAATAAATGCCTAAAGTAAAATAAAGCAAGCAGCAGCTGCCGCGGCAACCCCCTTCCCGCACGTCCCCTCCGCACTCTCCTCCTCCTCCTCGCCGGCCAGGCCAAGCCAGGCCCCCTTCCGAAAGGCCCGCCTCCCCCTTGTCCTCTGCCGCCGCCTCCCTCGCCGGCTTGTCGCCTCTGGCCCCGGCCGCGTCTCTGTGCAGCGGCCCCGCCATGGCAGTGGCACTGGCGGCCTTGCGAGCGCTGCGTCGGGTCGGGCCTGGCACGGCTTCTGCCGCCGCCTCCGCCGCTGCTCCTTGTGCAGCCGGCTTGGCCAGGCCCCGTCGCGCCTTAGTCGGCTGCTCCCAGGCCGCCTGGGCCAATAGCAGCAGCAGCAGCAGCAGCAGCCAGGCCGCCCCGGCTCGGAGGCTCAGCACCAGCCCCGCGTTGCTGCTCGCCGGTGAGTCGCGGCGGGGAGGAGAGGAAGCGAGAGGGATGAATGGGCGCCGTGGGGCGGAGAAGTGGGCGGCGGAGCGTGCAGTGCAAGGGGCCCGATCCGGAGGCAAGCACTCCTGCGCAAGGAAGCCTTTGCAATGAATGGGAGCTGCGGAGGAGCTCTCGTTGGGTGGAGGGAGGGGGTGCTGCTGCTGCTTTGCAACCCAAGCCTGCGCGTGCCTTTCTCAGAAGGAAGCCCCTGAGAATCGAGAGGCGTCTTACTCCCAAGTAAGCGTGCCTAAGAGTGCAGCTGGGCAGCCCAAACTTGTGCGGGTTTACCTCGCTTGAGTTCAAAGTGGCTTATTCCCCCAGCAGCCGGTCATAGATTTGCAGCTTGTTTGTTGCTACACACCATGCATTTAAAGCACACCCCCTGTCCCCAGTGAATCCTGGGAACTGCAGTTTGAGGAGAGCTACAATTCCCAGCACCCTTAACAAACTACACTTCCTGAAGTTTTTTTGGGGGGGGGGTAGGGGGATATGAGTTAAATGTGTAAGTAAAGGTAAAGGGACCCCTGACCATTAGGTCCAGTCGTGACTGACTCTGGGGTTGTGGCACTCATCTCGCTTTATTAGCTGAGGGAGCCGGCGTACAGCTTCTGGGTCATGTGGCCAGCATGACTAAGCCGCTTCTGGCGAACCAGAGCAGCGCACGGAAATGCTGTTTACCTTCCTGCCAGAGCGGTACCTACTTGCACTTTGAGGTGCTTTCGAACTGCTAGGTTGGCAGGAGCAGGGACCAAGCAACGGGAGCTCACCCCGTCGCGGGGATTCGAACCGCTGACCTTCTGATCGGCAAGTCCTAGGCTCTGTGGTTTAACCCACAGCGCCACTCGCGTCCCTCAGTTAAATGTGTACAGAGCCTCAAAAACTGCAGTCCTAAACACACCTGGGTGTGAGCCCCATTGCGTTCAATAGGACATACTTTTGAGTAGACACAGTTAGGATGGAGCTTTTCAGTACTGCAATCCTGAGCACATTTATTGGGAGTAAGCACTGTTGAACACAGTGGGACTCATTTCTGAGTCACATACCTAGGATTTAATTGTGCAAAACTTATGAAATACTGGGATATTTAACCTATCGAGGCAGGAGGGAAGGGATTGCTTTGGTTGACCCAGCTATGGGTGTTCAAACTTAAAATCTGTCTTATGTGCAGTACAGAGTTTGTGCTGTTATTGGCTCATAGGCTGACTTTATGCAGTCTTTACCCTGCATTTTTGCAGGATTCAAATCATGCTTCCTGCATGCCCAAGACCTAATCAAAGAATAGAGGTCAGGGTTGCATTCCTTCATTACCCCATAAATGTTAATAAACATCCATGGAAGCACTGTGGTCCGTACAAGGTTAATTTTATTGCAGCATTTGCTTAGTTTGCCATTCATATCCAGTGACACACCCACTCTGATTGGATCTGACTCTTTGGACTGGGTCTTGTGTTTGCTGCTGTGCGGCATAGTAATTTATTGCATTGCTTGTCATTCCCTATGCACCCTCATTTTTTCTCAGATTAAATTCTGCAAGATGGGGATGGAGGGTTTTTTTGTTTTTGTTTTGCAGCAGGCATATGGAATTAGGGTCATGAGATTTTACACCACAGTACTGTTAATGTAACCTCAGGCCCAGGTGGCTGAATGCGACCCTCTATGCCTCTCTGTATGGCCTTCAGGACTCTTTCCAGGCTACACCCCTTCCCTAGGCCGCATCCCGCGTCCCGCACCAGCCTTGCTCTGTAATGTGTCCTTGAACTCTGATAATTCCTATTGCTTGCCTGGACGGAGCAGGGGTGTTTATGTGGAAACCTCTGTGTCTGGAATGTAGCCTACTGTACAAAGGTAAGAGTTGCATCCATTGCCCACACCACTTATGCTTTTGTACCCAATTGGAAGGTTGCCCACAAGGCAGTGCAGGCCTTGGGCTGAAAAAGGCCCTGCCATCCCTATATTATTTAAAGTGCTGCAAGGCTTCGTTCACTTGAATGGTAGATTGTGCTGCAGAACGTCTTTCAAATGGTGTATGCATATTGGTGGGACCACTAAGTTGTGCTTGCTCATGGTGGAGAAAAAGGAGGAGAAAGATTTAGGGAGAGGGTCCCCGGAGGGGAGGCACAGCTTTATATTCACGCAAGATTGGGCAAAGGACTCTGTGCGAGTGGTGTGAGATTTCAAGGGTACTAGGTGTGCTTGCCCAGGGTCTGTGTTTCCTTTGGGACAATGAGGTGCAGAAGAGACTGTGGCATTTTGATCGTATATGGTTTATTTACACGTATTTACAACCTGAGTCTAGATAGAGGAAGTTCCCAGCATTACACTCCAAGGGGGTCTCTTGCTTCTCTCATAGGGGCAGGAGCAGCTCTCCTGTTCCTCTCACAGCTGCCATGTTGGATCCAAAAACTGCCAGCAAACATTCGACTTGGCCTCTACTTTCCTGCTTGCCAAATCGCAAGCCCACCACAGTTGTGCCCCTCCCTTCTGAAACTGGGCTTTTGTCTCTGCTAACTCACTCTCACCTCAAGAGGGGATTTTCCCATTTATTTTCCTGCCCAGAAAGTCTCTGTGAATAGCCTCTTTGATCAACCATTTCTTTGTGGTCTTCTAATGGTCCATCTCTCTAGGCAATTACTTCATCAGGAAAGCAGCCTGGCTTTTTTTTAACGTGGCTTTTTTAACAGGCTAAATTCAATGTTTGGCACCCCAGATTTAGAAAGGGCGTTCAGAATTAGAAGGTGAGTCCAGGCATCCCACAAATTTATAGCACTGTGGGCTCTTTTATGATATTTGACTGTGGTGTGTTGACTGGAATCTCAGCTTTTCTCGCTGGTTTTAATTAACTGCAGGGAAGTGCAAACATAATTCATAGATGGACATTATCCAAAGGAGCTTCACTCCTTAGGACTTCTGGTGTGTTAGTCCTGAACAGTAATAAAAATTACCACTGCAGAAATAATATGTGGTAAATCAAATGTACTGAAATAGTATGTGGCAAATTGTTTCTATGACTACCAATTCAGACTGCAGATTGGGATGGCTCAGGAAGTTGGGATCTTTTACTTCTGCCCCATGTAAAAAGACTCAACCACTCTGAACACTGCTGTGCAATTTCCTCCTCTGAAACTGGAACAGTTGAAAGGGAGGTGTGCCTCTATACCAGACTAAGACCTGGGAGACAAGGGTTCTAGTCCCCGCTTGACCATGAAGCTCACTGGGTTACCTTGGGCTAGTCACAGTCTCTCAGCCCAGTTTACCTCACAGGGTTGATGTGAGTATAAAATGGAGGGGAAAGAACTATGTATAAAACCACCTTTACCTTCGTGGAGGAAAGGTTGGATATAAATGTAATGATGAATGAATGAATGAATGAAATTGATGCACAGCTTGGATTTGGGAGCGGTATTTTTTTTTTGTACTTGAAATAAGAAAGCAGGCTACCTTTTTCTAATTCCTGCTTGCAAACTTGGAACTTGGAAATCAAGTGCTTTTTTATGCTGACACTTTTTAAGGTAAAACATTGAGGCAAAAAATGTGTTTAGAGAAAGCAAGGTGTGTTGAAATGTTCTCTTTGCTTCATTCAGCCCGTCGATTCACAGACAAGCATGAATGGATAACAGTTGAAAACAGTATTGGAACCGTAGGAATCAGCAACTTTGCACAGGTACTGGTTCTCTCTCTCTCTCTCTCTCTCTCTCTCTCTCTCTCTCTCAGCTTTGTGCTACAAAATTGACATCTATCAGCCTTTTCTGTTGGCCTTGGTCTTTGGCTCCTTTATTGCCTATTCTGCATGTAGAGCCAAATTGTAGACTTGGAACTCTGACATTATTGGCCACTTTAAACCATCCTCTCCTCCCTTCAGCAGTTTGGCTCTGTATCTTACACTTAGGACTCAATGGGAACCTTGGCTCAAAGCATTTTTTGCTTTTTGTTTGTTTAATTGTTGATAATACTTTTTAATGCAAGTGTTTATAGGGCTGAATGCATCCTTGTAACGGGTTGGAAAATCCCCAGGTGCTTGGTTAGTTCCCTATGCACCTAAATATTTCAGTAGGGTCTATGATTTTGCAAACAAAACAACAAAATGGCTGTGTGTGTGTGTGTGTGTGTTGAAGCCTAAGAAATAGAAATGTTTATTGCCCTGCTTATATATTTATTGCCTCGTTTGCAGTGGTGGTGGTGATGGATAGCACCTGAACCTTTGCTCTCTGCATAGGAACCATGTAATTTCTTAAATGAGATTGGGACTGCAAGTGTCATTTGGTCTGCGTCCAGCTTGGCTGGTCGCAACTTGTGCAAGACCCAGAGCAGAGCTTTCTCCTGGCATGCTTGAAAAGTTCCTCCGTTCCTCACCTGTAAAAATAAAGAGCGGCTGTTTGAAAAGGCTTTCCTCACCGCCCAAAAGCACATGGCCAGATTTTATTGTGTCAAAAAATGTGTACAGAAATGCATATACTAGGGCAAAGCGTGCATAATTAGACGTGTTGTATTGGTGAAAATAGCATAGAAAATGCATCATATTAGGGAATATTGCTTTGCAAAAACATGTATATTAGACAAAATAGTATACAGAAATTAGGAGGAATTTGTGCTAAAATGCTGATTAATTTTCATGAGGACTTTTTTTAAAATTGCAAACTGATATAAAAATGTGGAGTGCTAAATTTCAGAAAAACTGAGAGAAAATTGACAGATTCACCCATCCTTAACCAGCAGACAGACTGCCACATGGGCAGATCCTTGCCCTATGCCTACCTTTGCCAATTTTGTGCCCTTCAGCTGTTTTGGACTATACCCATGGTTGGGGCTCTTGGGAGTTGTAGTCCATAACAGCTGGAGGGCAACCGGTTGGCAAGGGTTGCCCTGTGCTATGCCAAAGCCAGAGATACTGTAACCAGTAAAGTTGTGGTGTTTCATTGCTCTTGCTTATCTAAACCTAGATATGCCTGGCGCACAACCTATTATTTATTTGTTTTCTTGAACATTTATAATTCACAGCATAACAAGGAAGCTTGCAACAGGTTAAATAAAATCAGTCTCTAGCTCTCTATAAAACATTTAAATGTTTAGATGCTGGTTGGCTTAAACAAAAATTCTTACAGTAAAGGCCTGTCTGAACACTGCAGTTTTCGGTAGATATCTGAAAGAAGGGACGGTTCTTGCTGAACCTCTACAGGTGGGCAGTTCCACAAAGCAGGCGGGGCAGACCTGACCCTCAGGGTCCCTTCCCACTCTACAATTCTATGATCAGAGGGTCTCAGGGATGAAGGCGGAATACAAGGGATCAGGCGGTCCCTAAGGTACCATGGGCCCAAGTTGTGTAAGGGCTTTATGAATTAACACCAGATTCTTGAAGCAGGCCTGGTGGCAAAATCAGCAGCCAGTGTTGCTCTCCTGGGACCCTTGCAGTCAGTTGTTGCATTACAAGAGGGAGGTTGGAGCCATTGCTGCAATACAATGCACACACAAAGGTAGTCTGGGAAAGGGGGCCTGGTCCTTCCCTAACAACAGCTGTAAGTGGCTGGATGGTGGTAACAGGGGTCTTTGTGTGTCTCAGGTGCTCTTAGCTGGTGTGGCTGAGAGACTCCACAGCTGCTTCTGTCTTCATTCATCACCCTCCAGTTTGACTTTGCTGTGTATGAGAAGCCAGTCATATTATCCTTGAGAAATCAGTCATGTTTATGACTTGTTTGTGATACAGTTCATTTGCCAGACTAAAGCGTATTCAGAGACAGGTGTGGGAAGGTTTGCAGCCCATGTTTGATACGGTTTTTGGGAACTGCAATAGGAATAGCGCCACCAGCTTCTGGAGTGTGTGGATTATAATATGGTGCATTTGTTCCTTACTTAAATTCTTGCCAGGGGGAAGGCGGGGGGGGGGTGGGATTCCAACTTTTTGATAGCTTTCTCAGTTAACAATTTTTGCTGATGTCTGAATGTTTTTGTTTCAGGAAGCACTAGGAGACGTTGTTTATTGTAGTCTTCCAGAAATTGGAACAAAGCTGAACAAACAGGGTAAGCAATTTTCTTTACTTTTTGGCACTTTTAACACATTGCAACATTGGCAGAAAGCAATGCATTTTCATTTAAACGGTAGCCTCTTTCTTGGATTAGAACCCTAAAGGCTAATTTAGGTATTTTTCAACAGCTTGAGCATACCAAGTTGTGTGTGTGTGTGTGTGTGTGTGTGTGTGTGTGTGTGTGTGTTTAAGGACTTTGAATAGAAGGCTCCTTCTGTTTCCCCACCTCCAATGTTATGGCACAAGCAACTTTTAAAAGATCATTACTTTGGAAAGTTGGTCATGTGGAATTGGGGTGGGGTGGGTGGGGTCCTGTTGTTGGAAATTACATCTTTGGACTTGCTTACGCAAGCAGATCTAATTGTGCACCCACTGAGATCTAAGCCTTCTCTTTTCATAGCCTCCACTCTTGTAAAGAGGCAGAGGAAACATAGTTTTTTCTCTCCTAATGTTGTGTACACATTATACCAGCTTTGAAACAAAGTAGCATTGTTTCTTTCCTGCTGCATTTCAAACCACATTTGGACATCATTGCACACATCGGTACAGTTGGATGCGTTGCCGGGTGGCCTGCTGTCTGTCTGCACTAATGGATGGAGAGGGGATGTGGATATTTTCTTGCTGCTTATGTTTTTCTAATCGGATCAAAGCTGGCTTGGGGGGAAAACACATCAAAATGCAATATTTCTCAAGAAACTATAGGATCGTAGCTAACGCTATGTGTACACGGCTTCACATAGGGAGTGCACTGGATGCAGAGTAAAGGTGTACACCACCTAGGCTGAAATTGAGCCTTGATTTACCTGAATTCCTAATCTTTCAACACTAGGGCTCCCTACTTTTAGAAAATTCTTGTGGCAGCGCAAAGTAGCTCTCAACTTCCTCGAAGCCCAGTTAATTCGGTTTCTAAATTAAATGCTTTGCTCTCTTCAATTTTGTATTTCAGATGAGTTTGGTGCTTTGGAAAGTGTGAAGGCTGCTAGTGAACTCTATTCCCCCCTCACAGGAGAAGTAACGGAAATCAACACTGCCCTTGCTGATAATCCAGGACTTGTCAACAAATCTTGCTACCAAGATGGTAAGGGAGGCATCTTAACTTTGCAAAAGTGTTTCCGCCATCATTGAGTTGGAAGGATAACAGTGGAACTCATTTTGTATTGTCTTGTGCTTGCGGCAGTGAGGTTTATTTGAAAGCATTTTTATCCCATTCATCAGCTGAAAAATGCTCACAAAGCATTTTATAAATATCAGTGATAAGGTAATCCCTACTCTCGGGCTGATGGAAAAGGGATAGGGAGAGAGGAGGAGCAAAGCAAACTCAGCACTATTTCTTAGGTCCAGAGTTCTTTTAATGACCATTCTGGAAAGATAGCAAGGAAAGGGAGAGCCAAGAGTTGCTGATATTTCAGCAGAGAGGCCCTGCAGTTCCATCCATCTCCTTTTCTCCTGTAGCCACGAATGGAATGGCTTATATATGTATTCTCATCTTCAACTAGTGAAAAGTTACCTATTTCCTATGAGACTTTTATGCTTGTTGACATGAATGGAAATTGCTATGGTCAAGAGCCAGCATTTTACTAGAGCTCCAGGGAGTTGTGTGTGCTGCTGCTGCTTCTGCTTCTAACTAAGTTGTTTTTATGCTCATAGGTTGGCTTATCAAGATGACTGTGGATAACCCTTCAGAATTTGATGAACTCATGAGTGAAGATGCATATGAAAAATACATAAAATCTATTGAGGAGTGATCCAGATGTTAACAGTAAACCAATGCAGACCATTTTCACTGTAGATTGTCCTAAATTAGTGGTGTACAGAAGGTTCAACTCTGAGCAGCTTATCCAGGAAATTTTCAAGGAAAATATGCTGCCTTTGATTCAAATTGTGCTGATCTATGCCCACAAGTGACTGCAAGTCAAAACATTTTCATTTGGGGTGGCGTGTCTATCTTCACTTCTAGTACACGTATTGTTTTTTAGTCGAATAAATGTAATTATAGGATGTCAAGAGTTTGAAGTTCATAATTACATCTGGAGTAGAATAACCTTTGTTCCTAAAATAAACCTAAGCATTGATAAAGTAGAACTGTAACAGCCTTAATTTCACAGCACAAACTGTGCTTCTAAGCTCCACGGGTTTTATTCCCTCCCCAAGACAGCAGTCTGCTTTCAATCGCGTTTTGTAATATTAAGGCTGCATTGCTGCCTTCAGAATTAGTGAAGGTTCCAGGTGACTAGAGCAGAACCAGATTTCACCTTTTTAAGTGAAACTGTGGAGGTGTAGCCATCCTCTGCAGATAAGGCTCCCTGCTTTGCCTTGGAACAGATAACAGAAGTTAATAAAAAATCCTGACTTTACCAAGTGTGTTTGCTGTTCTTTTTGTGTGTGTTCTACAGTAGCCTCTCTGGGATTAATATTTAAATGATGAGCTTTCAGGTGGCATTTTGGAATGTGCAGGATCAATCTGCAGTGTGATGCATTATCCGATTGGAGTGTCTGCCCTACAAATTCTAAGCAATGTTTTGAAACTGTCAAATGAGCTGGGTTAGGTTATCTGGGGAGCTGAAAATGTCAGTGTGCAGCCTGTGGTGGAGTTAAATGGCAGTCAAAGATAAGTCTAATAATCCGTAGTAGTTACGTTTTTAATAACTGTTGTTGAAAGCATTCTCCTTGACAAAGATGCAATGAAAATAAGGGCCAGGCAGTCAATCCGTAATGAATAGTACTCCAGCTGCTTGGGGTATCAGCTATGTTAATGGCACTGATAAAGCAGCATGTGATCTGAGGCATGTGCCCGGGGATCCTTCAGATTGTGCCTACCCACCTCTGACAGTGCAAGGGATTTTTGGATAGGTCTCTTGAATTTCTTGGGCAGCAGACTTACTTGGCTTAGCACCAGTCCAGGGTAAAGAACACAGCAAGAAAAACTGCTTTCTGAAGTCTGGGAACAGATGAAACAGTTTTTCATTTCCCTCAGTGTATTCTTATTTATGATTTTATTTACTTCCTGTATTTATATCTCACCTTTTTCTCAAGATGGTATGCATGGTTCTTCCCCTCCACATTTAATCCGCACTACAACCTTCGGAAGTAGGTTAGGCTGAGAGGCAGTGACTGGCCCAAGGTCCCCCAGTGAGCTTCCTGGCCAAGTGGGGATTTGAACCCTGGTATCTCAGTTCCCAATCTGACC